>NW_025943273.1:0-648033 GCF_000764305.2 Hyalella azteca | reverse complement strand
AGATGTGTATAAGAGACGACAATAACACGACACACACGACGTTATGACTCACCACCCCGACACACACGGCGTTTAGTCTCACCTCAACATGGTTGTTAAGCGCTGCGAGATGCAGGGCGGTGTATCCGTCATCTTTCTTCTCGTCCACAACCCACGGCCGCGTCACTTTGCTCAACAAGATCCGCATCGCGCTGCACACAATAATAAAATCATCCTTATTAATATTCATAACAATAACAAAATAACTAGCATACCATTATAATGACATGCTAATTTATTTATAATGCTAGCATACCATTATAATGCTTATGTTGATACAAAATAACAGCTTTGTCAAGCCAAACATTATAATACTCACGATAACTTTGATAAGCAGCAATCGCATACAATCACAATGATTATCATAATCATAATTTTACGCACTTCATACCTTTATAATGAGTATAATAACACTGATACAGAATTTAATTGGCATTTTAGGCATGAATTAAAGCTGGTTGAAATTCAGGAAAATATTTTGAAAAAAATCATAATTTATACACGATTACGATTTAAATGATGAGTTGATAACCCAGTGCAATGATCATTAAACCCACGACAGAAAACTTTATGTCGATAGAGTAAAATTATTTATAGTGACAAGACTTGTGATGTGAGTAATTATTTTTGATCGCTTTAAATATTTACCGTACTTCCTAAAGATAGTTACTTATTGGTGAGCCAATTTTCACATTTGAATTTGGCACGCATTCCTACAAGGAGCCCTTTTTTCTAGCAACTAATTCTCAATAAAATATGGTTCCCCTAGGTTCCCCTGGAAATAACTGCTGGAAATAAGGTTCCCCTTAGAATATTTTCACTGGGAACCTTATTTCTAACAGTTATTTCCAGGGGAACCTAGGGGAACCATATTCTATTGAGAATTAGTTGCTATAAAAAAAGGTTCCCAGTAGAAATACGTGCAATAAAATAGGTTCCCATAGGTTGCGTTGGAAATTACTGTTAGAAATAAGGTTCCCAGTGAAGATATTCTAGTGGGTATTTAGTTATAAGAAGAAGGAACATTGATCACGGAAATAACGCCGGGCAAATAAATATGAGAGCTCTTGAAATAATTATTTTAATCAACGGATTATGATGCGACCGGATAATAATGTTATAGAAAATAAAAGTAACTGAAAACATAATAAAACTTCCGAAAGTAATGACAATTTTCATGTATACGAATGCTTACCATGAAAACTCCAGGCAATCTCATTTTGTATGTCTTGAGTTTACTGATAAAATATATACTTCAAAGAATGTCTAGAGGAGACGAATCGAAGTAATATATTATTTTTAAAAACACAGATTTTTATAGCGTAAAACGATGCTTGCGCACATTCCTGCAGAGTTTAATGATTGATAAAATTGTAGTGTGCACAAGGATGAAGGAAACACGGAAACAAATTTGTTCATAAATGTGTTCATAGTTAAAGATATCTGCTCCTGCATCGTGCAGATATCCTAAACTTTATTATTATCTCAGACTTTATTAATATTCTAAATTTTACTAACATCACAGCAACTTCTCAATAAATATATGGAGGCTTCATCCGCGTAAACTCAGAAATTTCTGCACCAGTGACGTTAATATAATCCAAAATTATAAATTAATAGGCAGCTTTTGTGTGATAATTTGTTGTTCAGAAATGAAAAATTATTACGGAGTCCAAGGTTTCAGTTACAATTAGGAATACCTAGCAGCGTATCTAGAGAAACGAAAATTCGAACGCTTTTATGAAGATTGATAAATATTAACTGTTTTATGAAGATTGATAAATATTAACTGTTTTATGAAGATTAATTTATGTTAACTGATTTTTAACATGGATGGAAGAACGAGTATAAAGAAAGCATTCTAGAGCCGCGGATTCAACAATATGAAACATGTGTTGAATGAGTTCAACAATATGAAACATGTGTTGAATGAGTTCAACAATGATTCGACGTATCGCGGGAGGCGTGACAGCGCGTCTATAAATAAAAACGCGTCGCCGGCACGAGTGCAGACATGCGCTGCTATGGTAAAACATAAATTATGATTAATTAGTAACTTCTTTTGCCTAGAATTTGATTATACTTAAAGTTCATGATAGTAGTAACGCTAAAACTTTTTTATATCTACATAAGTTCTTGATTTTAGTAGCATCTAAAAAATTATGATCAATTAGTAACATCTTCTGCCTAGACTTTTATTCTATTTAATTAAAGTTCATGATATTAATAACGCTTACTTTTTTTATTTATACACGATTACGATTTAAATGATGAGTTGATAACACAGTGCAATGATCATTAAATCCACGACAGAAAACTTTATGTCGGTACAGTAAAATTATTTATAGTGACAAGGCCTGTGATGTGAGTAATTATTTTGATCGCTTTAAATATTTACTTCCTAAAGATAGCCACTTATTGGTGAGCCAATTTTCGCATTTGAAGTTGGCACGCATTTCTACAAGGAGCCTTTTTTTCTAGCAACTAATTTTCAATAAAATATGGTTCCCCTAGGTTCCCCTGGAAATAACTGTTAGAAATAAGGTTCCCCTTAGAATATTTTCACTGGGAACCTTATTTCTAACAGTTATTTCCAGGGGAACCTAAGGGAACCATATTTTATTGAGAATTAGTTGCTATAAAAAAGGCTCCCAGTAGAAATAGTGCAATAAAATAAGTTCCCATAGGTTACCCTGGAAATAACTGTTAGAAATAAGGTTCCAAGTGAAGATATTATAGTGGATATTTAGCTATAAGAAGAAGGAACATTGATCAAGGAAATAAAGGCCTTTGTATCTAAAAAAGGCCTCTGTAAGGGGCCTATTATATTCGATGTTCTCCCCTCAGCATACATATTATTATACAGAGAAATCGTTATATGCTTGTATCCTTAATGCCTAAAGTCCTCTGTATAAGAAGATGGAACATTGATCAAGGAAATAACGCCGGGCAAATAAATATGAGAGCTCTTGAAATAATTATTATAATCAACGGATTATGATGCGACCGGATAATAATGTTACAGAAAATAAAAGTACCTGAAAACATGATAAAACTCCAGAAACTACTAACAATTTTCATATTTACGGCTACTCACCATGAATATTCCAGGCGATGTCATTGTGTATGTCCTGAGTTTACTGACAAAATATATCCTTCGAAAAATGTCTAGAAGAGACAAATTGACGATATATAATAAGTTTAAAAGCACAGATTTTTGTAGCGTAAAACGATGATTGCGTACATTTTTGCAGGGTATAATGTTTGATAAAATTGTGATAAAGAGAAATACGGAAACAAATTTGTTAATAAATGTGTCCATAGTTAAGGATATTTGAGCGATGCCGGAGTTATCGCGTAGATATCCTAAACTTTATTATAACATCACAGCAACTTCTCATTAAATCTACTGGGGCTTCATCACGTAAACTCAGAAATTGACGTTCTTATCCAAAATTAAAAATTAACATATAAGTTTTAGGTGAGAATTTGTTGTTCTGAAATTAAAAATTATTACGGAATCCAAGGTTTCAGTTACAATTAAGTATACCGAGCAGCGTTTCTAGAGAAACGAAAATTCGACCGCTTCTAGGAATATTCTTAAATATTAACTGTTTTATGAAGATCGATAAATGTTAACTGATTTTCAACAGAGAGGGAAGAACGAGTATAAAGAAACCATTCTGAAGAGCCGCGGATTCAACAATATGAAACATGTGTTGAATGAGTTCAACAATATGAAACATGTGTTGAATGAGTTCAACATCAGGAGGTTATTTACCCCAAGTTTAGGAGTCTCTGGGGGTGGAGAAAAAGCCAAGCCCCGTAACATGGGGGAGAAGCTGTTCTAAATTCGGCAATGGGTCCTCCTCAGACGTTGGGGGAAATGTGGGGTTTGCAAGTGGTGGGGGGAGGGAAGGTGGAGTTTGGAGGTAGGGGTGGGGTGAGTGTAAGTGGGAGAACACACGGCTACCTCCTCTTCAATATTTTTTCTATTTTTTTTTCTATTTCTACCGCCTCTTCATTTTCAATATCTTACAGAGTTGAAAAATCTTCTAACCAAGAATTTCATACCAGAAGTTAAAAATATTTGTGCACCCACATATCTAAAA
This sequence comes from Hyalella azteca, assembly GCF_000764305.2. NCBI lineage: Eukaryota > Metazoa > Arthropoda > Malacostraca > Amphipoda > Hyalellidae > Hyalella > Hyalella azteca. The sequence goes on along the minus strand of NW_025943273.1, from coordinate 643,882 downwards.
AATATAACTCGGTACTCACTACAATGAGTGACAAAGAGCGCATTTTCTCGTCGACGAAAACGTGGAGTCACGGACGGACGGACAGACGGACGAACATGATGAGCACAATAGAGCATCTTTCCATAAATGAGAAAATGCGCTAAAGAGTTTACTCATTCCCGAATTGTTATTGCCTTAGCCTTCTCTCTCTTTCGACTTCCGAACGAATTGCTTTCGACGTGAATTCCTTTCCACTCTTAACTATATTACATAACTCCGCTATCGCTTCATAATATTTACCAGCCATTTCCTCTATTTTCACATTCGCTTCTTCTTAATTACATATTCTTCAGGCCACGTAATCGTTCAGTTAATAAAGAGATTTCCTGATTAACAGTATACAACTTATTCCGTAAATAAGTCATTTCATAGTTACTGACTTAATAGATTAATATAGAAATTTATCCTCATCCCCACACACCAACTTCTCTCAGACAACCATCGCATAAACATTATTTATAACCTTTTTTTCGTTGTATCATCACTATTAATGTAATACGCATCCCGTTTCATACATTTACCTCCATAAAAACATTCCTACGTATAATCCATCACTCCAAATCTTAACCTCATCAACCCCTTCCCTTTCCTTCATCACATCAGGCTCCCATATTCCCCAAATAAATCCCGGTTTTAAACCCCTCACCCCTCCTTCCCCATCTCAGACCCCCAATATTCCCCAAATAAATCCCGGTTTTAAACCCCTCACCCCTCCTTCCTCCCTCGGGGCCGAGGGTACGAGGGTGAGTGCCCCAAAATTAAACCCGAGCTTTGGCTCGCCGGGAGCGGGGAGCTGCCAAGAGGCCAGACGCCCTGACAGCGCTTGACAAGTGTTCAGCTAAGAGCGCTTTTGGACGAACGCTTTTTTATGCTTCACTTATAATAAGACATGAACACACGCTGAGCGCGCCCCCATCCTTTGCTCTCCATCTCCGGCCTCCGTCTCTTGCCTTCTGTCTTCTGTCTCCATCCTTTGCTCTCATCTTCTGCCTCCATCTATCCTTTTAATTTCCTGTCCTTCCCTTGCCTTTCTTTCATTTCTTTTCTTTGTCCTTCCCTTGCCTTTCTTTCATTTCTTTTCTTTCCCTTTCCCTTCATTTCCCTTTCCCTTTCATTTCTTGTCCTTCACTTGCCTCCATCTTTCCCTTTCACTTCTAGAACTTCTCTTGCTTCCATCTCCTGCCCCGTCTTCTACCTCCATTTATATTTTTCGGTTTAAATAGATAATAATTCTTTTCTTAACTACAAAGGGTTGATGACAGTGAAAATTAGTGCCGAAATATTAAGAGACAGAACGTTAAAATTAAGAGACAGGCTTTTTTCACTGTACCGCTTAGTATTTCATTTAGTACCTTTGCTTTAAAAAACATGTTTTTTTTTGTACATCCAGGTGTATTTTCGGACAATTTTATAGAAAAAGTCTCAACGTCAGTTGTACATATAATCTTTCCGTGTAGAAAAAGTTTGTTTCAAAAATCACCCCAGCCAGAATCCCAATGGAAAAAAGTATTCGTTTTTTATGGCAAGACAAAACTGCATATCTCTTTGGATTTACAATGCAACGTATACAATATTACAACTGCACCTCTACCGCGATTAGTAGACACAATTTAACGGAAAATTAACCGTTAAAAAGTTTATTGTCACGAAGAAACCTCACTATGGCATTTGTGTCAGTGCAATTAATCTGAAGAAATTTGTCCAATTATGTTTTAATTCATCAAACAAATGTAATTTTTATGGCATGCTTACGAAATATTCAGGCAACTGGCGTAATGGGAATGTTCGGAAAAAATCTTCCATAACCGCCATGTCTTATTGCTAGAAATAATCGTTTTAATTAAAAAGAAGAATGCCACAAATTTGGGCACTTTATATAGGAAGTAGAAGTAACTATTTATCAACACAACAAATTGAGTGGTATTTACACTAAAAAATATAACCCAGTACTCACTGAAGTGAGTGACAGAGAGCGTATTTTCTCGTCGACGAAAACGTGAAGAAGTCACGGACGGACAGACGGACGGACATGACGGGTACCAGTAGTGCATTTTTTCCGTAAATGAGAAAATGCGCTAAAAAGGATTAAAAGTACTGGACTGACTAATACTGTGTGAATATCTTTATTCCAGAGTTAGATTTCGAAAAAACCGTCAAAGTGTAAAATATCGTCATGAATAAAGAAATCAAGTTTTAAAATGTCACAAAAAACTAATTAGAGCGTAAAATGTTATCTTACAGAAAGAATTTTGAATGTAAAATCTCAGCGTTAGAGAATACTCTTGAGTATAAAAGGAAAGGTTGAAAAATGTAAGGGAAAATTTAAATACAAATTTTAGCGTTGAGAACAACGTCTGAGCATTAAATTTTAGCTGCGAAAGAAAGGTCCCGACGTAAAATCTTAGCGGCGAAGAATGCGTCCGGACTCAAAATCCTAGCGTCAAAAAAGAGGTTCGCTCGTAAAATATCAGCGTTCAAGAAAGCGCTAGACGCACGGACCTATATTCTTAGCGTCTGGGCATACAATCTTGGCGTCTGGGCATACAATCTTAGCGTCTGGGCGTACAATCTTAGCGTCTGGGCATACAATCTTAACGCTAAAGTAGACGTCTGGGCGTACAATCTTAGCGCTGTCTCTTATACACATCTAGATGTGTATAAGAGACAGGTTGTTAAGCGCTGCGAGATGCANTCTTCAGAAGGAGCGTTCACTTTACTCTCATCAACGAGAAGCAAAATAAACACACGCATAAACTGATTTGTGAACAAGCGCAGGATGGGAACCGCTGGACTGAGATGCTGAAAGCCTGAGGGTTCACATGCCAACGGCCACCAGGGTTTTATTTGCGGAAGACTGCAATCGCTGATATCTTAGAGTCAGACTTTGATTCAAGACAACGATGTTTACTACAATATTGGGTTGGTATATGGCTGGATACCCTTAGTAGGGGGGGGTGGTCGGTAGTTAAAGTTGTATTGATGAAATTATTTGAATTTTTATCGAATGTTGCGCGATATATAAGAGATGTGTATAAGAGACAGATATAATATAATATAATATAATATAATATAATATAATATAAACTAATACATACATCCTGTCTCTTATACACATCTCCTGCACGGTGTGGCCGAGAAGGCCGGCGAAGGCAGGATACTCGGCCATGTGTACGCAAGTGTCAGTTACAGGAGGCGGTTTTTGCGGTCGCTTGCGAGATGTGGCAGGAGATGTAGACGTGGTGAGCATTGGGCGCCAATGTGAAACAATGCAATGTAGAAATGAAGAAAGGAATGTGAAAAAATTAAGAAAGAAATCAAAGAATGTAATACAATAAATTAAGAATGTAAAACAATGGAATGTAAAAATTAATAGGGGAATGTAAAAAATGAAGAAATCAAAGAATGTAATATAATAAATTAGGAATGTAAAGCAATGGAATGTAAAATGAAGAAAGGAATGTAAAAAAGGAGGGAAAGGCAAACGAAAGGAATGTAAAACAATGAAGAAAGAATGTAATACCATAAATTGAGAATGTAAAACAATGGAATGTAAAATAAAGAAGGGAATGTGAAAAGAGGGAATATAAAACAATGAAGAACAATGAGTAAAAAATTCAACTCGACAAATGAATGAAGTTTAAGTAATGATACCAAGTGAAGTAAGTATAGTGATACTAAAAGAAGTAAGTAATGATCCCACATAAAGTAAGTAGTGATACAAAGTTAAGTAAGTAATGATAAATGATACCAAATGAAGTAAGAAATGATATCAAATGAAGTAAGTAATAATACCAAATGAAAGAAGTAATGATACCAAATGAAGTAAGTAATGATACCAAATGAAGTACATAATGAGACCAAATTAAGTAAGTAATGATATCAAATGAAGTAAGAAATCATACCAAATGAAAGAAGTAATGATACCAAATGAAAGGAGTAATGATACCAAATGAAAAAGTAATGATACCAAATGAAGTAAGTAATGATACCAAATGAAGTAAGTAATGATACCAAATGAAGTAAGTACTGATACCAAATGAAGTTAGTAATGATGCCAAATGAAGTTAGTAATGATACCAAATGAAGTAAGTAATGATACCAAATGAAGTAAGTACTGATACCAAATGAAGTAAGTAATGAAACCAAATGAAGTAAGTAATGATACCAAATGAAGTTAGTAATGAAACCAAATGAAGTAAGTAATGATACCAAATGAAAAAAGTAATGCTACCATGAAGATAATGGTCTCAAATGAGGTCAGTAAGTCAAGTGAGAATTTAGAAGCAAGGAAAACGCCAAGTCATTTCACAATATCTTCAATAATCTTAAAATAAATGATGATCGCTTTTCCTTCACAGGTTTTTTTGGTAATGATGGTGAAACTGGTTGCCGAAACGTTATCATGGAAATATGGCGAATTTTCTCGGCGTTATCTTAGGTTTAAAATTCTTGTGAATTTCCGATGTAATTAAACTAATGATATAAGTACTTTTGGTGAATAATTTTTGCCGTATTGAATAAAAAACTTTATTAAACAGTAACTTGTTTAGGATTGTAAAGAAATGATGAGTTAAATCGACAAGAAACGTTAAGCAAATCATAGTAATTATTGTATCAATACATGCATTTTGTAAATGAATCATAACCATCATTGGTCGCAGATTATGACAAGTAATATCGACAATGATGGAAAGAACAACCATTGTATTCACCAGCACAGCCACAGCTGATATTATTTATGGCAGACGACTTGCCAGCACCATCATGAACATTGAGGTGAACACCAGAGCAAACACCACAACGAACACCACCACGAACACCACAGCAAACACCTCGAACACCACCTCGAATACCACCACGAACAACATCGAACACCACAGCAAACACCACAACGAACACCACTTCGAACACCACCTCGAACAACACCTCCATGCAACACCATCTCAAACACCACCACGAATACCTCCTCGAACACCACCTCCAACACCACCTCGAACACCACCTCGGACACCACCTCGAACACCACCTCGAACACCACCTCGAACACCACCTCGAACACCACCTCGAACACCACCTCGAACACCTCCTCGAACACCACCTCGAACACCTCCACCTCCGCTGCCAAGAATGCAAGAAGCGACATTCGCAGAGGCGAGCGACTCACTGATTCTCTCCAGCTGCTCAGATGCTGATTATATTATTATATTTCAATAAGATTTTAAGATAGTTATATATTTCAGCAACCAATATATCTGCGCTACCATTAAACCCATATCAGAATAATAAAATATTACGTGTACGCTGATATCGTTATTTAGATCGTAATTCGCCTGGCATTCATGCAGAGTTCATAATTAGTCTCTGATTGTATTCACTTCTAATTCACGTATCAATTTTTTAAACGCCGAAACACGGAGCAGAGCAAGAAGCTGAGAAGCAGCAATTGGAACATAAACAGAGAAACATGAAGCAGAGTAAGCGAAGCAGTAATTGGAACATAAACAGAGAAACATGAAGCAGAATAAGAGAAACAGAGAAGCAGTAATTGGAACATAAACGGCGAAACGTGAAGCAGTGTAACAGAAGCAGAGAAGCAGGATGTGGAAAGCCTCTCCGTCCCCACGAGGTGCGTTCTTGTTCATCAAGAAAATCCGACACCGGACGAATTGCGCTGAAAAACGGAAGTGCGGCGCACGAACTGAGAGCGAACGCCGGAATTTTTCGTGTGTTTGGTTTCAAATTTCCTTTTTATGAAAAAAACAAAATTTGATTTACACGCTGGTCACTGGTTTCTCTCCGGGAAAGACATCGAAGAATTTAACTTTACTATTACGATGTAGTTTAAAAAATGCACCTGCATGGATTACCTAGTTGATGAGTATTTTCCATGAATCAAAATTTAAACTCAATTCTAGTAGAAGATGATTTTTAGAGAATTTCTTATATCAAACAAATAGACGTCCTTCTGAAAAGCTTCTCGGTTAACAAATCATTAAAAAACAATAGAATGAGTATTCGAAAACGAATAAGAATCATGGAGCACTTCTACATTGCGTAAAGATAATAACACGCGTCGTGTGTGTGCGAATGCTCTGCTTAGATTCACGTTGTATATTGACGACTCTAATAAACTGCGAGTGTTCAGAAATAGAGAACTTGACTCACGACTTCTATAGAGGATGCAGCTGATGTCGTCATTAAATATTAGCTCTCGTATTAACCATTCAAATTTCCGGCTATACACTTATATAACATTGAGATGTCATCCTCCAAATTTATTTGAAACACAATAACGACCTTCCAGAATTTATATATAACGGAAGAGAAATTATTTATCGTTTTATGGTACGGCCATAAATTCAAAAGTTTATTTTCGTATCACAAATTACCATGAATAAATTGCATGTAAAACCAAAAGAGCATGATCTTTAGAGTGCCATTTGATTATGAAATGCATCATTCAATTCATGAAGAGATATGAATGATGAATGAAGAGAATCTTTCTACATTACTATACGACTAACTTGCTACATTAATCTACGATTCACTTCCTACATTAATATACGATTCACTTCCTACATTATTATATGATTAACTTCCTACATTAATATACGATTAACTTCCTACATTGAGCTACGATTAACTTCCTACATTGAGCTACGATTCACTTCCTACAATAATATACGATTAACTTCCTACATTGAGCTACGATTCACTTCCTACATTGAGCTACGATTAACTTCCTACANCCCATAAAATCCAGCAAAATAATGACCGTGAATTGGGGGCATCAAATTCATACGTTCATATAAGTCATGATGCATTACCGTTACTCTGAACTATCTTGATTTAAAAAGTGTAAAGCATTGATAATTAATAAATTAATAATTGATAATGTAATAATTGACGGTCATAATTAAAATGTTGCTGAATAGACTATGAAAAATAAACATTATGAAAAGCCGAAAGGTCCCCGATAAATATATTATAAAACAGCATTTAAATTATGTAAAGATAATTCATTGTTATATTTATTGATAAGAAATATTTATTCGTTTAAACTGGATGTCGGTAGCGGTTTCCTGGCTTATAGTAAAGAGCGCCCGTAGCTACTCAACGTCACCGATAAATCAAATGAAATTCACCATCAAATTTTTAATAGGGCAGAGTTCCTCGTGCAGTTTAACCTTGTTAAATAATTCCTTTTGCCACTTTCTATTGTCAACACTAATATATTATACTTATTATAATTTATTTATTTTACGATACATTATTACTCAATGATTATTGTTAACTAAAATGCATGAGAGTTTTCCTATCTTGTTGTTAGTCCCGATAAACTGACAAGTTACCCCACACTTGGGGTAAATTACCAGGAGGTTATTTACCCCAAGTTTAGGAGTCTCTGGGGGTGGAGAAAAAGCCAAGCCCCGTAACATGGGGGAGAAGCTGTTCTAAATTCGGCAATTGAAGTCACGGACGGACAGACAAACGGACGGACATGATGAGCACAATAGAGGATTTTTTCTATAAATGAGAAAATGCGTTAACGAGTTTACTCTTTCCCGAATTGTTATTGCTTACACCTTCTCTTTCTTCCGACTTCCGAACGAATTGCTTTCGACGTGAATTCCTTTCCACTCTTCACCACATTTCCATACCTCCAATATCGCTTCATAATATTAAACTACCATTTCCTCTATTTTCACATTCGCTTCTGCTTAATTACAGATTCTTCAGGCCACGTAATCGTACAGTTAATCAGAGATTTCCTGATTAACCGTGCGTCAGTTATTACCGTAAACAAGTCAATTCATAGTGACATCATTAATTTTAAAATTCATCTTCATCCCCACACATCATCTTCTCTCAGGAAGCCATCGCATTAACCATCTTTATAAACTTTTTTTCGTTGCAGCATCACTATTAATATAATCCACATCCCGTTTCTTACATCTACCTCCCTGAAAACATTCATACGTATATAATCCATCACTCCAAATCCCAACCTCATCACACCCTTTCCCCCCCCCCTCCATCACCCCAGACCCCCAATATTCCCCAAATAAATCCCAGTTTTAAACTCCCTAACCCCTACTTCCCCATCCCAGACCCCCAATATTCCCCAAATAAATCCCGGTTTTAAACCCCTCACCCCTCCTTCCCCATCCCAGACCCCCATATTCCCCAAATAGACCGCAGGTTTGAACCCCGCGGCACGCGGGGTGAATGAACTCCCGAGCCAAGCCGAAGAATCGGTTGCGGCAAAAAGAACTCGGCTTGTTCTAGTATCTATCGTTACCTGAGATACTCAGGTATCGTAGATGAATAAAAGTTGCTAATCGGACCGTGACATGAAACGTTCCATGAAACGTATACCCGAGAAAAATGGAAACGTATACCCGAGAAAAATGGAAAAGTATACATGAGAAATCAAAACACACAATCTACAAACGGGCACGAATTAAGTACCTATAAACGTTCTCCGTTACGTTGAAACATTGAAACATTCTCGCCCTTGGCGGTCGAAATAAAAATTTTTAAATTTTGTTCTCGAGCCAAGAACACTCGAATTCTTAGTTAATTATGCTCAACTTATTGAAATTATACTTCAATAAACTACTTACTAAAATTCTGTTAATGTACCTATTAATTTATTCAGTATCATTTTTTTCCAAAAAGAAAAAAAGCTGTGAATCTTTAATGGAAACAAATAAAACGGAAAGGGATAAAACAATAAAACGGAAAATTAAAATAGTTACGTATATACAATTGCTTTATGGCGCAATGAATTTCGGTGCGAGCTCTCTGATGGGAAAATTCAGACCCAGAATTTTTCAAAAACAAGATTAGTAAATCCGATTACTAATTACTATAGACGTAATTAAGTCCAAAAACTCAACTACAACATAAAAATAAGACTGTGAATATGTATACCCATTAGTTTGCTGAACATACGTTATCGAATGTTGAGTGTTTTAACAATTTATTAGTGATTAATCATCTAATATACCCTCAAAACATCTGTGATTATTCTTAACTATCATTTATTTAAATATTTTAATATCTAAATATTACTGATGTTGCCTACATATTTTACAATGAATTTAGACTCCGTAGGCGGCGGCCATTTTGTGGCCTGACGCCGGCGCATGTGAGAAGTTTGCTCCACGCGAAGTTTTGCTCCATGTGAAGTTTTGCTCCACATGAAGTTTTGCTCCACGTGAAGTTTTGCTCCACGTGAAGTTTTGCTCCACGTGAAGTTTTGCTCCACGTAAAGTTTTTCTCCATGGGAAGCTTTGCTCACGCGAAGTTTTGCAAGTTGTGACGATGATGGTGGTGAAGGTGTGACGATGGTGGTGCTGGATAGACATGACGATGGCGGTGGTGATGGGCAAGACGTGACGATGGTGGTGGTGAAAAGCAGGACGTGACGGCGGTAGTGGTGAAGAGCAAGACGTGACGATGGTGGTGGTGATGGGCAAGCCATGACGATGGTGGTGGTGATGAGCAAGACGTGACGGTGGTGGTGGTGATGGGCAAGACGTGACGATGGTGGTGGGCAGGGTGCCAGCAGCGCACACATCGTAAAGGCAGGCTACCCTCACAGCCTTCATTCTCTGCCCAGGCGCGTCCGGGGCAGCACACGTCTACCGGAGCTCTCGCTTCGTCTCTTGTATTTCATCACAAACTTTGCATTTTGTTCGCGATTTTTTATTTAATTTCGTCTGTATACTCTGGGTTTTGAATACACAAACTCTACGTTTATTTGAACATTTTTGCGTTCAGTTCATACACCATGTTTCAGTCAAGTCAGTTTTGGCACGTAGCTCGAATTCATCATCGTTTGTTTTCCTACACATAAACAAATTCTACGCGTGACTCACTAAGATTGGAATGAACTGAGTTCCACAACGAACTTCCTCCCGCCAACGAACATAGTACACGTGGAACTTATTGTGTATGACAACTTCTACAACTTCTTTGTACGTTCAAGAAACTTCTCTTCACCAAGATACATTCGATTTTATTCAGTTTCAACAATCAAACACGGATTACTCGAAACTATTTTTTCAACACGGATTACTCGAAACTATTTTTTTACAAAATTCTGAATTGGACAGTCAAGATTCTACAGCAAAAGATGAAGAAATGAAGAGAAAAAAGCAAACATCTTCCTGAACCCGACACCGACATTCCAAGATGGCGCTCGCTGTGTCTGAGGGTAGCCAGCCGTGTTCAATTCAGTGACAACTTTTCCGATATTAGTAAATTTATTTCCGGTATCACCGGTACGTTGGTTAAAATTTTCATTTGCATTTAAATGAAAAATTTTTATTAAGGTTGAAGGCTTTTGGGTTCAGGCGCTGAATTATTCATGGTAATTCGACGCGTAATTCACCGGCTGATTCACCAAGAAATATATTCATAAGGAAAGTTCTTCAGTCTGCCATGAGCGAGGAGGTATGTAAGTCAATGAGGATTAATATATTCTAGATATGAATTAATTTTTCATGACTATATTCCATAATTTGTTTTTAATGTTCATTTTTTCATGTTTCATTATGTCTGCAACAAAATTGATAGTCCCAAGCTTCTTTTTTATTTTCTTTAGGTAATTTTTAAAAGTCTATCATAATTTAAATACCATTCAACTTTAAATGCTAGTTATGCCCATAGTGCCAGATATTAAATTAAATTTTAGCATCAGATATCCGTATGAATCGTCTACGAATATAACATATATTCCTGAATTAAAAATAATCATTACAAATAGGAACGGCATAGTTATTATTGTAATTTTTATGTGTATATTTTAGTAAAAAATGCATGGTAGTCAAGAATAAATGTGGCAGGAACGATTGATTTAATTGAAGAGAATGAGGTACTAGAAGATGTGCGGGTATCTTGAGGAGAAGAAGGGTTGGCAGCCCTGAATGTGAGGCCCTCTGCTCAGGTCTACCAACCCTCACAATCCTGCTCTGATGTTCTAGTTGTGATTCACACTTTCACTTTATAGTTATTATGTTAAATGTTAATTGCTGTTACGAACGAACTTCAATTTAATTTATTAACAAAAGTAGAATACCGGTACCTTAAAAATTAACCGAAAAATTTATTTGGCAAATTGTTAGTAGAATAACTTAAAAAAACTAGAAATTTATTGCATTTTTATCAAGCAAATTGTTTTGAATAAAAATTGCATCTGTCTAAACAGCAGAATTTTAACCTTATAACGTACCGTACCAGCAGAACATGGGTTATTATTCAGACATTCCCAAAGAAGGCTTAACGTCAAGAAAGGAAAATAACGAGTAAGTATTTCGACCCACGCAAAAAAGACCGTTACGTAAGAACTACTCAGCCGGTCGAATTTCTGACCTGACTTCTTCACTTGTCTCGAATTACTAAAGAACTTAACAATCAAAAGGCCTTTTCTGAGAACTTGAAACGACGTTAACCAATCTACTAAAAATGATGAAATCTTTCTTATCTCCTTTGAATAATGGCATGACGGCAAAGATTTCTTAAATTCCATTAGTTATCTTCTAAGAAGCTGTAAAATACACTTGGGGAAACATCAGCTGTACAGAGGTTTTAAAATTTTTTTTGCAGGAATTTTTTTGCACGAAAGATAATATAATTTTATTTTTTCAGATCCATGTGAAGGACGAGGAAGATTTTTTTTATGAAGCAATAATCCACACATCGATTTTATAATATCTCGTGCTTGGCTTGCACGAGAAGTTTTCTCGTTTTTCTGAAATTGGAGTTTTTCTGAAGCCTTCTTATCAAGAAGGCTTCAGAAAAACGATAAGCACATGTGCAACAAATATTATGACTAATTAATGAATTAAAGAAAATTCACAGAAAAAATCAGAGTGTTCGAATAATAAATCAAATTAATTTTTCGTCAGTCCCTTCTTGAAACTGATTTTTAAATTTTTTTATCAAGAAGGATGGGTCAACAAGAAGCTGATGAAAATTCATTGTGTGTTCAGTGAGCATTGAATTTAGTGTTCTCTTGTTAGAATTCAAGATGAATAAAAAAACGGGGAATGAACAACGGTTAAGGAGGAAAATAATACAAATTATCATGAAGAAGATACAAGACTTCAAGGAAGAAGAATGATTTCTCCCGGTCACTGCTACGTACCTCTTTACTTCGCCGTACTATTATAATGTTATGGAATGTAAAGAAGTATGGAGTGGTGGCCGCGGAATATCGTCGCACGAGGAAACCTGCTTGGCTGGAATTATTTTATATGCAAAATCACTGATACTTTGTTTTTGGTTGGCAGTCAATATCAAACGCTAGCGAGACATAAAAAATCTCATAATCAGAAATTCGCTGAAACTAAAAACTAATGCGCTTAGAAATTCAAGCGCCCAGAAATGATACGGAAAAAAGCCCTCGGAAATTCAAGCGCTCAGGAATGCTATGGAGAAATGCACTCGAAAATTAAAGCGCCAAGAAATGCTCTGGAAAAATGCGTTCTGAAATTCAAGCGCCCAGAATTGATACGGAGAAATGCCCTTGGAAATTCTCGAGTTCGGAAATACTACTGAGAAATGCGCTCAGAAATTCAAGTGCACATGAATACTATGGAGAAATATATACCCTCGAAAATTCAAGCGCCCAGAATTGATACGGAGAAATGCCCTTGGAAATTCAAGCGTCAGAAATGCTACGGAGAAATGCCCTCGGAAATTCAAGCGTCAGAAATGCTACAGAGAAATGCTCACAGAAATGCGCACAGAAATGCTATAGCCGCACCGCCCGGCGTGCTGAGTTGGGTGATGAAGGCCGCTCTGCCGTCGGGTCGCTGAGGTTCTACTTTTCTACTCGGCAGTTCTACTGAGCTCCTTAATAAATCTACAATACTACTTAGAACATTTATTATATATATGTATATATTATTATTAAATGGCAGGATTTACTTTTTTAAGTAAATTTGTATTTAAGTCGTAAATATGTATATATACATATATGCGACTAATTATCACTTAGTAGATCTATATATATATATATATATCTAAGTATTTTACTCTCTCCCAGTACATGTATTTTCCTATTTAGCACTAATATTTCTTAAATAATAGAGCTCTAATCTTATAATGACAAAGATTATTTTTGCTCGCTAGAGTTTTTCTACCTCCGTCCACGCACTATATTTTATTCATGCCTCAGATTAGACAGAAATCACTGTTATTATATCAAGTTCTATTTGTATTAGTTGAAGAAAAGCGCTATTTATTTTGTTTAGACCACAGGCACAGTCTACATGAAATAATTAACCTACTTTTTACAAAGATTTTACAGTAATTCTCCACATTAACTTTGACTGCATTTAATTTTAGCGGAATTACGAACTTCACATTCGTCAATTTGAAGTTCACATTGTAAGTAAGTAGGGCTATGCGGATAAAGATCGAGTAAAAGATACAAAGTAACAATGATAATAAAAAGCAAATCACTGAATCCGATATTTCCAGTCCATTCAGAGATAAGATCGTTAGGAAATAAAGCGTGTAATTTGAGAACGTTTGGATAACAAGAAAACACTTTAGCAGCAGACTGTACGAAAGTCTCGAGGTAACTCGCACCAAGAAATACTGTTCATGACAGTATTTCCGAGGCTGAATCTATGTTTATACACAGTTATGTTGCGAAAGTATTGAATAGTTAAGATACAATTCTCAAAATTTAAAACTATATTCTCATTTTACTTGCAATTAATCGAAATATGCACAGAAAATTACCGTTCTGTATTTTTGCGGCCCAAAAAGACATTACAGAAAGAAGTACAAATAAATAAATATCGTCCAATAAGAATTTAATAAACGAATATTATAAGTCAGTAGATTTAATATTACTATTAATAATCGAGCGAGGTTTTGGATTTTCTAGGAAGGCAGTTAGAATTTTTTTTAGGTAATATACCGATTTGTTGCAACGTTTGAGCTAAAAATCTGAAGTAACTTTGAAATCGTGATGGAAGGAAAACCGCAATATGGTTACGAATGAGGAGAAGTCGCAATAAAAGATATTGGAGTGAGAGATTGCAGCGTCTATAATAAATAAATGAGCCTTTATGAGACAAAATCTTTTAAGTCAAATAACGTGACGTGACTCAATTAAAACACTATTCTGCTCTGAATATTGGAAGCTAATGCTGAATACAAGCTCATAAGAATTGATATATGAAGGTGAAAGAAATGTTATGAACACGACGAAAAATAACTAAGACAAATAGCGAACGAACCTAAAAACCACCCATAAATACGAGTATATGAATAATAAGCGAACGGAACACACCAGCGTTCAGAAGACAAATAAAGCGTTCAAAGAATAAATTTTGAAATAAAAATTCAAAAGTTTTAAATTTGAAATAAAATTTTAAAAGACCAATAACAAACGAATGGAAAAACTGATGTTCACTAGACAATATAATAACGAACGAATGGAACAAACCGACTTTCAGAAGACAAATAACGAACGGACGGGCCAAATTTCAAAAGACCAATAACGAACTGATGTTAATAAGGTCAGCGAAGAGTAAATTGAATAAGCTTCGCTTCAAAAGACATATTACGAACTAACTTAAACAGTATATATTCAAGACAAGAATCATGAAGAACCGGCAAGGTATTGGTCAGAGAACTGTTCACTTTAGTTCCATATATTCGGGAGAGTCGTATACATGACACGCTTCGGGTAATAACCAGGCAATAAAGTGATCACAATTCTTCGGTAATAAAAATGTTAAGGGTAATCAAGCCATGCTTCAAACCTCAGACAATTTCTTATGGTATTTTTCGGAACCAAATGTCCCTGACCAAGCAGAAGCCATAAATTTTGGAAATGTCGTTGAGACGACGTAATATTTAGAATTTTGAAACTATAATTTGAATCTATACACAATAGAGAGAAAATGTGGTTGAAATTATAAAAATGTTGAGATTTAAGTACAACATTGCACTGAAATTACGCGGAATATTGAGATTTTGCTTGATGATACTAAGATTTAGTCAATAAAATGCGAAGCTGAGATCACGTAACTCATTAAAATTAGAGTTTGAAACTTAACCGAATTTCGGAGAAGAAATTAATAAGGGACATAATCCTGTCTCCATAGTATGACTGTAATCGAAAGAGAATGAAGAAGTAGAATGAAACTAAAATGAACAGAAAGAGAATGACGAAGACGAATTAAATTAAAATAAATGGGAAAAAATGAGAACAATTAGACTAGATGAGCAAGAAAGAAAGAAAAATAGGAAGAAGAAAAAGGCATATAGTTGTAGATAAGAAATAATCGGGTAGAGAGTTGCGGAGAAGGCAGAGTTGGGGAGAAGGCACAGTTGGGGAGAATGCAGAGTTGGGGGAGAAGGCAGAGTTTGGGAGAAGGCAGAGTTGGGGAGAAGGCAGAGTTGGGGAGAAGGCAGAGTTGGGGAGAATGCAGAGTTGGGGAGAAGGCAGAGTTGGGGAGAAGGCAGAGTTGGGGAGAAGGCAGAGTTGGGGAGAAGGCAGAGTTGGGGAGAAGGCAGAGTTGGGTTCAATGATAAAAGGGAAAAATCAATGATAAAAGGGAACAAGTCAATGATAAAAGGGAACAAATCAATGATAAAAGGGAACAAGTCAATGATAAAAGAGAAAAATCAATGATAAAAGAAGAGAAGATGAAAAATTAAAGAAGAGGAAGACAGATTGGGAAAGGAATAATGATGGAAAACAGGAATAAGGACATAAATACTCGAATAGAAAAATAATGAAAGATCAAGAGCATAAGAGAGCAGATTAAAACGAGAGGAAGAACCTCGAAATGGAAGAAGTAAAGTCACCAAATTGAAGAAAATCGAAGAATGGAGAAAATGAGAAAAAAGAGTAAAACTTAGTAATCGTGCTTCCATAAAAAACTAAGTTGTTTTCATACAACAATAAAACGACATTATTTTGGTTGATAATATTTTTCACTGATATTTTTTCGAACCACAAACGAATTGATAATTTTCAGAGAACATGAAACATACTGATAATATGGCGGTACATAGAAACAAGCACTGCATATACTGAAGAATACTTTTTTTACACGTTTTTATACTTTTTTAATGCAAATAAGGGAATGTTGCTAAAAAAATCAGGTAGCGAAATAGTGCTCATAACATCTGATAATAGCAAAAAACTGCTATATATTGGGTGACAACGAAATTGCGTTAAAAAATCAATTAACAACGAAATTGTGCTTAATATCCGACAGCAGCACGCACACAAAAACACGAATGTTCTAAATAGAACAACAGTTCTATAGTTAGTTGTAGTTAATAGAACAACAGTTCTATTGAGCCTGCACTATCGGCTGGTCTCGGATCATTTCTACCGAAGTGAATTCCGAAACACTTGAGCGTAACACGAGATCAGCAAGAGACTGTACTGCCTGTACTGTACAGTCTGTCCATTGACAGCTCTTGTACAGCAGCAGTGGCCAGACACCTCATCGTACGAAACATTTAATCACTTTAGCAATTCATCATTGGGACATTTCATCACTACAGCAATTCATCATTGGGACATTTCATCACTACAGCAATTCGTCATTGGGACATTTCATCACTACAGCAATTCATCATTGGGACATTTCATCACTACAGCAATTCATCATTGGGACATTTCATCATTATAGCAATTCGTCATTGAGACATTTCATCAAATAGCAATTCATCATTGGGACATTTAATCATGTAGTAATTCGTCTTAGGTAAGGTAAGGTTAGGTTAGGTTAGGTAAGGTTAGGTTAGGTAAGGTCCATGATGAAATATTTTCTTTGCTGAGATGTCAGGGAAGACACAGTCCCGTGACTTATAAAAGTATCAAAACAACTGTTGTTAAACCAGTAGAAGTAGCCGTATGCAGAGGTGTGCTACTAATGGTAAAAAGAATTAATTTATTTAGTAGTAATCAGCTTTGATTAGGTTAGCCAATTGCTGATTTTTAGCATCTTGCTGTTTACGATCAGAATTTTCACAACTAGTTTCGGGTCTCGAACCCCCCAACTCGCTGCTCTAATCTTGGTGACCTTTTCAACTCTAACGGCACGAGATTAAAAAAAAATCGGATTACTTAAAATCACGTGGGAGGGAAAACTATTTTACGGTGAGAAAACATTTTAATTGAATTTTAATATTTATGATTGTTACAGCGTAATAAAAGGCTTTTTTTTAACTCGATTGGTTGAAATACAGTAAAAATAACTTTTAGGAAGTACGACCAACATCGGTGCACAACAATATAGTATAGTTAGTTTTACACTACCAAGATCACTCATAAATTCTTCCCCTAACTAAAACTTACAAAGAAAGTCTCAAGAATTATCAGAGTATCAATTTGTTGATAATACTTTTATTTTATCAAAATAATTGTTACCGAAGATATTTTCCAAGTTTCACTAGTTTATCACTACTTTTTTGGCTTCACATGAGAGTGACCATCTGCCATCACTCTCCCTATAAAAGGCTATAATCATTTTTTTTAGAAAATATCGAAGACAATTTTGCATGATACCTCGGAAGCGCGGGTTCCGGAGTGGACTGCAAAAGCGAAATTAGTTATAAATGAGCTCGAATGCTCGAATAATTCTTCCATAAAAGCGAAGATCATGAAAATCTTATTTCGATGAAAATCCGTCGTGCCTAACGTAAGATCGTTGGAGTTGGAGATGCCGGGTGACGGGTGTGGGTCGTTAGGAAAATTTGACAATCGTTCATTAAAATATCAATGTGAATCGCAATTCCACGATAAAAAAAAATATTGCCAAAAGTTTAATTGACAAAAAACACGAACAAACTCGATAATTATAAGCTGGAAATCTCTTTACGTCGGCTTAGGCTTAGGTTAGACAGTTAGAGGCGCTTAATTTAACTAGACTTCGAAGAAACGACATATTATAGTTATGCCTTAGAAAACGTTTGAAGAAAACGAGCAAGCTAGAGATAAGAAAAAATGTTTTCAGCAGAAACACATATAATTTGAGGAGGTGATCGAAGTAATTCGACCTTCGGTTCCACGTTTGTCAAAATAAATCATTTAGAATAAACCATTTGCTCAAAAGCCTGAAAAAATTATATGCCGAGTATCGAAATTCTACAAAATATTTAATAAATTTAAAATATTTAGAGTGCAGTTATTAGACTGAGAGAAAAGTTATATTGTTTATTAGCATAGGTTCATAGCTTGAAAAAATATCTCAAGAAAAAACTTGAAAAAAGATCACAATCAATGCCGTTTAAATGGCGGCCAACCATTAAATAACAAACAATTTCACGGTAATAATTTAATTTTACTTCGTAATATGGTCCTGTCGAAGGTTTTTAGGCTTGATCAGTACGGCTCGACCCAGACTCTCGCTCCCTCGAACAAATTACAACTTCAAGCATTAAAAGCAAAGCAGTTTAAAGCGCGCTTCTGTACTGTAAAAAACCTAAACTTTTTTTCATGCAAGTATTGAAACTGCACACAGGCGTCATATTGCAAATTACAGCCTGATTATAGTTGGTAAGTGAATATTTAACAAGTGACAGACTCTAAACCTGTACTGACTCCGAGCTGAGGTCGATGACCCTATTAAAACATGGGTCAGAAAGTGCATTTAATTAAGTATTTCGGGGCAAGGCTTATCAGGATGCTATGCTGTGAATAATTGCTCTTCTTAACAATAATTTCGCCGATGTTCATGCATTGAGCGATTATTGTTGCAAAAGTAATTATATGTTTGTGAGCAAAGCTGCATTTCGAGACCTCAGTTATTTATTGTAAATATAATTTATAGCCGTACGTCTTAAATTACATGGAATGTATGAAGCAATGCTAGTTCTTTTGTATGAAGATAATATATAAAAATAAAATGACATAAAAGAGCATACAATTCGTGCTCTTTTGAACGAATATGAACATACAATTTTGATCATGGTTAATGGAATTTGTAAATTTGAAACTCTAACTCAACCTCGGTTTCATATGCGGTAACATCTAAATGGAAAAAGACTACATTAAATATAACAAAAAAACATCTCATTCAGTTAACCATGAGTCCCGTGAAATATCCGTTGGGAAATTTCATTTTTTAACAAAATTTGAAGCCATTTCATTACCGAGTTCATGGAATCATTTCATCCGCCCTGTGAAGCGAGCCGAATTATTTCAGGTCAAGATCTATGATGACATCGAAATGAAATCAAGTTCGGTTCCAGGGCAACATTTCTCACATCAACGCTCGCTGCTCCCATCAAATTGAATTTATCAGAATTTTGCTCCCAATATATTTTCAAGAAATGAACAAGCGTCCACAATGTTCGGTTTTATATACTGTTTTGATATCGAATATATTAATTGTAACTCTGGAGTTGTTCAATTTCGTGTTGGCGATTTCAAACTACTATACAAAACTATTGTATAGAATTTGCATTGAAACAGCCAAGCTATTTGAGCATTATTACTTGGAACATTTCCACGTAATTTTCTATTGATGAACGAACTTTTCAGTTCGTTCAGCAATTTTATATAAGTATTTTGAACTTATCTCTCCTGATATTTATTTATTTCGAGTACCAACACTGGACTCAAAACCGTTGCTATATCCACCAATTTTCAGCTGCCTCGGTTTATACACCCAGAAAAATTAATGGAGCATAGTGTCCAAATCCATCAACTTTTAGTTGACTCAATTTATACACTCAGAGAAATAAATGAAGCATAGTGTCCAAATAGTGACGCACTTTCTCACCTCCACTACGATCGAGCAATGAGCGGACGTAGCACTGATACGCTCTTTTACAGAGCCAAACTGGGTAAGGATGAACCACAAAAGGTCAAAAAGTGTTTCACTGTTTTCTCATAGAAGCTTGTGTAGCATTTTATTTCTTTATTAGTGGTAATAATTGCTTAGCAGCTCGAATGTGTGGGCTTATTTTTTTCGGCTTTGATGTGTTTTTTTACATAAGCAAGAAAAAAAAGCTGATCGTGCTCTTTCCGAACAAAATGCCTTTTCTTGTCGGGCCTGTTGAGCCTCAGCCAAGATTTTCAATAGGGAGAGAGCGGCCACGTTATCATCCCTTGAAAAGGAAACCAAGTTCATTTCCTTTTTGCCAAACCGCGGGATTTTGAAAGCTTCGTCCCTCTCGAGGTTAGGCCAAGTTACTACTCCAAATTCGACTAGACGTTCTCCACTTCCATCTTGAACTTTGTCTCGTGGTTACACACAGAGAAATGGGCCTTGAATCGGCGAAGGGCTATTTTGGGTCGCGAAAACATTGCAATAAAAAATGTAAAATAAAACGTATAAAAGCGTTGCATTTGTTTTAAAATGAGAAGCTGTCATGAATCAAGTTTCTACATTTTTTTCGAAACTCACAACAAAATTAGAGGTCGGGTGCCTGAAGGACTTTTCAAATTAAATATGGATACCGTCGGGATCTTTGTTGTGAGTGATATCCGTTTCTACTTGCTTAATTATCTCTTTATTGTTTGACATAACCTACTATCCACAATTTCCGAGAACGAGACAATTTCGGTTGCGAAAAAACTAAAAACATTAGAAATGAATCGTGAGAAATTACTAAAGAATTCTAAAAAAAACATGAGAAAAAAACCATGACAAAAGAATTTTGAGAAAAGAAATATGAGAAAAGAATCAGAAAATAAATTTAATAATATACGTTTAAAAATTACTTTTAGACAACACTTCTAAAGAAACCAGTGTTTTTGTTGCTACACATGTACCATGAATTTTTTATTCTATTTTCAAATATTAAAAAAATAATTTAAATTTTTTTTTAATACATAGAAATTTTGTAAATTTTCAGAATTATTTATTCTGTCAACTGATTCGTGCATTGTCTCTGATTTTATGGAAGCGTGCAAAATTTCGGATAGATTAAACAGGTGGAAGTGTGTTAAATATCGATTATAATATTTGTAGCAGACAAATCATTTCTCATTTTTTAATACTGAAATAAAAATATATTTTTAAAATTATTTATCCTGTCAATTGATTCGTGCATTGTCTCCAACTTTACGCAAGTGCGCAAAATTTCAGATTGATTGGACAGGTTGAAGTGTGTTAAATATCGATTATAATATTTGTAGCAGACAGGCAAACAAACAAGAAGTGAAGTTAGAGAGAAGTGTGGTAAAAAAAGATGAAAACCGTAATTATAATTTATGAAAACCGTAATTATAAGAACTGGAAAGAATTTGCCATTTGAAATGGGTGCAAAATAGAGCAAGTACCAAGAAATATGTTTCAAAATGGGTGACAAAATTTACATCTATGTTATAATCACAAAAAAATAATATTAATAAATGTTATGATCCAGATATGCATGATGATGGAATCAATTCTGGAATTCAAACTTTAAACGACCAAGCCAAAAAATATTTCCACAAAATGATGAGGAATTCAAGCGAGAAAAACGACGTAGAGAAGAAGTATAAATCAGCAGCAGCGCTGCCCGAAAAGAAATGGATGCCGTCAATCTACCTCAGCAGGCAATAAACTGCAGTCACTTCAAGAGCTCTACTTATTTTAGGCGCTCTTACTAGTTCAGCAGGCAATAAACTGCAGTCACTTCAAGAGCTCTACTTATTTTAGGCGCTCTTACTAGTCATGCAATGCAAACTATCGTGTCTGCAACTGAAACCTAGTCGAAGTGCTTATTTAAACCGGCTACATTTACTGGAAAGCACAATGAACAATGAGTTGAACAATACATTTTTTACAGATAAGAACCTCCGCAACGTTAAAGGGTCATGTATTTTCTTCTGTGAAACGTGATCTTCAAAGTGCAGAACAGCAAAAACAGAAATGCGCGAATGTTTTAATTCAAAGGGTCACATACCGACACGAAATAAAGGTAGGTAGTGAGAACATGAACGGAGGGAAATGAGTTCGACTATATTCAAATATCGATGCACTTTTTAGCGCATTTTCTCATTTATGGAAAAAATGCACTATTGTGCTCGCCATGTCCGTCTGCCTGTCTGTCTGTCTGTCTGTCTGTCCGTCCGTCCGTCCGTGACCTCAAGTTTTCGTCGACTAGAAAATGCGCTCTCTGTCACTCACTGCAGTGAGTACTGAGTTATATTTTTACTCTTGTGTGGGTCATCCTTACCAAGCTTGGCTCGGCAAAACGTGTAAAAAGTATCACAATCTTTTATAAAATGAGCTGTTCAATTTTTTGAGTATGAAGGCGTATTAAATGTTGAACAAGTATGGACAAAAACAAGAACAAGTTTAGTCCCCACACAATGTGTAGAGCCAAAACTTGGTATGTGTAGTACACATATTCAAGGTAACAGCCTCTGTTGCAACGGCAAGACAGCAGGTGCGTAGGAACCCTTATAAGCATGGGCACTAATTAACGGCTCCTAAAGCTGATGGTATTAGCCATTAGTTAAGCTCCGGGTCGGCCGCACCTTACGGTACACGATAAATTGATGTCGGGAATGTAACGTAGTCCCGACTTTGGTATGCGGGATCGTACCGTAAAATATAAATATCAGGGCCTATGCCTTCAAGAAAAGTTAAGAGATCGTAAGTTCATCAGCTAATCATTGACGGCCTTTCAAGCAAAATCCACCAATCAAAGACAAGAAACTAGAGCGTAAGTACTTACGTTCACTTAGCGAGCTTTGAAAGTATGGCCACTGTAAATATCGCTTCATCTAACCTGTCCTTGTCAGTCACACACAAAGAAGCTTTGCCATCACTACTCACATCTAGTCGCCTGTCTAACATATTTAATTTGTAGTTCCCCTTGACTAAATAACATATTCATAATGCACTATTCATGATTCAAATAAACTATTCATAACTGTCGACCTTAAATAGAACCTGGGTTTTCCGCATTCGTTTTTTTCGATACGTATCCATCCGCCATAATTGTTACTGGTTTTCACGTGTAGCTTTATCATACACTAACAGTCAAGAATTCAGACAATGAATAATTTATAAAAGTACTTTAACAGGTACTCGTCATGGCTCCTACACTGCTTGCATTATTCTCCATGCAAAAACTTCATACAAACCGACGTTGGCTGTCTGGGTTGTACACGATCCGATTAATTATAATTTCATGTAGTAATATAATAGGAATGAACATAACTCGTACTTGTGCGTAACACAATCCAATTATTATTATTTTCTTTTTATTATTTACGTATGAATATCATTCTGAATAAAGCGACAAAAATGACTGCACTGAAGGTCTTTTTACAGCCGCTCTATGGTGCAAAGCATCACCAAACGCACAAGCAAGGACACGAGTACGGGTCTAAAATGGCATGCTTTTAAAAACGACACAAAGTTTGCAAGTTAGAGGGCACTTTTCCGGGCGCCCAAGGCAAGTTTTATAGGTTTTCGCGATCGTGTCCTGTCAAATACACGCGAATTTCTCTTGAAATTTGCCTTCTCCACTCGGAAATAAAGAGCGAACTCTTTCCCTAGCTCAGACGCACGACTTGAAAATGTCGTTCAAGAGGAGAAAGCGTCGCTAGCGAAATACTGCTTTCGGCACGAGCCTCGAGCAAGAAGGGCGTTCATTATCATAAAATATAGAAACAGTTTCCACAGCATGCACAAGCGATTTCGTTAGCATTGATTTCAGAACTAACATTTATTTAATTACATTAACATTCATTCTATTAGCAATTATTAGCAGAAACGTACAATTGTTACAAACTGCGTAAGAAACAGATTCGCTATTCCATGTGCGATAGTAAAATTTAATTTCTATTGGTCTTACCGGAAGCATTAGTAATATTCATTAATCATACGATAAACGAGCAATTGTGATTAATTCTTTTAAGAAACATCGTAATTATCAATCAATCGTAATTATCAATCGTACAGAAAAAAACTATACTAGGTGAATAACTGTCACGTAACGTGATAATTTAAATTACTTGAGAAAAATTGGTATTCGCTGTCGCGCTCCTATAGCTGCCGAGCTGCGCACATAAAATTTTCATTCAATTTTGGAAGACTTGAGGAGCAAAATTTTTGTAAAAGCTTATATATCGAGTTAAACGCAAGAAAAAATATAAAAATAGGTCCATTAGCGTTGGCATGACAAATGCTAAGTGAAAAGAAAACACGACAAGGAAATTAGCAAAGGGAAACAGACATAGACGATGGATCGTAGATGAAAAACGTTAACAGGATGACTCTGTCTGTAAAAACATTGGATATTCGGACGACATTCTGCCATCGCATTAGTAATAAATGACATATGGATAAAAATTAAGGGGAACAGTAGTATAAATGAGGTTTCGAATTAACGACAAAGTAACACACAGAGCTACTTTAGTGATGGAACGAATGAGACATGTTTTAGAGATTCAAATTATAGAGGTAATACGGGGCGATTCATGTAGAAACTTTCTGTTTTGTATTTCGCGTCAAGCGGCGAGATGTTGCATGTAGAAAAATTGCAGGGAGTATTTTTCATATAGAAGGTAAGGTCCTGAAATTTTGTGTCCTGCTTAGTCAGTTGATAATTATGCATTGGACAAGTGAGCAGCGTGCGTTTGCTGTCCTGGCGTACTTTTATAATGACCGTTACAGTATCACTACATAACGAGCATTCCGTACACGGTTCCGTATTAGTTTTTCAGGTCAGGTACCTGATCGGAAATCGATTGGTACGTGGGTGAACACATTTAGGGCAAGTGAAAATGAAAATGCAAGAGGGTCTGGAGCTTAGCGGACTGCCACAACATCCGAAAACGTAGAGAGGCGTTTCTGCGTTTTCCACACCGCTCAGCACGTAAACATTTTGCAAAACGCCTCATCTCCTTGAGAGGTGACCTTCTTTAATTGGACGGCACGATCCCTCGATTTGGCTCCGTGTAATTTTTTATGAGGTTATGTTAAATAAATTGTTTACGATGACTGTCCAAAGGCCGTACGTCATTTGAGGAACAACATACGCCTAGCCATCGCCAACATACCCGTCAATGTGCTTCAGCGAGTTGAACGGAACTTCAAAAATTGTCTAACTGAATGTGTTGACAATGGGGGCAGTCATTTGTCAGATGTCATCTTTAGTACTAAGTGATACAGACTTCAGCTAGTGTCTTCTTCAATAATATTTATAGTGTAATAATATCATTACTAATTCCCTTTTAAGTGCTTTCAAATCAAAAAGTTTCCGTGAATCATGCTGTAGGTATAAAATAGCTCAAAAGACAACTACTCCATGCTGGAAACGAAACATAAATCTTATTTGATAAACCATTTAAGCTTATAACCGATGAACTGGGATTAAAAAATTATCTAATTTATTGGAAATCGTACGTACTATAGCAAATGAAATGAGAATTCGACAGGAGATAAATGTTACAAAGAAGGCGGAAAGGACACTCTGCACATGATATAGTAGTGAACCGGCTAGTAACATATTGGATCCATTATCATTTGACACCTGGCTAATAATTTAAATTGCTATTAATTCCTAACACTTTTAACATAAATTATGCTCGAAAATCGTTTTATTAAACTGTTGATTGAATAGAGTCGGTTGTACGAATACTAGCTCATTCTGTAATACTAGTAATGCGTGCAGAAGGGAGCGTTCATGAAGGAATTCTGATTAGGCGAATGGTGCCAGGAAAGTTAGTGTTTGAGGTGTCACACGAGTTGCAACTTTACAACTTTACTGCTCAAGCAACTTGGGCGCCGGCCATTAGCAGATGACAGTTAAGTAGGGCGAGTAACTCAATCAAGCTTGTCGGTAGCAGTGCGTTATGGAAACATTTATTGGAAACTGAAAACGTGCATGAAATTTGCGAAATATGCATGAAATTCCAACGCAGTTGTGAATAGTGCATTGCAAAATTTGCATTGAATTATTACGCATTTGCGAAGAATGAATGAGATTCCAACGCACTTGTGAAACATGCATGAAATTCTAACCAAATTGTATATATGGCCAGTAGGATTATATATAAACATTACCTACATCAAACAAACATATGATTAATTTCCAATATAATACAGCATTTAAATTATCCGCAGGAAATCCACCCCTGAAGCCCAAGCAGCGACATCAAAATTACTGCAGCGTAAAACCGGCTCTAAGTTTTGATGAAGAAAAATACACGAGGAAGTTTCGTTAAAATGTTCATTAAGTGAAATTGACCTGAAATTAAAACTACGAAAGACGAAAGTGAACAAGAAAAATTACACTTCTAGATAAAAATTGCAGAGGAAACGGCAGCAGACCAATAAAATAGTCATGGACACATAAAACATCGTAAAGTTGGCCAAATGGAGACAGTGCGATGAATTGCGATGAAAGCAAAGTAATTAATTAGGTGTCTATGCAATAACTTATATAAATAACAGATATATAGATTAATAATAATGATCATGATTGGGTATAATTAATATGTAATTTTTAATTTTAACGATATTGCTACTAATTGTATAATATGTAAAATAATATTTATTAATAATAAATCAATAATAATAATAAATGGTAATATATGATAATTAATAAAAATAATAAATATTAATAAATATTGACTTTATAATAATTCTACACTATATTATTAATGCGACATAATATTACTGTCACAAAAAACTTCATCCCATGAAAAACTAGAAGTTTTTCCCGATAGTTTGAACTGAGGGTGAATGAGGGCCTCCCATGCAGGTAGTTTGCTAACATTTTCGGTTTCAAAAACGAATTTCAGCTTGTAAATGTGGGTACACTACAGGGCCTCTAGTTTGCAGTAAAAGCTTGAGAACAACTGCTCTGAAGCATGACATCACCCTGAATTGAAAAATTGAACAAGAGCATTTTATCAATACACCTGCCCGCCTTTAGATCATCCCATCAATACCTTGAACATATTTGTCTGTAACTATACCATCAATACCTTAAACTTGTCAATCTCTAGATCATCCCATCAATATCTTGCACTTGTCCGTCTGTAACTATACCATCAATACCTTAAACTAATCCGTTGTAACTATATCATCAATACGCTAAACTTGTCAATCTCTAGATCATCCCATCAATATCTTGCACTTGTCCGTCTGTAACTATACCATCAATACCTTAAACTTGTCAATCCCTAGATCATCCCATCAATACCTTGAACTGGTCCGTCTGTAACTATATCATCAATACCTTAAACTTGTCAATCTCTAGATCATCCCATCAATACCTTGAACTTGTCCGTCTGTAACTATAGCATCAATACTTTAAAATTGTCAATCTCTAGTTCATCCCATCAATACCTTGAACTTGTCCGTCTGTAACTATATACCATCAATACCTTGCATAACTTGTCCGTCTGTAACTATATCATCAATACCTTAAACTTGTCAATCTCTAGATCATCCCATCAATACCTTGAACTTACATGCCTCTAGAGTATCCCATACGACCAGGGCAATCGTCGAAGAGCTGCTGAAAAATTTGCTGCGCTAGGGGATTTTTCACGGGCGGCAGAAGCGCCTGCAGTTACTCGAGGATGACATGACATTTGGTCGCTGCGCTGGCCCATGCAAACCGATGAACTCCGTTTTTCGTTTCAAAAGGAAACGACCCTAAAAACCGGCAAGCTTTTCAAACGACGCAACTTCTCTGCAGTAAATTGTCGAGTGAGGAAGTAAAAGGAAGCGTCTTGGAAGTAGCCATGCACGCACGGCTGAAGCAAATAGGCAAGGTCGAGTAAGTCGAGCTTTGCTATACACGTATTTGTCCTGCGATGTCTGTGTTCACGTCCACTGATTTGGGTGATTGCTGAGCTGATGTCTGAGGTTCAATTTTTGTGAAGCCGTCTTTGATTGTTAGGGATTAGTGATGCAGCGTCCGATATTCAATATTAGTGAAACACTGTCTAAAAATTAATATAAGCGAAGCACCGTCAATAGTTTGATATTATTGACACTGAGTGTCCGATGTTCGGTACAAGTGAATCTGAGTGTTATTATTAATGATCATGAAACGATCATTCAATGTTCGTCTCCAAATTCATATAGGTTTCCAAATTCAATAATTTGTTTCAGTGTTCCTAATTACCATGTACCGGTGCTGGAATTCGAAAACATTGTCTCAGCAGCCCAATATTCCGGCTGCGTTGCAAGGGATCTTGGGACAAATTGCACCGGCGGAATTTCAATGGGTCAGGCAGGTTTGTTTTCAATTTGAACTTCTGGAAACTGTATGAAGTTTTTGGCTGATCCTACACTTGCAGGACTAATGCGGCAAGCGAAATAGGATATGTTGTCGACCACCGAGAAAGGTTAGTGGCTGTCTCGAGTTAATAATGGTGATGCTTGTACCAAGTTATGAAGAAGAGAAGTTATGCTCCTCTCTTGACTTTTGAGGCGATACCGAGAAGGGGTTTGAATGAAGAACTTTGGGAGAATAATTTAAACGGAGTTTTGATTGAAACTTATCATGAGAGAAACTTAAATTAATAATTTAAAATTAATTTGAATTATAGATAGGCAATAATAAATGAATGTTAATGACCTATAATGATTCTCTTTTTTTAAGTGATATCTAGGAAAGAGTCGAAATTTATACAATTTATACCAAAATTTATACTAAAAACGATGCTTTTGAAATTTGAAACGAATTTTTTTGAGACGTTAATTAACGCCAACACATTAAAAATGTTATGGCGTGATTGTTAGAAATAAAATTTAATGAATAATTCACAATGAAAATGGAATTCTTCAAGTAACATTGAAGCGCCCAGCTCTTCAGAACTTCACAGGCGTTCAGCAACTTCCGCGGAGCATAATACGATGTTTACGACTCGGAGACGGAGGACGACGAAGGCGGCGCATCAGCGTTACCGGGGATTATGAAGACCGGGGCCCATACTTTCAAAAAAAGTTAAGAGATCGTAAGTTTATCAGCCAATCATTGACGGCCTTTCAAGCAAAATCCACCAATCGTAGACAAGAAAATAGTGCGTAAGTACTTACGTTCACTTAGCGAGTTTTGAAAGTATGGCCCCCGAACTCATCATAAGGTCATAAGGCGTTAAGAATAAGCATTTTTCATGAGTGTGTCTTTTCCAAGTACCGGCGTCGGCTCATATCTGCAATTATTTAGGCTACATGTACGCTATTTAGCAAATGCTTCATTTTTTGTAATCACAAAAGGGTTAAAATAATAAAATAGGAAAAAAACGACCATAATAAATTATTTGAAAGAGTTGTGTGGATCTTATTTCTGGAGTGTATCGTATTCATTGCAAATTTAAAGCAAATTTCACCTTTTATTCTTTGTTCACTGAACAATAACAATGAGAAAAGTAATAAAACTGTGACAATAACACTAAAACCTAATCCCAATCTCTATACACAGCGAGTCTCATTGCCATCAGTTTAACTTTTATTATTCATGAAATTATATAGAGACGGATTTTTTAGATTTTTATTTTTATTATATTAGAGTAGAAACTTGCTGTAATTAACCTATGGTATAACCGTTGAACGTTCTTTTTCAGTAAATTAATACTATACTGATTTTCAATAACAAGTGGTAGTTAATTAGTTAATTAGCCGTTACGAAAACTGAATTTTCGTTGAATATTATTCAACGATACAAACTGGATGAAGTAGAGCAGCGATCAGTTCAGAGCAGTCAATACTGCATGAATGATTGAAGATTAAATATTGAATGATTGTAGATCGAGCAGAAATCAGAACGGAGTAGTAAATGTTGAATGATTGTAGAGCAGCGATCAACTCTGGGAAGTTACAATTAATACAGGAAAACGAAGGAGACAATGAGTCGAGTCGTTGAGTTGTATCAACCAAGTCTATACGTACGACTATAAATATGGGACGAATTCAAAAAGTATTATTCCATAAAAAGTTGGATGTATAATTTCATAAATGTTGGAAAGTTAAAGAAAAATAATCAGCGTGTAAATAATACGTTTATTAAACATTAAAATCCAAAGATTATCGAAAAAAAAAACAAGAAAAAAGTCAAATGCACAAATAAGAGAGGAAAATCGAGGCAAGTTGAAACAATATACGAACACAGAAATTACAAAACCAAAAACTCTATTAGAACGTATAGCCCATTAATCAATTCGAGACAAGTGAGCGACGTAATAAAATTTAGCTTGAGCAATAAAATTATTAGTCAAGCTAAAAATCTATCATATAGATTCACGCTAGAAATCTACCAGTAGGTGAAAATGTTCCAAGAACGGACTAATATTCTTTGGGCCAGGAAGGGGGAAAATTGACTCCTGCTTTGATCGGTGAGCGCGAAGTCTTGGTTTCATTTTCGTTTACGAGGTTTGGAGGCGCAAACTTATCATAAGTCCGGCCGTTTACAGACCGTCTCAGGAGCCGCCAATATCATAGGATGGCCTTAGATCTTCTTATGGATTAGTTCACGTCGCGAACTTTATTCAAATTCAACGCGTCATATCGAACACGCTTGAGGGAACGTCGACGAATAGGAATGAAAGCAACGACGATGGAAAAGAAGCAGTGCAACTTTGACTTAAAGGAAGGGACGCAACTTCGATGGGAAGGAAGGAAGGCAGCGATGATGGAAAAGAAGCAGTGCAACTTCGATGGAAAAGAAGGTACGCAACCTCAATAGAAAGGGAGGGATACAACGTCGAAATGAAAGGACGCAATGTCAACAGGCAGAGAGGGACGATGGGAAGGAAGGGTATATAGCGGATAGGAGGAGTGACAAATTAAAAGAGAGACGATGGTAGAACCGAGCATTGATAGAAATGAGAGACGCGTTAGACATTAAATTAACATACAGGAACACAGCGAAAAAAAAGACGAAAAAGAGAAAATGGAAATATAGAACGGACTGGAAGATATAGACAAATACAAATATGTGGACAAAAATTAGACCTCTGAAGCTTGGCTACGGTCATGTCATTGTTCCGAAGCTTGGCTACGGTCTGGCCTCAGCTCCGAAGCTTGACTACGGTCTGGCCTCAGCTCCGAAGCTTGACTACGGTCTGGCCTCAGCTCCGAAGCTTGACTACGTGAAAGCAACGACGATGGAAAAGAAGCAGTGCAACTTTGACGGAAAGGAAGGCACGCAACTTCGATGGAAAGGAAGAGACGCAGTGACGATGGGAAGAAAGAGTGCGTAGCGGATAGGAAAAGTGACAAATAAAAAAGGAGACTAAGGTAGAACAGAGCATGGATGAAAATGAGAGACGCGATAGGAATAAGAACAACATATAGGAACGTAGCGAAAAAAGAAACACAAAGAGAAAAAAGAAAAAGGATATATAGGACGGACCGTGGAAGATTTAGAAAAATACAAAGATGTTGACATAAAATTGACAATTCCCAAATATGTGGAAGAAACAGAGTTGGAGAAAAAAACTTAGTTTACAGGCAAGAAAGTTAGAGAGGCACCAAATTTCAGACCATAAACATAACAAAATTAGGCGACCAGCATCACATAAAATGTAAAAACTAACGACAAATTTCATGAATTGTACTGCGAAAAAGACGGGAAATGGGGTTAAATTTATTCGAGGATAAGAATTTGACTTCGAAGAAAGCAAGTAACACAACAATCGCTCGAAAATATTTATGGGATGGCCTCTCAGAGATTCTTACATTAACCAACGACATATACGAATAAGCCAGCATATAACTCGACTTCACAATTATGCTGGAAACCGTACGGTATTATAGTTCTTTGAGGCTGGGCTACGGTCTGGTCTCAGCTCTGAAGCTGGGCTACGGTCAGACCGCAGCTCTGAAGCTTGGCTACGATCAGGTCTCAGCTCTGAAGCTTGGCTATACGATCAGGTCTCAGCTCTGAAGCTTGGCTATAGTGGTCTCAGCTCTGAAGCTAGGCTACGGTCAGGTCTCAGCTTTGAAGCTTGGCTAAGGCCTGGCCTCAGTTTTAAAGCTTGGCTACGGTCTGGCCTCGGCTCTGAAGCCTGGCTACGGTCATGTCTCAGCTCTAAAGCTTGGCTACGGTCATGTCACTGTTCTTAAGCTTGACTACGGCCGTATGTCTCGGCTCTAAAGCTTGACTACGGTCTGGCTTCAGTTCTAAAGCTTGGCTACGGCCACGCCTCAGTTCTAAAGCTTGGCTACGGCCACGCCTCAGTTCTAAACCTTGGCTACGGTCTAGCCTCAGCTCTAAAGTTTGGCTACGTTCATGTCCCAGCTCTGAAGCTTGGCTACGGTCTGGCCTCAGCTCTAAAGATTGGCTACGGTCTGTCCTCAGCTCTAAAGCTTGGCTACGGCCTGGCCTCAGCTCTGAAGCTCGACTACGGACACGCCTCAGTTCTTAAGCTTAACTAAGGCCATGTTTCAGTTCCTAAGCTAGGCGACAGTCATATTTTTGGGACGTTCATGGCTCATTCCAGCGTAGGAGTTTTGCGAGAAGCACCGCGAAGCAATTAAGAAACGTCACTCGCAGCAGCTCTACATGGAGCCTGTGTATAGTTCTTGCTTCGCTTGCTCCTTTCAATGCATGAAGCTTCCGTTATCTTTTACTGCTACTATTAGCCTTTAAAGTTATGAGCGAGTCACAGAATTGCTTAATTCTCTGTATGATAAAGATGAAATGGTTGAAAGAACATCGCTAATTCGGAAATAATTATTATTGCTAATTTGAAGGCAGCCGGCAAATAATTCGTAGCCGAACGAATAATCACGAATATATTTATAATTTTTAATTTTGATATTAGAATAACACAATTTCCAGTCATGTAAGGTCTCAAAGTTATTGAAGTAGAATAGTTGTTCAAGCTTATTATGGAGCTAAGCAGTAAGCTTCACGGCTACAAATTATAGTAACTTAAAAGTGGTACTAAGAACACATTCAAATCGAGCTATGAGTTTCTCACGTTTGTCAATACGACTTCGACTCCTATATTACATAAATACATAAAATAAGTTGATTAGTTGGAATTTTCTTCATGATGTACACGAATAATAAGTTTACCGTGATATGATAGAAATAACTATGTCCACGTTAAGTAAAATCCTGAATTAAGCTGACCAGATTTTCAATTACTGAAAGATCACCAAACATATTTCAAGTCACCTGAGCCTCATCTTGTGCTGCTTTACATAATATAGAAATACCATATTTCTGTATAGAGGACCTTCAGTGGAAGTACCTTGAAATTAGTGAATCTACTCTAGCCGGGCACGAATTTAGACATCAATCTGAACTAGCCGGCTAAAAATATAGACATAAATCTGTGCTAGTCGGCTAGAAATGTATACATTTATCTTTTCTACCTGGATAAGAATATAGATTCTAACATTACCTTCATTTATTGCATATCTAAGAGCTTGCAGTATCATACAAATTATGACATCACCTAACCCACCGCAATTTTGCATGGAAAGAAATTTCCACATAAATGTAAGCTTATTGATGTGCAGTGATCAATTTAGTGGCATGTAAATAAATATGCGCTCACTGCCCAACAGTGATAACTTTAGTGACATGTGCGTGGAGGTACATACGCTCATTGTCCATCAGTAATAATTAAGTTGCAAGTAACGTCGAGCAGCAATAATTAAGAGGAATGTACGTTAAGGGTCAAGTATCGTCGAGCAGTGATAATTAAATGGCATGTAAGTGTAAGTAAATGTAAGAATTGATGAATTATAAGTCGCATGTATAACAAGTATCCCTGTTATGGTTGGAAGCGATATAAAAGTCAAGTACGAGATTCTTAGAAGACATCTCTTGCGGGTAAATGAAATCAGATGTTTGCTGATGGAGTTAGAGACGAAGCTAGCTTTGTTTGATGATGGTTTAGCAAGAGCGGTAGGATGTTTGCACACAAACGTTCAGTCGGAACACCAACTCGAAAGCTTATACAGGATTTCGGACTCGCTAATGTTGGAATTGCTCGAGCGAAATTAGGACTTGCGCTCCAAGACGCGGTTGTGATAGAAGTTTTTTGGATTCATTCCTCACGCGAGAGAAAATTTTGCAACAAATCCGTTCACGTGTTTTTTTTTCAACTGTAAAAAGTGAGGAATATAAAATGACTGAACATTTATTTGCTGCTCTAATCGTATATTAATGTTATGAAAATAACGATAAGATGAGATAGTCAGAATCTGGAGTGTTCTAGAACAAATTGCTTGCGAAAGTAAATTTTACTTTGAAGAGACGGCATAAATGAAATGACAGAAAAAACAATATTGTCAAGGTAATCACAAAACCGAAGAGCAAAATATTTCCCGCTATAAACCAAAAATTCAACGTAAAATTTCATTATTGTTGAACCACAACATAGATCTAGAATATCCAAAAAGATACCGTGATTCGTACGAGTTTCATTGAATAAATTAAAAATAAATAACTAACATAGGGAACAAAATTAATTTCTACTTTAAATTTGATGCGGCAATAACTCGAATTCTATGACGCAAAAAATAAATTCTAGTGGCGTATATTTCTTACGATGTTTAATTTATGGTTTATCAACAAAACTCAGATTTTTTAAACGTTCAGGCAAACATGCCCACACAAGAGATGAAGGTTTCAACAAGAAATAAAAATCAAAGATTTATTTTGGAAATAAATCAAGCCAAGATATAAACGTCTAATGTGTGTGCGTCATTTACCAGATTTGTATTTAATGTATATTGCACACTAACTTTTCATCAGTAAGCGCGTATTGACTTAATTCCACGAGGGACGGTTTTCGTGCAGGGATGTTGAGGGATTTTGGGATATGGAATTTATTTCTCAACATTATACATTACGATTTATTAATCCAGTAATGCATTAACTCAACTCCACATGGTATTACCCGTGTTTTATTTTTTTCAAGGTTGTTGAGGAGGTAAAATTGTGTCGGTGTCGTGCAGTGGTTTTGGTCACAGCCTCAGCGGGACCGAGGCAATCTAACTTGTGAGATTAGCCCGAGTGTTGCGCGACGCCGGCCACCGTCGCCAGGCATTCTTGCAACCTTCGCACAAAACTGCTCTCTTGGATATTTACTTCGTCGTTTCCTTCTTACAAAAATAATGGAAGAGGTTCTTGTGAATGTTTTTAGCGCATTTTCTCATTTATGAAAAAAATGCACTATTGTGCTCGCCATGTCCGTCTGTCTGTCCATCTGTCCGTCCGTCCGTCCGTGACCTCAAGTTTTCGTCGACGAGTAAATGCGCTCTCTGTCACTCACTGCTGTGAGTACTGAGTTACATTTTTTATTACTCTTATAGTAAAGGAAAACACCGAAAAACTGATTTGAATTTGATTCAGAGTCTCAGCAAACGAGTGCCGAGACCAATAATAATAATAACGAATACTTTAAGCAGCTATTGCGGATACTGTTTTAATACTGGTTGCAAGAAGCATTCGTTCAACCTTCACACAAAACTGCTCCCTCGGGATATTTACTTCGTCGTTTCATTGTTACAAAAATAATGGAAACGGTTCTTGTGAATACTGTTTTTTATTAATTTTATACTAAAGGAAAACACCAAAAAGCTGATTTGAATTTGATTCAGAGTCTCTGCAAATGAGTATCGAAACAAATGATTATAATAATAATAACGAATACTGTAAGCAGCTATTGCGAATACTGTTTTATTACTGGTTGCAAGAAGCATTCGTTCAACATTTACACAATACTGCTCTTCGTCGTTTCCTTCTTACAAAAAAAATTGGAAGAGGTTCTTGTGAATACTGATTTTTATTACTTGTATACAAAAAGAAAGCATTAAAAAGCTAATTTTAATTTTCTTCAGTGTCTCCGCAAATGGAGTGTCGAGACCAATAATTATAATAATAATAAAGGCTACCTGAGGCGGTTATTGCGAATAATGTTTTTCATTACTTGTATACTAAACGAAAGCAGCGAAACAGTTGATTTAAATGTCCTTTTCTCCAGAATGTCTACAAATTGAATGTTGACACTGAAATTTCGCTATAAGAATTTACATTTTCTGTACGCATGTGCACACGGATAACCAAAACCTGAGCAATGAGGTACTTTTTCTTCTTTTCCTCAGCGCCCTGAGAGCGATTAATTTCAACCCAAAAATATTTTGCTTTCTTCTCCGGTGAATACGGGCCGTTGAAATTATTTCATTTGGGTTTTTCCTTAAATGAGCGCGACAAAACACGTTTTATTGCTCTTTTAATTTGCACAAAATAGGTGCAGTGTATTCGGTTTCATTATACCATTACTTCTTGGTGGAAGCACCGAATGGTTTCAATAGAATTTATTCATTGGTTTCTTCTTCAACCAAATAATAAATGCTTCAATCAATTATATTCTTAATATTTCCTATACATAACCAATATAGAGAGGAAAATATAACAAGTAAAATTTTCTTCTCGGTATCTTTTCTACAGAAAAATTGGAACCTAAATTATATAGGTATTTGATTCTCAATGTGTAGGGGAAAATTCGCAACAAGTGTAATTATTTATTACGTTGTTTCCTTCCAAAAAAGTAGCAGCGACAATTTATTGTTCGCGTGTTGTACAGAAATATAATATTATATTCGCAACAGAAATCGGAATATAACACGCTCACGGTTTTTTTTCTCTGCATGCACAGCATAGAATTGTTCCATCGTAATTGTTCCATCATTAATGTTAACAAGCGTAAAATGACATTCAAGAGAATTTTTGGTTTTAGGTTTAATTAACTGTAATTTCTGCTTGATGATGTGCATTACAAACGTGGAGCAATGATTATTTTTTTAAACAAACATCGGACGTAATATTTCCAAGTCTCGAGTTCACTTGTGATATAATAAACCCGTTAAATTGAAAGGCCAACGGACAACCATATACAAAATATTTATACATGTCTTTGGTTCGTCTGAACTGGCCATGGTAAAATAAATACCTTCTCATCATGTCCCATTTATAGGTGACGCGAGGGTGACGCTAATACTCCCATCTGACCTCTGGAGCTTCTAGCCGGCACGAGAATGTCAGGGGTAGGACGTGTTATCTTTTTAGCGCTCATGTCCCATTTATAAGTGACGCGAGGGTGACGCTAATACTCCCATCTGACCTCTGGAGCTTCTAGCCGGCACGAGAATGTCAGGGGTAGGACGTACGTACGTTATCTTTTTAGCGCATTTTATCATTTATGGAAAAAAACGCTTTTTGCTCGTCATGTCCGTCCGTCCGTCCGTTCGTCTGTCCGTCCGTGACCACGTTTTCGTCGACGAGAAAATGGGTTCTGTCACACACTGCAGTGACTACTGAGTTATATTTTTTTATATTTTTTTATATATTGTACATTCAGTCATTCTCAGCAATTTCCAACGTATGAAATTGCTGTATACGACGTATTAAGTTAATGCCGTACGTTAGTCATTATTTTCAGCTATAATCACAGTACGAAACTGGTGCATGTGCATAGGACGTATTATCTTAATGCCGTACATTTAGTTATTAATTCCAGCTATTTTCACCGAACAAAACTGCTACAGGACTATGAAATTGTTGTAAAGGACGTATCATCTTAATACCGTATACTCAGTTATTTTCAGCTATTTTCACCGTAAAGAAGGTCTGATAAATAGTTATTCTGGATTACTGGAAATCACAACTAATGTTCAGTATACACAGTTTACATACAAGTTTTTGATGATATCGCTTTCTTGCGGTAGGTGCGAAAACATCAAATAGGGATCATCCAGTATGTAATTCCACTTGTATTGATTTAATCACGTTTTTGAGCCACTTATTATTTACCATCTCACATGCATTTAAAATTTAACTTAAAAAGCAGGGCTTAAAAAAACTTAAAGGACTTAAAAAATTGTATTAAATGCAGAAAATGGTGGCTCATCAGTTACTTTCATTTCACTTAGAGAAATGCGTGCAACTTTGTCAAAATACCGATGCACTTTTTGCCCCCTGTTTGAGTCATTCTAACCTAGTTTGGCCAGGCAGAAGAACATTTCAGTGCTGCGTGCAGAAAGAGTGTCAATATATGAACAACTTGTCCCATTAATTCTCTGAGTATTGGCGACATTTGGCCTAAGCTCCGTGCTGCTTGCAGAAAGTGTGTCAATATATGGACAACTTGATCCATTAATTTCCTGTGTATTGACGACATTTGGCCTAAGCTCAGTGCTGCTTGCAGAAAGCGTGTCAATATATGGACAACTTTATCCATTAATTTCCTGAGTATTGACGACATTTAACCTAAGCCTGACGGGATATTATCCACACCCTCACAAACGAGTGAAAAATGTACAAATATCGATGCATTTTCTGTCCCTGTGTGAGTCATCTTGTCCGAGTTTGGACCGGCAAAAGGGGGTATCAGTGCTACTGATAAGCT
Organism: Hyalella azteca; assembly: GCF_000764305.2. Lineage (NCBI taxonomy): Eukaryota > Metazoa > Arthropoda > Malacostraca > Amphipoda > Hyalellidae > Hyalella > Hyalella azteca. The sequence goes on along the minus strand of NW_025943273.1, from coordinate 605,505 downwards.
CGTGCTGTGAGCATGAAGCTGTGTAATTATTTGGATAATATGACCTATTTATGTTTCTTAGTGCACTGGGAGAGGAAATGGCCTACGCAGCTAATTGGTCTGGTCAGCCCGGCCGGGGTCTGAAGAAAGAAGAATTACGCTTCCATGAACGTAGCTAAAATTAAACATTAAAGGAATGACGCTACACGAATTAATGATAACGGCCATCGACCATTATTTAGCCCGAGATAATCCGATGATCATCTTCATTGAAGATAATTGGTCGTGCCGAGGTTGGATGAGGTAATAGTTTAGCGGGAAGATGGGGAAGCGGAATACGGGCACTAAAAAAACTAATGGGACATTATGTCCAAATAGTGACACGGGGCAGATGTGGCGTCGGAATACGGGCACAAAAAAACTAATGGGATATTATGTTCAAATAGTGACACACTTTTTGTACGTAGCACTGATACGGGTATTTCTAGGTAAAACAAGGTTCAGGATAACCCACGCAATGGTAAAAGTGCAGCGCTATTCGGACAAAATCTCAATCATTTATCTGGGTACATGTAGGGCAAACATGGATGAATGGACCAAATAGGATGCAACGTTTGTGGAATATTCCAGAGTTCTTTTCAAAAAAATTTCCTTCATTCTTTCAGGTCGATCCCTCCAGCATCTCATGGCGAAAAAACTACTTTCGGACTCATCCACAGTTTTGTGCAAACGCCCGGAACAATTACAAACAAATAGCAAACACAAACAATACTTCTTTTGTATGACACCAGTTGCAGAACAAATTTTCAACATAAAAAATTTATCAATGTCAGTCGATTGCCAAAATATGGAAATTTAATGAAAATTAAAAGCAAAGAAAATTCCACAAAAATTCATCATATCATTATGTCATCGGATATAACATTCACAACGACAAATACCTAATTTTTACTAGCACATATTAATAACATTTTATGATCATAAATGAAAGAGGGAAGGCAATATGGTGAGGAGACGCTCAGCTACTGCCTTCTTATATTGACTATATTTCACGTTAACTTAAACACAGCACAAAAAAAAGTTTGGAAGGTACGAATCGATGTAAGACACGCCGCTATGAACTGTACAAGCGTATATGTTGGGGGTATAGGTCTAAAGCGTATATATGTTGGGTGCAATGTAGAAGGAGCATTCAGAGAAATGAAGAAAACTTCATGTATCGCCAAATGGCGATACATCTGGCGATGCATAGGATGTATCGCCAAACGGCGATACGTCTTTTGTGCTTGTGTGGATCATTTTGATTCAGTTTGGTGTGACAAAATAGGGCGTATCAGAACTACGTCCGCTCTCTTATCGTGAGGTGGGTAAGAAAGTGTGACAGTACTTGGACATTAAGACCCATTTATTGTTCTAACCTGTACCTTATAAAGCGATTCCATTGAACGCAGTTCACAGAGCCCTGCAGCGACTGATCTAAATCGACGCGTCGATCCTGAACGCTTCGGCTTCGATTTATTTGGCACAAAATAAGCTTAGGAACCGAGCGAGTTTCCATTAGAATAGAGCGCAAGGAAATACCGCCCCTTGCAACTCTTGCAGGAATTTTAATAGGTTTTCCCTGTTGCTGATAGGCATTCTTTGCTCTAAACGTCATCCAAAGCTATGCGGTGCGGGATATTTTTTTCTTTGTGGATTTTAACTTCGGTTTTAAGGCGGTTTTCCTTCAGTNTTGCTGATAGGCATTCTTTGCTCTAAACGTCATCCAAAGCTATGCGATGCGGGATATTTTTTTTTTTTTTGTGGATTTTAGCTTCGGTTTTAAGGCGGTTTTCCTTCAGTTTCGGAAATTCTCGACGACCATAAATTATTTTCGAAACAAAGATATTCGAATACCAACACGGATTCCACAACTGAAAAATTAACAGGTAAAAAACAGTTGTTGTTTTGAAAAAAAAAGAGTTATTGCGTTAAGAAATATACGCGGACGCCTACTGCACTGAGTATTCGCTCTATTCTATGCTGAATTTCCGACCATCCACCGAGTTTTCTTCCAGTCTCAATTTGGAAGACAATTCTGAGGACTGATTTTTTTAAGTTTTTAGGAAGTCTTTATTGACTGACGGATTTTGATTGATAATCGCCTTCTGAACTTGTCGGAGACATCAACTATGATGCCTCTGCGTTACTGCTGCTTTTTCGAGGGCCAGTGACGCATTATATTACATAACAGCACTGCAATTAAATATTCATGCATGTAAAATTGACCATCATTCAATGAGTAACCATAGTCATTTCGATGCTATATATAGGTGAGAAATTTCTTTCAAAGCCGTGCGCTATATCATTGTACAAATTTTAAACGGTAACACAATGAAATTCTGCGCATTGATATATGGAGCCAAAAGAAATTCAGAAATCAATACAAATCAAAGATTCTTTATAATACAAATGAAGATCTGAATAGACTCAATTCATGTTTGACTTGATTAGACCATCATTGTTTAGATCTATCCATGTAAAGATGATTAAACCATCTCTTAGGTCTGTCCATGTAAATAAAATTAGGCCATTACTCAGGCCGTGTAGGGTAACTTTTGTGACGGTTAAGGATAACTTTTGTGGCGTTTAAGGGCAAATTTCGTGGCGTTTAATGGAAACTTTTGTGGCGTTTGCGGGGAAATTTTTGTGGCGTTTAAGGGTAACTTTCGTTGCGTTTAACGGTAACTTTCGTGCCGTATAAGGGTAACTTTCATGGCGTTTAACGGTAACTTTTGTGCCGTTTAAAGGCAATTTCTGCGGCGTTTTAGAGTAACCCTTGAATGCCATTCCACGGTACCCATACTTTCTGCTCCTCAAGCATCTCTTTGCTCCCGCAATTGCCTTAACTTGAGGCAATGACACTGGCAATCTCAGATGGTCGCTACAGCCGACAAACTTGCGGCCACTGCAACGAGCAATCCCAGAGATTGTTGCGGCGGCAATCTGTCCTATCGCCGAGTTTTCCTATTGACCGCAAAGCTAGGAATGCTGCTTTGCTTTGCCGAGAGTAGAAGCATTGCGAGGCAGCGACATGGGAATAATTAGAAGTCGCTGGATGCGCCGACATGTTGCTGAGTTAATGTCGTCGAGTAACGGCATTTATGTTGTTTAAATGAGGCGGTATGCTGATATCTAAGACTTGTTTCACTGCTGCAAGTGTAGTTGCAACCCAGCGATATGTACTTTACTCAGGCTGCACAAGCACGGCGAAGTAGAGCTGCTCTTTTGTTTCATATTAAATTATTTCCTTTTTTCAAATGATTTTTTTTTTCAAATGAATTATATTTTTTTTTCAGATGAATTTTATTTTTATTTTCAAATGGAATTTAATTTTTCATTCATTTAAAAATAAAATATTATATTTTTTTAAATGAAGTTTTTTTTTCAAATGGAATTTCATTTTTTCCAAATGAAATTACATTTTGTAAACAGATTTAGTGTAACAATATAGATGAAGACAATTTTAATGCAGCGGCCAGCAGCACCGCAGAAAAAAATTAGCAAAATCGACGGATTTCGCGCCACAGTACGAGGTAACCTAAATAAATGTTCTCGATTAATCAATGGTCGAAACTCATCATGCATCCAGCTTAAATGCATCTTTTATACAAGAAATCATTTAATTAACTGCATAAACTCTGAAAACCATTTAGATTTAATTTAATTAGAATTATTCTTTTCAGTGAGCTAATCTGCGTGGCGATGCGGCGTCGGTTTTTACGCTTCGGACGCCATTGCCGGATTTAATAAACACACACCAACTGTCGGTCTATTAATATTGCAATCGCGGTGCCTCGGCTGACTAATTGAAAAAGATTCCAAGAACTGCTCATAATGCTGCCAGACTGGAGGTCGGTATTGACAGATTGCCAGGTTCTTGATAAGCTTGGGGCACAATGGATGAGAGGGCAAGGCTTAATTCTCCCGAGGTAATGAGCTGCTGGCCATTGTATGAGATCCTCTAAAAATGGCTCGGAATAAAATGCCTCTCACATTCTCAGCGAAGAAAAGACGTGCGAAATACTGGCGCTCGGTGTCTGCAGCTCGGGTATTCGGGGACTTGAGTTCGGGGAAGAATGTTTGGGAAATGGAGGCATTTGTTTTTTAAATCAAACAAATACGGATAAAATAATACATGAATAAATTAGAGAATGAACATAAATAAACTAGAAGTGCTATGAAAATTTAATAATTATTCGGTGGGTATTTGAGGCATTCGTGGGTAAATAAAAAAAATATACTTGAAGTGCAATGTGAATATCACAAAAAGTGAGGCAGAATAGCAGTGAAAGGCATGTCAGTGAACATCATAAAAATTTAGATAGAAAGACTGTTCTAGGAATTTTACGGTAAAATACATCTTACGGTAAATAAACTGAAAGAACAATCTAAAAGCACTGAAAAGCATAAACTGAAAGAGCAATCTAAAAATAATAAAGATTGTGATAGAACGGCTGTGATATTCATTTTTCTGTAAATCAAACGTAAATTGTATTAAGGTCGATGTAAATATAATACGCACAAAGTGTGGAAAACAAGTAATACAAGAAAAGTAGTCATATTAGAATAATTTTCACGGAAGTGCAATGATTAAACGTTGAAAGGCGTCGACTGAAAACAACACAATACAAAATTTTTGAATGTTGCTCAGGAGTTATGATTTGAATGAACAAATTTATTAAAATATTAGCAGAATTATCTGAAATCATGAATGTGGGAGAATTTAGGCTAATTTGAATGTTTTGTCAGCGTCGATGAGTTTTATCATGCATTTTAGTTCTAACGAAATCTGGAATTGCGAAATTAATAGGCTTGAAAATTTCCGAAATTTTTCCTTATCTATTTAAATAAAAGCTGAAAATGAGAAAAAAACATTCTCTAATGTCTTACTTTTAATTTAATGTAGAATTTTTCTATTGAGTGGTCTGAACTTTTTTTGCAAGATTCTCTCATAACTTATAAAAGATGTGCTAATAATTATTTATTCGTGCTAATCACATGTTCAGAAGCATTAATTAGTAGATTGTTTCAATTTTTGATGAATGTATTTTTAAATTATTTTGGTGCATTCAGAGCGCCAATTATAATGTTTCAATCTGTCTGAATTCTCTTGTTATGATGAGCGGAAGAATGTCAAACACGAGATCGTATTTATTTAAACGGTAATTTTTAGATGAATACTTGCAGTCGTCTTATTTCTGACGAGAGTTTGATGACATCCTCTGATATTCGTAGAAAGGCTAAGATCTTGAATGGAACTTATTACAAGTTTAACAGTTACTAAAAATAATAAGTAATAAAATTTTAATGTGATAAATTTAATAACATGAACATGAATAAGAGAAATATTTTTTAGAAATAAATTAGCTCGTCTAATTCAAAATCTTTTCCAAAACAATACATCCAGAATACACTAAAATTCAATTTAAACTATTTTCAGAGGAAGACATTTTTCACACCAGACTCGATATAATTTTTTGAAACTAATGGAAGACTAGGTGCGTGGTTTACGCTTGCCTAAGCTCTAATATTGAACGTAAGCTCCGATTCCAGGAAAATGACATTCCAGGCCACGCTCGGCAGCTTTAATAAAATTCAAGCTTCTTGACACATGAATGGAATGCCTAGGATTTTTTTTCAGTCGTGTCGACCGGAAAAGATTTTTCGAGTTTTGTAATTTCGAAAGTGATGCAAAAAAGTCGGTAATATATCGGTTTTGAATAGAACATGGAGTGCAGTCATTAGAAATGCATTGCCCTCATCATTTCCATATACATTATACGGAAAAAGACAATTTCGAGCGAATGAAACAGCCAGAACTCTAATAGCAAATTGGGAAGGTTACTTGTAAGTTGTAAAACATCTGTGCATTTCCGATAGACAAAAAATGCGTTGTATGGCAAATTGGTCAACATTTCATCATTGTAAAGGAAACTATTTTACGATAATAATATAGATTTTTGTAATAGTATATGGTATAATGAACATTTTTTGAGGCTTTAAGCTTACAAGCATCGAACCCCATAAGCGTCGAACCCCAAGTACTTCTTCGTCCAGGAATGACAATTTTGGGAAAAAATGTCTCCTGTTGACAAGAATGAATGACGGGCATTTTAATTATAGTGTTGATTTGTTGAGAGTATCTAATTCAATAATTCATTCTTGATTCATTGAATTAATACTTATTGGATGATTTTAGGTTAATTGTATACGATCAATTACGACCAATTGTTCCGAGAATCGGAATGTTTAATTACAATGCTTCTCTACGGCCGGTGCTTTGTAATCACGTAAAACAAACAATGCCTAAATATATTAATAATGAATAACATATAACATTTGTATACATTACATCTGATTTCATAACATATAATATGCATTATAATATAACCTCTGATTGCACCATAGAAGTTATGCTAGTAAACTTGCTTCGATTTAACGTACTACTCTAAAAATGAATATTCTGATTAGGGAGGGCTAAAATAGTGATGAGGATTCAGGGTGTGCAGGAATAGCTAAATCCATGCACAAATTTCATCAACATGACTTACTTGATTAAAATTAGTTCTTATGTAGTTAAAGTTTAAGTATAACGAATATTTAGTAAATTGTACTTGATTTCAATAAATAAAATGTATTGAATAAATATCTACATCGAATATTATGAAAATAAAGAAAAAAATCGCATGCAACGCGGTACCTCCTAGATGCTTCATGTAATATTTCTCACTCATACGTGATCATTGGATAATTCATCTCACTGATACGTGATCATCGGAAAATATCGCGTATGCACGTGCAGTTATTCGTGATCTGCTGGAGAAACGAGCGGACGCCTTCACTAATCAGTATAGAAGCCCGGACGCCAATACTCAGCATTCCGTGTTACTGGTCATTTGTTAGCTCCCCTTGCTGCCTGCTCAGTAAGCAAGCGAAAAATAACCCAGCAGCAATCTTCATTCGGGCAATCACGGCAATCATCCTCGGCCATTTTTTGGGCCCATCCATGAAGGCAGCTCGCACATCGAGGACACTTTTTCCCTATAACCGCAAGCTGCAAATCGTCGGCTGCCATGGGCGTGTCCCGTGTGGAGTAACAGCAAGGAAACTAGAGAAAGAAACGTGCCAATAGTGAGTAATAATAAGAAAAAATCTATAATAATATATAAAAATAGAAAAATAGGCGAAGAATCTTTTGTATTTCTCGACCCACGATGGGAAATAATAGAAGAGGAAAAGACGAGAAAATTCGGTAAGGAAAGCACTGTATTACTAGATGAGCGACGGGAAATAATAATAATAATAGAAAATATAATATATAATAGTAGGAAAAAAATAGAAAAAATAGAAAAATAGGGGAAGAATGTTTTGTATTTTTAGACCCGCAAAGGAAAATAATAAAAAAATACAAGAAATTTCGATTTTGTAATTATTACTCAGTGCGTAATAATTTTGACGAATATTACGTTGTAATAATTGACCTATGGCGTTGACTAATAGAGGAGAAAAGGAACAGAGAATTCAATGAAAAATGTGTTGTATATTTCTACACCCGCGACGGGAAATAATTTTAGAGAAATGTACAAGTTTATTCACAATAGTTGAGTAATGCCTAGCCAAGCATGGAAACGAACTACAGTTGATACTCCAGTAAATATCGAATTATGCCTTAACAATACATTAGTTTAAGTTCGAATTTTAGATGTACACTCATGTAGACGGCAAAAACGTGTTGTAAAGTTATTCTTATTATTTTCCTCTTCTTTTTCTAAAGAAGAAAAATACTGGATATTTACAATTGAATAATAACATAAATTTTTGCATGTTGTGGGTCGAATTTTTCCTAAAACCTCCAGCAGTGAATTACACACAATTTTTCCAGAATTAGAGAGTTAACAAATGTGAAAATAAATATTATCGTATCAACTAAAGATAAGAATCACATGTAACGTATCTAGCTCACCGAGGCAGACTGAACGGCATAACAATCAAGTCGAAATACGGACGACGTAAGGGAAGAGGGGAATGCCAATAGAGACGAGGGAAGTGAGGCCAAAAACCGGGAGCAATAAAAATAGAATGAAAAAAACGAAGATCCGATGGACCAGAAGAAAGAAATGAATGACGAGAGAAAGAGAGAGAGAGAGAATGAGAAAGAGAGAGAGAGAGAGAGAAAGAGAGAGAGAAAGCAGAGGGGTGACTTGCAGCAATCAGCTGCAGAAATCAATCTCTGCTGGACAGTGAGGGACAGAGCCATACGGACAGTGAGGGACAGAGCCATATGGACAGTGAGGGACGGAGGCCTATGGACAGTGAGGGACGGAGCTATATGGACAGTGAGGGACGGAGGTCTATGGACAGTGAGGGACAGAGCCACATGGACAGTGAGGGACAGAGTCGTATGGACAGTGAAGGACCGAACCATATGAACAGTGAGGGACAGAGTCGTATTGACAGTGAGGGACAGAGCCATATGGACAGTGAGGGACAGAGCCATATGGACAGTGAGGGACAGAGCCATATGTACAGTGAGTGACAAAGCCATATGGACAGTGAGGGACAGAGCCATATGGACAGTGAGGGACAGAGCCATATGGACAGTGAGGGACAGAGCCACATGGACAGTGAGGGACAGTGCCACATTGACAGTGAGGGACAGAAGCATATGGTCAGAAAAGGACTAAATCATTATAACAAATTTACTTCTGAAGACTTAATTTTTTTCGATCCCTTACGTAAAAAATGAAGCTCTCTATCTTTATTTGACTAATTTTCTATGAATTTTTTAAATCGATCAGAGATCAATCAAAATCGAAATTTTATTTCTTTACAGCACCGAAAAATGTTTCATTTCATTATGAGGTTAAAAATACCATTCATCGCCTCAAGTAGGAATTTAATGATACTTGCTGCTGATTGACACGACACAAACTCAATTAATCACCCGAAATCAAAAGTGATTAGCGATGCAAGAAGTATTTTTGTAGTAAAAGTGGAAACTTTTCCTGGAAAAGCAGAGTACAATAGATTACTCGGTATTATTGTTTGTTTTCGCGACTATAATACGGGAATTCTGTTGAAATATTATAAGAATAATAGACTTGAAGAAAGGATTTGGCATGAACTGAAAGACACGGAAGATTTTCGGAAGATTTTCCAGGGAAGATTTTCGTGGAAAAGCAGAATACAATAAATTCCTCGGCATTATTGTTCGTTTTCGCGACTATAATACAGGAATTCTGTTGAAATATTAGAAGAATAATAGACTTGAAGAAAGAATTTGGCTTGAATTGAAAGGCCTTTAGAGTCTGTAGGACGAAGGAGAGAGAGTGGCCGTTGGGCGACTCAGGTCGCTTAGAAGCTGTCTCTCAAGGAAGCACGAAGCGGGATTGGCACTGGAATCAATCAGATGGAGAGGAGATTAATCACGCCTTTACCTGATTGCCGACTCGGCCTTCTGCAATGGCAATGTTCTGGCCACGCAGTGAAGTGAAGAGGAAAGTTTCCTGTCGGCAAAACGACGGTTTGGGAGCTTCGTGAAGTCAAGGCAGTCTTTGAAGCCTTCTGATTGCACTGCATTGTATAAGTAGAAGGCTTCGTGGTTGCACAGCATAGTATAGGAAGGCTGCGTGGTTGCACAGCATCGTATAGGAAGGCTGCGTGGCTGCATGGCATAGTATATGAAGAAGGCTGCGTGGCTGCACTGCATCGTATAGGAAGGCTGCGTGGCTGCAAAGCATAGTATATGAAGAAGGCTGCGTGGCTGCACTGCATCGTATAGGAAGGCTGCGTGGCTGCAAAGCATAGTATATGAAGAAGGCTGCGTGACTGCACTGCATCGTATAGGAAGGCTGCGTGGCTGCACTGCATCGTATAGGAAGGCTTTGTGGTTGCACATCATAGTATAGGAAGGCGGCATAGCAGCGATGGGTAGGAAGGTTATTTCTACAAGTTTCCTTATTTATAAACATTTAACCACTCGAGGGGGCTTACAAATCAAAATTTATTGCAAGCAATCGTTCATGAGGATGTAATTTAAATTTAAATGGTTATTGTACGAAGTTACCAATGACAAACATAGAATTTTCGTTATTTGATTACATGAAAGCAGTACCAAGCGCTGTAACAAAAACAACATTCCCTACGTACGTACACCGCAAAATGTTCCTTCAAAATGTTCCTTCAATTCAAACGTGTTAGGTGCTTGATTAATTTTAATAATCAAGGTAGGAGTCGGTGGGCATGGGCAATACATGCCATATCTCATGCATATTATTTACACACGTCCGAAAGGCTTACTGAAGAAATGCATACCCGAGACCTTCTAACTTGATTTAATATCTTGGTATATTCGGCCACAGTCGCAGAATCTGACTAAAATACAGACAGAAAATCTGAGTCACTCGTGAATAATTTAATATCAGCGATCCCACGTTGCCAGAAATAACGAAAAAATGAGATTTGTTTGCATATTCCTGTGGAGTAACGCATGCAAATCCAGCTCGCGGGACCATCCAAATTCCATTTAGGATCAACTCTGCGAGCGAGGAGTAAAAGTTCCGTGTGGAATACAGACGAGCGGCAAGTTTTTCTCTAAGGTATATACTAGTAATATATAACGATATTATATTGCTTTGAAAGGGCATAATTTGATTTGATTAATCAAAGTTTTATTGAAATCATGAAATGAAACTAATTAAGCTATTATAATCGGAATATTAATTTTATTAATTTCATCTTTTGAAGAATTTGGTCCTGTTAACCTGTTAGGTCACGTGATCCTTCATAGAAGTATGGTTTAAAGCGCATAAAATGATCTCCAAAAAATTATTGAAAATCTACATTTTTTTAATTAACCCGTTCGCTATTTGCTGCTATATATCGAAGTCTCGCCTGATGAATTCTGGCTGTGTAGTGTATTATATCAAATTATAATAGTGTATTATATATTGTATTATATTGATTATCTGTATACTTTATGAAATTATTATAGCATATTATTACCCATAAATAAGTAGATACAGCTTGTAACTGAAGAGATTAAACAATAAGAAAGTTTCAGTCAAAACGGGCATAATTTTCAATGAAATATGTTTAGATGAAAGTATCTTGATTGAAGATTTACATATGTTTAAATGTGTATAGTGTATACTAGCGTACATAGTTTAGCTAGCTGATGGTGAGCACGCGAATAGAAGGCACTCTTTCACTAATTGTACCCTACATATCTCATGCAGCACGGTGCCATGCATTTCAATAACTCATTCATTTATCGATGGATTGCTGAACCACCAAGTTACTCAAAAAATTAGACAGTTTCCCATTGAACACGGAAATTACATGTGCTATGCATCACAATGTCCTCCTAAAATACACTTCCCTGCATCACAAAGTTCCCTGCGATGCCCAGTAGAAATGCATCGTCTGCATCAAAATGCGTTCATAGTTATATGTACATCCTCGGCATAACGATACCACAAAAAATATAACACCAAAATTCATCCACAGAAATTACGATATCTCTCATAAATACATAAAAATGCGTTCTTATTTATGCATCACTCTGCCTCGCGATAATAAAAAAAATATTACACCAAGATTCATCCACAGAAATTACGATATCTCTCATAAATATATCAAAATGCGTTCACATTTATGCATCAGTCTGCCTCGCGATACTAAAAAAAAATATTACATCAATGAATTGTCCACAGAAATTACGAAATCTTTCATAAATATATCGACCAGAACGTGGCCCCTTTAAGAAAATTCAGTACAACGATGGCATACATCAATACACCCTCGTCCTACATCGCGATGAACCCAAAAAATAAATCGTCCTATATCGCGATGACTTTGCAGTTAAGCGTATACTGATGGTTTTATAACGTTTTAAAGTCAAGACTTTCTTTGAAAAACATTAATTCCTGTTTCAGGTTAAATCACAAATAAAAAAAAGTAAGCGCTAACATTACGTTTTTGAAACATTTCCCTCATTTTTCGCGCGTAACAGATCATAGAACATTGCTCAATCAATCATGCGAAGGATGAAGGACGAAAGGACGAAGAAAGATGACAAAGGTGAATGTGGTGCACGTTGCTATGGCGACCAAATGACGCTATTTTGCATCACGAGATCTCGCTCAGCAACACAAAGGCGGGTAAGTGCAACTAAAATGCGTCGTGCATGCAAGAAGATCTCACCTGCGGAATGCACATTTATTTTTTATATAATTTCAGCATAGGTAAAAATTTTTCATGAGTTAATCATTAGTTTCGATCTATAATAATGATCTTTAATCATTTAGAGATCACCATTCCGGAAATTTCAAGAATTATCACGATCTCCGATGACTTTAATGGATAGCTGCATAGCCTGCCAAAATGGAAAAATCCGGATTTCCAATTTCTCAAAAAAGAAGTGAATTTTTTCTCAGTTTGAAAAGCTTTAATCAAAATAAGAGGTTCTACCTTTCTCAAGCATAATTCCTTATAGGAAAAAGCTTGACGTGAGGCTTCAAGATGCAATCACGGTGTGCATTTTTTGGTGGCCTAGTGGGAGGAGAACGAGTATTTGAAAGTTGATTTGAAACATAATTTGAAATATGATCCGAAATATGATTTGAAATACGATTTGAAAAATTATCTGATATGTGATTTGGAATGAGATCTGAAATATGATTTGAAACATCATTTGAAATATAATTTGATATATAATCTGAAATATGATCTGAAATACAATTTGGAATATGATTTGAAATATAATTTCTAAACACGATGTGAATTATGATTTGAAAGATGATCGGAAATACGATGTAAAATATGATTTGGAATNTACCATGTCACGTTACCATGACAATACCATGTCACGTTACCATGACAATACCATGACGCGTTACCATGACAATACCATGACGCGTTACCATGACAATACCATGACGCGTTACCATGACACGTCACCATGACACGTTACCATGACACGTTACCATGATACGTTACCATGACAATACCTCCATAACAACATCTCATCGCTTGTACTTACATTGATTTTACAGCCCGTAGCAGCAGTTGCACAGTACACTCAGAGCAATGAGAGAGACTTTGTCCGTAAAGCGATACATTTTTGCCGCAAATGTCTGTCATCCTGATTTGGTTTGGCTCGTGCGTTGGACAAGAGTCGCTATGTAAGTGCGTCACTATTCGGATAGTGCGATCCATTTATTTTCTGAGTTAACTTTTCATAACTATTCATATTATTCATAACTATTCATAGTATTCCTAACAATTCATATTATTCATAACTATTCATAATATTCATAACTATTCATAGTATTCATAACTATTCATATTATTCATAACTATTCATATTATTCATAGTATTCATAACTATTCATACTATTCATAACTATTCATAGTATTCATAACTATTCATAGTATTCATAACTATTCATATTATTCATAACTATTCATATTATTCAAAACTATTCATATTATTCAAAACTATTCATAATTCTCGAGTATTCCTAGCGAACAAGATGCTTTAGCCTCAGTATTTCGACTACTGATTTAAAAACTAAGAAAAATGAATTAGTAAAACTCTATATATTTAGTGCACCAGGCTTCAAACTAAAAGAATTTGAAAAATTTATACAAGATCAAACGCCAAAAGGATAAATCATACGTTTCAAAAACGATTATGTTAGTCATTGAATAAAAATAAACAAATGATTGGACGAATTAAAAACTGAATTAAATGATTACATAAAATTATACTCCAAATATGAAAGATATTCATTTTCCTAAATTAACTTCCCAAAAAGTATAATAAAAAACGAGACCGAAACTAGCAGACATCCTATATTTGTTTCACAATAATAATAGCGTATAATAATTGTTACGTCAATAGCAAAGTGAGGGAGAAATTGGGCGCGTGTTGCCAGGGACGCGTCGCCATGGCAACCATACGCCGCCTAACTGCTAGGGTTTCTGGTCCGTCACAACACACTCGAGAAAAGGATGAGTCATGTTGTCCAAATCTGCCTGCTCGTAGCACTGACACGCCGTTGAGCCGGGCAAAACTGGGTCAGGATGACCTACATAAGGACAGAAAGTGCATCGCTGCTTGGACAAAGTCACACTCATTTATCTAAGTGCATACGCCGCTGCCACGACTACCCTATAAGGATAGATTCTGAGTTGAGCGCGCCGTTGCTTTGTTTAACTTTTCTATCGTAATCTATCATTTCGAGCAAACGTCAAATCAGACATCTCGGATAATACTTATGTTTACTATACTTACATTGATGCATAGGTACAGTAGCTCTTCCTATCCATAATTGTGGTTCAAATTAAGTCAGTGTGACAACGCATTGGGCAGTGCGATGGCCTAGAATCGCTCCCATGATTTGCGCGTGACAAAACGTAGAGGTCGATTTAAACAGCATAACAAGATAACGATTTAAATACGCACAAGATACAAAATTAACAGTTATACAAGATACATTATTAACAGTCGCACTAGGCATAAAATTAACAGTCGCACAAAATAACAGATTAACTGTCGCACAAGATAAAAAATAACAGTAGGACAAGGCACAAAATTAACAGTCGCACAATATACAAAAGTTAAAGTAGCACAGGATACAAAATTAACAAGGTACAAAAGTAACAGTTAAAGAGATACAGTTAACAAAATTGTTGGTTTTAGATACGATTGTTTTTAAGTTAGTGAGATACAACAATTTTTATGTTTCGATGACTGTTTTCCAGATATTCCAGGCCCTGAGGATGCTATGGACATGAGTTATATAGGCCATAAGGCCAGCACACAACGGAACCGGGTGTCAGGGTTATACCCTAACCCCTGCAACCATTTCGTACTAAATGAGTACTACATAAGTGGCGGTGTCATTTAATAAATATTTTGATTTTTATCGTAATCTCTGTGTACAGGGAACCTTAGCTCCAGCATCCCGATAAGGCTTCCTATACGCCATTCCCCCGACACCGCTTTCCAAAAAAAACGAGAGGGATTTGATCTACTAGACATCAGTTGATCAACTAGACATCAGTTGATCTACTAGACATCATTTGATCTACTAGACATCATTTGATCTACTAGACATCATTTGATCTACTAGACATCATTTGATCATCTAGACATCATTTGATCATCTAGACATGTACTAAATGAGTACTACATAAGTGGCGGTGTCATTTAATAAATATTTTGATTTTTATTGTAATCTCTGTGTACAGGGAACCTTAGCTCCAGCATTTCGATGAGGCTTCCTACGCCATTCCCCCGACGCCGCTTTCCAAATAAGCGAAAGACATCATTTGATCATTTGATTCTCTAGACATCATTGGTGACAAAAATGAGTAATCTAGACAAATTTCGCTTCTCGTGTTAGGATGCGATTGGAGTTAATTAAAAAAACAATAAAAGTAGACCGAGATAATCTCCACCAAAATACGCCCAAAAGTATTTATATTGATACCCTAATTGAGAGACTGCTAGAAAATAAAGAAATTATCACACATCGCGCGACGTATGAGATTTCATATTTGACTCTCAGCACACTCAAGTTATCACACATCGCGCTGCGACGTATGAGATTTCATATTAGACTCTCAGCACACTCAAGTTATCACACATCGCGCGACGTATGAGATTTCATATTAGACTCTCAGCACACTCAAGTTATCACACATCGCGCGACGTATGAGATTTCATATTAGACTCTCAGCACACTCAAGTTATCACACATCGCGCGACGTATGAGATTTCATATTAGACTCTCAGCACACTCAAGTTATCACACATCGCGCGACGTCTGAGATTTCATATTAGACTCTCAACACACTCAAGTTATCATACATCGCGCGACGTATGAGATTTCATATTAGACGGGTGATAAGACAGAGCTAATCAGGAGAGTGAGACGGCAGGCTTATCGTTCAGTCCTGTCTAAAAATAAGGCTCCCCAAGTTTCGGCTCCTTGCACCGGAAAATCAAGCAGAATTTGCCTGGAAAATGCATGTGGGGGAAATGAAAATTGTATAAATAAATTAATTGCAAGCCAAGAAGGAATCACAAAATTTATATTACAAATTTCAAATATTCTAGAATTATACGTCAAACAATAACAAGTAAAATTATTGGCAGAGTAAAAATAGTGAAACAGCAAAAGAATTTGGCTGAACATAATTCGATCGAAATTCAATTTGAACTAAAATGCACTAGATATTGCCCCTCAATTTGAACTAAAATGCAATAGTGTAAATCAATAAAAAATCAAATGCAATAGCGTAAAACCTAAAAAATCATAGCTAAGTTTCAAGTAAAAAGAACTATTTAGCTTGAAAGTTAAATTTTATATATCAGAAAGTAAGAACTTTTATGTATGAAATTAAAAAATATTTTGACTGCAAATAGGAACTATTCTGTTTGGAAGAAAGATCAGTTTTATATAGAAGTAAGAATTGTTCTGTCTGGAAGCAATAACTATTTAATGAGTAGAAAAAACTGTTTTGTCCAGAACTAAGAACTTTTTCTGGAAGCATGAACTATTTTGTGTGGAAAAATATCTATATTCTCTGGAATAACAAACTGTTCTTTTTCTTTTGAAGCAAGAACTATATTTCTGGAAACATATCGCAATATCTTGGTCCTACAGAGACAATGAAGCGCAGTTCGCAACAGACGAGTTGACTTGCTACGTCATTCGTCAATTTGCTCGCCAGCAGCGCACGACGTTTCGCTAAACACGATCAAGGCTTGGCGAGCGATTGAAACTGGCATTTGGACCAAAAATCCCGCATGCCAGCTCATTAGGCCTGCAGCAGAGGCGGCCTATCCCAGCAGCAGTAAGAGCTGCTAAGCAATAGCAGTAAATGCTGCAACCAGCAGTAAATGCTGCAAGCAGCAGTAAACGCTGCAACCAGCAGTAAATGCTGCAAGCAGCAGTAAATGCTGCAAGCAGCAGTAAGTGCGGCAACCAGCAGTAAATGCTGCAACCAGCAGCAAATGCTGCAACCAGCAGTAAATGCTGCAATCTGCAGTAAATGCTGCAAGCATCAGTAAATGCTGCAACCAGCAGTAAATGCTGCAAGCGACAGGAAATGTCGTCAGTAGCAGTTGTCTTTATGTGAGTCATCCTAACCCTCTAGAGCTCGGTAAAATGACGTGTCAGTACTACGAACAGAAGGCAAGTCACTATTCCGACAAAATAATCCATTCATTTTTCAGAGCGATATGACAGCTTTGGTAGAACCGCTGTTAATTGAACGTATATCAAGGAAAAAAAATCCAATCAAGCAACTGACATTTTCAACGAAATCAAAAAGCCGTAAATGGAAGAAGTTGATCTGAAGACCAACGCCAGCGCCCAAGCAAAAGATCCGATTGACGCTCCAAGAAAACTTGGAGGTAACGAGGCTACCGATATCACTCAAAACAACGAATTGTCCTAATATTGACACACTATCCGCGCGTAGCATAAATACATCCTGTTGTCGGGCTAAACTGCGTCAGCACGACACACTCAAGAGCAAGAAGTGCAGCGGTGACAAAATATCAACAATTAACTTATTCCTTAAAAAACCTGCTGAACATTGCCATAACAAAACATCAACTTGTTTACGAGCAACTTCACGAGGTATTCAAAAACTACTCATGAAGTTACCATTAAAAAATTACCTATTCTTTCCTTGGTAACTTATCTTAGTTACTCCTTATCAACTGATATGAGTTATTCCACAGTAACTTATCAAAGTTAATACTCAGTAACTTATTCATGTGACTCCTTGAAAACTTATCCAAGTTTCTTCCAGGTAACTCATCTTTATTAACTTATCCAAGTAACTCTTTGATAGCTTATTCAGGTTATTCCTTAAAAACACTTCCAAGTTACTTAACAACAACTAATAAAAGTTATTCTTCAGTAAGTTATCGAAGTTATTCCTTAGTAACTTATCCACGCCATTTCTTAGTCACCTTACCTATCTTATCTAAATCACTTTCAAAAACTTCTTATAGTTATTCCTTATTAGCTCATCCATGTTATTCCTCACTCACCTAACATATCTAAGTAACTTTTAATAAGTTATAATAGGTATTCCTTATTACCTCATCCATGTTATTCCTCAGTCACCTAACATTTCTAAGTAACTTTTAATAACTTATCATAGTTATTCCTTATTAACTCATCCATATTCTCCCTATAGATCACCCGAATATAACACACAGCGCTGCCTCGTGATTGGCTGAGGCGGCGGTGGAGACGCCATCACCATGGCAACGGCAGCACGCGTTGCGTCGCCTGTGTCGTGATTGGCTAACGCAGGCGAGCAGTTCGATCACACAAACCTTTAGGATCAATATTACGCCAAGCATAGTAGCGATCCAGCGCTAATATTTTATTTAGCAAATAATGTTTTCAATAAATATGCAGCAAGAGTACTTCGCTGGTGATGAGCTGGTTTATAATTACATAAATTACATAAGACTTATTCATTCATGACTACTCTGACCGAATTAACATGATCGAGGCCAGCTCAGAACTCAGAATTCGATCTAACATGTTGAACATGATTTGCAAAATCGGGATAAGACAACAAACTCTTCGTTATGTACCAATATTATAATAATACGTAATCCGAATTAATGTTATCAATTAATTATTATTAATAAAATTAATTATTAAAAATGCTGAAGACAGAGAATTCAATTAAGACTTCCGGAAGTGGTTAAAACGGGCAGAAAATCGGAAAATGATAATAGAGTATACGCAAAAAAATAAACAAGAAAAAATCAATATGTATGCAAATAAGAACAACGCGTAGATTAGAATAAAATGAATGACTGGATGGACTGAGGTGAGTTGGATAAAAGAATAGGAGTAGAAAGAGTAGGTAATGCGTAGAAATACGTACAGAGAGTATGGAGGTAGGGGAAAGTGTCGCATAGAAAGGTTGAAGATATAGAAAAATCACATTTAAAGTACGAAAAAAAGAAAGGGAGAAAATCGCATTGAAAGTATGAAGATATAGGATAGAGTAGCATTGAAAGTGTACAGGAAGCGACAGTGACTTCAGTAAAGTCATATGCCCAAGAAAATGTGATGCATTACATCAAATTTTGATGCTAACTTGCAACAGCCTGTCGACATGCTTCAAAAATGGTGATGAATGAGCGACGAATGTAAGGCCGACGAGTGTGAGTGTGTGATGAATGTCGATGTGATAACGACAATTGTCATATAAAAATCTTTTCTATCGCTAAATTTTCATGCTGTGCAAACAACATTAAACCTCAGGTGTCATTTCCAATTAGAGCCACGGTCCACGCCTGTAATATATGAAAACTTTGTTATTAATAAAGATTAATTTCTAGTAAACAACACGAGACCTCAGAAGCCATTGCCAATTAAAGCATTAACCGCAGGCCTGTCGTTGCTATACAAAGATAAGTTTCCCAGCTACAAAGGCTCTTCATTCGCATAAAATTGCAAGGAACTTCAACAACGAGATACAAGACTTCCATCTTCTCCCATATGGGTAATAATTTGGGAGAAAATAATCTGCATTCTAAAGTTGAAGCATCCCTCCCAATTATAAATTTCATCGAAAAATAAAGCAAAGTTGATGGCTAACCAAGTTAAAAAACAGTGTTAAACATCAATATCAATAATTCATCAATTTTGTCCTCGAGATATTTCACCTCAGAAACATAGGGTCTTAATATGCCACGTGTACAAATGCATTGCTGACTTTAACGCATTATACTGAAATTAATTTTCTTTCTTGACTGATTTATTTTGCATTCACAACATTAATGGATTTCCACCAACGCATTTCTCCAGCCTACATCACTGCGTTAAAACAAAAACTTTCTTTAATGCAGAAATTCATTTTTACATCACGGTTGCAGTTATGGTATATTTCAGAAACTAATGAATCGGAATTTGTTTGATCGCCTAGAAAGCAAGTTAACGATGTTATTGCCGAGGCTACATCAAATAGAAGGATTACGATGCAATTTATCCGTGTAAAGATATAAAAAAAATTGCGTAGATGATATAGCAACCCGCAGCGCTTCTCGGTTTGAAAATAAAAAATTCTTTCGTGTAAATCCTTTACAAATTCTGATCCCGCTCGACAATGAAATCTAATTATCGAAGACTAGAATTTTATGCTGACATTTCGTTGTGTTTTATTTTACGTATCACGGGTAGCTCAAATGAAGTAATTCGATTGGTTCATATAATAGACATCGAACTGAGCATTTACTAGTGGATCATCATTTATGACAAATAAATAAATTTTTTCAAATATATTCGGCAATGACATAATGTATTTATGAGCGATTTCTCAGGACATTGAAGGTTACAATTTTCCAGTGATTCATTTGATCATAAAGAAGAAAAATCACGTTTTTCTTTGCATAATATGATTGAAACCGCATTTACGACTGACAATGATCAGTACTCGATCATACGTTCGTGTTTTCCTTGATACTGAAACTGAAAATGGAATAAAACGTTCTCTTTCGTAACTTGAATTTTTGGAAAATTTAGTGTAGTTTTAGCTCCAAATTTTTGTTGACCTAAAATTAGGGAAAGTGAAAATTTGTACTTGTGAGATTTTGTTTAAGTTTCTGAATATTGAAGGCAAAGCGCTGGGTTACGGTTATTGATAATTCTGCTGAAATGGCTATTTCCATTTATTATTTTATTTTGAGTAATCAAAAACAATCAATAGGTTTTTCATTTAATTTTGACTTTTAATGCATCCGAACAGTATCATGGTAGGCTGCATGAGTGAAGGCCGTTGTACAGTACCTCTTCAAAGTCATCCTGCCACAAAAGCTCAAGTTAAAAATAGCGAACGTCTTATTCCCCTACGTCTTTTACAAAAATTTTTAATACACTAGATTTCAGATCAGCTAAGGCTCAAGTTTTTTAATTTTAATGCACAGAAAATTTGCTGATTATGACAGCGGATATGTTCCACGCATTCTGAAAATAAATAGTTTGTAGTGCTATATATGTTACCTTATTTGACAATTGTATTATATCATATATGAGTAATTTCTAAGTGAATTGCATGCTACAGACAAGTCGTTTTCGATGTGAAATACAAATAGTAGCAAGCCACTAATTGTATTTCTATCCAGACGCATTAACCACTGAGCTTCGAGACAGGTAAAAAATCATACCATCATATGGACAACAATAATTTTACCAGCACTCGTGCCACCTTTTGGACAACAATAATTTTACCAGCACTCGTACCACCATTTGGACAACAATAATTTTACCAGCACTCGTGCCACCTTTTGGACAATAATAATTTTACCAGCACTCGTCGCACCATTTGGTCAACAATAATTTTACCAGCACTCGTACCACCATTTGGTCAACAATAATTTTACCAGCACTCGTACCACCTGACAATATTAAATGCTTTTCTAACACTCGTGCCACTATTTGGACAATATTAAATACTTTTCTAACACTCGTGCCACCATTCGGACAATATTAAATACTTTTCTAACACTCGTGTCACTATTTGGACAATATTAAACGCTTTTCTAACACTCGTGCCACTATTTGGACAATATTAAATGCCTTTCTAACACTCGTGCCAGTATTTGGACAATATTAAATGCTTTTATAACACTCGTACCACTATTAGGACAACATTAAATACTTTTCTAACACTCGTGCTACCATTTGGTCAATATTAAATGCATTTCTAACACTCGTGCCACAATTTTAGCACCATAAATTCCTCTCAGTTCACAGGCGCATTAAGCACGCAGCAGTGCAGGGCGGCAGCGCTGGACATTCAGTTCACGCGGCGTGCGCTTGTCAGTAACAAGAAGAAATCGCGTCTCGACTGCAGCTCCATAAATCGGCCAGGAGGTAACCGCATTACCTGCCGCCTCTACACTAACGCGATGTGACTTAATTGCTTCGGGATACTTAAGTAACGCTTAGAAATTGCGTTATGAATGCTATTCATTTGTCTAGTGTTTAAATTTTTCAGCGAAACGTGACTTAATTGCTAGGGGATACTTAAGTAACGCTTAGAAATTGCGTTATAAATGTTATTCATTTGTCTAGTGTTTAAAAATTTCAACGAAAAGTGACTTAACCGTTAAGAAATTGAGCTATAAATGCTATTCATTTGTCTCGTATTTAAAAATTTCAACGAAAAGTGACTTAACCGTCAAGAAATTGAGTTATAAATGTTATTCATTTGTCTCGTGTTTAAAAATTTCAACGAAACGTGACTTAAACGTTAAGAAATTGCGTTATAAATATTTTTCATTTGTCTCATGTTTGAAAATTTAAACGAAACGTGACTTTAACGTTAAGAAATTGCGTTATAAATGCTATTCATTTGTCTCATGTTAAAAAACTTCAACGAAATGTGACTTACACGTTAAAAAATTGCCTTATAAATGCTATTCATCTGTCTCATGTTTAAAAATTCACCGAAACGTGACTTAATCGTTCGAGAATACTTAATATCGTTTAGAAATTGCGTTATAAGTATTTAAGTAAAGATTATAAATTGCATTATAGATGAAATAAATTTGATAGACATATGAAAAGTTCAATGCGGCGTGAAATAATTGCATGGGATGCTTGCATGACATTAATAAATTGCGATATAAATGACATGAATGTGGCCATGTTAATAAAATTCCAACGCGACTTGATTTGATTGCTTGGTGATGCTTAGGCAATGTTTTTAAATTGCGAGATAAATGCCATAATTTTATTCCAAGCTTAAAAATTCAGCGAGACGTGACTCAATTGAATGAAAATACTCAAGTAACGTGTATAAATTACGAAATAAATAGCATGAAATTCACCACGAATTTATAAAAACGCAGTGAAATTGTAATATCTCGCTGTCAGGAACACTGAATATGGATGATAAATAGACATGGAAAGTGATTGATTATATTTTGAAATTAGTTGAAAGTTTAAGAGGCATGACTTTATTCACACTTAATAGAACAAATATTCAATACAAATAAGAGAGAACAGTTTTGTACAATATAAGATTGGTATCTATAACTCGTAGGCCGTTGGGTTTCAAATCGTTGCAGTTTTTTAGACAGTTTTTTACATTATTTATGCAGTTCTTCAAGTTATTTGGGCGTGTAATGACGTTATTTAAGCAGTTTTTACTGATCGTTGGTCCAGGATGGGACAATGAACAAAACACAAGCATAAGCGTCATCATGAAATGAGAAGAAACACATAATTAGGCTTAGGAAAATTGAGCAGCAGCTATATAACAGCAGCAGCTATATAACAGCAAAAGCTATACAACAGCAGCAGCTATATAACAGCAGCAGCTATATAACAGCAGCAGCTATATAACAGCAGCAGCAGCTATATAACAGCAGCAGCTATATAACAGCAGCAGCTATATAACAGCAGCAGCTATATAACAGCAGCAGCAGCTATATAACAGCACCACCTATATAACAGCAGCATCTATATAAGAGCAGCAGCTATATAACAGCAGCAGCTATATAACAGCAGCAGCTATATAACAGCAGCAGCTATATAACAGCAGCAGCTATTATAACAGCAGTAGCTATATAACAGCAGCAGCTATATAACAGCAGCAGCTATATAACAGCAGCAGCTATATAACAGCAGCAGCTATATAACAGCAGCAGCAGCTATATAACNCGGGGGGGCGGCCACCGAACCAGCTTCTGATAATAACAGACAAAAAAAAAAAAAGCTTTTTTTATCGCAGATTTTCTATCGCGCCCCCCAAAATTCAGAGATTGAGAGCGAATTTTTTTTCTTTCGATCAAACTCTTGAATTGATTAAAATACTGAAATAAATGCAACAAGGTTCCATACAGTATGAATTTTATAAATTTTATAATTTTATCCAGCGACGCTATCTTTTTATTATTCATAGATAATCTTTTATCAATATTAATCATGAAATTAATGAATTTTTATCGTATTTAGACATGAAAAGTATTTTCATAACAATTTCAAAATTATTATCATGTATAAATAAATATAAAAATTTTGAGAATAAATAATAAAAATATTATTAATTACTATTACCGGTACTTAATAATTGCCACTGGCAGTGATGTTACAATTTTAGGAGCTAACATGGGAAATGTTTGTGCAGTTGTATTGTATACTTACTATAACAATTATATTATATTTTGGAGTGTTATTTAATATTCAGTTGAATTAAAATTAATTTTTAATGTTAATTGTAATTTTGCGGACGGTTGTAATATTGATTGGATGCAAAACAACCGCCTATTATTAGTTAAATAAATTAATTATTATCAATGATTAATTATTATTATTAGTTAAATAAATTACGCGTGATAATTAACGTAATCGACTATTATCTGTCATTGGCCAAATAAAGTCAAGAAGTCCAGACTGAAATAATTGTTATTTTTGCCAAGTTAAATTATCACAAGAAGTAAAGAAATTGTTACTACTTCACTAGCAGCACATGTAGTCAAATGTAACGAAATCATCGAAATAATCGATACAATATTTTAAAATATCGGTAGGATATTCATTTTAATCACAACCATAATTAGATCTATCATTGGCTAAATAAAGTCAAGAACGCCAGGTTAATAATTGTTATTTTTGCCAGGTTTAAATCATCACACCAAGTATCCTAAGAAATTGTTACTACTTCAATAACAGCACGTGTAGTCAAATGTAACGAAATCATCGAAATAATCGATACAATATTTTAAAATATCGGTAGGATATTCATTTTAATCACAACCATAATTAGAACAATCGGTACGATGATCAAAACAATCGAAACGATATTCAGAACAATAGTAAAACAATAAGAAAAATAGGCAGATTAATCAGAACAATTGAAACCATTTTCAGCACAATAGCACGATAATCAGAAAAATCGGCAGATTAATCAGAACTATCATTAGGATAGTAAGAACAAAAAATTTACGGTAATAAGAACAAACAAACGCATCGCTGCACAACAGCTTGCATGCAGCAACCCCAGCCTCAAAACTGAGGCATGCAATACGAAAATAAATCGGCAAAAATTTTCTTTCCACAAACTTGAAAGAATAAAAAACGTTCTTAAAAACTAAGAAGCGCACTATTCCCGCAGCAATATTCAAAGTGAAAAATTTGTTCTCAATTTTTGCCAAAAAATCTCAATCACAAAAATTGGAGAGTTTGAATTATCTCGAGTATAAGTGTAAGAAAGTATAGAATAAATCGATAAAATTCTAAGGACCGAAATGATTCTCATAGAAGTGTTCAACGAATAACAATTAATATCAGAAAATAAATACACTCAAAAAATAAGATAAACTCAGTTTAAATAGCAGGGCGTATCAGTGATACGTCCGCGCTCGGCTCATCATGTGGTTAAAAAAGTGTGTCACTAATTGCACAATATGATCTATCCAATTTTATGAACATACCATTTACTATCTTTAATTAATTAAACAATTTTAACGTGCGCACAATTCGAGCACTAACTTCACTAACTTCTTTTAATGGAAGTTCAAAACAAGAAAATTTTTTTGCATCGCAATTATACTCTTCGCTGATAACGCACTAAGAAAAAATGAAGACACTTTATTCAAATAACGACACATTTCTTGCCCTTGTTTGAGTCATTCTGACCCACTTTTGCATGGAATATACGCATATAATTGCATTTATTTCCGGAGAGTGCGTCACTATTAGGAAAACATAACCATTAATTTTTTTAATGCGATATTTCCAGACTGTACAAGCAATGTATTCCCGACAGAACAAATAGACGCGGAACTGTAGTGTAATTACAGCGACCACGCGGCGGACTAACGGCCGGTCAAGCTAACGCATCGCGCGATTTGTGCAACACTGCATAGTGTATTAAGTAATTCATTTCAATAACACTATATAGCGAATTAAGTAACTCATTCCAATAACACTACATAGTGTATTAAGTAATTCATTCAAATAACACTTCACATTGAATTAAGTGATTCATTTCAATAACAATTCACATTGAATTAAGTGATTCACTTCAATAACGCTTCACATTGTATTAAACAATTTATTTCAATAACACTCCACATTTAATTAAGCAATTCATTACAATAAAACTCCACATTTAATTACGCACTTCATTGAAATAAGACTCCGCATTGAATTAAGCACTTCATTTCAACATCATTCCACATTGAATTACGCATTTCATTTCAAAAACATTCCACATTTAATTAAGCAATTCATTTCATGGTTGTGAAGAGCGTCCAGTTCGGAGGAGAGAACGCGTTATGTGTGTATAAGATTTATGGTTTCCATTAGACAAACTGAAAGAAACTTGTTTTTCGTCGTTCGTGAAAAGTAACTAGAAATTGTGAATAATTAAAATACATAGTAATAAGAAAGATACATGGAAATAAGAAAAATACATGGAAATAAGAAAAATACATGAAAATAAGAAAGATACATAGGAATAAGTGAAATATATGAGAAAAAGTGAGAGACATAAGACTAAGTAACATAGATGAAAGTAAGAAACATAAGTGTAAGTAAGACGTTCTAAATATAAAATCATTACCTGAACTGATGCTTCTTAATCAGGCCTAGCGAATATAGGCCTAAGAGAACAAGGAGGCCTGAGCACTGGATTACAGCGCTAATTAATTACACTTTTGAACCCCATTAAAAATTCGCGAGAAATCTGCACGGCATGGGAAAAAGGAGGCCAATTTTAGCTCGTCAGTCGGCGGCCGGACGTTCATCAAACAGTTTTCTTTAGAAAACTTCATTGAAACAAATGTACAGCAATCATGCAATATTGAACAAGATGTTGGAACCCCACGTGATATTCAACATTAGTACTGATATCTTTGAAAGAATACGATAAATGTCGATTTTTGTTATTATTTAATAATAAAACATTAAAATGCTCTGAAATTACTCAAGAACGCAGAAGATCCTCGACCCTGCATGATTGTTCTATATTTAGTACGGTCTACATCGGACGAATTCAATTTGTCTCGATTTTTAGAATAATTATCATTGAAAAAAAATTTAAATTATTATTTTACTAACAATGCTTAGGAATTAAGTAAGAACGAGCAAGATGCAGGCACCCTCCATGATTATTCAACATTTAATACCGAGCTCATCAATCTAATTCGGTTTACTTTGATGTTGTTTATTAAATAATAATGATTTTTTATTCAGCAGTGGGCCGATACTTTGAAGCCTGGCCTACTGAGGTTTTTATTTGCAAACTAATTCGCGTCAAAGGAAATACAAAAATGTGCGGAGACGCAGAGACGAGAAAAGGAGCGATTTCACTAATAATAATAAAAAATGTCTTAAATTTAGGCCATAGCGTTTCCGGCAACTTTTTCCACGTAACTATAGCAATATTCACCGATTTTCTTTCAAGTCCAAGATTTTGAATTTTAAGGCTATCAGAGAACTTGCACGTGTCATTCATATCAATAATCGTCGATTGCAAATTATATGTGAACCCTAAATCTAGAAACGAATTTAACCTGTCGAATGCAGCACTGAAGCAAACTTCACTAGCAAGGAAACTGCATTTCTAGAGTTCAACATAATATCATATACCTTAATAGGCTGAAATCTCTTCCATATTCAAATAAAATTAAAGCAATGACGAGCGAGTCTTTTGCTAGAAGAGTGCAGTGATTGACTACCGTAAATGTGCTTTCATGTACAACATGTTAGACAAAAGACTTATCAGAAGTTACTAAAAACGTGTTTAGACTTGAATGCGCGGATATTAGTAAATGATAAATATGGTCCAAAAGCGTTATTCATAATGAGGCAAATTTTAAAATCATATGATGACTTAAATCGCAAAATAAGTAAAAATTTGACGGTTTTATTTAAATTTGGTGAGCTTCTTGACATTTTCTTCGTAATTAAATTCCTTAAAGACGAAATGCGATAAAAAAATACATCATGATATCTCCTTTTTCCCAATCTAAATAAAAATTCGTCAATAAAAAACCATACTGAGATTTATCCGACATGTTTTAGGTTACATAAATAGGGCAAACGAAGAGACTGCGAGCGGATCGAGATCCACGCGAATTTTGATTGACGTAAATTGGAGTGTTTCAATTTTATTCAGTCATTTACCTCGATCCACATTCAAGCTTAACCCAAACAGACCAAAAATTACCACGAAGACAAAAATTACCAATTACCAAGTAGTACCAATTTTGAAAACAAACGCATTGAAAAAATTGTTTTGTATAAGGATAATATTCTTCCTACAACACCTTAAGTAATTAAAATTTAAAACTATTTTTCTGAATTTTTTCTTGACTGTGAGGCTCAAAAATACGTAAAGCAGCCAAGGTATGACAAATTGCAATTTTTTTCTTCGTAAAAAAATCTGTGCCTCTGCGGAAGCAATTGGAAGATAAAAACAAATATAACTCAGTACTCACTGCAGTGAGTGACCGAGAGCGCATTTTTTCGTTGACGAAAACATGAAGTCACGGACAGACGGGCGGACGGACGGACAGACAGACAGACGGACATGAGCACAATAGCGCCTTTTTCCCTATATGAGAAAATGTGCTAAAAATTATCTTCCTTCAACGAAAAAATGTATAGCAAAAGAGTCCCATGCTTTTAGAAATTGGCGAAACCAAATTTTTCTTCGAGCGAAGAGGGCATTTTCAGTGATCGAATTAAGTCTTGAAAACTTCTACAGGTGACAGAAAAAAGTTTACCGAATCTCAGGAGAGTAAACCAGCGGGTTTACCTAGAAAATTTGGTAGAAAAATAGAGCTTTTAGGGATTTGTCGCTTTTCTCTCTGGGGAATTCCGAAAATGCGACGGCAGTTTTGCCTCATTGAAACCAGGATCAGTAATGGACTGCAATTTCCAGTTTCGAGGACACCTAGAACTAGAAGCGAGAAAGAAGAATTTGTTCTATTGCTCTATTTTAACCATCATGCTACATCCCAGTTCCGAAAAATTTCAGTTTTTTACAAATTAAAAGACGCGCCACCAAAAGCCTCAAATCGTTGATCACATAATAAATAACAGCGGCTCTAATAATTGAATATTCTCGACCAAACACACTTTCAATTATTTTGTAATTGGATCGCCTGAAATTTCAACGCGTGTTGTTCTTACCTAAACTTAATTAAAAATAACGGAGAATGATTTCTTTCAATAAACGTCTCAGAAAGCGATATTCGAATTACAGATTTAGCGAACGCTAAACTAGTTATGAAATGAATAGGTAAAAAGAGCAGTTCTGAAATCATATATAATCGAATTATGTAAAGAAATTTGTACCGCAATGCAAGTTAATGATGATAATGATAAGTCAATAACATAAAAAACAACGTAAAGTAATTAAATAAACATAGACAATAGTACTCACGTTATCTACCGGAGAGTCGATGACGGTTTGCTTACCTGTAGGCGAAAAAATGAATAAATTAATTAAAAAATTAATTCAGATAGGCTAAGAATATGACCACAGAGAGATGGGCTCTTTCTACAAGTTTTTCGAGATCACACATTCACGCGAAAAAAATTTGACAGGGGATCTACCGGTTTTTATGCCACTTTATTGACTGCAAATTATCGCGTACAATATATCTCCAGAAGAATGTTGATATCGCCACCCCACTGATAACACTGATAAAAAAATATAACTAAGTACTCACTGCAGTGAGTGACAGAGAGCGCATTTTCTCGTCGACGAAAATATGAAGTCAAGGACGGACAGACAGACGGACAGACGGACATGCGAGCACAATAGTGCATTTTTTCCATAAATGAGAAAATGCGCTAAAAAAGAATGAACGAGTCTACGAGACAAAAATTGCATCACTATTTGGCCGAAGACTCACTTATTTGTCTTAGTGCAACCATTACGGACGAGAGAGAATTTAGCACAATTTTTGTAAGAGCATCAAGTCTTCATTGGCACACATCAAAGGGGGCCGTGGAAAAATATTAGAAATATAATCCAATGCTTCACTTCTTCACACGGCTAAAGTAACAGTGTGGTGTGGCATCACCACTTCACACGGCTAAATAAGTAACAGTGTGATGAGGCATCATCAAATCACACGGCTAAAGTAACAGTGTGATGAGGCATCATCAAATCACACGGCTAAAGTAACAGTGTGATGTGTGGCATCACCACTTCACACGGCTAAAGTAACAGTGTGATGAGGCATCATCAAATCACACGGCTAAAGTTACAGCGTGATGAGGAATCACCACTTCACACGACTAAAGTAACAGCGTGATAAGGAATCACCACTTCACACGGCTAAAGTAACAGTGTAATGAGGAATCACCACTTCACACGGCTAAAGTAACAGTGAGATGAGGAATCACCACTTCACACGGCTAAAGTAACATTGTGATGAGGAATCACCACTTCACACGGCTAAAGTAACAGTAGTAACAGTGTGATGAGGAATCACCACTTCACACGGCTAGAGTAACAGTGTGATGAGGAATCACCACTTCACACGGCTAGAGTAACAGTGTGGTGAGGCATCATCACATTACACGGCTAAAGTAACAGTGCAGTGTGGCATCACCACTTCACACGGCTAAAGTGACAGTGTGATGAGGAATCACCACTTCACACGGCTGAAGTAACAGTGTGTTGTTGCAAAATACCCATGCATAAAAATGCTATTTTTAGAGAAGTAATCACAAATAAAAGGGAGAGTAGACTAGAAATAAATATTCTCATTTTTACTTCACTTTATTCGAAAGAATAAAAAAAAATGGATCGCAGTTCGATACGGAAGTTAAATGGGAATTCGATGCTAGAGGGGATAACAGGTCTTTATTTTATTACAGAACTCTAGTCAGAAAATTAGCAACGGAATTCGAGAACCCGAGATTTGATGTAACGACATTTGATGTAATGAGATTNAACGAGATGTGATGGAACGAAATTTTATGGAACGAGATTTGATGGAACGACATTTGATGGAACAAAATTTGATGGAACGAGATTTGATGGAACGAGATTTGATAGAACGACATTTGATGGAACAAAATTTGATGGAACGAGATTTGATGGAACGACATTTGATGTAACGATATTTGATGGAACGACATTTGATGGAACAAAATTTGATGTAACGAGATTTGATGTAGCGAGATTTGATGTAACGAGATTTGATGTGAAGAGATTTTATGTAACGAGATTTGATGTAACGAGATTTGATGTAACGAGATTCAATGAACGAGATATAATGTAAAGAGATTTTATATAACAAGATTTTATGTAACGAGATATAATGTAAAGAGATTTTACATAACAAGATTTGATGTAACGAGATTTAATGTAATAATATTGGATGTAACGAGATTTGATGTATATAGATTTGATGTAGCAGGATTTGAAGTCTCGCAACCCAGGCTCATCTTTAGCAGGCATGAGTCTCGAGTAAGATATTCAATTAGTTCATCTTAAATGGAAGACAGCAAGAACTAGGAAACTAAATTCTTGAAAATTAATGTAATCTTCGGAAAAAACACCGTAGAATTTTTTAAACTAAATTTTTCCTTGGACAATACGCTTGATAATTCAGATCAGAGTTTAGTCTGATTTACCCCAGTGAGGGGTAAATTTCGGTAGGAATATCATTATGGGCGACTCGGCATCCTTAAATCCTGCACGAGGGGTGGCAGGGTTGGTGTCTGAAGTCCTCCACCTCCTCCCGCTCGATTTTCTCCCTTACCCTCACCTCAACCCTCACTAAAGTGAGGGTGAGAAACGCCAAGACCCTCAGTTGTTCGTGGACCTCCGTAGCGTTAACACGTCTCCAGGTCTGGTTCGGTACCCTCCACACGTGGTGTTAAAGCATCTCTTCCAACATTTTACGATACAACTTCGAGTTGCTTTATCGATATTACAGACTCGTACAATTAGATTCGCTCGAGTAGCTCTAAAAATCCTCGGTAAAAAAGGAATGTTTTAAAGATAATTTCATTTCGAGTCCCAGAGACCCGGCATTGCCTGCAGCAAATGAAAGAAAATCTTTGGACGTTGGCACCTCGAATTACCAAGAAGTAATTATTGATTCTAAGAAGCAGGATCAGAAAAGAAGAGAATTCGTAATCAAGTAGAATTCTTTAAGAACTAGACGCTGGTTAAAAAAACGCATTTTTTCTCCAAATGTATTTTTTTGTCTATCTTCTCTGAGCAAATTTCGACTAGCCGTCGATTCGAACTAAAAATGAAAAGCCGATTCTTCTTTTCACAGAATTGCAACGTAGAATGTTAACCGAATTTGTTTTGGTCGCAATTTTACGCAGGTAATGTAATTCATTCAAACTTATTCATTTCGGCGAAAAATAAAAATATTAACCCAGATCCGTAACGTGAACAGGGTGCTGGATCCGATACGCGTTTTTCAAAGCAACTGGACGGAAAATTATCTCAGCAATTGCAGCCACGAAATTACTGTAAAAATTAGGAAAAAAATATTGAAGTGAATTGAGTACATCTGCTGTAGAAGTTCCAACCAATGGACAGTTCCAGTAAATATAGTAATGGTTAAGGTCCAAGCACCAAAATAATTTGAAATCTTATCGCATTCATGAACTTTGTCGTTCTTATAGAAAGAAAATAATGTATGCATTAATAATGTCTTAATGGAATTTATACGACCAAGAGTAAGAAGCGTGAGACGAGCCAGACGAGCCAGAAGCAGGCATGAGCCAGAAATACCTGCAATTGAGCCAACACTTAAAATAGCTAAGAAGTGAAGTTTGATACCCAAATTAAATAATAATATTCTAGCGTAAATCGCGGGAAATATTGGAAAAAAGAAATTGAATGTTTGAAAAACATACAATACCATACGCTTGAACAATTTCCTGGACTACGAGAAAAACTAAAGTGAAGAATGCAAAGAAAGGATAAAACCATTATCGCAACACGACTTATTAGCACGTATTATTAAAAAAACCGTCCAAAAGCATCCAATATAACGCGATGAGAAGCGACCCAACTAAGGAATTCTAAGCCACGAATTCCAAAGGATTTGCGCCGACCGTCTTTGGCCAAGTGCACTCATCAGCTTAATATGAGAACGCGTGGAAAAAATTTATTAAATGGCCGACTACAATACGGTTATGATTTTGATGATAGTAGCCTGCGACAATACAGGTATGATTTTGATGACTGACCGCCTATAATACGGTTATGATTTTGGTGATAAAGGCCGCCTGTAATACATGTATGATTTTGATTTTAGTAGTCGCCTATAATTCTCACCAGACACGATGGTTCGTGTTACACCCCTGGTATGGTTACGGCATATCCATCCAGCTGGCACCGATGCAACCAGCTTCTTGACATAAAATCTCACTAAGCCAAATGGACGTGCAAGAACATTTGTGCATTAATTCACTCATGAATAGAAAGCGACTCGACATTATAGATGTCCTTAATCCCTACTCGAACTATTCAATTCATCTCTTCGAATTCCAAAAAGTATATAAGGCTGTCATTAACTATTAATCGTGTCAAACGCTCCGCTCGTTCTTTTTTAGTCGGAGAATTTCACTCGCGATTTTCTACACAAAATTTTGAATTCGCAAGCAAGCCATCCTTCTTAGTTCTCTCATTCAAAATTGCCAAAGTCTCGTTGCCAGCAGCAGCAGCAGCAGCAGCAACATCAGCAGCAGCAGATGATTTTACACAGCTGGCATCACGGCTAAATTTGCTCCAACTCAAAGAAAACGAGGCATCGCGCGCGTATATTTCAAGATATTTATATTTCGCTGACTCATTTCCCAATTTCGCATGCCATTCTTTCAATTTTGGATACCATTCTACCAATTTTGCATGCCATTCTACCAATTTTGCATGCCATACTACCAATTTTGCATGCCATTCTAACAAGCGAATTAATCTTGTTCTGAACGGCCTTTACACAGTGGAAAAATGTTCAGCCATAAATACCGTCGGTCTGCAGTGATTTGCAAGTCATTTTAAACAGCGAACCTAAACAACTTTTCCAGTGAAGTGTTCATTTATTCTATGAAAAATTCAACGTTTAAATCGAAAAAGCATTGACGTCGACTCGTTGCTGCAGTTTACGTATCACTTGTGCAAAATAAATTAAGCTCTATGCGCGGCGTTTGCACAAAGTCAACTACAGGATGACAATGTGATGTGGTGATCAAATAAGTTAAAAATCAACTTCAAGAAGTAAATTCTCAGGTTCGTTCCCTGGAAGAACATCTGCTCGGGAAGCAAGCAAAAGTAAAAATAAGGGACGGTTGTATATATGAAACACTACGCACGTTTCAGGTATTAGCGTCGATGTAGTTAGCTTAATTAATAGACTAATCACTCTAATTGTCATTTATTTGGTAACTAATTTGCCAACGAAATCAATTTTTAAATGGAACTGTTTGATAATTTAACATCACTATCCATAGACCATTACAAAGTGTTACGTTAAATTAATAATAATAATGTTTCTTTTTCAAAAACTACAGCTAGCATTTATAAGGATGACAAGTTTAGCGCATTGAGGAGCATGACTACAAATTTAGTCCTAAATAAATCCTATTTTTAAGCGGATTAAAATTATCGATTGAGTTCAGTTCAAATGAGGTCAAAAAATGAATAATGTGGAAAAGAATTAGCAACAAAAGAATTTGATGATCGATTCTAAACGCTTATTGAAAAACCTCATTAGAGTTAAATTTCATTTAGACCCTAACAGAATTCGCCCCAACTGAAACGTACGCGACGCTTTTGACACCACAATATAAGTTCACAGATAACAATAAAGGCCAACTCTTAGCTACTTGCAAATCTGAAATATTTTTTTCTCCATGTTTCCTATATTATTTATCCCATATTTTATAATTTATTCATCGTATTTATATATTTTCAACAAATAATTGAACTTTGACAGCCGGAGTGCTAGTTTCAACGAGCATGACATAACCGCGAAAGGACGATCAGGGTATTCGTGTTTTTCAAACAAAAAACGTGTTAATAATTTTCCTATGTGGATCTCAGTTTACCTTCAAAATTGTAATGCGTTATAAGAAATATTAAAAAATACTTCGTTCCCGAACTGTAAAATGTTTAAAATAATATAATATAATATAATATAATATAATATAATATAATAACAGCACTGACTGATTTCCTGGATTTCGATAGCTTAAAATTAGTATTATTCCCATCCTAAAAATGGCTACATAGAAAAGCTAGGCTCAGTACATGATTGAACTGCATGTCACCTCCAAAATGTGGTAAAATTGACTTAACATTAGGAAAAATATTTGAGAAGCAACGGTATTTGTGTTTTGCACCTTGGTTGGATAAAAAAGAAACTTACAGAGTGCAAAGAGCGTAATTAATAGAAAATTTCCAATATTATACTGCGCAGGGAAATAAATTAGATGGCGCCATATTAGCATGGGGCGATATAGGAGATTTTAGGGGGCACTGCATCATACCATATTATTATATACTGCCCAGTGAAATTAGATGGCGCCATATTAGCATGGGGCAATATAGGAGATTTTAGGGGGCACTGCATCATACCATATTATTATATACTGCCCAGTGAAATTAGATGGCGCCATATTAGCATGGGGCTTGTTGTTCTGCTGCTGTTCTGTTGTTGATGTTGTTCTGCTGCTGTTCTGTTGTAGTGGTTCATTCTGCTGCTGTTCTTGTTGCTGTTCTTACTGCTGTACTTGTTGACGTTGTTCTGCTGCTGTTCTGTTGTTGCTGTTCTTGTTGTTGCTGGTCTTGTTGTTACTGGTTTTGTTGCTGCTGATCTTGCTGCTGCCGTTCTGTTGTTGCTGTTCTGTTGTTGATGCTCTTTCTGCTTCTGTTTTGTTGTAGTGGTTCTTTCTATTGCTGTTCTATTGTTGCTATTTTTGTTACTGTTCTTTCTGCTGCTCTGTTATTAATGTTCTTGTTGTTGCTGTTCTATCTGCCGTTCTTGTTGTTGCAATAGTAATTGCTGATTAAGCTGTTGCTGTTGCCGCTTCTGTAACTACCGTTGCCGTATTAAATTCCATCTTCCTAATCTCGAGCCTAACGCATAATGTTATTTCTTGCGGTTTGAAAGCTAGTTCACATTGAAAAAAAGTACATGAAACTAGATACACATAAAAATTTCGAACTAGTGAGCATGTATATATGAACAAAGGATAATTATTTCTTGGTCAGCATAAATTAATACTTTTCGTTGAATTTCATACATCGAATAACATCTAATCATTTCGAAGCTATGATGTTTACGATTCCAGGATCTTCCAACATAATTTGCACAGTCAGATGCACATTCTTACATGATGTTGCCATCTAATGAGTTACTAGATATAAACATTTAATGAGTCATTATAGTTGCTTACCGCTAATGAGTTACTCTGTTACTCTTCACTTCCCTCGCTGCGAGTCAATAAGTTTGCATCTAATTACCGTAGGCTACGCAATAACATGCAAATACATTTAAATATATTCAATAACATGCAAATATATTGCAAATACAGAGGCACCAAAGTGCACTGCTGGCATTATATGTTCCAAATAATTGGCGCAATACTTGCAGTTTAAAACGCGATTCCATTGAAATTAATACAATAAAAACTTTTTTAATCTAAATTTGTAATTTTCAATTATTTCACTCAAAATTCGTAATAACCAGAATCCCTAAAATTGCGAATGTATTATCTAATAATAACGCATTTTAATTTAATTAATTCAAAATGTGGTGCTGTAAATTTAGAAAGCTGCTAATTTAAAGTTGCAAAAATAGCTTGAATGTTTTTATATTCAAGATATTGTGTTTTGTAGTTCACGTTTAAATTTGAGTTCCTTTTCATTCTGTTGACGAAAGGATTTCATTAGATAGATGCCTATATACCAAAGTCGTTCACTGCATGCAAATTCAGTATATTATTCGGCATTAGAATTATTTAGTACACTTTTGGTGACTTATTTACAGTACATAAATTGAGTAGCGGCAGAAATGATCATACTATAGTTTAAATGTCAGTATGTAACTACAACTTTAAGCAGTAAAATTAACATAAATTATGTTTCTGACGCTGTGATTGTGTTAATTTTTTTACAAAATTCTGCTTGCCAAATATTGAGGTCCAACTGCCACCGAGAGGCAAATGATTATCACACTCCAGGAAAATGAAGTTGGAACAGCATTGATTACAAGTTGATTTCGTTGAAACGTCGATTACGAGTTGATAATAATAATAATAAAAATAAATAAATAGTAATAAATAAATAATAATAAAAACGAAATAATATTAATAATTACACGAGTTGATTTCGTTAAAACGATGCTTATTACTAGTGAATCTTTTTCATACTATATATAAGTTGATCACTATGTCGTTGAAACGTCGTTTAATCAACATTATTTCAACCTCATATGCCTGAAATAAGAGGTTATTTCATCCCTGAAGGATCCTTGTACCGCAGGTCCTACAAGCGCCCCATGATTCATGAACAAAGAAGAAGCGTTGCGTCAACAAAGACTTCCTTTGCCCTGGCAAGAGATCGACGTCCGCGAGAAAAAGAGCCTCGAAAATCTGAGAATGGAAATCGCTTCAAGGAGACAATGATTTTGCAGCGCGTGTCCGGGGCGTGCTACTGATGTGCGCGGTGATATTTTTCCTCAAATTACAGTGTTTGAAAGTTTTACGACGGTCTCCAGACTTGAGAAAGAGAGATCGAAAAAAATAAGATAAAAAAATCGAGCGAGTATGTGAGTGAGAGAACGGCCTCGAGACTTGAGAGAGAAAAAGAGAGAGAGAGAGAGAGATCTAAATAAAAAAAAAATAAAAAATCGAGCGAGTATGAGAGTAAGAAAAAAGTGAGGATAGAAATATCGGGGATGCTAAGTGGATGCAAAAGGAAATGAGATCAAGAAAGATAAAGCTTAAGCTTAACAAGTAGAAACTGTTAAGGAAATTATATCCAACAAACAAGTGTTATGTGATGAAGTGATTGTGAGATAGAAAAAAGTATAAATAGAAGAAAGAGTCGTAGAAAATACTAAAAAAATGTGAATGAAAGCAATAGAGGGATAAAGAGAACTGGAAAAAACCAGACACGAAGGACTGGGAACGATCGACAACAAAATTGAAAACTCCGGAAATATTCGTTGCATTCTTGATTGCATTTCATCGTGCAACAGAAGTGAAGCTTGAAAAATGTTTTATGCATTTAAACAAAAATACCGAACGATAAAAACAGAATAAATGTGAAGAAATAAGTACGTCTGGTATAAATTTCATAATTTATTAACAATTATAATTTAGTGGTTACATAGTGCATATCATAGGCAATAATAATATTGTATATTAGTATCGAGGATGGGTGTAATTTCTATTTTTCTTTGAATTTTTACTAAAATTTTTGCAACTTCGAATATTAATTTCTAGGGCTACATTTCAAATGAAAAATTCAGTTATAATTGAAAGGATTAAAAAAATGATATCGAGAGCTCATGCCATGCATGTTTTTTTTTAATTTCGCGTTGATAGAAAGGCTTTGAAAAAAAGACACTAAATGCACAAATGTGAAATTTAATCTATTTAATTTAATTTTCAAGCATCGCTTCATGAAAAATCTAAGGAAATGTCGTAAAATTTTATTTTTTCATTCCTTAGAAATACTTGCGTGAACTTCACATCCAAATGGCTAAAATATTCAACATGCTTCTTCGCACTAAAAATTAAAATCTGCTTCTATTGTTGTCTTAATTTTCAAAATACAATTTTCGAATAAAATTATAGTCATTTAAAAATATATTATGATTATTTTCGATCAACTTCAATATTCATTTAATTTAAACACATCCATCCAATGTCAGAACAATTTGAACACTCAATTTATAATTTTTTCAGGTGCAGAAAGAGAATTTTTCGAACACTTTTACGTTTTTTTTCGGGGGAAGGGTCTGCTTGGATTACTGACTTCATGTTACACATTTTTTGACGCAGTTTTTTTCTGAGCAGGACCTTCCGAGGGCGAGTCGAGCGCACGCCGAGCGGATGCGCATCGGAAGTAACACTGAAACTCGACGAGCAAAATTTTCAGAAGGAATACCGAGTTCAAGGAAGAAAAATGTTCTCGTCAGAACTGAGTGGGTGAGATGGTTGACTGCGAATTGTTCACGACAAAAAACAACGAATTAGATTTTTTTTACTATCATGTTTTAGTCCGAAGACTGAAGTCTTGAGAAGTATAAGTTAAAAATAGAGCTCATGATTACAGATAAT
Source organism: Hyalella azteca (assembly GCF_000764305.2). Classification (NCBI taxonomy): domain Eukaryota; kingdom Metazoa; phylum Arthropoda; class Malacostraca; order Amphipoda; family Hyalellidae; genus Hyalella; species Hyalella azteca. The sequence goes on along the minus strand of NW_025943273.1, from coordinate 566,137 downwards.
TTCGAAAAAGTTGTTTTCAATAAAAAAATCAATACTTTATAATTGTAAGATATCAGTTCTGACATTTGAATTTGTGAAACTCAAATGAATCAAATTTAATGAATTTAATACTATAACCGTGCCACTTCATTTTCGAAATGAGGTAAAAATGTATCAAAATTTGAACGATTCAAATACAAATCTTAAATTAGTAATGATGAACCAAAACCTCTTTTGAACGTTGAATAAAAAAGAATTAGTGTAAGTTAACTGTACCTGATGGAAAAATTCGATAAATTATAAAAATAGAAAAAGTTCAATATATTATTATAAATATAAATGTTAAATTTAAGTATACCAGCAAGGAGAAGAGCAGTGCGACAATGTGAAGAAAAGAAGCAACGCAGTTGGGAAATGCGGAGCCATAGCTGGCTGAGAGCGGGTCAAATTGTTACTGTGCATTTGGTCCCCTTCAACCAGCTGTGGTGGCTGCAAATTGCACCATCTGCCACTGCACCACTGAACACTGCACCATCTCAGCACTGCAACGAATGAGCACTGCGCCATTTCAGCACTACTACGACGGAGTACTGCGCCATCTCTGCACTACTACGACGGAGTACTGCTCACTGCACCATCTCAGCACTGCAACGAATGAGCACTGCACCATCTCAGTACTGGACCGACAGAAGAACGCAATTTTTTATCATTTTTTCAACAATGTAGGTCCTAATCTAGAAGTAGCAGTTACACGAGGCTTTAGATTCATTCATATATATGGGGGATGTGTATAATTATTAGATTTGTATCATTTTGGGAAATTCTGTATCATTTTAATATTATTATTATGCTAGAAAAATCATCATGCATAATCTATTATACACTGGTTTGAAACTTCCATTCAAGTCTTCAATATAAACTTGTATTCTCGATTGTTAAGCATTTCTTAGCAAACTTTGCTAAGAAATTCTAAGAGTCATTTTTGCATACAGAATCGTGACATATATTCCCTGTGTTTTATATTTCTTGTGTCAACCGAGTTTTTCTAAGAGTGTGTTCAAGTCAAAAATATTAACTCAAAAACATTTCCTAATATCCCCAAGAAAAAAATAGAAGGGTATTCACTAGAATTTCTTTTGTCTAGGAGCTCCGGTAGTTCATGTCTGCAGTTAAGCTTGAGAATGCTAATTAAGAAAGAGATTTACGTTCGGCTCGCCATCACTGGGATTAAATTTAATACGGGGGAATAATGCATGATTAGGCCTAAGAACATCAGATGCAATTAAGAAAAAATTCCACTCATAAGCCTGGAGTGAGGAGATTTTTTCGAAAAAAACGGCAAAAAATTATGCGTGGAAATTTTCAAGCGCGTATGGAAATTTTCAGTCGCGTAATATCAATTACTAACACTAAATATTAGATGCGTACGCGATTCTGAAATAGGGACCGCCTAGGACTCGGGGAGCGCGCAAATCAGCTTCTCTATGGTCGCTTTGGCTCTCAGTTTGGAGGGCAGGCTCCAGCAGCTTGAAATTTCAGAATGATTCGGCTCGGCCAACTCTTTTCATACTCTTAACTGACTATAAAGTCGGATAGTAGATTCAGACCAGAAGAAGATTTCAATCGTGTGGCCCGGTATAGCCAGAATAACTTTGCGCCGAGTGTAGCTGATATTCGGCCGAAGCCTATAGGCGATCCCCAAATTTTAATAGGGTAGGCGCTCCCCGAATTTTGTTAGGGAAGACAGAAAAAAATCGTCAACATGGAGAGTCGTTTTCAGAAAATGTTAAAAATCGGCTGAATAATTGAAACTTATTATAAAATAAACTGTATAATTTAATAGTGTTTAGATTACTATTACCATTTCACACTATTACTATTTCACACACTATTAATCACACTTACTTGCACATCGCCATTTCACATTGTGACTAGTAATAAGCTGTTAGTACACTAATGACCAATAACCACTGTATATTTTAATTAATGAAGATATAATTAATGACGAGTAGCTAGTGATTTACAAGCACAATAATTGCAAAATAAATGGCTTAATCTCGGTGCATGTCGTACATTCTGTATTACTATCCCTCCAAGAATGCTATTTATTAAATTTCAGGAACAAATTAAATGCTTTTATGTAATTATATGTAAATTTAATAAATTCCATTTTCGGATTTGAATCGTCCATAAAATAACAAGATTGAAAAACGATAACGAAAATCGAAGGGAACAAATATAGGTAATGTGAGAAAGTCAATCATAGGTTATAAATATTTATAACCGTTATAAAAATTTACGAAAACGTGAAACGCTCGAACCCAAATTAAGGAACCTTGTTTCTATAATAACCAAAGAAAAGCTCATTAAAGCCAGGTGAAAGCTCATCTACTAAATAAGTTGCTAAAAATGAAACAAAAAATGCCCTCATTATAAAATGCTTATTAATAGAATATTCATTACAGGACGCAAATTGAAGCTGAGTAATTCCATTGGAAGCTAATTTAGTCCAGAGTTATCTGTTCATTAGCCACCTTAATGGAACAATTAGACGTCCTCCGAGTCGTCCAATTTCAAAGGGTCAACATCAAACGAAATCCGAAACATTATTGTGCACCCACGAGACTCGGCGAGGCGATGCAAGCAATGTCACAAATTGTCCAAGAAACTGGATTTGTCCTACCACTCTCAATTTTACTTCAAAGAATTTTTTAAGTGAGATATGTTTCTCCTTTGTACAAATGGTCGAAATTGCTACAGGCAGTCCAACGTCATTTGGTTCAATAATAAAACAAGCGAAGTTAATTTCCTGGAAAATGAGTGTAGCATATAATGCATGATTAGGCAAAAAAATATGCATGAACACATTATCCTATTTTTGATAATGTGAATTAAATGCTTCAGTAAATTCTGATCATATAAAACTGCAGCTTTTCGTGTGCTAAATGCTGTTTTAAAATTGCTGTTCCTAAAAAGTGCCTAACTCGAGAAGGGTATATACACTTCGATTTTTGACGCCATAATTTTCAGTTATATCAAAGTACACGATGTTTATAACGTGAAAGATTGAAAAACTTTAAATATTAGTAATATAGCTCAAAAATAAAATTAACTTGTTATATATTACTAAATGTTTACATAAAAGTGACGATATCTGAATTACTATGTAGCAAACAAAAGCATGTTAACGCATACAATGGACTTTGGTACTACTGAAGCACAAAAATGATTACCCAAAACGTCTTTATTGTTCAAGAACCACAAAGAATAATTGACTGGACTAAACATCGAAACATGCCTTGGTAATTCTATGCCGTTTACATTAGCTGTGCTTATTAGACGAGTTAGCGTTGGTGACGCAAGAGGCTGGCTTTCAAGACATGATGGAGGGCACAAGTCCGCGTCCAAACGAGCTCTCAACTTCATGAGCGCGCGGGTAAAAACGATAAATTGGCTACGCGCTGGCCTGGGGCTTTTGGAAATACATATTTTGGCCCCACCAGCAGTCACCGAGCTTTTGGAATACATATTCTGGTACATATTCAGATTCTTTGGCTCTACCAGCAGAATCTGAGCTTTTGGAAATACATATTCTGGCCCCACCAGCAGTCTCTGAGCTTTTGTAAATACCTACATTTTCTGGCCCCCAACATCAGTCCCGGGGCTTGTGGAAATACGTATTTTGGCCCCACCAACAGTCACGGGGTTTCTAGAAATACATATTCTGGCCCCACCAGTAGTCTCTGATCGAGCTTTTGGAAATACATTTCCTGACTCCACCATCAGTCCCGGGGTTTCTAGAAATACATATTCTGGCCTCAACAGCTCTCCCGGGTCTTTTAGAAATACATTTTCTGGCCCGGCCAAAAGTCATGGTGTTTTTGAAAATACCTTTTCTGGCACGAATGAAAGTACGATGGTCAACAGTAGCAAGAAGACTACCGATTCTGGCACGATCGAAATTATGATGATCAAAAATAGCAACGGTAAACAGCAATGTGTTAATAACCATTTTTAATGAAATCTAGTGGTTATAAATTATGAATGATGAACAATAGTTGCTATCAAAATGTGTGATTAAGAATAGTGGTTATGAAACATGCATATGATAAACAATATTATTTATGAACCGTTTGTGAAAAAGATTGTAATTATAAGCCACGTGTGTGATGGACCATTGTAGTTCCACAAGCGAACATATACACTTCGGGCGCAGTCAAAATATGTAAAAATGCGAAACTACATTGAAACAATTTGATAATACGAGGCTGACAAATAATACCGATGTTGTACGGCAAACCGGGCTAACAATATTCCGTTAAATGTGTTATAAATTGCATATGTTCATATAACTAGCATTTAAGCTGTCTCCAAAATTTATTCATGAAGATATGGCGAATTTCCATGTCGTTTTGTTTGCTTTTAAAATATTGGTGAACTTGCGATTTATGCGGACCACTGAACGTTCCACTCAGATAACTAAATCTATCATCAGTGTCCAAATAGTAATAGTTTCATTGTTCCCATTGCACATTGTCATCGTGGCGCTCAAAATAAGATACCTACTAGAATATCTAATATCTAGAGGTATTTCCGTGCATTAATTGTTCTTATATCGGATGAAGTTCGTTCAATATTACTAACGTTAAATTTAATTAAAAATAATTACTCCATAGACAAACAAGAGCATAGCTCATTTAGGCGCGCATGAAGCAATCTTGAAATTTGTAAAAAAATTATTTCGAAATGAATGTTACCTTGCATGTTATTGAGAATGTACAAACATGTACAAGTAACCATATTATTCGTATTATGTGTATACGAATACATATATATTATACAATAATGTATAATTATATAGCATTATAATATATCATTATTTTGTTCATTTGCTTTACATTAACTAGACATCTGCAATAAAATGCGCATCAACAAGTTCGTAACGATCATTTCTTTGCCCTGGTGAATATTCAGATAAAAAAATATTATAAAATAACCAGTATAACATTTGGATGCATCTACATTCGTGAAAATTCAGTATAAATTTAGAATTATTCTGGCCAAACCTGAGAAACGGGTTGTTCCAGTCCCTATTCCGCTCAAAATGGGAGTTTCATCACAAATGGGAGATTGCAAGCCGCAGGGCGGCCCTACGGAACCCAATTCCACAGCTCCAAGTTGTGCGACAAGTTCACGCTGATATCAAAGTTATTGACATCGCACGACCTACACTCAGAGAATTGAGCGAGACTTTGTCAAAATAGCGATGTATTTTTTGCCTTGTGATGGTCACATTGACCCAGTTTGCTTCCTGCTAAAGGGCGTATCAATGCAACGTGGAGAAAATGGGTCACTATATCTGGAGAACATGACCCATTAATTTTTCTCATTGCAGTGCGGGGTTCAAGTGGCATTAGCATCCGAGTGTTCAAAATAAGATACGCAAAAAAGACAATAATTAAATTCATGATTGTATAGAACGGATTTAATTGACTATAAGATTAAAAAAACAACTAATACAACTGACGCATTCAACAACGAATGCTACTTAGAAGTGACGAAGGTGAATGTAAGCAAATAACGCAAGGTTTTGACATCTTTCAAACGGAAATAAGCAAATAACGCAAGGTTTTGACATCTTTCATTCGGATGTAAGCAAATAACGCAAGGTTTTGACATCTTTCATACGGAAGTAAGCAAATGATACAAAGTTTTAACATCTTCCATACGGAAATAAGCAAATAACGCAAGGTTTTGACATCTTTCATACGGAAGTAAGCAAACAACACAAGGTTTTGACGTCTTTCATACGGAAATAAGCAATAACGCAAGGTTTTAACATCTTCCATACGGAAGTAAGCAAATAACGCAAGGTTATGACATTTTTCATACGGAAATAAGCAATAACGCAAGGTTTTGACATCTTTCACACGAAAGTATTCAAACAACACAAAGTTTTGACGTTTTTCATACGAAAGTAAGCAAATAACACAAAGTTTTGACATTTTTCATACGGAAGTACGCAAAAAACCCCAGGTTTTTGACATCTTTCATACGGAAGTAAGCAAATGATACAAAGTTTTAACGTTTTTCATACGAAAGTAAGTAATTTTCATAGGAGCTGCTCAGCTTCACAACTTTTTGACAATTCGTGTGTATAACCAACCAGCACACGGTGGATTAAAGATTCTTTCTTAGACACGTCGCGTCGATCAATCGTGTCTCACTTACACGGCTAAATTCACGTCAAAATCTAAAGGTATTCACAGCAATGCACACCATGCTGATAATAAGACACATGTAAAATTCTTCCAATGCAGGTAATGTTAAAAGTGAATAATAAACATAAGAAATGTAATTAGATACGTAGATGGTTAATGGATCTTCATGACTTTGCTGAAACGTAAATTTATGCTGGTATTTATAGCCCTAAAGAATTTAATTCTGAATAATAATAATAAGTATATAAATAATTTGCCAATATATAATAATGTTGTATGATGTGGACGACGATTTTTAATTTTCCTTTCACATTCGTAGGAATGTGAATGTATTTCATTCGAGATTTAATCAGCAATGTAGGTGGAAGGTAATTGAAAAATATTTATTGGATCAAATACGAGTTGCACTTCAAACGATTAAATAAGACAGGTTACTTAACAATTTAGATTTTTGTCGGTGTTTATCCAAAATCTACAGGACCTGTAAATCGAAAATTTGTTGACATATGAAGACTAACTTGAGTGTCTGTTATTCACAAATTTAGTTAAATTTACCGGTATATGTAAATAAATTCGAGGGTCTTGTATTCTCTTATAGAATTAATTGTTAGAATATGTTTTCCGGGTTGGATGAAGTAGTTGGATGAAGTACTACGAACTGACGAATTTGATAATCTGAGTTGTTTTTTTGTCATAAATGTACCATTTACAACTATCGCACCCATTAAAGCTTGCAAAAATACGCGAAATACAAAAATTTCAACAAAAAAATCACGCTTCACATTTTCAATACAACCCTTACCTATTAATCAGTAATATTTGCCAATATCCATAACGCTGATAAATAATATAATAACAACGAACCTCTTCCGTTTTTACGCTCCAAAACGAACGCAAAGCCAAAAAAAAAGAAGCTTTGCGATTGATCTAACGAATTGTGAAGGTTCATTCGATCAGTGAGAGCTTATTTCCATAATTTCCTGACAGTTTGGGGAAGTTTTCGACGAGTCGCGTCGCCGATGTGGCTTAACGTTGCAAGTTCCTTCCAATTATGCGGGTTATGGGCAAAACTGCCCGAATTTAACTCAAAACCCCAGAAGAAATAAATTCCAAAACATATAAAACTTTAGAATTAGAATTCCAGCCCGTGGCTCTCAGGAGATCAGCCTCCAAGTTCAAGTTTGTTATGTGTACTTTTACTGGATTAATTTTATCTTTCAAAGATGCTAAGAAATTAAAGTACAAATTAATCAGCATTTGAGAAAGCAAATTTTTGCAAGATATCATTTTTAGGCAAGACCAACGAAATTCAAGAATTTATCGAGGTTAAAAAAAAGCTGAGGTGAACAAGTAAGTTAAAAAAAAACATGCACTCCCGTGAACAGTGTATGCAAATTAACGGTTACAAATACGGATTATTGAAAACGGATAAATGAATATTATTAAGATTACAGAAAAAAATAAGCGAAACTGTTAACAACAAAAATAACAAGAACTGTTCTGCGTGGACCAGGAGAAATCCAGAGAAACTTTAGTGTAGAAACCAATCAAAAATTGAGAAAATACAAAATAATAATAATAATAATAATAGCATGGACTGTAAAAAAAGGTTTGGTGAATTGAACATTAAAATAAGGAAGAAGACAGGTATAAAACTGAATAATTGAATATCAAAAAAGACTAGAAATAAAAAGAATGACCAGATAGGAGGAAAGAACGGAATGAAATAGTATGCTGGAATGGGAGGAAGACTGATAAAAAAGAAAGACTATTAAGAAGGAAGACTGAATGAAGATGAAGACTGAGAAGAAAACGAAGACTAGAAAAAGAGATAAACTAAAAATAAGAAAGAAAACTGGAATAAGCATGATGACTAGAAGAAGAAAAAACGGGAATAAAAAGGAGGAATTGAATAATGATAACCAATACTATGAGAAAAAAACTAGAATGAAGAAACAGGCTAGAATTCGGAAGAAAACAGGAATAAGAAAGAAGATTGGAATAAGAATGAAAGACTGATATGAGGAAGAAGGCTGGATTAACCACGTAGACTGGAACAGCCAGCCACGTAGACTGGAATAACCACGAAGACTGGAAAAACCGCGAAGACTGGAATAACCACGTAGACTGGAATAGCCACGAAGACTGGAATAACCTCGAAGACTGGAATAACCACGTAGACTGGAATAGCCACGAAAACTGGAATAACCTCGAAGACTGGAATACCCACGAAGACTGGAATAACCACGAAGACTGGAATAACCACGAAGACTGGAATAACTTCGAAGACTGGAATACCCACGAAGACTGGAATACCCACGAAGACTGGAATACCCACGAAGACTGGAATAACCCCGAAGACTGGAATAACCACGAAGACTGGAATAACCACGAAGACTGGAATAACCTCGAAGACTGGAATAACCTCGAAGACTGGAATAACCTCGAAGACTGGAATAACCACAAAGACTGGAATAACCCCGAAGACTGGAATAGCCTTGTAGACTGGAATAACCTCGAAGACTGGAATAACCACGAAGACTGGAATAACCACGAAGACTGGAATAACCACGTAGACTGGAATAACCACGTAGACTGGAATAACCTCGTAGACTGGAATAACCTCGAAGACTGGAATAACCACGTAGACTGGAATAACCCCGAAGACTGGAATAACCACGAAGACTGGAATAACCACGTAGACTGGAATAACCTCGAAGACTGGAATAACCACGTAGACTGGAATAACCACGTAGACTGGAATAACCACGTAGACTGGAATAACCACGTTAACCCAGTATTCTGCAGCTAGACCAAGTTTAGTGGCCAAGACTAATGCTATACATAGACCAGTATTCTGCAGCTAGACCAAGTTTAGGCGCCAACACCAGTGCTATAGATAGACCAGTATTCTGCAGCTAGACCAAGTTTAGGCGCCAAGACCAGTGCTATACATAGACCAGTATTTTGCACCTCAACGTCAGCCTTACGCAACACACGACTGAGTCAGCCTTACGCAACACACGACTGAGTCATCTTTACGCAACACACGACTGAGTCAGCCTTACGCAACACACTACTAATTGAGCCTTACGCAACACACGACAGAGTCATCTTTACGCAACACACGACTGACTCAGCCTTACGCAACACACTACGAATTGAGCCTTACGCAACACACGACTGAGTCATCTTTACGCAACACACGACTGAGTCATCTTTACGCAACACACGACAGAGTCATCTTTACGCAAAACAAGACTGAGTCAGCCTTACGCAACACACGACAGAGTCAGCTTTACGCAACACACGACTGAGTCATCTTTACGCAACACACGACTGAGTCATCTTTACGCAACACACGACAGAGTCAGCCTTACGCAACACACAACGAATTGAGCCTTACGCAACACACGACTGAGTCATCTTTACGCAAAACAAGACTGAGTTAGCCTTACGCAACACACGACAGAATCAGCCTTACGCAACACACGACAGAGTCAGCCTTACGTAACACACGACAGAGTCAGCCATACGCAACACACGACAGAGTCAGCCATACGCAACACACGACAGATCATCTTTACGCAACACACGACTGAGTCAGCCTTACGCAACACACGACTGAGTCAGCCTTACGCAACACACGACTGAGTCAGCCTTACGCAACACATGACTGAGTCAGCCTTACGCAACACACGACTGAGTCAGCCTTACGCAACACACGACAAATATTCATCTATACAAGACAACAAAGCTCGCAATCGGAACAGGTCGTTCTTTTCGAAGGCTTATAAAATAAACGCAAAAAATCTTGCTTTTCACTTCATAGGTCGTACGGCGTAGAAAAAACCTCACCGCCAACGTCTTCCATACTCAGGAAATGAATGGGTCATTTGGTCCAAATATTGACATATCTTTTACACGCAGCACTGAAACGCCATTTTGCCGGGTTGGAAAGACCCAAAAACGAGGCAAAAAGTGCATCGCTATGTGGACAAAAGTTTCACTCAATTCTTTGAGTGCAAGAGGGCAAAAAACGGGCTGGAGTTTCCCATGTGCAACATGGACGAGAGAAACTTACACCAAATAATAGAAGAAGCTTGTGGGGCCAAAATGCGTTCAAGGCGGTGCCTTATGGATAAATGTAGTCAATGTTCTTTCAAAAATTCCATTTCCGAGAAGAACTATCAGAGATTGTATTCTAACAAAACTCTTCAATAATTTAGCAAAGTAATCTGAAGCTCATATACTATACAAATTCACCTACGTGACAGGTTTTTACAGATTTTACAGTGATATTTATCGTAAAGTATAAATTCGTGGCAATTGCAAGGCGTCACTTGAAGGTCGATGAGAAGATGCCACAGTTCTCACTATCTTATAGTAATAAGGATATATCTAATCCCACGACCGATTAAAAACATCACAGAAAATATTCAAATGAAATAAAAATCAAGACACTTCGTCTCGATATCATGGCAATTAAGGAGCATCTAGCGACGAGAAGCAAACCTCGACAATGTTCTGGAAGCCACAAGTCATAGACAAGAGAAAAAAAATCGGCTTTCGGTAGCACTCCGGCCAAGTGCTTCTTCGAAGTGAAGGCAAAAAATTCCCCGGCAATCTCCACTGAATTCGAACGACACGAAACTCATGGAATCCGATATCGGGCCACGAATCTCAAAGGCCAAGGAACAATAGGAGTGGTCGAGGCTTTTCCATACAATTTTAAGCGCGATTTTTGTGTTTAGGAATCATACATGCAGGGCGTTACCGGAGGTTCCAATAGCAGAAGTGGCTTTCATTTGGAGACATTTTTCCTCTTTTAAAAAATATTCAAAAATTTCTAATACGCTTGTACACTGAGTACTACCAACCAATGCAAGTGCCAACATTTTAAGCTGTGGAAATTAGTTTTTTACGAAAACGAACAAAATTACAAATAAATATTTGTTATAGTCAAGTTTGTAGTCAAGTTGTTAGTGCTTCGAAATCATAATAAATTAATTAGAATGGAAACATGCAGAAATTTCGCTGTTAAGAAAAATTACAGTACGTTCGATTATATACATAATTGTTCCACATAAGTTGCTGCAATTTAAATGCCCAATGAAACCGTAAACAATAAAGGATTCAAGTGCCCCTAGCGACCTTCAAGTGCCTATATAAATTGGCAATAAAATCTATTTCAAGCGATCAACATTGGTGCCTTATACGGTACGAATATTGTAATGGAGATTTTTAAATTTGAATCAACTAATACGACGACAAATTCATTCAAATTATCAAGGAAAAAATTAAAATAGAATCAATCCACCCAGATTTGGGAACTTGATGAGGGCGTTCTACTTTCCTATTTATGTGATTTGCATCAAATCTTGTTGCCGTACGGCATAGCTTCGATGTAGCTATGAAAACAGAGATTATTAACAGTAATGCGTTGAAAAATTACTCGAACGTAGGAATTCCATCCAACTTCACTACAAACTTACCGAAAACAGCCACAGACCTCTTGATCCCGTAGTTAACTTCAGCCACATTGGATATCGGACAGAAGTTTAGGTCGTGCGCAATTCAAAGTTTGGAGAACAAAGAAGCGTCAAGGATAACCAGCTACAGCGGAGGAACGTAAACGATGTTCCTGTGATTCAGCTCGTACAAGTTAGGGCATTAAAGGCTCACTTTTGGACAGTTTAACCTGTTTTATCAGCGAGCGCCTGCTACGGTCTCTGCGCTCGCGACACTGACGCTTACTACTCTCAGGATATCTTTGACAAATATTCAAGTATACTACAGTGTTAGTCATAATTTTCTTATCAGTATAATTTATTAATTATAAATTCATAATATTTACGATCATACTTATTCGCATGGGAGCACCTGCTACGTTCGCGAAACTGACGCCTACTACAGTACTCTCCGGATGTCTTTGACGAATATTCAAGTATACTGCAGTGTTTGACATAATTTTCTATCAGTATAACTAATTAATTATATATTAATAATATTTACGATCATACTTATTCGCATGGGAACACTTGCTACGTTCGCGACACTGACGCTTACTACTCTCCGGATGTCTTTGACGAATATTCAAAAATACTGCAGTTTTGTCATAATTTGCTATCAGCATAACTAATTAATTATGCATTCATAATTATTACGATTATACTTTTTCGCAAGGAACACCTGCTACGTTCGCGACACTGACGCTTATTCCTCTCGGGATGTCTTTGACGAATATTCAAGTATACTGCAATGTTTGTCATAATTTTTTATCAGTATAACTAATTAATTATATACGTATTAATAATATTTACGATCATACTTATTCGCATTGGAACACTTGCTACGTTCGCGACACTGACGCTTACTCCTCTCCGGAAGTCTTTGACGAATATTCAAGTATACTGCAGTGTTTGTCATAATTTTCTATCAGTATAATTTACTAATTATGCATTCATAATAATTATTATTATACTTATTCGCATGGGAGCACCTGCTACGTTCGCGACACTGACGCTTACTACTCTCCGGATGTCTTTGACGAATATTCAAGTATACTGCAGTGTTTGTCATAATTTTCTATCAGTATAACTAATTAATTATATATTCATAATATTTACGATCATTCTTATTCGCATGGGAGCACCTACTACGTTCGCGACACTGACGCTTACTACTCTCCGGATGTCTTTGACGAATATTCAAGTATACTGCAGTGTTTGTCATAATTTTCTATCAGTATAATTAATTAATTATGCATTCACAATAATTACAATTATACTTATTCGCATGGGAGCGCCTGCTAAAGTCCGTACGATCGCGACACTGACGCATACAGTCAGAGAAATGAGTGTGATTTCGTCCAACTAACGAGGCACTTTTTCCCTTGTTTGGTGTGGGCCACCTCGACCCAGTTTGACCCGGCAACAGGGCCTATACTTTCAAAAAAAAATTAAGAGATCGTAAGTTCATCAGCCAATCATTGACGGCCTTTCAAGCAAAATCCACCAATTATATACAATAAAATAGAGCGTAAGTACTTACGTTCACTTAGCCAGTTTTGAAAGTAAGGCCCCAGGAGCAAATCAGTGCTACGTGCGCTCAATGCTCATGGTGCGGTCACTATTTGGATAATGTGACGCATTACTTTATCTGAGTGTACTCTTCCATTGATTTCTTCGATGACTATACAAGCGAATTGCAGTGTTTGCCATAATTTTTTATCAGTTAAATTGAATAATTCTATAGGCACTGACGCTTACTCCTCCTTTAATGTCTTCGTTAAATATTTACGGAATAGAGGGCACGTGAGGGCATACGGAATAGAGGGCACGTGAGGACATACGGAATAGACGGCACGTGAGGACATACGGAATAGAGGGCACGGTAGGACATACAGAATGGCCTAGGCCGTCTAAGTAACAACGCTATGCTCAAAGAAATCAGTGAGACTTTGTCCAAATAGCGAGACAATTTTTGCCCTTGCGTGAGTCATCCTAATCCAATTTAACACGGCAAATGGGCTTATCAGAGCTACGTGTAGACAAGTGTGTCAGTATTTGAACAGTATGACCCAACCATTTTTCTGAATGCTACGCCGTTTAACTTGTTATATCCAATACTACAACGCTGCGTCTTGCACGGTCAATGTAATCACAATTCGCAGTGACGGTCACATCTCAATGCTCGATATTAATATTTCACTATTATTTATGATACTTGTGGATCCGTTAATAATTCACTATTTCACTTCAATACTACAACCCTGCGTCTTGCACGGTCAATGTAATCACAATTCGCAGTGACGGTCACATCTCAATGCTCGATATTAATATTTCACTATTATTTATGATACTTGTGCATCCGTTAATATTTCACTATTTCACTCCAATACTACAACGCTGCGTCTTGCACGGTCAATGTAATCGCAATTCGCAGTTACGGTCACATCTCAATGCTCGATATTAATATTTCACTATTATTTATGGTACTTGTGGATCCGTTAATATTGCACTATTTCACTCCAATACTACAACGCTGCGTCTTGCACGGTCAATGTAATCGCAATTCGCAGTGACGGTCACATCTCAATGCTCGATATCGCCAAGCATACAACGATAGGTTGCTGTGTCAACCCAGCGGGCTGACCGGACGGTCTAAATGCCCGGATCTTTGATGAGAGGTCGATTGAATGTGTGGACGATTGATTGTGTGGACGATTGATTGTGTGAACGATTGAATGTGTGGACGATTGATTGTGTGAACGATTGAATCGTGAGGACGGTTGAAGATGTGGACGATTAAATGTGTGAACGATTGATTGTGTGAACGATTGATAGCGAGGACGATTGACAAAGTAAACGATTAAATGTTTGAACAATTAATTGTTAGTGTATGTTGGCAGAATTTGTTCCTTTTGGCAGATTTTATTAAAGACCAGAGAATTTGTTCTATTGATGATTTTCTTAATAGTTTTTTCAACATATCGAACCATATTTTTCGTTTGCACAGGTAAATCGAAAATCAAGGTACCGATGGACATTTTTATTTCGTTAACGACATTTCGAATGTTTCAACCTTTCATTATCAAGTTTATAAGCGCATTGAGTTACGACAGTGTTTTCGTAATTCGACCCAAATTTCGTAACTCAGTGCGCTTTTCAAGTTGATAATGAATGATTGAAACATTCGTAACGTCGTTAACGAAATAAAAATGTCCATCGGTACCTTGTTTTTCGATTTACCTGTGCAAACGAAAAATATTGTTCGATATGTTGAAAAAACTAATAAGAAAATCGTCAATAAAACAAATTCTCTGTTCTTTAATGAAACCTGCCTAAAGGAACAATTTATTGTGCGAACGATTGTGTGAACGACTGAATGTGTGAACGATTAAATGCGCGAACGATTGAATGAGTGAATGATTGAATGAGTGAACGATTGAATGAGTGAACGATTGAATGAGTGAACGATTGAATGAGCGAACGATTGAATGAGTGAACGATTGAATGAGTGAACGATTGTATGAGTGAACGATTGTATGAGTGAACGATTGAATGAGCGAACGATTGAATGAGTGAACGATTGAATGAGTGAACGATTGTATAATTTTAAACTTTTTCCATCTCATGTTGAGACGTTTCACGTAAGAATGTTAAAGGAAGAAGCAAACGCAGCAGCTTTCTTTATGTATATAATCTTAGTAACCTAAAATTAAACGAGAAAAAAAGTAACTTCAGCAATGAAGAAACTCTTTGCGACATGACACTTCAGAAATTTGTACCGATTACAAGCGAAATCATTGAAAATTTACCAAGATATTCACAAAGCAGAATGTCATTTGTTGAACTACACTCATAGAAATTAACGAGACTTCGTCCAAATAGCGATGTTCTTTTGCCAATAAGTGGGTCATCTTGACACAATTTATCCCGGAAAACGATGTATCCGTGCTACAGTCAGCATGTGTGTTACTATTTGGACAATATGAACCATCCATTTATCTGAGTGACATGTTCATCAAAGTCTGGAATATAGAGCGACTCACATCGTCTTCAAGGAGATTGGCATCGCTTGATTTCAATTTTAATAAGAGTAAACTGATCTGGCAGGAAATTAAACGATGAGGGTTCAAATTCATTGAAGCGACAAGGCTAGATAGACGTGAGCTCACGACGTCATAAGAAAAAGACGTCTCATAATGCGACGTAACATTAAGTAATCTAATATTTTTTTCAATAATAGTAATCTATAATCTCTTAAAATTTCTCAAGTCGTTGATTTGCCAAAGATGTTCGAGCAGCCGACGAAAAATGAACACTGATATTAACAGGAAACACGCTTGAAAAAAACATTCAATCAACGTTGAAAACAAAACCAAAGTGTATTTAAATAGGAAAAAACAAGAGAAAAACATTTTGAATAGGCACGAAAGGTTTTTGGAACATCCGTAGAAATAAAAAACATGAAAAGAAAGAAATCGCACAAAAATGACATGTAATACCATAAAGGAGTAAATGTATTAAAAATATATTTTGTATAAAATATATAAATATATTTCACCCGTGGAGTAGGGAAAATAAAGTCTACGTATAAACTCAGATAAATTAATGGGTCACATTATCTAACTGGTGATTCACTCGGAGCACGAGCAGAGAGTGGACGTAGCACTGATACGTCCTTGTGCCGACCAAACTGAGTCAGGATGAGTCGCTCAGGGGCAAAAAGTGCGTCGCTATAATTCAAAATAATATGTGTTTAAAAATTACTTTTTAAAGACAACACTTCTAAAGAATCCTGTGTTATTGAAGTTGCACATGTACAATGAATTTCTAATTTTATTTACATATAGTAAAAAAATTAATTTTCAAAAAATTGTTAACAAATAATTTTTTTTTTAATTTCAAAATTATTTATTCTGTCAACTGATTCATGCATTGTCTCCAACTTTACGCGAGTATGCAAAATTTCAGATCGATTGTGTACTCACTCTTCTGTATAAGCCCACTTATACAGAATGCTCAGAAGAATATGAATGCACGCTTATACAGAACACACAGAAGGAAGATAGCTGAAAGTTATTCATCTATCTCAGAGGGAAGCTATACATTGAGCTTTCAATAATTGTGGAATGGTCTCGCAGTTGAAACAAAAATGAGAAATGCAAATGAATTGAAGTGATTTCGTAGCGTTAATAATTTACGTTTACGCGTTGAAAAAAAATGACACGTAAGGGAAAGAAACCTCCGGCACAAACTGCCACATGATAAAGCACAGACAGCAATGTAAATAATCCTGAAATATGGCGGCGTGGACAGAAGAATACGAACTGGACAGCAAAAGGCTGATAGCGCAAGATGGTTCAACATTACCGTATACAAGGAATCCCTTTCATACAACTATCGCTGAGCCATTCCACGAGATGACCTTAGTATGCGATATCGCAGTGAGCAATTCAAAGATAACAAGACAAGCATTTGTAACAGGCAGAGCTCACCGTGCATGAAGAAGATCTTCTTTTCATGTATAAAGGACGAAAAAATACAACTCAGTACTTACTGCAGTGAGTGACACAGAGCGCATTTTCTCGTCGGCGAAAACGTGAAGTCACGGACAGACGGACGGACAGACGGAAGGACAGACGGACGGACATAGCGAGCACAATAGCGCATTTTTTCATAAATGAGAAAATGCGCTATAAAAACTGTCTCCGTCTACACTAATCTTGAAGGAATTATAACTTCCGAGAAAAAAAACATTGCAGGCGAATTTCGACACGTGTCAAGCGACTATAATTTTTTCAACATATTAATGCTTAATGCTACGGGAATAATATTACAGTGAAAGGTGAATAAGGAGGGATATACAGTTCATGTAAATTCACTCTAACCGTTTGTTTGTAGCGAACAGAATCCTAGCTGGAGATTCTGTAAACAGCTCTTATAACTCTGAGTAGAATCTTAAGAGGAAAGCTCACACAATCCGACTTTCCAAAAAATCATGGACGAAATGATCAAGTAAAGTTGATAATATACATACGGATAAATCAAAGATTGATTTTTCACATCTTCAGACGATGCAACTTGGGAAATTCGAGGCATTAATGATTGAATGAAAATTCTTTCATAGGAACACGGCAAACTATTGGTTAGGAAACAAATTAAAATAAATGAATAACATCAGCATTACCTTAACCAATTGCCAGAAACCTGACACAACTTTTAAAATATAACAATTTATATTCTACCAATACCCAGCAACAAGACACATCAGTTTTTCTTCAATGAGCATCAATATGAGGTAAAAAACATGGGAAACGCATGCCTCTATTGTTGCGACGTTCAAGCAATGAAGTAAAAAATATAACTCAGTACTCACTGCAGTGAGTGACAGAGAGCGCATTTTTTCGTCGACGAAAACTTGAGGTCACGGACAGACGGACGGACAGACAGACAGACAGACGGACGGACATGGCGAGCACAATAGTGCATTTTTTCCATAAATGAGAAAATGCACTAAAAAGCCAATATTCTGAGAATTGACCGGCAAGAGGTACGGTATAGTGAGGCTTCTAGTGGCCGGAGGGTCAGGTTCCAATACTCGAGAATAATTGCTATGTCTTGGAACAAAAAGCGCGGTAGGAACAAGCACATAGGATAGGGAAAATCCATGAAGACGAACTATATAAATAAGGGCTGGTCGCGTTCACGCAAAAACAATGAAAGGAAGTCGGAATTCTTCCCGAAGCATTGAAGTTGTGTTGAAGGCGTATTAAAATTGAAACGAAAAACAACCTCAATTAAATGTTCGGAAACAAAGAAATTGTATGTTTAAATGTTAACGATTTAATTTATCACAACTTAATCGAATTATATCATTTAGAGTCGTTACTCAAATTTGCTAGAGAAAAAATTAAACAGGAAAAAAAGTAATAGATGTTTCAAAATAACAAATAATATCTACACTATAAGTGTGTTAAATTAAAATGAGCAATTCTAAAGAATACCGAGGACTGATGCAAAGCACAGTAACTTTTAACTGTTTTCCTTAAGCTATCAATGGAACTTTTATTCGAAATCATAACGATTTAAAAACGAACTACTAAATATAAAAATTTAAATTGCTGAGCTCTTTTCTACCTAATGTCAGCGTTGTGTAAACATCGCGACCAACGTTACTTCAACGTCATTTAATCAACGTTGTTTCAATGTTGTTTAATCACCGTTGTTTTGACGTCGCGACCAACGTTGCTTCAACGTCATTTAATCAGCGTTGTTTCAACGTCGTCTAATCAGCGTCGTTTGAACGTCGCGACCAAAGTTGCTTGCATTTCATTTAATCGTCGTTTTTTCAATGTCATTCCAACGTTGCTTTTACGTCATTTCATCAACTTAGCCTCAACGTTGTTTAACTCAAGGTGGTTTCAACATTGTTTAATCAACCTTACTCAACGTGGTTTCAACGTTGTATAATCAACATTACTCAAACTTCATTCCAACGTCGATAAATCAACGTTGTTTCTATGCCAGATGCCTGTTGTGTAGGGACTGAACGAAGCCCAAGACATTCGACGAGGTTGGAACTAGACAGCGGCGTCACAGACAGTGGACCGTTTAGCAAGTCACTCGGAAGTAATGCTCAGAAGAATCGAGCTCAGCGCCAGTCAGACTTCGACGTTCCAGGCCCGCTGATACGTAAGATCCGCGAACAGCCCAATGGCGGACAAATTAATCCTAAATAAATTAAATGCTATTGAGTTTCTGCTGTTACAATTACTGAAACCGCCATTAAAGCTAATGACCACACAAAATTTAAAATTTTATGTAAAATACGAAAATTTTAAATATTACGGAAAAACAGATTCAAGATCAACATCGGAAATAAATACGAGAAAATAAAGCAGAGTAGAAAATTTATGCAGAACCTAAATTCAAGATACCATGAACACATGAACATAATTGTTTAGTTTGGATTTGAACTTTGATGAGTAATATGGTGAACGTCGCTCCCAACCACTCTACGTAAACATTACACACGCTGTCTGAACCTGTAAAAGTGAACATGGCTAGTTTAAACATTGAAACCAATGACATGCAATACGAGCTACATTTAAAGAAATCATTACATGAGAACATGGCCATCATTGAGCGATAAGTTTGATTTAGAAGAAAAAAGTGAAGCGAGGTTAACAATATCGATGGGTTACTAGTGAGATAATTAAATATCCGGAGTATTTTCCGTAGACTTAAATCGAAAACGAATAGTAGCAAATCTTTATTTCTTTGCTGTTCGTCCTGTCCAGTAGTGTAAATTTCACGAGGTAAAATTTTCAATCAATATGAGAATAAGTTTAGTTCAACATTCAGCTGGCGAAATTTACAAAGAGAAATTATTTCTCAAACTGACTGACAAGCAAGACGTTGGAAGCGTTACGAAGTGAACAGCGAATATTTTAGAAAATTTGCACTTCACTTAATACGAAGGCAGATGAACCCTTTTTAGCAAGACTCAACTAAAATTTTCATTTTAAAGCTATTAATACTTTTCTCAACTTTCCAATCACAGGATTTCTAGGATGCACGTCGGTAAAATTATTTAAAAATCCACTAGTTGCACACAAATTTAAATGATTATAATAAAAAGCAAATCTGAATGATGAAAATTTAGGCAAAAAATCAACAAGTTCTCAAGATAACGATGAACTTTTCGTAGGCGGCACGTAAGGTAATCATGAAAAAATTATAAATAGCTTATTTACAGATTTCACTCGCACTACAAAGATGAATTACCGTGATGCAAACATCCAGACTCTCTCGCGCTGTTATAAAACAGAAAATAGGTCGATGTCACAATGTCCAAAGCTAGAGTTTTAGTGTTGGTCCATTTTTGTCGCGGCGCATCATTGGACACGACTTTGAAGTGAGATTTTGAGCGAAGTTGGCACGTAGACTTGGCAGTCTCAAGGTAATATTTCATGCTAGAGTCCGGAGCTCAGGTTCATCTATTAGGAATGAGCGGAATGGCAGCGCGACACTGGCGCTTATTAGAACGGAGAGTGCGAGATATCTTGCTACACTCACAACAATGATCGGATCATATATTATGACACACTTTCGCCAGGAATAAATGGGCAATTTTGTCCAAATAGTGATACACTTTGGGCACGAAGAACAGATACACCTTTTTGTGGGGCCAAACTGGTTATGGATGACACACTCGAGGGTAGAAAGTGCTTTGCTATTTGGACAAAAACTCGTTATTTCACTGAGTGTGCAGGAGAGTTGTTTTGCCGTGATTCCTGTGTTTAATTGTGAAAAGTTAATTTTGCAGCCGTGGAATAAACCGGCCGTTTACAAGTGATGCAGTAGACACCAGAGATGGAATTGTGCTCTAAGAAAGAGTGACTGCATTTGAATTTTTCGCATTTGAATATCAAACGAGAATTTTCCGCCGCAATTGTTGCAGAAAAGTACAGTTTGTGAAGGTACAGAAATTGAAATAATCAATAGACAAGGAATTTAAAAGCAAAGAAAACGCCAAGAAAATTCACCATATCGAATCACAGGCGTTTTCAATTCAATTTTTCTTGGCGTTTTCTTTGCTTTTAAATTCCTTGTGAACTTGCGATATAAGCAGACTAATGATATAAGTAATCAATAGACATAACTGCGAAATGATTAGCGCAAACAAATTGCACGAAAATAGAATAACAAAACAATTAAGTATTTGTTACTATTGGTAATCAGTTTTCCGATTACCAAAGTTATGAGGCGGCAAATATCAACTTTGAATTGTCATAATTTTTGCTTCAACAAGTGAAGAAAGAAATGTAGATATTAGGGAAAAAATGGGAATAAAATTCAACTTATGATACCGTTTTGTGAAACTTTAGAAGCATCATTTTTTATCAGAAAGTTCACATTTCTTATCATTTATCAATCGTTTAGATTTTATTTCAGTAATAGGGAGTTTTATATTTTCTATCAATAATTAAAAGTTTTCGATTTTCTATCATTAATCAGACATGGAAAGAGTTTCTGAGCCATAGGTCAAAGAAATATAGATGCCTGTCTCAAGATAAGATTTGCCCAGCAAACTCCTGGAGTAGCTTACGATGGATGTCAGCTATCTGTCCACATAGCTTTGCCTTAAAGTTATCGAGAGACGCCATTCATTAAGACTCATCTTGAAACTCGCCCCAATAACTCGATGTTCTTCGAGAAGTTTGTTGCAATCCCTCTCGACAACTGAAGACGAATAATAAAAGACCATTCAATTCAATTACGGTAGGGCTTAAACTAAAAATATAACACCAGCAATTCAATTCACGATATGGTCGAGTTATTTATTAGTCAATTTATACCATAGTACCATAGAGAATTTTTAGTCCAACCTTCTACATCCCACAACCGACAACATGTCAGTAATTGTATAATATCATGAAAAAAAACTCCAGGAAACATAAGTTCAAAGAGCCTAATATTGTCCGTGAAAATATTGAAGACTTTGTGCAGTTGTTAAACCACTATTGCCAATTCCATACGCATGTTCAGAAAGCAGACTTCCAATTTTCCAACTATTCCCCAACAGCCAATGTTTACATTGAATGAATAAGAACCTATAGGCTGTTTGTTAGGCTCTCTAAAGTAAACCTCTGACATTTAGTTTTTATTACTGGATGACCAATGTCTGGCCGCCTTTGATTCGCCGATGTTTTCCAGCAAGAGGCTGTGAACGCACACCATACTGACTATATGCCGCACGAACTGTCTTCTATTTTCCTAAGACTCGGTCCAGGCCGCACCAAACTTTTACTGCACTCCATGAAAAGACGGCAGGGATTTATATCACAGGCTTTTATGATTTCATTTTATTTGCCTTTTCGCTTTGAGGAGACGGCGGCTTAAGGGAGAAATGCGGAACACTGGTCGTGCTTGCAGCGAATTTGAGACGCACTCAAAACTTAACTTGGTATGGAAAAATTGATGTCAAGATAAAAGGCAATAGACCTTATTGAATGATATCTATGTAGGCACAACTTGTTAAATATATATCAATATTTAATTCTATGAATGAATAGAGTGAATAAAGAACATGATAAAGTAGATAGATATTAAAAAAAGAGAGACTATTTCATTGTAAGAATGCAAGACAACATGCATGATAAACTAATAATGAAAATCAGGATGATTATTTTTTAGTAAAAGTATTTTAAAGACAGTTCACGAAAATAAATTAAAAACGGATATGACTTTCATCAAGAACTTTTCACCGTTGGGACATTTTCCTTTTGGGAAACTAACTTCAATTACTTTACACTTGAATAGGTAACGTATTTGAACGAACCTCCAAAAATTACTCGTCCCCAATAACGGTTCGAACATTCATTCTTCGGTGAATCGCAAATATTGAATTAGGCAACTAATTTTTATTAGCAAACTTTAGACGAAGACTCCCGATTGAAACTGGAAAGGAACATAGCTAACAAATAGCATTTGATAGAACAAATAAACTAATTATTATACCTGAAAATAGTAGAAAAATACATGTCAAAACGTTAATGGAGTTTGCACGAAGAGCAACTCGGGGAAAGATTTCTAGAAAAACCGACTAATAAACTCAAGACTTAGCTGAACTCTTCAGCGAAACCAAGTCGGAGTTCCGTGGCAATAATATCATTTCGCTTCAATAGGGTGCGTTATAATTCTGGAATTGGTCTCTGGAGTTTTGGTTCGGCGTTATAGTGAGGGTAAAATATGAGGGTAAAACTTGAAGGTATTCTAGGTAAAATGTGAGGGTAAAATGCGAAGGCAAAATGCAAGGGTAATATGCGAGGGTAAAATAAGTTGGTAAACTGCTAGGGTAAAGTGCAAGGGTAGAATGTGCATGTAAAATACGAGGGTAAAATGTAAGTTGAATATGTGAGGATAAAATGCGGAGTTATATGAAGGGTTAAAAGGTGCGGGAAGAATCTGGGGGGCAAAATGTGACAGGATTCAAATATAAGGGTAATATATGTGATGTACAAACGTTTAGGGTACAGCTATAAGAACAAATCTTAATAATTTGCCTGTTGTATTCTTTCGTACTGCAAGACAGCAGCTTTAATTTAAACATACAAAAAATTCGTATCAAATCAAACTGATATGTATAACATGAATTTTGTGATTGTGGTGATTGTGCAAAGGGCAAATTAATAAGGGGCGAAGACGCATTTTTAGCTCACGAGGCGCATTTTTAGCTCACGAGACGCATTTTTTATAATTTATATTGGATTTAGAAAATACACATTCTTTTCAGAAATACATGACGAAAGGAATTCTATGAAGTTTTAATGAAATATCCTTAACCCGAAGTACATTCACCCGAGCACCGCTCACATGGCGAACAACAGCTCTCTCAAGGGACTGACTCTTTATTCGAACCTTAAATTCATCTCGTAAATTTTTTCAGAGCGCAGCCGAACGTAAGAAGCAGGCCGTCTTTATCAGTGCAATACAGAAGAGAATTTGACAGGCTCAGACATAAAGGCTCGCAAGTAGCGTACGTTTGCAGCCATCGCAGCCGGCATACTAACGAGAGCTTTAGAGGCGCCGTGCCATTGCCAGACTAGAGCAGTTCTCTGGCAGTAGCAATCATGCGACGAAGACTGGCTATAGTATTTGCTTGGCAGATCATACGTGGAGGAAACGTGTTCGTATGGACGTTTTATAGGGTGGAGGATACGTGTTCGTACAGACGTTTTATACGGTGGAGGAAGTGCACTGTGTTCGTACAGACGTTTTATACGGTGGAGGATGTGTACTGTGTTCGTACAAACGTTTTATACGGTGGAGGATATGTATTGCGTTCGTACAAACGTTTTATACGGGGGAGGATGTGTACTGTGTTCGTACAAACGTTTTATACGGTGGAGGATGTTTACTGTGTTCGTATAGACGTTTTATACGGTGGAGGATGTGTACTGTGTTCGTACAGACGTTTTATACGGTGGAGGATGTGTATTGTGTCAGTCCAGACGTTTTATACGGTGCAGGATGTGTATTGTGTCTGTCCAGACGTTTAATACGGTGGAGGATGTGTACTGTGTTCGTACAGACGTTTTATACGGTGGAGGATGTGTATTGTGTCTGTCCAGACGTTTTATACGGTGGAGGATGTGTTTTGTGTCCGGCCACGACACAATACGTAAAAAATTGTCCACCGTAATACGGTGGACAAGTTGTTTTATCAAGTAGTTGGTTAAATATTGTCTACAAGTAACACATGTAATCCTAGATTACATGTAAATTAATGATAGGATATGCAATTTTAAGCGTTTCATGTAGGTTAGGAACAGAAAGTTGTAAGGAAGAGAGAATCTGAAACTCAATTTCTAACCCACGCAAAAAAATACTCTCTGGCAACGCAATTAGTAACATTGCTTTCAATTTTTGCATGCATCTATTGAGCTCATATTTAAATGCATTTAATACGCTTATGATATAAGAAGAATAGGGGCATTGCGTCCCTATTAAAAGGCGTATTGATGACAAATAGGAGCATAAAAAAGGTGCTAAATGAGGATACGGTAAAAGAAAGCATTGAGGTGATGCAATCGTTAACATTTTCGTTATTGATTGGAAAATTCTCACAGCCAATACAAGGCCATGTCTTTCTAGTAAAAAATTCAATAACTTGAAGAATATCTATTAAATAAAGAAATATAAATCAGAATATTTTACCACATTTTATAATTGAAAATCACTGACGGACTAAACGTGGTTATTGAGCCCGAGTATTTATTTAAGCTTATTTGAATATAATTTGAATTAAAAAGATCAATTTGCGCTTATGACCGCTGCTATGCCAACCATACTGAATAGATTAATAGTTTAATAATCGCTGGAGTGTATAAATAGTACTGGAAAAGGCGCTCTGAAGCGAGTTGTTAAATCTTTGCCAGACGAACTTCATCTGGTCACTGACCACAATGACAGTCTACAAACAACAAACACAGTCAACAAGCAACATGCAAGACACAGGCCAGAGTTACGAATTCAATCAAAAAATAAAATCGCATGAAAAAAACGAATCCCAAACAACGCAATCGGAATAGTAAATAAAAGTGATCAAGCGTTTATAATAAACAATTGTCAAGTAATTGAAATAACGTTTATACATTAAAGCGTTGAGACGCAATAGCATGAAAACTGAGTAGGTATTAGGAAAATGAAAGGAATTTCTCAAGCAAGCTTAAATCACGGCGGGATCGCACTGAACGTAAATCGGTACCAAAAAAGCTTCATAACAAACATTTATAGAAGTAATAGAATTGTGAACGAGTTTATTGTTTCTTTTGACGCAAAAAATTCGTTCACACACGACAAAAACAGACCTGCAAACACGTAAAAAAAACACGCAACACGAACACAAAAACAAACACGTAAAACAAACACAAAAACAAACACTACTCACAGCATCACTGTATATGAGAGTTTTATTTATTTCAGAAAGACTTAATACTTGTAGAACATCAC
The DNA here is from genome assembly GCF_000764305.2 of Hyalella azteca. Lineage (NCBI taxonomy): Eukaryota > Metazoa > Arthropoda > Malacostraca > Amphipoda > Hyalellidae > Hyalella > Hyalella azteca. The sequence goes on along the minus strand of NW_025943273.1, from coordinate 539,910 downwards.
GGAAAAAACAGCAGAGTGATCGAGAGAAACAAAGGTAAAGCGATGCTGAATTTCACACGGAGCGTTTCACACGGCGCGTTTCACACGGAGCGTTTCACATGGCGCGCTTCACATGGCACGCTTCACACGGCGCATATGGGTTCCTAGCAAAGTTCCAAGGCATGATCTGGCAAATCCGTTGCAGGCGTCGTAAAGGACACTCCAAGTCCATCGCAAGTCCCAAAACACCACGGAATTCCAGCAACACAAAGACGATCAGTGAGCCTTAATGCTCTCGTCGAGTAGATGCCGCGCTCCACTTGATCCCTGGAGTGAGCAAAACTCGAATGTTCTTGTGTCGGCATTAAGCTTTTCCTTGCTCGTATTGACGGCAAATGTGATATTTGTGCTCTAAGACAGGGAGGTCACATTGTAAAAGTAATTCAACGTTCATTTCGGGGAAAATAATTATAATCAGCATCATCGGTGTGACGTCAAATTCATTTTTCAACTCAATAGTAAAAGCTCGAAACCGAAGTTCTTGTGTCGGTATTAAGCTTTTCCTTGCTCGTATTGACGGCAGATGTGATATTTGTGCTCTAAGACAGGGAGGTCAAATTGTAAAAGTAATTGAACGTTCATTTTTGGGGAAAGTCATTATTATTGTTTCAGCATCATTGGTGTGACGTCTAATTCATTTTCCAACTTAATGGTAAAAGCTCGAAACTGAAAATTTGTTCATTGTGTTTTGCAAAAAAAAAATTGCTTTTTCAAATTTTGAAAATAAGCCATACAAATTGGTGACCACAGGAGTTAATATAAATGAAAAGAAATTGAAGAAAATCGGTGAACGCGTTGAAATTTTCAGCTGTGAACTGAAGGAAGAAGAATACTGCATCAACAAACTTAATCAAGAGCCAAGAATGAACCAAATACTAATTACAGCCTGGTTCATTCCGAGCTCCTTAATGCCTACCATTAAAACCGGAATTGAACCTCGCGTTCACTAGGATTAAAAATATTAAGGGGAAATGAATATGAATACTCTTCACGAGGAGTGATTTTTGTTTCACAGTCTGGAATGAAAAATTAAAGCCGTAGTTGGGATAAAACGTTGGTTGATTACAAGGATTCTTCCCTCAAACTGGATTTATTGTAAAAAAACGAGCTGAAAAAATTCTTGATACTGTGTGATATATTAATAATGATAATAGATACGGGAGTAGTACTTTTCAAGCCAAATAGAAGTTCAGGATTTTACTAATGCTTAATGATAGATTAATAATAATGATAATAGATACGGGAGTAGATTTTCAAAACAAATACAATTTCAGGCATTGAGTGGGAAAACTTAACCCAAGAATACGAAGATAAATTCATAGATAATTAAAAAAAAAACATGGCTTAAGCGGGCATTTTATAAAAATTGAACAGAGGAAACCTCAAAGCTTTTTTCTTATATTTATAAATATTTTATTCTCTTTCAACGTTAAAAACTAATACTGACTAAAAATTGATCAAGAGAGAGAGATTGGATAATATAATTGTGAATATATGGAAAAAGTTTATAATATATGAAACGAAACCTAATTCAACGAACAAAAAATAAAGGGAATGAGACCTATTCAGCAAAATAATTATACTACTTATTTACCGAACACTAGAGAGAGATTTACAAATATAAATTACAGAAAGATTCACAAAGGTCACTCAATCAAAACTCGACGATGGCTCGTCGCTGGTCTTTTAATGATTAATTTAAATAGACACTTGAGAATATTATTCGGCCGTCGCTTTTTTTTTAATGACCAATTTTAGTATACCCTCGAGCAGATTATTCGCCCGTCCCTGGACTTTTAATGAATAATCTAAGTGGACCCTTGAGCAGATTATAAGTGAATGATGGGTGGCCGCTCGTGATGCGGCCAATATCCATATTGGAGCGAGCAGGGGCCATACTTTCAAAACTCGCTAAGTGAACGTAAGTACTTACGTCTTATTTTCTTGTCTATGACTGGTGGATTTTGCTTGGAAGGCCGTCAATGATTGGCTGATGAACTTACGATCTCTTAACTTTTTGTGAAAGTATAGGCCCTGGAAGGTGGATATTTTGGACGCACACCAGGTGCCGGGACCAGCTCCTGATTCAGTAGGAAAGTTCAAGTTAAAAAGTTGCCACTTTGTCTCGGAAAGTTAGGCAAGTTGCGGCAGGGCTAGAATGCTACCAAAGGTACCAAATGCGGCTCGTTTTTCCCCCTAAAATTCATCATTTCGTCGTTATTGGAGCAATCACTGTGTTATTTCCGTAAATTAAATGAACATTTTTATGATCGGCAATATTTACACGTAACGAAACATTATTGGATATTCAAACAGTTGGTGAAACCGTTATAATCTAACGGATGCAAGAAACTATATTGATCCATGAAGTTGTCGGCGGGGTGACTGAACAAATGGTTTGTCGAAATTCGGAAATAGTATAAATCAATACCGACGATGTCAATTCAACTAACTTCGCTTCATAACTAATTTTGCGCAAGTTACGCAGTGAATTAGATAGACAAAAGCTATTTTTTCTGTGAATAGTGCATAGATAATAAAAAGATGATATATACAAATGACGTCGAGTCGTAATTATTATCAATAGACTGATGAGTGAGCGAACACCCACATTCTCAGGCATGCACAAAATTATCGAATAATGTCAGATCAATAGAATTTCAGTGATACAGTAGATTAATATTTCTCTTTAAGTAAAAAAAATAAAATATCGGAGTTTCAATTCCATCGACGCTTGGATAATTTCGACGCTTGGAATCCGCCAACAACATTGAAAAAAATTCCCGGATTACCAGCGTTGGAAAACTAGAGTGAGCATTTAGTGCTGCAGCCGCAACGAGCTCACATGAGATTAAACGTGATGGAGATTAAAGGCAGTTTGCAGGCGAAGCTATACACACAAACCTCATACATGTTTAAGATATGTGCATACATTATCGAAAGCGCAGCTCAACATCGAGCTTCCGCTTGCGTGGTTTAGACACTTTTTTCGACTTTCCGTTCAGGATTATAGAATTTTTAGGAACTCGGCCAACCAACGACACGTTTCTGAAGTTTTTCGCGCTTGTTTTATATTCTACCGCATGATTATAATTTATTGAGCTGCATACATCCATGTCAATGACGATATATTTCGCTGCTTTATATTAACATTCTTTTACACCAAGCGCTAAATTCAAAGAAATATGCGTAAATTATTAGACAGTTATCCTTTAAAATGAGCCTAACTATCCGGATTTTTACACAAAATGTGAGTTTTATAAGTAAGCCTGATTTGGATCGCAGCTACTTTATCGGTTAAACTGAAATACAGCCTATGTCAGGTTTACCTATAGGCAGTTTTGTACAAGCGAATTGGGCAAAATTTTACAGCTAACGTCATTCATATTTAAATTCATGTTTTTACACTATTTTTATAACTGAAAAATTAATTAGTGCTCGATCCGTAAGGAATTCCTTGAAGGAGCCTTCGAATGCTATAAGAATATTAACTTTTACATGATTGCTCGATCCAGATTTAATGAAATAACAAGCGCACATTTCCATTAAGGCATTCTGCCTTCAATCAGAAAAATGATCGAGATTTTTCCCAAAGAACGATGCACTTTTCTTCTACGTGTGATTCACGATGTCCTAGTTTAGCCCAGCAAATCCAGCAGATCGAGTCCACTCTCTGCTCGCGCAGTAAGTAAGAAAGTATTAAATATTTAACCAATATGTCACTTTTTAGGATCCGATCACTATTTTGGCCATATAAGTCATTTTTGTGACTAAAGTCTCACTAATATGGTAATGTGACTCATTTTTATTACTAAAGTGTCACTATTTTCGTGATGTGACTAATTCTTGATACTAAATTGTCAGTATTTGGGTAATGTGACTCATTTTTGTGACTATAGTGTCACTATTTGTGTAATGTAACTATTTCTTAATACTAAAGTGTCCCTATTTTGGCAATGTGACTCATTTTTGTGACTAAAGTGTCACTATTTGGGTCATATAAAACTTTCAATTTTCAGGATGCATGGCGAGTTGTCGATCGCGCGACCAATCATATCTTTGTGAAGTTAATTTGGGCCGCAGTTGAACGTTTTTTTTTTTAAACCTAGTACATTTCCGGGCTTTTATCCTGGTTTTCTTAACTTCAGAGAGAAGAAGGGCAGGAATTCCGGCACATTGCGCAAGTTCTTGTGAAAAATTCGTCCTGGAGCCATTAGGATGACGCCGGTCATCACACCGGCAACGGCCTCCTATAAACGTCAAATATTTGGAATTTAAATTTTGATTTTGTAAATTAATTGAAAATTTACACCGGCAACGGGTGCCTTATAACGTATACTACTGCAACGGCTGCCTTAACGTAAAATATTTTAAATTTAAAATTTCATTTTGTAAATTAATTGAATACTGCAACGGCTGCCTTAACGTTAAATATTTGAAATTTAAATTTTAATTTTTTAAATTAATTGAAAATGGACAAGGATCACTAATAATTAGGTATAAATTGTAATCAATCGAATAATGATATGCCTGATATACGCGTATACATAAATCTCATGATCTTAATTACAGAAACGTTGATTGTGCGCAAAGTAAAAATGATCAACGTGCAACGAGATCGAAAAAATACGGAAAAATTCGAAGCGTGAAAGATAATGTTATAAAAAATGACATCAATAGAAGAGATAATATAATAAAAAATGAAATCAATAACAGAGATAATATTATAAAAAATGACATCAATAACAGAAATAATATTATAAATCAATTAAATAAAAAACAAAGATAATACAGTATTACAAAAAAAATGGCATCAATAAAAGAGATAAATTATAAAAAAAATAAACAAGAGATAATATTATACAAAGAATTTAGAGAAATTAAAATAAAAACTAATCATACACGATCACTAGTTCGTTCACAGGCTGAAGTATTGACAGGAAAAGCACGCTCGTTCGCCGGTCACATGACAATACATGCAATAGACGAGGCTTTAATTAAAACTTCTAAGTTACGGAGAGGTCTTAACAAAACTTGGCCTTCGTATCGAGAGCTCTTAGCAACTAATGCCTCATTAGTGCTATTATTGTGTCCCTCTTTACGGCATAATTAATCGAGCCGAACACTTAGTTTTAATTAATTAGTTTTAATTAAATTAGTTTTAATTAAAGCGGTAGTCACGCTCCGTTGAACTGAATATTCGACATTTATTGATATATATGTATATATTGAAAATATATATATATATAACGTTTATATATCGAAAAACAAAATATATTTAGTTTTTCGATAAAATATTAACAAAACAAAAATATATTGATATATATCGAAAAACAAAATGACAGAGTGACTTCAAAAATCTCATTCTATTTCGTTGACACAAGAGCCAATATCGAAATACGATCTGAGGAGGACTGATCAATGGAGTCTTCAATCCAAGAGTTATTTTTTAGAGCAATTCTTTTGATTGAAATGAAGCGCCAGAAAACTCAGTCAAAGCCAACGCTCTTTTTCTTCGAAGTTTCACATTGCAATAAAAAACAGCGAATCATCACGAGGTACAAAATATGTAATATGGAAATACGTGTGGCCCTTGAAAAAAAACAGCGAATCATCACGAGGTAGAAAATATGTAATATGGAAATACGTGTGGCTCTTGAAAAAATAGCGAATCGTCGCGAGGTACAAAATATGCAATATGGAAATACGTACGGCCCTTGTAATTCATCGCACAAAATCAAACGAAATTCTAAGTGTAGCCAAATGAAGCAAAACTGAATTCCACTGCAATACATCAGGTTTAATCCCAGATTGAAAAAAAACTAAATAGAAGTATCGGAGCTTCAGCCCATGAAATACTGAAGTTTTTTGCAGCATTCTCAAGAAAAAGGTACAATTATTATATCATTTTACAGTGAAATAAAAACGTAGTGAATTATTGTACACTTTTACAGTAAAAAAAAACGTAGCGAGCTCTACGTATCACTCAGAAAAATTAGTGCAACTCAAGGACATATAAGTTCAAAAAGCGATATACTTTTTTCCTTCTGTGGGTCTTGACTTAGTTTGGCCTAGCAAAAAGGCGTAGTAGTAAGACATACAGAAAATGTGTCATTATTTGGACAAAATGACCCATCAACTGTTCTGAGTGATGAAATGAAACATGATTTATTACACAACGCAACGCAATTTTATCGGCAATTCGACGGCGTCTACACGTAGGCCGGTCGTGGTCGTTCATCAAGAAATATTTTATTGCCACGGGATTTGTTTTGACTGTTATTGCCATAAAGAAAATCCCGGCTTAATCCTTCTAATCGTTATTGCCATAAGCGCCTGATGCATTGCAACTTTCAGCAACATCGACTGAACGTTAACTACATAGAATGCTTCTGCTACTTCAACATTATTAAGATATTTAAAAAAATGCACATGAACATCTAATTTAAGTTAGGCCTAACGTGATAAGAAAATTAGATTGAACTCGATCAATTAAAACGATAATTATTATTTTTGAGTTTACTATAAATAGTTATTAATGAAGTCATTCAACATTACTATGTTTTGAATATAGAATTTAATGAAGATGTTAGAAAATTAATATGAATAATTGATGCAAGGTAGAATTAATGTTGATGACATAATTATAAAAAGAATGCAAATACCCTTCCTATTCAGGTGGATTGATCATCATGTCGTTAATTACATGCAAGTTAATTATATTCTATTTCCAAAGTAAATGAGGATTGATACTCACTAGGTACTATCGACGATGACAAACAAAGACTGTCTTTACTGTTCACGATCTATTTTATAAATCAAATTGAAAACGAACTTTCAGGTAAAGGAAGCTTTTATTTACTCCATAGCGATCAAACACCACGAAATGTATTCACGAACAATATTCATACATCTTTTTTTTAGTGAAAAGTGCAGCAAGTAAACTGCTCTGATGAACGGGTAACAGGTAATTCCAAATTTTATTCGACCAACTTTTATCGTGAGACAAAAAAAAAGCGGTCAAACTTCAATGACGTCGTTCAACTAAAATTAACTGACTAGTTTTTAATGTATTGCGAATTTAATCGAAATGTGAGAGTCTGGTGTTTACTCCAATTGGAGCGAAATTAAATTTTTCATAAAATAAAAAAAAAAAACGATGAGGTTTCTTAAAATCCAAAAAGCTAATCGTGTTTACCAAGTTTAAACTGAGAAATAAAGAATTTTTCACAAAAATTGTTTTTAAAATATCGGAAATGTAACTTCATATAAAAACTTATTTAATAAAATGTTTTCTTGAGCTGTGAAACAAAACGTGATGAACTTTATTTAATTTCTCGGTATTGGAAAGCATCGTTGAGCTTCATTTGAGCCGAGACTCCTGCTGGCAAGTTCCTTTAATTCCACACCGGGACTGACGGTCTGAAATGTAACTTTATATAACAACTTATTTTAAAAATGTTTTCTTGAGCTGTGAAACAAAACGTGATGAACTTTATTTAATTTCTCGGTATTGGAAAGCATCGCTGAGCTTCATTTGAGTCGAGACTCCTGCTGGCAAGTTCCTCTAATTCCACACCGGGACTGACGGCCTCAGTATAATAGGAACGGCTGAGCATTTAGCCGCCTTTCTAATCAGTGCGTTTCCAATTCATTTGTGGCTTGAATCGGTGGCTTCCTGGACGCCTTTAATTGGCACATCCTTGCCATTGTGTCGAGGCTGCACTGAGTCACTTTTGCTCAACTACTGACTTCAATTCCGCGGATTTATTGCTACTATATAAAAGCTGTACTTCTTCATCAGTTTGTGTTTCATTTAACGTGCAGATTACGCTAAAATATTCTAAAACCTTTTACTTCCCCAAACCTCTCGTTCATTTTAAAGATGAATCAACAACCTTTCACTATGATAATTCAATTTTTAAAGTATGAACAGTTATAATTTCTATCAATACGTTTCGCCCGTAGTATATTACATTGAAAGATCGCTCGGAAAAAAGGAAAATTTCTTTATCTTGCATTCGGACTCACTACAAAACTCGATCATTTTAGGCCATTGAAAACAATAGCTTCACTCTACACATACTGTGAGAGATAATTTCATTTTGTAATACGTAACAAAAATTCAATCATTTTAATCGACGAAAATGAATTTATCTACATTTTAGAAAGCCAGCTTTCGTGCCGCTCGTTCGGCGATAGACGGGAGCCAATGCAGCGTTCAAATCCATCCCGACTAAATCAATTCCTGCCACTCACAAGCACGCGCTCTCACAAAACCTGTTACGCGATTCCGGAAATAAAATCTAGATTTTTTTGGTGGAATATCCTCTATTCTAAATGCGTACTTTAAAACTTCTGGTTCTGAAAATTACAATTAAAAAAAACACTAAGATGAGCAGAAAAGAAATAACGTTTAATTTATCGAAAAATATAGTGTATAGGCATGGCAGCGAAGTCGGACTTTTAGAAAATTTCCGTAGAAAATTTTTATTTTAGTCGAGATCAAGTTTTTTTGAACAGCCTTTACCATGAAATTGCCTACCGATAACAACTCGAGCCACCAAAATATTTATCATGACATAATTAGGAACAGGCGGGATATTCAGAAAATTCAGATGAACTTATTCGGGAAAAAAAAAAAACATGCCAATAACATCATTTGAATTGTGCATTATGAAGATTATTGTCAAATATTTGCAAAATTTCAAGGATTTAGAAGGAATGGACAGAGAAAAAAAAATAAAAATCTAACACAAAAAGTGCCTAAATAAATTTGGTTAACGTAATTCAAATAAGATAATTTGAAAATCACTTCTTCGAATGCGATAACGAATTTACACTTCGCACTCAAAACATAGCGGCAGGCATACATCACACTATCAGCAAGAATCCCAAACAGTAGGGCATTAAACCGCACAGACCTTAAATATGACTTTTATGATGCTATGTAATAAAGGGAAACCTGCTTTAATTCATGAACATTTACCGAATTTGCCGAAATTTGCTTGCTCGCATCCCAAAATAGAGCTTGTATTGATACAACAAAATTGTATCCCAAAACATTGCTGCGGCTGTGAGGTCATTTCCTAAAAACTGAGTATTTCTGTCCATTACAATGGCAGACGAGGACAGAGTGCATCGCTAATCATTAAATTGCGGCCATTAGGCCTCTCCAAAACAGCTAAGAATTTCTGTCTGTTGCAATGGTTGACAAGGACAGTGTGTATCCCAAAACATTGCTGCGGCTGTGAGGTCATNACAGAGTGTATCGCTAATCGTAATATTGCGGCCATTAGGCCTCTAAAAAACAGCTAAGAATTTCTGTCTGTTGCAATGGTTGACACGGACAGAGTGTATCGCTAATCATAATATTCCGGCCATTAGGCTTCTCCGGAACAGCTAAAATTTCCTATCCATTGCAAAGTGTATGTTGCGTCGTCTTGACAAGAAATTTGGCGTGTCTGAATGCCGCTTTCAAATAGATGACTTGAGAGGGGAGTTTTAGAGGTACCGTATAGACCTCATATGTAACTAAGAGCATCTTATTCAGAATAAGCAAAATAAAAGATAGACTGGAGATAGAACTCCATGCTCACGCTTATAAATGGCTATTAATTAATCATGAAAAGACATGATCAATATGGATCTTGACTCTGCCAAGTTTTATCTCTTAACGTTCACTCCTACGGCTAGCATAGTTTTACGTTTATCCCGTAGTAAGAAAATTGTGAATTTACCCAAATTTGTCCAATATTTTGACTATGATAGTTTTATGTTTATCCCGCAGTATTCATTTTGTATCTCGGACATGTAAGATCTTCATAATTTGTACAGTAAGGAGCTTCGTACACGTGTCATCACAGAGCAGCTTATGTCTCCTCACCTGTCGCGCGGCAAAAGAAGAAGCAGTAAAAGAGCCCAGGCTACGTGGGCTTTGAAAGGCCACCTCAAACAGCCACCAAATGCGGTCGGCCGCCGTCTAACTCTTAGCGAGATTGCCAGCTTCGCGATGGCTATTGATGGTCAGAGGGAGTTGGAGGAAAAACTCGAGTAGGGAGGTTAGGTCATATCAAATCTGGATAAAGTATTATGAGTATATAAATAAATAAAAATAAATCAAATTATGGTTGGAGAATGAATTGAATAGGATGATTTGGAGGATGTTATATACAGCAAAAAAAAACGAAATTGAAAGTGATATTTAAAAAACACTTTGATGCAGTTGAAAATTGGATATAAAATCTACTGATTAGAAAGAGGCCTTTCGAGGATCGAAAAAAATTAAAACTTGTAGTGAAAACAATTATAGAACAATAGAAAAATTCTTCAATTCTATTGCAAAAAATTCTATTTCAGCATCATAAGAAAGTATGAAATAATGAAGAAATAAGGAACACAAAAAATGCGAAAAAGATAAACAGATGGATAAACTTGGACGTAAAAAATAAGTTGCTGGTCAAATATGACTTAGTATGAATATAATTACTAAGAGAACAATACGTCCAACGTTAATTATAGCTAGTTTAACTCCAATTATCACTAATTTGAATTACACCGTAAGCAATATAATAAGCTACATCGAGTCGAAGCCAAAGTAACTTCTCAGAACATTACTAATGTTGCATCGTGCAGAGCTACAAAGGAATACGGAGAAATATCACATTGAATGAAATAATATGCGCTTAAAACTTACTTTTGAAGACAACACTTCTAAAAAGGCCAGTGTCTTCGATGTTACACATGTACAATGAATTTCTTATCTTATTTTTGAATACTAAAAAATTCTATCTAATTTTTTATTTTTAAAATTATTTATTCTGTCACTTGATTCATGCATTGTCTCCGACTTTACGCATGTGTGCAAAATTTCAGATCGATTGGACAGGTGAAGTTTGTTGAATATCGATTATAAGATTTGTAGCAGACAAACAAACAAACAACAAGAAGTGAAGTTAAAGAGAAGTGTTGAAAAAAAAGCTACCATTTCCACAGGTAACTCAGATACACAAATAACTAAGAACTGCGATCCTATACGCATGTATTTTGCAAAGTTTTCGCTTGAAGCCTGACGCAATGAATGTTTTGGGGCGCGTATCTAGGATACCTATCGTGTCGTCATATTGCCTGTAGTAGAAAATTTGTTGTCAGTGGGGAAAAGAGCTATTATTATAGGCATTCCGAACATGGGATGAAAGGATTGGACCAAAATTAATATTTGATCTTTAAATTGGTTTTCATGTAAAGTTTATTGTGCAATATAAATAAAAACGTATTAAGCATTTTAGATCAAAATTAAAATGAGTAACTGACGTAAAATGTGAATTTGGCCAGGTTTTTCTTTAAATGGCACGCATTTGTATTATTAAATTAAACGGAATTCGGGAAAACAGAATTCTAAAATTGCACGGATTATCGATGCAAGGCAATGCCGGGCTAAGCAGCTTGTTAATTATATATGATTGACAAGGGAAAATCTAGATTCTCAACGCTATCTTAACGGCCGGCAAGATGATTTTTGGGAGCACCAAAACCTAGAGAAACAATTAGGAAATTCACAAAGTAAAGGCAAAAAGGACCCTAACCACGAAAAAATTTCAAAACCTTAAAAAATTCTCAAGAAATGTGAGAAAAGTTGACAAACATGATGATGCCGCCCCACGATTTATCTTTAATAAACTGGCTAAGATATGAAACTCGATAAGAGCTCGATGAAAACTGCAGCTCTAGATCTCGTTCAGATGACAAGCGGGTTTCGACCGTCTTAACCTTCACAACAATCGAATAATGAAAATGATCATTTTATCTAATAATATGAATAAATAAATTGCCCTGCAGCAGCATCAACTTAGGAGTGAAATGCAAAAATCCTCTAATCGAGAAACTCGAGTGAGCCGAGCATATGAGCTTTGTCGACAATTTGCGAGCGGTTTGCTGGCTCAAATGTTCCGCAATTTGAAATGAACACCGCAATCGTGAACTGTAATTTACAGCGCGCAGATGGAATAATGAGAAGCAATTCTTGGTGAATGTGTAGTATTATGTAAATGGGATACTTTAAAGTGAAAACTTTAAATTGAATACTGCGGTATTTAAACAGACTGCAATGTAAACCGAAATCCTGTACAAATACATCGTGTATATTGCGCATGAAAAATGTGTCATTCATCATGTTGTATATTAAAGGGCTTGACTGGGCCAAGCTGATAGACTGCAAATGTTTTTCTATAAGTCGAGAACTCACGCAGCTCAAAGGGTATATTAAACACAATATTATTATAAATACTGAACATACCAACAATTTTTCATAACAGCGGCAGGTTAAATTTGGTCAGGGTACAACAGGGTTATTCAGGGGTACAACAGTGTTATTCAGATCAGGGTTATTCAAATTCAGTGTACAACAGGGTTATTCAGGGGTATAAAAGGATTATTCAGATTAGGGTTATTCAAATTCAGGGTACAACAGGGTTATTATAAAAGGAAAACTAAGTATTAGAGGCATGAGGTAGTTTGTGTAAGGCAGACTCTGAGGCTTCACTTCAGGCCTGGAGAGTTGAGAGGGCTAATCATGATGCTGACGGTTCTTTGATGTACCAGAGACGCTTTGTTCATGATGACTATAGCAAGAAGCCTTGCATTGCGGCTCCGTTATGCTTATGCCACCAGCATCGTCATGATGATATTCGACGTTGTGTTGAAAATTACCGAGCGCTATGCTGATATTTGGCGTTAAATTGAAACTCGTCGAGTTCCGTCCTGATTGAGGCTGTGTTGAAACTCGGCGAGTGCCATGCTGCTGTTTGACGTTGTGTTGAAAATTACCGAGCGCTATGCTGATATTTTACGTTAAGATGAAACTCGACGAGCGCCGTCCTGATATTTGAGGCTGTGTTGAAACTCGGCGAGTGGCGTGCTGCTATTTGACGTAGTGCTGAAACTCGGTAAGCGTTCTGTTGATAACGTTACGTTGAAACTCGATGAGCGACGTTCTGATATTTTACGTTGTGTTGAAACTCGGTAAGCGTTATGTTGATAACGTTACGTTGAAACTCGATGAGCGCCGTTCTGATATTTGACGGTGTGTTGAAACTATAGGGGAGCGCTATATGCTGCTCCCGTGATGTCAATGTTGNACAAGCTCCCTATAGTACCGTTATAATTTTTGATATTGAGCAGTCGGCTTTCTTGAAGTTATAATTCAGAAATTCAAATGATACGCGATTTTAGGGAAAAAGCATGCGTTAATGTTGTCCACGTTGGTAGGTCAATTATATTTTCAAAGTTTGATAAAATGCATGTTGCATATATCAGTCAAACCAGGAGCTTGCTTACAGAGCAAATAAACTTTCAATTTAAACACTGTCTTGAAGAACAATTTAAACGATTCATTTTAGTTACATTTTAATTGAAAATGCCTATAATTACTTAGAATGAATAAGAACAAAATAGTTAAATAGCTGCGTTACATGAGAAGCTAGTACATGGACTTGAATACGGAAGTATGTAGTGTCGTCTTACAGTTGGCACTTGGAAAAATAACAATAAACTAAAAAATATAAGACATTTAATAAGTTTCACGGGAATGAGCAATCTTTATGCAGATTCGTTCAATTAAACGCAAGTGTTTGTAATTCAAGGCAGAAAGCTAGGCAATTTCTGAAAACGATTCCATGGATGTTAGTATCGACATTTTGGGGATACATTTTTCCAAACTGAAACCCAAGACCTGAGGTTCTGGTGCAAAACAATTCTATAACGGCCTTTGAGATAAATGGTTTCCTTCAGAAAAACTTGGACACCATAACAGTCGAATATATTGTAGATTCATTGTTATTCAATTCTGGTGGGATAGATTCTTGTGGTGTTCTTCATAGCTTTACAAGAACATCGTTGTTCGGTAGGCCGTATGGTGGCTTTAGAGTAACTTTGAATGACGATAATTTTTTTTTTGAGGCGAAATCAAACTAAGCCGAAATCAAACGAAATTTGATGAGCTGAAATCAAACTAAGCCGAAATCAAACGAAATTTGATGAGTCGAAATCAAACTAAGCCGAAATCAAACGAAATTTGATGAGTCGAAATCAAACTAAGCCGAAATCAAACGAAATTTGATGAGCTGAAATCAAACGAAATTTGATGAGCTGAAATCAAACTAACTGCTTCAATGCACACAATACTCAGAAAAATGAATTAATCATATTGTCCAAGTAGGCGCGACTTTACGCGCTTAGCACTGATACGCCCTTTTTGGCCGGGCCCAACTGAGTCAATATAACCAAAACAAGGGTAAAAAGGGCATTGACATTTTGACAAAGTCTTTTCCATTTCTCCGAGTAGAGGAGGCTCTTCATGAACATAGTTGTTGAAAGTTGAATGTTGCATGAATATCGTTCATGCGTTAATGTTGGTATGGGTTTTCAATTGCATGAAAAATATGCATTTAACCAACATATGTCGTTTCAAGCAAATTTCAAGTTAGTCTATCATTTTCTCTTAAAAAATTTGAAACATGGTTGCTGATTACAAACAACTTCACAACTGACGAATTGACATGGCCACGAAGTTAGAGAGTTTCATGCAAAAGAAAGAAGTAACTTAAGTTTAGTACAAGTTTATGATGAATGAGGCTACGAAGTCTTCAGAGAAGTTGGATAATTGCAACCAGCACCTGCTACGCACCTGCTGCGCACCTGCTACGCACCTGCTGAGCACCTGCTGCGCACCTGCTGAGCACCTGCTGCGCACCTGCTGAGCACCTGCTGCGCACCAGCTACGTACCTGGTACGCACCTGCTGCGCACCTGCTACGCACCTGCTACGCACCTGCTGAGCACCTGCTGCGCACCTGCTGAGCACCTGCTGCGCACCTGCTGAGCACCTGCTGCGCACCAGCTACGTACCTGGTACGCACCTGCTGCGCACCTGCTACGCACCTGCTACGCACCTGCTGAGCACCTGCTGCGCACCTGCTGAGCACCTGCTGCGCACCTGCTGAGCACCTGCTGCGCACCAGCTACGTACCTGGTACGCACCTGCTGCGCACCTGCTACGCACCTGCTACGCACCTGCTGAGCACCTGCTGCGCACCTGCTGAGCACCTGCTGCGCACCTGCTGAGCACCTGCTGCGCACCAGCTACGTACCTGGTACGCACCTGCTGCGCACCTGCTACGCACCTGCTACGCACCTGCTGAGCACCTGCTGCNAAGTAATAAAGCCAAAGTAAATAAAAGAACCCAGTGAAGAAAAAACAAATCAAAATGAGCTAGAGAACGAGGATGGTAAAAGCAAGGCCGAGAGGACGGCGGCCAGGGTGGCAGAAGCTGTCAGCGAAGTTAGACCCTGGGATTTGCGTCAGGTCTGAGTTGATATGGGGGGCTACAGCCAGACCAGGGCATGGGGTCTGAAATGTGAAAGATATGGTCTGAAATGTGAAGCCTAAAAGATATGGTCTGAAATGTGAAGCCTAGAAGATATGGTCTGAAATGCGATGAGGTCTAAAATGCAACGCCTTTGAGATAAAACTGAAATTGGACATCTTAAAAACGGGGTCTGAAATTGGACTGTCAATGATGGGGCCTGGAATGCACTGTCCTAAAAATTGGGTCAGAAATGCGACGGCTTTTGAACATAAATCTGAAATGTGACGTCTTAAAATTAGGTCTTGAATGCAACTCTCAAGAATGGGGTCGAAAATAGCACGGCTCAAACATACAATTGAAACGTGACGTCTTAAAAAATAGGATCTAAATGCGACTCTTAAGGATGGGGTCTGCAGTGTAACCGAACATCACCAAATATGCCTGCATGACCTTTCATTATTTCATAACCCAAAACGCTAACCCTTCCATTCATTCATCACTTAACACACCATTCATTACTCACCCAACACGTCATTCCTTCCATTCATTCATCGCCCATCACTCCAAAGATTCCATTCACATATCACCCAACCCTCCAGACCTTCCATTCATTCATCACCCAACCCTCCAGAATTTCCATTCATTCATCACCCAACACTTCATACCTTTCATTCATTCATCACACAACACGTTATTCCTTCCATTCATTCATCGCCCAACCCTCCAGACCTTCCATTCATTCATCACCCAACCCTCCAGACCTTCCATTCATTCATCACCCAACCCTCCAGACCTTCCATTCATTCACCACCCAACACTCCATAGTCCATACCTTTCATTCATTTATCCCACAACTCCAGACCTTCCATTCACTCATCACCCAACACTCCAGACCTTCCATTCATTCATCACCCAACACTCCAGACCTTTCATTATTTCATCGCCCAACACGTCAGACCTTCCATTCATTCATCACCCAACACACCAGACATTCCATTCATTCACCACCCAACACACCAGACATTCCATTCATTCATCATCCAACACATCACCCCTTCCATTCATTCATCGCCCATCACTCCAGACCTTCCATTCATTCATCACCCAACACCCAACACGTCACCCCTCTATTCATTTATCACCCAACACGTCAGACCTTCTATTCATTCACCACCTCCCGCATTCAACCCGACACCCTGCCTTTGAATTACGATGGAGCCCAGTGAAAAATTACAGACGCGGCAGCTTCTGATTTGGGATACCAGAAGATGGGGCGACTCTAAATTTTGTTAGGGAGTAGCTACCGTCGCCAGTGGGGGCATGCACCTTACAGTTCTTGACATCGGCACCCGACCCACCACTTTAGAGCTGCTATGTGCTAGGTTCACCTGCTCCTCGTTTACGGGCGTTGCAGTCTCCATCTATCGTCCTGGATCGGTTGCTGTGTCGCGTGACTTTTTCGTCCAATTGAGCGATGTCTTCACCAGACTTGCGACTTTCCCTGATCATGTCCTTATTGCAGGCGACTTAAACGTTCGACTTGGATCGCGTCGACGAACCATCGGTGCGTCAGCTGAACGACCTGCTGTCCACCTTCGGCATGGGTTGTCATGCATGTGACTGACCTTCAAATTCAGCCAGCCGACATCATCAAGATCACAAAATCCGATCATCGATTACTTCAGTGGACGGTGTCATGTGGGCGCCCGGTGACAGCGTACGGGACCGTTACCTGTCGTCCGTGGCACAGTCTAGACGGCGATGTTTTACGCGAAAATCTACAGTCGTCCCGACTATGTCGGCCTGACTCATGGTTGACGCTCTAGCGATCTAGCGTAACTCTACAATACCGAACTGACCTGTGCACTCGATGGCCTCATTCCTGCACGCACACTTTGAGTACCCCAAAGAGTCTCCGACTCATGGTTCGACGATAAATGTCGGGTCTCGAAGCGGGAGGTTCAACTGCGTCTATCAGGCAAACAGACGCGACAATCCTGCTGCTGCAGCTCCTGTATAGCCACCACCTAGCGTGATGCGTGGCGCTATTATGTCTACCTTCTTCGATCTATAAGTGAGGGACGCCAGAGAGTCGACGCGACACGCAGCGCCCCTCGATCGCTGTGGCGTTCGCTGGATAAACTTGTAGGAAGAGGTCATGCAGAGGCTTCGGGTGACGTAAGCGTAGAGAAATTCAGTGCGAGTTTTTTAAACAAAATTTCTGGTGTGCGAGAGTCGTCAGCCGGTTCTCCGTCGGTAATATTTTTGCCATGCCAGTTCGACTGTATGCTCCAAGAATACACTTGCGTCACAGCTGCCGATGTCATCGCTGCAGTGTGCGCGCTGACAACCAAGCAGTGTGTCAACGATCCGCTGCCGACGCCGTTACTTAAGGAGAATGTCCTAAAACTTGCACTTTTTCTGATAGAAAATTTCAACCGCTGACTCACTGACGGTTTTGGTCCAGAGAACTCCAAAACAGCTTACATTACGCCACTATTGAAAAAACAGACCTTGACGCTTCTGATTCCAAATCATTTCGACCCATCTCCAACCCGTCGATTTTGTCGAAACTACTGGAACGCATTGTGCCCGACAGCTGAATAAGCATCTTCAGCAGTCCGATCTCATGTCTCGCCTCCAGTCTGCATACTGTCATTTCCACTTGATGGTAGCCGCCATGCTGGATGTGCTTTCAGACATTCTGCGAACAGTATACTTCGGCAGCATTGCGGCACTGGCCGCCTTTGACACTGTCGACCACGCCACTTTATTGCACGGCACAGTGCTGCAGTGGTTCGGGTCCTATCTCGGCAATAGGATCCTCTTCCTCTTATATACTTTCGACGTATTGCATATAATCGATTGACATTGTTTGAATCCGGATATGTTCGCCGACGACAACCAAATTTATGGCTACTGTGCACCGGCTGACGCTGCAGCGTTGCATGCAGGACCGGATGTTCGTCTGCATGGACGCCGTCTCAGACTGAATGCGCACCAACTGGCTCCAGCTCAATGCATCAAATACCGACTTTATTTTGTTTACGACTGCTTGGTGCCAGCATCAGCTTCCGGCCAACCCTTTTCGCGTAGGCAACGAGTTCGTCATCCCTGCGTCTAAGGTTCGCAACCTGCGCATTCTGCTGGACTCGAAACTTTCTATTAACAATCACCGTGCCAAAGTCACCATCGCTTGTTTTGGCGCTCGGCGACGAATGCGTAGCGGCAGCCGCTATCTCTCGAGATATGAAGACCATGTCTATCATGCGCTGTCTATGCAGCGCATAGAATAATGCAAAATAATAATAATAATAATAATGATAATAAAAATAATGATAATAAGCAATGCAACGAAAAAAATGCAATAGTGATGAAAAGTTTGAAGAAAAAATTCGCTGGTGAAAAAAGCAAATAATTCCAAAATGAACTCAAAATTGTTTGGTGCAGTAACTAATGTCAAATAATTCATTTGCAAGGACATTTAAGTTCGGAAATTTGAATAGGGTACTTTAATATAGCGCAAAAATATAAAATAATCTGGTTTTCGGAATTTTTCGACGGTTTTTCTAGCTGCTCTGTTCTTCAAGAGAATGACACCCAAAGAATATAGGCACTCATTTATCATGGACGATTATCAACGGCCGGCTATTGGCCACCCATTGCTTACTGCAATTTTTCAATAGGTGTTTAGCTGGAACATACGAAAAATAAATGCATTTCTCAATGATTGGACCCTCGTGACAGCGAGCCGCTATTGGATGAATATTTCTGCCGAACGAGACAGGAGAAAAATTAAAAAGGAATTCAATCGAGAATACCCCAGAAGAGCCTTCGATTAGAATAGTCAAACGCGGAGCAAAATTGGGAAAAAATTAAAAAGGGCCTCCGCTGAATGCGGTCGAGCGGCTTATAAACGAAGGGCTCAGCTGAAGGGGTTCAAGTGCAGCGGCGTTAATTCTGAACCGCGTTCACTTTAGAGCCAAAACCGACGAAACTCAATGGACGCATTCGCTAAAATTAAATTTCGCATTTGACGTATTTTTAGCCAGTTTAAAAACAGAAAACATAAGTAATGAATAGATAGATGTACTGTCGTGAACATCATCATCAAACAATCCAAACTTTCTTACGAAGCGAAGGCGTAATCGAAAGTTTTAAAATTTAAAAAGATGTACAAAAATTTTTTTTAGGTCAGAGGCGGTCGGCTGAAGGCTCGTCTTTTGGAAGCTCCTATTGAATGGCGCTTGGCAGGAGGATGTCATTAGCATGGCTCAATTTATTTCTCGAGCACTAGAGATCCACACTTAATGCCCACTCAATCCCCTATGGAATAATATTCAGGTGCTTTTCAATAATAATTGCTTGGTACAATTCAAGGCACGAGGCCCAAAGATTCAAGACAATAAAATGAACAAGCATTTTGCATCCCTAATACAAGTAGCGTTGAGTATAATAAACTTACATGTCACTAAAAATTTAATTAAACATTCACAGTTATCAATGCACGAAATTATTAACAAGTAATCAGTATATATTTATAATAGTAAGAGACAACCTTGAAATGAGTCTTGAAATCTATATTTCAAATATCAACATCGTTTTGAACTTTCAGCTAGTCTTCAGGCTCTCATACAAAAAAAAACACTAAAATTAAAAAAAAAATTAGAAATATTTCGTGCCCGACTTTGCAGTAAGTAGTGCCGAGATTAAAATAAAACATTTAAATTTCAGGACATTCAGTAAATTTAGTCGTTTGGTTTAGAATTTGGAACGTGGATGTAAAGAATCCACAATTGTCTCCGATAATAATAATTATAATTTATCAAAATAGTAATAAGATACTAATACAATAATAATTATGTAGATCTGTGATATTAATATAATAATAAAGATGCAGATCTCAGACACTAACATGGAGAATTGACTGCAAAAATAATCGAACATTTTCCAGTGAGGCAGAAGTGGCACGAGATTAGCGGGCATTGCACTTGTCCTCTGATTCGACAATTCGAGAGTTGAAGACTTCGGCTTTCCGAAGAATATAATTCTTCAGGGAAAGAATTATAGTCTTTGATTGCAGCACTTGAGAGTTTGCTGACTCGGCAATGTCAACAGCCACTCATTGAGCGCCGTTTTCGAGGCCCGAGATCTGATTACTGGCATTTCTCGGCTGCATTCAACGGAATTTTCGTAATTTTTTCACTTTACCCCAAAGTTAGAGACCATTAGCCTCTGTACTGGCGGGAGTTTTGCACGGTTTGCCGAACTATAGCCGCGACTCATTTTTGCGTTATCGCTGTTTGGTCTTATAATTTCAGTAGAGAATTTTTGTCCTTATTTCCCCATTGTAGTAACACCACAACTATTAATTTAGAACTAAAATTCGTTTCATATCGGATCTCTTACCGCGAAAAAAATGTATGGATATTACAAGATTTTGCACTGCCATTTGCTAAAAAAGTAATGGGATAACTCACACTGCCAGAACAGCATTCACGAACGACATTGTCGTGAAAATAAGTTACGACTGACGCAGCCATGAACGTCAGTCACGACTGACGTAGCCATGAACTTCAGTCACGACTGACGTAGCAATGAACGTCAGTTGCTCTGAAGAGCCCTCCTGATCACATCGTTCAGAGCCGAGTGTCTTGGATGTCGCCCAGCGCTGTACTTACAAGAAAGGCCATGCAGCCCTCGTGAAGGCCATGCAGCCCTCAGTGAAATGCATGGGAATTTGCCTAAATAGCATAACCCTAACAAAATTAAGAGTCGCCCCAGCTTCTGGTAATCCAAATCAGAAGCTGCAGCGTCTGTAAATTTTTACTGGAAAGTATACTAATGATTTGCTACGGAGGCACAAACCTTCACTCGCGGAAAAATATGAGAGATTTTTTCCAAATAGCGATGTACATTTTTCGATTGGGTCATAGTGATAAAGGTTGGATAGGCAAAAAAGGCGTATCAGTGCTACGCGCTGAAAGTGTGTCAGTATTTGAGCAATATGAGCCATGCATTTTTATGAGTGCAGGGAACATTTCCCGGCACATTTGGTAGCTTTTTGGTCGACTGTTGGCCGTTGATTAACCGGCGATGATTTAGAATAGTGACTGGATTAGACACAGGGTGTATTGGAACAAACTATAGAAGGATTTTAACACGTTGACTACGATTGCTTTATCTTGTACTATTATTTCATTTTTATTACTGTTTTTAAAAAGGGTTGCCAGACGGTCATTTTTTCCGGACAAATTCCGTGATTTAGTTTTTCTCAATTGCGTTGGCCGGCTAAAATTTATGATAGGGGTGCTTCCTTCAGTCACGACTGACGTAGCCGTGAACGTCAGTCACGACTGACGCAGCCATGAACGACAGGCACGACTGACGTAGCCATGAACGTCAGTCACAACTGACGTAGCCATGAACGTCAGTCACAACTGACGTAGCCATGAACGTCAGTCACGACTGACCACGCAACAATTCATCTTGGTCGCCGCGGGACAGAATGCCTGTCCTGAACGTTTCCTAGGGAAATCTCAAGATAAGTCTGACTGATGTAGGAATACTAATGAGTTGCGAACACCCACACTCGGTGAAATGTGTGGGAATTTGTCCAAATAGCATAACCCTAACAAAAATTAAGAGTCGCCCCAGGTTCTGGTAATCCAAATCAGAAGCTGCCGCGTCTGTAAATTTTCACTAGGAAGTATACTAATGATTTGCTACGGAGGCACAAACCTACACTCGCGGAAAAATATGCGAGATTTTTCCCAAATAGCGATGTACATTTTTCGCTTGGGTCATAGTGATAAAGATTGACCAGGCAAAAAGGCGAATCAGTGCTACGCGCAGAAAGTGTGTCACTATTTGAGCAATATGAGCCATTAATTTTTATGAGTACAGAGAACATTTCCCAGCACATATGGTAGGTTTTTGGTTGACTGTTGGCCGCCGATTAACCGGCTATGATTTCGAATAGTGACTGGATTAGACACAGGGTATTTAGGACGAACTATGGATGGATTTTAATTGAAAATAAGATTAAATTTGAAAGAGATTAATAAGTATTCAATGAGAAATTCAAACTTGACAACTTTTCCAGCACGCAGATAGAGTGACAAGTATCAGCTGAAAATCAATCATGCATTGAATTATTGGTACTTTTGTAAAAGCCGATTATCAATTTGAAATTTAGCGGTTAACTAAAAAGGATGAGAATAACGATGAATAGGAGGTGAGGTGCATTCTTGATCAAATTTTATTGCAAAGTAAGCGCAAAATTTCATACTCAAATACAAACTAAATCGCGGACGTAAGAAAAAAAGCTTCAAACGAAAGATCATATTTATAAGAGCAAGAAAAAAAATCCTCCAGGGCTGAATTTATGTTACTACCATTTAAAAAACTATTAGGTAAATTCAGACGGACACTTAGTTCAGTAAAACAAAATATTTTGGCCAAGAAATTTATTTTAAAAACGGATCGAATATTCTCAGGGAAATGGTGACCGTGAGCAGAAACCGAATAATTAAATTAGAGATTTTAGACACAACAGAAGTTTTGGAATTGTGATAGCGTTCAGAATATCTATCAATTGAACTTAGGTGATTTGATACATTATATGGATCAGATATATCTTGCGTGTATTCGGACCAAGCAATAATACAGTAAAACGTAGAAAAAATTATTTATAAAAATCGTGGCATTAATACATTATAGCTCATCCTAATACTTTTACGTCAATACTAAATATAGAAGATAAAAAATATAACTCAGTACTCACTGACAGAGAGTTTGCGAAAAACAGAGAAAATGCGAAGTCCCGGACGGACAGACAGACGGACGGACAGGCGGACATGGCGAGCACAATAGTGCATTTTTTTCCATTAATGAGAAAATGCGCTAAAACGACTTATATTTAAAAAAACATGGTAACTGAAAAGAAGAAGCGTGACCAAGCAATTAACGAGAAATGAAGACATTAACTTGACGTGCGCGACATTCTGCAGTCAAACAGTCCTCGAGCACTCGAGCTCTGAGGAAAATTCAACGGAAACATCGCGAAGCGGCGACAAAGTTAGACATTTTTAAGGATAGACTGAGGGGAAAAAACTCGAGCAAGTTTCCAAGACGCGGAGCCTAAGAAACAAAAGTCCCACAGAAAATAATTCAAAAACGTGTCGAGGATTCGGTGCAGCACCGAAACTCAGGCCTAAATAGAAGTGTCAGAAGGAAAACTCGAAGAATTTGGAATAAAAATAAATTAAGGATTAGGTTGATATTAAATGAAATTCACCTTGCCAATTTATGTCAGGCAAGTATTTTAGAAAATATTAAATAGCTGAACTCCGAATCGAGATAAAATATTACTTTCATGGTATTTCATTCACTTTTCAATGCGCGTTGAAATTAGATTCAGTTATTCTTGTGATGTTAATTTATAAACTTGGGACGATTTCGTACAAGTAAAAAATATAAAGTAAATTAATTAAATAAGTTGAACAATTTACTTCAGGCTTCTAAGTTGTAGGCAGAAACTTTGGTATTTGTACAGGTAATTGCATACACTGAAATTTGCGTAACAAGTTCGCTCTATCAACAATATTATTGCCTAAAATAACATGCAGAGCAGAGTAATATTTCTATTCAGTGTTCTCACGTATTCAAAATGTCAACATGAGCAAGAAAAAATTTCCCATGCATAAAATCCAGTATAAGCAAATGACAATAGTAGCAAAACCCATTAACTTTACTTGAAAATTGTTCCTCACGCTAGCAAGGAAAGATTAGATTAATTTGAAAATTTGTAAGACAGTGTATATAATGAACAATACAATTTAATTCAAAACAATTTGAAAACATTCCAGATGCTCAAACTAAATGAAAAATTGAACATTCAAGATGATTCCAAGATTAGCATCAAATTGCACATCCCACAACACAATTACACATCACACTGCACATCACACATCACACCGCACATCACACAGCACATCACACAGCACATCCCACATCACATCACACTGCACATCACACTGCACATCAATTTGCACATCACACTGCACATCAATTTGCACATCACACTGCACATCACACTGCACATCACACTGCACATCACACTGCACATCACACTGCACATCACACTGCACATNTTCTGCTTTATTTTTCACACAGTATTTGATTTATATATCTGGAATGCTTCTTTACTGGCAAGAAAATAACATTAAAGATCAAGACTGTTTTATCGTCGACATACATCAGCCCGATGATGGATGACCACCGAAAAATCAGCTATAATGTTTACCAGTAATGCGCTATTCATATTTGAAACCATTCCTTCCTCCCAAAAATAGAACCAAAAGATCACGGTCGTTTTATCGGCGACATACATCAGCCCGATGATAACCACCGGAAAATCAGCTATAATATTTACCAGTAAAACGTTAGCCATATATAGAACTCTTCCTTCCTCCAAAAAATAGAATCAAATCGAAAGATCACGGTCGTTTTATCGCCGACCAACTATCAGCCCGAGTGTGGCCACCAGAAAATCAGCTATAAAGTTCATCCAGAATATGTTATTTGGAGCACTCTTCACGTACCGCACTTCAAAGCACAACTGTTTTCCGTAGCCACGGCCGCTGCCGGGATATTCGTTAGGCAAAGAACTCCACGGCACTTTTTAGGCCTCCAAGAAAGTTTTTAGCTTCATTGCAATCCTAGAATCGAGACATTTTCAATCCCAGGACGAGTTCGACGCCGGCGGAGGGAAAGGGGCGACATTTTTAGAGACCTTCTCTTCAATTAGACCGAGCAGAGCTAGAGGAGTTAAATCTTGGGACTTGAGATTGACTTGGTCCTGTCTCTGTAGCCATTTAATTCGACTCAAATCAACGAAATCATTCGAGAGCTTCGCTTCACTTGAGTATAAAGGCAGGAGCTCGACTGAAGTGAAAGTTACAGTTAAAAGCTACGGGAAAAA
Organism: Hyalella azteca; assembly: GCF_000764305.2. NCBI lineage: Eukaryota > Metazoa > Arthropoda > Malacostraca > Amphipoda > Hyalellidae > Hyalella > Hyalella azteca. The sequence goes on along the minus strand of NW_025943273.1, from coordinate 514,522 downwards.
TGAGGGTATGGGTGGAAAATTTTTCAAGAGATCCACAAGAGCTTATTAAATATTCAAGACTACCAATAAATATTCAAGGACTGTCAATGCACCACAGGCTGCTAGCACTACAGTCTGCCAGCACTACAGTCTGCTAGCACTACAGTCTGCTAGCACTACAATCTGCTAGCACTACAGTCTGCTAGCACTACAGTCTGCTAGCACTACAATCTGCTAGCACTACAGTCTGCTAGCACTACAGTCTGCTAGCACTACAGTCTGCTAGCACTACAGTCTGCTAGCACTCCACACGACAGACACACGGTACAGGTACAGAGGCAGAGGTGTCTTCATTAACATGCCTAATAAGGCGACTGCAGTTCACATCGCTATGCCTCGCACGTCTCTATTGTTACAATGCTGCAGGCTATGTCATCGTACTCATGCCTTACATCAACATAATTCAGGACGACCATAGAACACAGCGAAGATGCTAATGGTTTGCATGTGATTTTCTACAAACGCTGTATAACTGAAAATGGTTACGAGTTCTTATAACTGCTTCGGCCAATCGCAGACAGCTTTATAAGTTAAACCCACAAATAAAATACGAGAAAACGATCGTTGCGTGGACTTAGGCTACTACCTGTACTTAGGCCACTACGTGCATGTAGACTGCTAAGTGTTGTTGAGCGAGTATAAGGCTGACTCATCCGTTGATGGAGTAGTTAACAATTATTTAATGATAAAAATATAAAGCATATGAATGTCTCGGCACTCCTCGAAGAAATTCTAGCCTAGAATGCACAGCATATAGAGGCCGGAAAAAATTAGTGAATAGAATGTACAGTGAACAAAGGCTTGACGAAAAAATCCGTGTACTTATAATATACACCATACCGACGCTCGGCCAATAAATTCGCGTACATAACACACAGGATACAGATACTCGGTAAACTCGGTAAAGAAATTCGTGTACAAATGTACAGCATGCATACAGACGTTCGGCAAAGAAATTCGTGTACAAAATGTACAGCATACAGAAGCTCGGCAAAGAAATTCGTGTACAAAATGTACAGCATACAGACGCTCGGCAAAGAAATTCGTGTACAAAATGTACAGCATACAGAAGCTCGGCAAAGAAATTCGTGTACAAAATGTACATCCTCCGACGCGTAACGATTCGTGGCAACATAAAACTCGTTTCGTGAGCTACAGACGAGACTGATGAAGGAAGTTCAGGAAACACGTCGAAGTTTTACACTTAAGAAAGCTGAATCCCGATTAATGGGAGAGGTTAATCTTGCTTTATAGGTTCCCGAGGCGAATAAAATTTAGCAAACGAGCAGAAGTGTGAACTTTAATCAATCTTTTAGACATTAACACAAGCAAAGAAAGATAAGATGAAATAACTGAAGGTTTGAATCTCCATGCTATTATTAGGTTTCATTAGCACATAGGATAAGTTCTTGTGTATAACTACCAAATCATATTCTGAAAAATTATATTATCCACGCCAAACACTTCAGCAGGCAGGCATATAATTGATAAAAAATAAACCTTCTTGACACTAGTAGCAACAAATATGGCTAATTTTACGGTATCTTTACTAATAAACATTTTTATCCAAATTTCATATCTTGAAGGCACGAATTTCATTTGGTTAATCAATCATAAGGGTTTATAGCATTATAATATTTTAGTAAAACATATATTTAATTTTTTAATCACCCAGTTACTAATAAAGAAAATATTAGAAATAGTGTTTCCTCTGAAATCTAAAAGCGGAAGATATTTTTAGTGCGGAAGATCGTACATTTACTTGTATTAAAAAGTAGTGCAAATCATTGGCGATTGGCAAAGAAACGAAATTGTAGCCTCGGACACAAGTCTATGGATTTTAAGTGTCTTTTGAGATTGGTTTAAATGTCTTGAGACTTTTAAAATTGGCTGAGATTTTTGAAAAACGGCCGAGGTTTTCAAAATTGGCTTTTATTTTTTAGCAGTGACTGAGATTTTTAAAATTGGCTGAAATTTTCGAGAGATGGCCGAGATTATTAAAATTGGCTGAGATTATTAAAATTGGCTGAGATTATTAAAATTGGCTGAGATTATTAAAATTGGCTGAGACTTTAAAATTGGCTGAGATTATTAAAATTGGCTAAGATTTTACGATTACATAAGATTTTAAATATCATCAGCTGATATTTACGGTAACCATAGTCTAGAAAAAGTAGTTTTATTTTGACTGATTTGGTTGAATTATGTCTCAGGCTAAGAACATTTTACAAAGTTTCTTTTGTATTAGGTTAAGGAAGAAATAATGGAGCATCAATTGCTACAAATCGATGGCGACCTACAATTCTGCCGCGGACGCGGAGAAATTTTAAATGGCTCAAGGTTTTAAATTATTTAGATTAAATTAAATCAGGTTCTTAGATTTAATTATAGATTTACATTAAATTATATCGGGCATTTTTGTAAGATAATTTAATTTATCGGCGATTGAGTGGACGTCGGCGAAACAAGCAATAAAATAAGTAGAAGCCAACTCGCGAAAACAAAGTCCACAATAATGCGCCGGAAAAAATATAAATTTGTTCATGAGCTAATTCGTGAGCAACGAATTCGTTGAACATTTGTTGATGCAGCCTGAGTGCCTGAGTTCACTACGGGTGCAGTACGTGTACAGCGAAATGCAAAAAAATATAACTCAGTACTCACTGCAGTGAGTGACAGAGAGCGCATTTTCTCGTCGACGAAAATATAGCGATATTGAAAACGTTTCGGAGTCCAGCTCCATCATCTGTTCGACTAAACTAAAAATGAATAAAATCACTTTATAAGTCAAAATATTTTGACTTATAAAGTGATTATATATATTTTTTTGATGGAGTCCAGCTCCATCATCAGTTCGACTAAACTGATTTTATTCATTTTTAGTTTATTCGAACTAATGATGGAGCTGGACTCCGAAACGTTTTCAATATCGATATGGTGAATTTTCTTGGCGTTTTCTTTGCTTTTAAATTTCTTGAGATTACTTCCATATCACATCCCCGGCACCATGAACTAGGCCTCTTTTAGTAATAAGCGAAAACAAACAGCATAAGGGTCAGAATTGACCAACGCGAGCGGTAATGCTGCTGATTCAGCAGACGTCCAACGCGTTAGGAAAGTCCGACAGAATTCCCATGCGCTTACCATCTTATAAGACGGCGTCTCAAGTCCGGCCGCCGTTGTTTCGTCCGTAATTTTATTGATGACATGTTTTTCTTAAGCGTATATTTGATGGCCGACGATCGGCCTCCGATAATTTACATATAGTTCCCGAGGGGAGAGCAAAAGAGGCAGTATTTTCATGTGTATTTTAGTGGCATCGCAACTCGTCGGGTCTATGCATATGCACAAGGAGTGGTGTGGCTATCACGAGCAATATTATAATATGGACCAGACGTATACATAAGCGCTGGAGATGTTATGGGATACAGTGTATCTTATAACACCAGGGAGTTATAATATAATAATATTTGATTATAAATTGCATGGAGTTTCTGTGAAGAAACAAGCGTTTATATAAACAAGCTCTTGTAGAACGCTTGTGCGTGCGCGATATACGCAACTGTGGAATGTACTGATAGGGTGATGTCAACTAGAAGCGACTGAAAAGATGAAATGAGTTTATTAAAATGAAATAAAATTGAAATGCAAGCGAAAATATTGAAAAAAAATTAATAGTTACAGTCTAATAAATATAATTACTTAGAATGAAGAATAAAACGCAAGCATATTGATGAATTCGATTGAAAAAAATTTATTTGGCAAGACATTTTTTTCAATCTAAAATTTTGAATCACTTTGCATTAGCTATAACAACTGAAGCTTAGCATAATTCTCCACCTTGTCAAAACAGAAGTCAGCACAATCAAACTACATTTCGCGTACGAAGCTTGGTTTTTTCCTTCATTGCCGCTAATTTAATGAAATCCGAAGCGTTTCGCTCAAAAGCTTTGATGTGTTTACATAAGAACAGTTAAAAGGGCTCGTCTTTTTTTGACGTCTTGGACAAGCAACTTTGAACTCCACAGGAGCGGTTACCACCCGAATGCCAAGCGGCTCCATATTCAATTGGAAAGAAAAGTTAAGTCATGGTTAAAAAAAATCAGTTCAAAAATCTTAGACGAACCCTGTTTTTAAATTATTCGAAGAGAAAACCGGCAAGCACACATAATAATTTTAGCGCAAGTAGGAATTAATTAATGGTTACACTTTCGTTAAATAAATAATATAACTGGGATTACGTTTTTTCTTCGTTGCAAACGAGCACTGAAAATATTGGTTAGGATAACAATAAAAGTGTTAACGTGGTCATTAACACTTGGTGCAGAGGTTATTAAAGCGTTCGATTTGAAAATAAATTTAAAACTCTACCAACTTGAAATTGATGTTCAACAATTACATCAAAGAATACATTGTTGATCTACTTTAAAATTAGCACTGATTAAGCACTGATTTGATTGACCCTCTAAAATTAACTTTCAACGCAGTACCTCATTTTGGAACCCACTTGAGTTGAGATTTGAAAACCGCAATGTTTTAATTTCCTCACGAATCGGGTGGTCTGGTTTATAACTACGAACATCGATTAAATAAAATATTTTCTAAAAAACACATACATAAATATAACTATGGCATATTCCTCGCATAGAGTTTTTAATTAATCCTGTCATTAAAATCTATCACCTTCAACCATATTCATTACTCAACATAAAACACTCGACTTAACTTCCTCCCTCTAAATCAAAATTCTTCGTCACTAAAGATGGAAAACCTGCCTCATTACTCAGTCTAGCCTTCCTGCCCCAGTAGTCAAATATTCGCATATTTTTGAAACTGAACCTGCGCTTATAATCAAAAGCTATCAAGCCATCAAACGGTTTATAATCTGAAACGGATTTTTCCCGCACTCAGCCGCTTCATTTTGAGCTTTGGCCAAATAAAATCCTTTGACGAACGAGGGAACCGAATGAATTTCCAATATGTATCCTTATGTAGCATTGATGCCCCATGAAAATGAGCCTTGATGGCCCGTACATATGAGCCTTGATGGCCCGTACACAGCAGCCTTGATGGCCCGTACATATGAGCCTTGATGGCCCGTACATATGAGCCTTGATGGCCGTACATATGGGCCTTGATGGCCCGTACATATGAGCCTTGATGGCCGTATCCGTACATATGAGCCTTGATGGCCCGCACATATGAGCCTTGATGGCCCGTACATATGAGCCTTGATGGCCCGTACATATGAGCCTTGATGGCCCGTACATATGGGCCTTGATGGCCCGCACATACGAGCCTTGATGGCCCGTACATATGAGCCTTGATGGCCCGTACATATGAGCCTTGATGGCCCGTGCATATGAGCCTTGATGGCCCGTGCATATGAGCCAGAGAAGAGTAGGAGGAGGATAAGAGAGAAGGATAGGATGAGGGAGAATATGAAGATAAGAAAATTGGAGGAGGATTAGAGAAGATGAAGAGGATAAGAAATAAAGGCAGGAGGAGGAGGAGAATGGGGAGGATAAGGGAGGAAGATGAGTGTAAATGATGAGAAGGATAAGGTAGGATGAGATGGAGGATAAGACAGTAAGAAGACAGATAAGACAAGAAAATGATAAGAGATGAGGAAGATAGCAGGTGGAGAAGGATATAAGGGAGGTGGGGAGGATAAAACAGAAGGATGATAAGAGAGGCGAAGGAGGATAAGGTAGGATGAGTGTAAGGGAGGAGGGTAAAGTAGGAGGGTAAGGTAGGAGGAGGGTAAGGTGGGAGGGTAAAGGATGAGGGTAAGGCAGGAGGGTAAGGGAGGTTTGTTATTGCAGAATAGTTTTTATCGCGGCTCGGGAATTAAGATTCCCGACATTCCTCGCCACGGGCGGGAATGGAGAGCGCGGAAAGCTCAACAAATTCGCTCACTTGTCGATCTCAGGGGAAAATAGCCTCGTGAGAAATAAATTAAATAAATTAAATGGTGCCTGGGCATACCAATATTGATAATATTCCATATTGAAAAATATATGTTCCGCATTGTTAACAACATTTCATTATCTATGAATCTGTTGTCAAGAATTTTTTTTATTAATTCGGGCATTGTCCGCCGCCATCATCATAACTCATACGCACAGAATGTCAGAATCATTAATACGTTGAATACGAAGTGGTACATATGCGTACCACGAAATGTATTTCTCCAGGACGTAGTGGTACAGAATTCAGGTTGCCTGAACACGTGAACACGTTGACTCCGAAGTGGTACATATGCGTACCACGAAATGTATTTCTCCAGGACGTAGTGGTACATAATTCAGGTTGCCTAAAATCGGCCAAATCCGAGAACAAAAAAGGCCAAAAAAGGCCGATATCAGCCTTCCTCTACCCTCACTTCATCAGCCTTCCTCTGCCATCACTTCACCAGCCTTCCTCTGCCATCACTTCACCAGCCTTCCTCTGCCATCACTTCACCAGCCTTCCTCTGCCATCACTTCACCAGCCTTCCTCTACCCTCACTTCATCAGGCTTCCTTTACCCTCACTTCATCAGCCTTCCTCTACCCTCACTTCATTAGCCTTCCTCTACCCTCACTTCATCAGGCTTCCGTTACCCTCACTTCATCAGCCTTCCTCTACCCTCACTTCATCAGCCTTCCTCTACCCTCACTTCACCAGCCTTCCTCTACCCTTATTTTATCCGGGCTTCAGCCCTTGCAGCGAGGCTGCACTAAACGGTTGTCTAATAAAACACTCGAGAAACTTTCATTAAAAAATGTATTAAAGCAGCGCCATAAAAAATACGAGTAGTAACTGAGACAAAAAAAAAAAACGCAATCAAAGAAAGAAGTGATGCCAACGAAAAAAAATTAAAACAGATTAATTATTATTGATACGGCTTTGCATCGATTGAAACAAATAATTTACGTACCGTACATAAAATTTCCGATTTTAATATATCTATAAAATTAGTTGAGCTGAAAAAGAGCTCTTACCAATTAATTTTCCTTAATAACCAATTAACACATAAAACCAACAACAATTCCAAATAGCAGCAAGATAATATAATTCGGGCATGATTCTCAGCAGTACTCAACAATTTTATCAATTATTTTCATATCAGTGTAATCTTAAACTTCATGCTCTTGTGTGAAGCAAGAAAAAATTGTAGCCAACCATCGCAATTTTGTACAAAAATTCATGTATTCTTATAACCACGAGGTCATCGAACTCTAAAGCTGACGTATAATCAAATAAGAGCTTGTATCGACGCGATAAGAAAAAATAATGTCTCCGAACGAGGTCTCGTTTGCCACTACACTCGGTTAAATGCATGAGACTTTGTCCAAATAGCGATATTCTTATGCACTTGTGTGGGTAATCTTGAACTATTTTGTCCCAGAAATGAACTTATCAGGGCCTATACTTCCAAAAAAAGTTAAGAGATCGTAAGTTCATCCGCCAATCATTGACGGCCTTTCAATCCAAATCCACCAATCATAGACAAGAAAATAGAACGTAAGTACTTACGTTCACTTAGCGAGTTTTGAAAGTATGGCCCCAGTGCCACACGCAGATAAGTATGTCCCAAATTAGACACGATGTATGGCCCCAGTGTTACACGCAGTGCGTTTGTCCCAAATTAGATAAAATGATCCACCAATTGTTTTGAGTGCACAGCGCATCTGATCAGTATTCACCATGGGCCTTTTGTGGCCATCTTATAAACAAAGGGCGCTGTCTTCCACAACCTGAATATCCTGCTGCTGGCTTCATCTCGCTTTAATGCTCTGCGCCAATGCAGCAGTAAGAGAGCTTAGTATTTCCTTTATGCGATCAGCTTATAGCTGAATTTCTGATACGAGTACAGCAATGGATTTATCTAAACGGAGGAACGAGTTAGCCGTTTTCCGAGAGGTTAAATAATACGGGCACTATTAGATAATACGACAGGTTCATTAAAAATCTCGTATCAGGTAAATAAGAAAGTGTATTGATGTATTTTTTATCAAGTTATTCGGTCAAGCACCAGTTACACGGCACATCTATTTTCACTGATGCAGAAACCCAGTCATTTTTTATATGCCGAAACAAATAACCACTGATACGACACGGATATTTTCATCAAGATGCCATGTCAGTTGCCGATAATACGGCACGTCTATTTTCATCTACATGCCATGTCAATTGCCGATGATACATGGCATAAACAAGCCGATAATACGGCACGTCTGTTTTCATCTATATGCCATGTCAGTTGCCGATGATACATGGCATAAACAAGCCGATAATACGGCACGTCTGTTTTCATCTATATGCTTATGTCAGTTGCCTATAATACGGCACGTCTATTTTCATCAACATGCTATGCCACTATGTCAGTTGCCTATAATACGGCACGTCTATTTTCATCAATATGTCAGTCGGCGCTAATTCCTTAAGTCGGTTCAAGTCGCTCAGCAATCAGCACGTTAATAGCAACAGAGGCAAGCGACGTGACCATGACAATCATCTGTGGCGCTTGATTGCGCCAATTTGCCAGCGCGGCGCAGTAGAGCTGACAAAACGCTGACTCTGTGGTCCAATAACGGAGTCGTTCGTCTTCTCGGCTATCGCGATTATCATGATATCTGTCACTGTCAGGTCTGTTAACGTTCACGATATTAACAATTACGGAGTGTGATCACGGCTAAATGAGGTTATCTACGATGAAAACCATCAATTCTTGGCGAAAATTGTCCGTTTATTGTTAATTTTAGTTGGCTATTGTAAATTGCTAAAAATGACGGCAAAAATTCATCGACGCCTTCAGAGATAACGCCAAATTTGATTCCCGATTTTCCAACATCCAGGTGAACAAGAGCCGTGCCTAAGCACGCAGTCACCGGGCATAATATCAAAAATATTTACGAGTTCGTAACTCCGTCATCCAATCACTGACAGCTTTTCAAGCTAAACCCGCCAATCATGGACGAGAAATCGGCTGCTAAGTGCACCTGAACAAGTTTTGAAATTACGGCACCTGATCCATTCTCTGATTTTTTGCATGGAGAAGAACACGTATCGCTGTTGTGGCTGAACAAATTCGCTTGATGAAAACCTAATTCCCCAGTAAAATGCATTTCATTCAGCAGAAATCACCTTTTTTCAGTGTGTATGTTGCACCATAAACACTGAAACAGTTGCACCACAAAATTAAAATGTGATTTTTTGTGACTCCATTGCAAAGGAGTTGTTACGTCTCAGAAATCCTTAAATCGCTGCTCGACGAATCCTTTTCTCTTGATGATCACCAAATCAGATTTTTCTCTCGATGATTCTGAGAATCCTAATCCCTGGGTGCCTCTTCAGGGGAATCCTGCGTAATCTGTCGATCATAAACCCGCCTAATCTTCAACACAGGATTGGAGCTACGTGCATCCTCCGTTCATCATAAATCTAGGGTGGCTTATGTCTGGCCACCGAATAGCCGAGGTTAGGACGTCAATATTCCATCAATGATTATCATTTGAGTAGCAGGCTGCAAGGCGCCTAAATCGGGACCACTTTAAGGCGTTAATGAGATAAGACTGAATCAGCAAATCGAATGGTGTGTCGCAAATGAGGATTGAGGCATCCCTCAGTAGGACTTGAATGGGGTAAGCAGAGGCATGATCGTCTCAATCACCTAGTTCGATGTGTCGTATAATTTATGCATCGAAGTCAGGCATAATTTATATAGCAAGGTGAGCTGCCATCCGATTTAATGGAGGGCCAAGACCCTTGGGTGCCAGAATGAACATTCAAGCTAATATGAGTAGGAAGTCTGCATGATTCATGCGTCTATTTCGAACAGGCGGAACTGGAGGATTTCAAATGCACTCGACACTAATGCAGACGAGGCGAACACGGCGCTTCACGTGTGAAATACGGCAGGCTTGAGGGTCTCAACTACAGAACTTAGAACCGATGTAGGACTTTATAGAAAGGCTGAAATACACACGTCATTGATATGTAATTAGGTCTCAACTACCGATACACGCGTACTTTATAAGGTACGTAAAATACAGGATTGAGTGTTTCAACTGCAGAACATTCATTATAAAGAAAGTAAAATAATCACTTCAAGGTCTAAACCGCAGAACAGAAAACCGATGGTGGCAAACTTTTGAGCATAAAATACACGATTGCGCAAGCAGATTGTCAATCGTTAACCAGAATTAAACGCACTAATTGTACTGAAAAAATAAAATAAGAAGAAAACCATCGAACGTGTTGAGACCAATTCAGCGAATATCAAGACAAATTTGCAAATGATTTTCATGAATGTAATGAGACATCAAAGTGGAAGGAAAGCGAGGTTAGAGCGCTGAAGAATCATTCCATAGACCGGCACTTTGGGGAAGCTTGTGACTTGAACATGGTTTTGCAACACCGCTTTGCAGCATAAATGAGCCGTAATTATGAGCAGTATCAGCAGCAGCAGCAGCATCGCTCAGCAGAGGNGAAACTGGTGTAAGAAGTCGAATAACTGGGAAATCAAGGCGAAACTGGTGTGAGAAGTCGAACAACAGGAAAATCAAGGCGAATCTGGTGTGAGAAGTCGAACAACCGGAAAATCAAGGCGGATCTGATGTGAGAAGTCGAACAACAGGAAAATCAAGGGGAAACTTGTATGAGAAGGCGAGAAAAGGTTTTTATTCCAGGCAAAACTTGAGCAGTAAGACCATAAATTGAAAAGGATAAAAACGATTGTCGGTCAAGAAGACAAGTAACTAGTGCAGGCAGGCGAGAAAATGGGGTGAGTATCTAAGGCGAGACTAGAACAAAAATATGATAAATTTTCTTAAAACGTGACTACTTTTAGGCAAAAATAAAATAAATGGAAAGACAAACGGGGCCGAAAAACGGATTAAGACACGAGAAACTGCAGCAATGGCTGTGCGATGAAACTGGGATGATAAATGGTAAACCGAATAAGGCTAAACAAAAAATTGCGTGAACTGTGAGAAAAATAGTGCATCTTAAGTAAATAAAATCGTGATAGTTGAAATTACGATCACTTATTGGTTAGATGCGCGCAATGACAGAGGGAACTGCGATGGTAATTGGTAAGCAAGAGTAAAGATAGGTGAAAATTAATAACTAATTAGTTAGCCAAGGGAAATGATATAAGGAACTACGATGCTAGTTTATCTTTGGCTATAAGTAATGATGTGTAAACTGCGATACTAATTGGTTAGCCTCGGATAACGAGCTACGCTGTAATATTTGAGAGAGAAATGCGTGTTCTGTCGAGCTGCAAGCAATAAGCAGCCTACAGCTTGAACTCATGATACCGTGAGTAAAATCTTTACAGTACAAAATGACAAAAACTGGCATATGCGCCATATATAAATTTAATTCATGGATTGTCTGACTTTTTACGCCTATACGCTACTGAGGCTTCAAGGTCTTGCACAATTGACTTGATTAAATAACAAAATAAAAATAATTTACACGATTTAATCCCATGGCGCCTAAACAAACTAACTATAGGGTATGTTCTATTTGAGTTGATAAAAAAGTATTACAAAAATCGACTTATTGGAGATTATAAAGTTATAAATTACTATAGAAGCGCGAAGATTTAAAAAAACGCTACCAACGCCATTAAAATCAAGAGAGGACCTAAGCCAAGTCGACAATCGGCAATCGATTGGTCGCTGACTATCAGGAAAATTTTAGCGAAGGAGACAAAGTTTTCAAGAAAAAAAAAATTGGAAAATAAATGAAGAAGGAAAACAAAAAAAAAATAAAATATAAGATGTATTAAATAAAAGCGGTCTCAGTAATCACGGGAAATGCAGAAACGACCGGCAATGCAATTTCCCGAAGACCGCGCGAATTTTGGGCGAATTAGTGGCATTCGTTTTGTTGGAATGCCGACGTAGAATTATATCTTACTATTAGGAATTATTGCTATAATGTTTCTCCAAGCAATTCCAGATGGTGAAGCTCCTAAACTTAATTTGGTCATTTATCCCTGTCACCGTTCTGTGTCTGTACTCACCGGACAGCAACCAGCTGCGTCGTCTTACCTGCAAACAAAAAAATAAATTTTTTACCATTTTAAGTTCGGACCAAAACAATTTCCTAAAAGAATTAAAAAAATTTATCCTTCGTAATTTTAGACCAAAATTTTTTTCTTGCAGACTCTCACTTTTAATTTCGAACCAAAACAATTTCTTAAAAAAATTCCTCCCCAAAAAAAGGACCAAACAATTTCCCTTGCATACTTTCCTGTAGAAAAAGTTTTATTCTCTTTATTTTGAAGCAAAATCTTCTAAATTTATTTTCTCTTTAAATAAATCAATTCAAAATATCTACGTCACTTTATATTCATTGAAAGGCGAATAAATTTATCTGCCTGGTATTAAAAAATTTATAGAATATAATATCCAAACAATAATTACATGATACACGCTCTCCCATGAAACCGATCATTCATTTGTGTATTTATCATTCATTTACGTGTTCAAAAAACTGAAAAATTAAATTAAGTTAAAAATGAAAAATAAAATACGTAATTTCTACTAATAACCGAGTGTGCCGTCGACATTTTCATCTACGATACGCAGGAAGCTCCCAAAATTAACGTTCCTATATATAGAGTGCGGTCTTAATGCAACAATAATCATTAAAAGCATTAACAATTTAAATTGATTAGATGTCGTCACACTTATTAAATTGTACGGACGATTAGCTTACGAGAAATATCTCTTTGAAAAAATATAGGTATATACATATATCAGCATTTACAAAAGTTTCAAAATAATCCACGGAAATTGCATCAATTGTTTAGATAACTTCCTTGAACATGTAATTTATAAAAAAAAATAATAATTCTTTTTACGGCTATAAGAAATGGAAACTAAAAAAATCACAGATGTATTCTCGACTATTAAATGCAATGATGAAACGGAGAAATTCAGTAAACACGGTACAACGAAATATAAAAAAGTACAAAATCGACTACAAAAGCTTTCACACAGAAATCGTATATCATTTACGTGTATAATTTTACATGCGAATAAATGAAAAAGAATCAATGCCCACACAACAAATAAAANAATAGCCGCAGAAAAAATGATAATATAAAGGAAGTTACGCAATATGTTGCGTAAGTTGATATCAAAAAGTTTCGACACAGATGCTGAAAGCAGAAAGCTGCTTTAGATGTTTTTATTTAACGGTCCGGCAATAAATTGCCCACGATCTATTAAGGGCGGGAAAAAAGCGGACTTGTTTTGGACGAGTTCTTATTAATCTTGATGCAGTCCACAGCATTTGTCCGAGATAAAGAACATGAAAAAATCCCGAGATAAATTAAAGATCCATTGGGAACATGAGCGAAACCATTGTTCTGCGACACCAGTCCTTAGCTCGCCAGATCAGACGGGACTACGCGAGTAAACTGAGGCTGAAAAATAAAGTTTTTTCTTTTTACGCACAAAAATAATGAGAGAATTGGTGAAAGTCTAATATTAACTGTATGTGGTTATAAATAATTTTTAATGAGATGAGAAGTTACATCAGATACAGTAACTTAATAACTTTGAAACGCCATAAGGTAATTTTTAATGGTAAATAAAATCTGTATTAACCTGAAAATTTAACAAAACGAAAGATTATAAAAAGATTTTGGCACGAAATTGTGAGAAAATTGTTAAATTTTCCAGTTGCTTCTGTATTGAAAAAAAATTACTATCGTAAATCCATGATAAATTTAATTAAGCAAGTAAAAAATAATTAATCAAACAAAAAATTAATTTCAAAGCATGGAGTTGAAGACAAAAATAACCAATTTTCGAGCACTATCTTTATGATCAAGAACGCTCCAAGGACGCAGGTTTAATTTAAAAACCGTACTTGATCCGATTACCTGAGACATTCAAAAGCTTTTCACAAACAAGCCGCGCATTCCCCTTAATATTGTGACCTGATTAGACGCTAATTATGCCTAAAATTAATTGGATACGGTAAACACAGCCTCCGCGCTCGCTAAATATCAAGTAAATAACCCCCAAAACTGGTTCAGAAAATTAGCATTAGAATATAAGTGGAATCTTCTCTGGAGGTTCGCTCAAAAAGAAATTGCGAAAAGTATTTACTAAATTTTGTACATATATTTTTATACTAGAAAAAAAACGATAGTTTCTCCAGATATATCCACTCAGAACAGCTTAACTGGAAAGAAAGCTGGTATGAACAATTCCTATTAAACTATGCCATTTGCTTCATGATTAATAAGAATAAGACGGCTGCGTAGGTATTATAAAATTTCTAGGCATTTACTGAAAATTTGTTGAATTTTGAAGGCAAAAACATTATGTTGCGTAACGCATTTCATGTCTCAATCCTGTAATAATATTTCCGTTCACAATACACAACTAAGAAAAGAAGACTCAATCTTTCACTATCTATCAAGGTATGAAATTCATAGTGAATATTTTCGGAGTTCTCAACTTTAAGGTGGATCACAAAAGCCGGCCAAGCTCCCCAGCGGTTCTTCCATTTGATTGATGAACGATAGATAATATTGTGCATCTTCTAACTTGCCACGGCCGATCCATCAAAGTCCTTGAGCACTAAACTAGAGTTGCTCTTAACTGAGCACTTGATGCATGTTCAAGAAAAACAAGGCTAGCAGCGTGTAGCGAAAACAAGGATGCTGAATACAGGTATTACATTGATGTTTATATAAAAACAAGGCAAGCAACGTGTAGCGAAAACAGGGACACTGAATGCAGGTATTATATTCATGTTCAGGGATCATGTTCAAGAAAAACAAGGCTGGGAGCGTGTAGCGAAAACAAGGACACTGCATACAGGTATTATATTCATGTTCAGGGATCATGTTCAAGAAAAACAAGGCTGGGAGCGTGTAGCGAAAACAAGGACACTGCATGAATGCAGGTATAACATTGATGTTAATATATAAACAATTGACTGGCAACGTGGAACAATAACAGGAGAAGTCGAAAGGAATTTATCTATCTATAGTTGATTGAATGATCCTGTTGAACATTTTCACCAGATTAAAATGTTGAAGTCGACCAAGAATATTATGCAAATAATGTCGAATACATAAGCGTTATTAAAACAACTTCAGGAAAATGAAAAAATTATTAAGAACCAATTTTATGCATAAAATATCGAAAATCAACCGTTCAAACGACCCTATTGAAAAGATTTGGCTACCTTACATTCAACTTGCAAATAAGTTAATCCATTATAAAAAATTGGATTTATTAAATATAACCATAGAGATTCTTAAAATCTAAAATTATGGAACATTAACAGTGATTTTAATATCCTATAAGAAATTATTTGGAGTAACAATTGTCTGTAATAAATATACTGCAAATAAAGTAAAATATCGCAAAACGAAAAAACAACCCCCTTGTAGACTGTTTTCTATTATTTATTTTTCAATTTCAAGCCATATTGTATCAGTAATTTCAGCTGCGGAGGGAAAATTCGCATGAAAGAGTGAGTAAATATAGCATTTCTAGTTTACTGCTTCTTATCTTTTCTTTACCTAGTAAACTTGCGTTTCTATTTTATTATTTCTTATCCGTTCTTTACCTAGTAAACTTGCGTTTCTAGTTTTTGTTTCTTATAAGTTCTCTACCTAGTAAACTTGCATTTCTATTTTACTCTTTCCTTCGCTTCCTTAATCTTGTAAACCAGCGTTTCTATTTTACTCTTGCCTTACCTAGCAAAACTAGCGTTTCTATATAAAGCCGGGGCTATGATTTCCGTGGAATCTTTCTTCATATCAACTGGGAGGGCCTAACTCAATAAGGCGCTATCGTATTAGACCTCATCTATGCGCCCCGCTCCATTAGCGTGATCATGGTTGCTGCATCGTCCCGCTAGCGTCTAACTCCTTTGCTTCCCTTTCTTTAGTTTCTGAATTCCAGCGTAAGGATTCAATCGGATTGCATTAATTGAAGGTTGATTCTTGTGTTTTTGAATTCCAGCGTTCAAAGTCAATCGGATTGCATCGACTATATGAAAATTTGCTACTTATTTCACCCGTTGGTTGTGCACATGGCGGCTAAATCGTCCCGCTAGCATCTCACTCCCTTGCTTCCCTTTATTTAGTTTCTGAATTCCAGCGTAAGGATTCAATCGGATTGCATTGATTGAAGGTTGATTCTTGTATTTTTGGATTCCAGCGTTCAAAGTCAATCGGATTGCATTGACTATATTAAAATTTGCTACTTATTTCATCTTTTGGTTGTGCACATGGCTGCTAAATCGTCCCGCTAGCGTCTAACTCCTTTGGCTCCCCTTTCTTTAGTTTCTGAATTCCAGCGTAAAGATTCAATCGGATGGCATTGATTGAAGGTTGATTCTTGTGTTTTTGGATTCCAGCGTTCAAAATCAATCGGATTGCATCTACTATATGAAAATTTGCTACTTATTACTTATTTCATCCGTTGGTTGTGCACATGGTTGCTAAATCGTTCCATTCGCGTCTCTCTCTCTCTCTCTCTCTCTCTCTCTCTCTCTCTCTCTCTCTCTCTCTCTCTGGCTCTTTTTAGCGCATTTTCTCATTTATGGAAAAAAACGCACTATTGTGCTCGCCATGACCGTCCATCTGTCTGTCCGTCCGTGACTTCACGTTTTTGTCGACGAGAAAATGCGCTCTCTGTCACTCACTGCAGTGAGTAATGAGTTATATATTTTTTTTAATTCCAGCGTACGAAGTCAATCGGAATGCATCGACTATATGAGAATTTACTACTTTATTTCATACGTTGGTTGTGAATATGGCTGCAAAATCGTTCCATTTGCGTCCTTCTCTCTTGCTTTTTTTCCTTCAAGTCCGGGGTACGAAGCCAATCGGATCGCATTTATTAAATGCAAATTGGCAACTAACTTAATACGTTTATATAGTGAACATGGCTGCTTGGTCGCCGGGTAGCAGACTCATGGTCAGTATTTTTTACTTATAACTGTAACTGAACAATCTTTTGGCTTGATTTTGGTGAAGCGAATTTACAATTTAGAGCCTCAAAGTTATTAGTTACGTCTGAACGATTATTTTTTCTTTAATCAGGTTGTGAGCAGCACCGTATTTCTGCTTAAATTATTTTTAATCTTTTGTATTCCTGAAAGAAAATATTTTTCTAATTATTGACTTGTCATTTGAATACGATTTGACATTTCGGTCATTGAACTCATTAGAAAACTAGTGGATACATGGTCCCTATAGTCTAATTTTTTAAAGCATTTAGTAAAACATATAAACTGATCATCACAGTGCATTTGCATCGAAGAATATCCCTAACAAAATTCGGGGACGCCTTGGCTTCGGCCGAATAGTCGCTACACTCGACGCAAAGTTATTCTGGGTCTGCTTGGCCACCTGATCGACATCAGTTTCTGGTTAGAATCTCCAATCCGACTTTATAGTCGCCTGAGAGTATGACAAGGGTTGGCCGAGCCGAGTCATACCGAGCTAGCAAGCTGCCCAGAGGCTGCCCTTCGAACCCTGAGCCGAAGCGGACATTGAGACGCTGATTTATACGTGTGGTCCGTGTCCTAGGCGGCTATAATGCAGGGTCGCGCATGCCTCTAAATTTGGTTAGGGATCCGCTTGCCGTGACAGAAGCAGAAGCATAACTCCACCAGTATGCTTTAACGCTGAAATTTATTTTCCATCGTCACAAACAGCTTTGAGAAATTAATAGTACATCATAATTAGGTAATTAATTATTTACAACATATAATTAATTTAACATTTAACAATAGTGTATAATACAACATATAATTAATTTAACTGTAAATAATTTTTGCCATCACAAACTTCTTGGTTAAAAAAATTTAAGATTCATTTTCTGGAGCCCTGCGACATGATGTCTTTTCATCACCAAAAATATACCGCGGCTATTCATAAAAGAATAAATCGCGGCGAATCGATCTGAGTTTTGAATGCGACGTGCGATATTTCGGTCGTACATAAGAAAACGTTCGCCCACACTTCATAAAAAATAAACCGCGGTGAATCGATCTAAGTTTAGAATCCTTCGTACGACATATCGGTCGTGCATAAGAAAACGTTCGTCCACTCTTCATGAAAAAATATACCACGGTGAATCGATCTGAGTTTTGAATGCGACGTACGATATTTCGGTCGTGCATAAGAAAACGTTCGTCCACTCTTCATGAAAAAATAAACCGCGGCGAATCGATCTGAGTTTTGAATCCTACGTACGATATATCGGTCGTGCATAAGAAAACGTTCGACAACTCTTCATAAAAAATAAACTGCTGCGAATCGATCAGCTTTGCACATACAACTCACGATATTTCGGTCGTGCATAAGAAAACGTTCGACAACTCTTCATGAAAAAATATACCGCGGCGAATCGATCTAAGTTTAGAATCCTACGTACGATATTTCGGTCGTGCATAAGAAAACGTTCGCCCACTATCCATATAAGAAATATACAGCGGTGAATCGATCGGAGTTTTGAATTCTACGTACGATATTTCGGTCGTGCATAAGAAAAGCGGCAGCAAATTAACCTTTGCGCCGCAAGTATCATCGGAAGTGTCACTTGGTAGACGACGCTGCGTGCTTGTCTTTCGTAACAAGTATTGGAGAGCGAAAGCTTCGATATTGGCTGACTGCAGCGCCCGGAGCTGCAATATTGGCAAAGAAACACCATCACTCATAGAAAGGAGTCAGACTTTGTCCAAATAGCGATGCAATTTTCGATCTTATGTGAGTCATCCTAACCCAATTTGGCCTGCAAAATCAGTACTACCTGAAGCAGGTGTGTCATTACGTGGATAATATGACCCGATCATTTTTTTCGCGTGCGGTGCGTTCGCAACACTCGCCACAACGGCGGTGCTAGAAGGTATTCTTTGAGGATTTGCTAAAAGTTTGGTTAATAAATATTTATCATCCAGAAATATAGTTAACATTTAAAATATTTGATTAAATATTCAAATTATATGACGCATGAAGATATAGATTGTACAGTGCATTTAATTTTGAAACTTCTCTAGTTTCCCAGCAAATTTACAAATTACTCGCATATTTTAAAGTTTCATTAGTTAATTAAACTCTGGCCAAGAATGTTGTAAAGGCATATTACCCCCAAGAAAACCGGCTTTAAATACGTTTACATATTAGCCTTTATTCTCTTTTTGCGGGTTTTATTTCGTCAATAATCTAACAAAATTCAGTCAAGCGTCTTTTTTCACTTTCAGCTCAAGTCTCGGTCGACAAAAACTATGGCCTCAAGCATCATATTTATGCTTGTTTGTTACAATAGATCGCATGCCGGAACAAAAATTCCCAACACTGAACATACGTAAAAAAATTTCTACAAATCCTCGATGTTTCAGACAAAAAGACATTCGCTGTTAACAAAGCTGCACCGGCACGGCCTGCTGCCGCTGCCTGTCTTGAGTGGAGCATCTTGTGGCACCGGCATGGTCTGCTGCCGCTGCCTGTCTTCAGTGGAGCATCTTGTGGCACCGGTACGGCCTGCTGCCGCTGCCTGTCTTGCGTGGAGCATCTTGTGGCACCGGCACGGTCTGCTGCCGCTGCCTGTCTTGCGTGGAGCATCTTACGACACTGGCATCGTTTTCCCTCGAGGCGAGCATCGTCTCACCTGATGGCTCTAATAAATTCTCCGATAACAATTTAGCGGCTCGGCCTGAAATTGAAAACAAGCACGCAAACTTAATCGAGCGTTAAAACAGCGGCGCTTGTATACCTACTTACATCGCAGCATTTTCCAGAACAATTCACGGTTTTCTTGTTGACAACAAATCTTTCTAATTCAAATCGACAGACTTACATTGATCGCCGTAGCTGAAAAGCTAGAAACTGAATTTTGCTTTTTAAAAGATCTATTCACGCACTCGTGCCCAGTTGGAAGCTTTGCTGAAGTTTGAACTTTAAAAGTCGAATTGTTTTCATTTTCACAACTATTTGGTCGAAATTAACATAAGTGTACATAAAACTTGACGTTAAATGTATTTGAAAGGGTTAATTTAATCATTTTTCTTATTTTATTCTTTCCAGGACCAGTTCGCTAGTGTATGAGAAGAAATGCGATCTGAGACAACCTTCGGTTATAATCACATGAATTTCCGGCACTGCCGTTCTTATTTACATCATCTTTGGCTGCTGTTTCATTGAGTGCGTAATATGTTGATTGAGTGCGTACGTAACATTCAGTAATATCACACTATAGCGGTTCTGCGCAGTGTCTTCAGTACCGATAAGGCACTCACAACCCCAGTCTTCCAAGCAACACTTGTTTCTGGTTGCAGCTAAACTTTGCTAAATGTCCCTTCGATTTGTCACGCGCCCGTATTATAATAGTAATAGTATCTATAGTGATAGTATCTATAATAGATAATAATAATTAATAGTCCGTAATAGTATCCACAGTATCTACAGTGATCAGCTTTGTCTTTCATTCCACCTTGAGTGTCTAGGACTACATCAACGAAATCTGTCCCTTAATTGGAACTGATAAAGTAATTAGCCAATGAAAAGACCATTAGACATCTTCAGAACAAAAATTTTGGCCAAACTAGATGTTATTTGTACCCCAAGACAGTACTACCTAAACAATTTAAATTGCTAATTAATTTGTCGCGCCACAGTCCGAAAATTATGAAAAAATCGCCTTCATTGATGAAACGAGATCACTAAATTAAGACATGAACTGTTTCGAATGCCTATTTAATTAAAAGCAATGGATTGAAAAAAAAGTTTTGGCAAATTTTCTGCTATGAACATCATACTTGGATCTTTATATGGTTGGTATTAGCCGTGATCTGCCTGTAATACTTTCCGAAACACCCATGGGTTATTTACGAGACTAGGGTGTTAGCAAGATAGATGGATGGCCGCGATCGAACAGCTTCGGCTAAAGTCTAAAATCCACACCGGTTCTTGCAAGCTTCTCCATACCCCCAAATAAAACCGGGACCTCTTAGAAAATGTTACCAAATCTGCGTTGAAAAGAAGTCTAAAATCCCGATACCTCGTAGCGGAATAATGATGGGGGGCAAAACTCCGAGGCGCTCCACCGAATAATGATTAAAGATCAGTTGGTCGACCGCATGGATTTGTTTCAAAATCCGCAGATTATGTTTTAGGCCTGAATTATTCGCCCGCAAAATATTCCAAGCATTTTGTTGCACTGAATTTTTCGCAAGAGGAAATTTGTCTGATGCATATTGCATGTGATCAGCCTTCGAGCCGTTCACTATTTTAATCAAGCAAATCCTCTTACATGTAGAAGTATGTTCAAGAAAAGCTTATATTAATGTTGTGTCTATTTGTTTTTCTTATAAATTCTTCGATAAATTAAATCACAATTACGTTGTTTTGGGTTATTTTAGAGTCGTTACAGGAGCATTATTATTTGTCGACATGTCAAGTTTGAATCTAGAGCATAAAATTGGAATTTTTACCCTCTTTAATGGACCGAAATTTCCGCTTCAGTCACTATATCACCACTGACATTTCCACGCCATCAACAATGTACATGATTTCTCAAAATAAAATGCTTCGAATGAAAACATTCGATCGGAACACTAAATATACCTAAAAATCACTCAAGCTCATCTATGAAACACAAGGACCGTATCACTAATTATTTCCGAATCTCAATTCTAACTTCGGTTTGCATTAGCTTGATCAATTTGATCACGAATGACCACGTTTTCCGCACAGCGGCGATCCTTGTTAATTAAGAGGGTAAATTGCAAATTAAACTGCAAATTTCACACGTGTATTCCGCGATCGTGAGCTTACCAAGAGAATTTTACAAATGAAGGGATTTCCGATGAATTAAAGATAATATAGAATTAATTTTGGAGCGATTATTTCACTTTCAGCATTCAGATATAGGCGGATTATTGCAATTTTTTGTAGATCCGGACGAAGACGGCTGATAGCACGCTTGTGGTGGACATCGATTGTAGACGGTCGTGTATTGAAGAGTTTTTCCACGCTCACTTCCATAGTATATACAGGAAGAGGCAAGAAAATGAAAAAAATCTAGGCATGTTTTCATCTCAATCGATGAAGAAATCAGCAACGCGCAACAATAGCGACACAGCTTCAGTCATTTAGAAAAGGAAAAAAAAATTCAAAAAGCATTCGATAAATCAAATGCGAATCTAAGCTGAGCCGTAGAAAAAAATGTATTTTCATCACCGCCACGCGTCCGAACACAGGCCTGCTGATGGATTTTTATGGAAGGTAAAGCCATAGAGCCAGCCATAAGCAGTGAATGTGAGGCCAGATAATTGCTTCACAAGTTTTTATGTTGGGAATATGAACCCGGTTAATAGGTTGCTCGTTTTGAGGTGTTATGAAGGCTTTCAACGAGCTAAATAGTGTTTCCAACATCGAGCTTATACATATATAAGGAACAAGAATAACCGTTACAGCTAGGCGCAGCCAAGTTGTTTGCACGGAGCAATGATGGAACTAGTGCACAGTGATTAAGCAGTTCCGAGGTCATTTAATTTTCGGTTGGCTGCCTTGATTGCGCTAGCGCAAAAATTAGCATGGGTGAGGATTGTCCATGAACGCCTAGAGGAGGTAAGCAATCGATACAGAAGTATTAGAAGTAAAGGCCTAATTCTTCTTTTTACGGAAAAGCTTTTTTTTTTGCAACGATAACACCAGTCGGTCTACAACGTCAGCCAAATAACACTACACAGATACGGCCTCGATTCCATGCACTTATTAGTCGCTGAAGCTTTAAAAAACTATTCAAATTCATGTAATTTTAAAATTATTGAAAGGCTCAGTAAACATAAATGGAACTTCAAAGTTAACCTTAAACGATCACGAGAAAAATTAAGCAATACTCTCTTTTAATACTAGCAAATACCTAAAAAACACATGTCAGGCCATAATACCAATAATCGCCATTAGGAAAATTTGTAATGATTAGCTGACAATTATGCGAATAAAAGAATCAAATGACACCCTTAAAATTCCTGAAAGAAAGAAACATCCCGAAATTTGCTTCATCAAGCCAAAAAACAGATCATTTGCAGTGATTTTGTCGCATTTACGAAGCGAAAGATGAAAGAAAATCTTTTAACACAAAAATAAAAGAGCCTCAGTATCCTTTTGGATGTTCGTAGTACAATGAAAAATAAAAGTAAAAAGTATGGGGGGAAAAACGATAATTAACTTTTTGTTCATTCCGCAGTTTACTGCGTAAAAACACATGTAATCAACTTAATATAAATAGAAAAAAAATGGTTTTATTCTGTGATTTAACGAAAAAATTCTTGAAGGTGCAAGTACTTAATTCAAAAAGAAGCTTTAGAATCCAATAGCCGAGTCGTTTCAGCCCATATTCTTCCCTTATTGGATATGCAAATTGAATTTTTTAGGCCGTGAAAGATACCATCTGGAAGCAAGGTAGAGATGCGACAGGTTAACAACACTAACTTAACTTATTCAAATTCAAAAACGATCTTCAGAAAAAACTATTGCAATAGAAACATTCGGGACACTACTAACATAAACGCTACAGCCAAAACGTTAGAAATAAAGCTTCTAGCATCACTAGTCATTTAATAAATCCCACTCTAAAGTTCCGAATGCATCTGAAAAATAGATAAATAATCTTCAAAGCAATAATAAATCAAGAAACCAACAAGAGTTAACACAATTCATATTTTAAAAATATAAAACGACGAATTAAGGTCAATCGTCTTATAAACAAAAATTAAAAAAAAAAGAAAATAAAATGCACGCGTCAGATGAGTTAAAAAGGCGTGCCATGGATGACTGAACGGCAAGTGCCCTCCAACTGCGGCTCAATAAAGCGGTTTTGGAGCGGTTGATCTAAAGAACTTAATACAAATTTCAAAATAAGTGTTATTATCAAATTTCCGATTATTCGAAATGTCTCGAAATTGTCAAATCTACAATAAAAAAATATACATTAGAAAGAACCCAGCTTTCCGCGCAATGTGAAGAAATTAAACACTGCAAGCATAGTGCTCGTAAAATGAGGGTACATATAATGACAAAAAATTATACATGTGTGGTTTCTTGAGGTTTCAAAATATTGGGTAATATTTGCGCTGTTTGCACAATGGTCTATTGAAGTTTAAAGCGCTAGTGTGAGTGGGGCTAAGTTTGCCTATTCTGAGGATTAATTAACTTTTTTTTCTACAAACGCATTGAATAATTACAAAATGCCTTGAATAGCTAGTCTGACACTAAAACTACTTTTGATGACCATACAATTTTATCAATCTGAATTATTCAGACGGTGTAAAGATATCATGCGTCGTCAAATTTCGATACCTCAACACACGCTGTGCATGGTCTGGGGCCTCATATAACGAAAGTTAAATGAGGCCATCTATTGCAACCCAGCAGGCAAATAACGTTGAAACAGCGTTAAATTTAAGTCTATTAGACGAAAAAACGTTTAATTTAACGTTGATTCAAGTGGCAGGAAAGATATGTGATGTTAGAAAATAAAAAAATGACCATTTTCAAAACAAAGATCATCTTTAAATTGGCTGATAATTTAATGCAAGAGTTGTCCAATGTCCATTCACGATCACGCCTCAAGGATAAACGGATTTGTTTCATAGCGCAGGCCCTGTTTCCATGTGTCGGAATTGAAAATTGAGATAAATTTCTCAATGGAAAATTGGAATCAAAAGTGGCTCAATCGCGTTAACATATTCTCAAAAAGCCGCGATGTTTGCAATACATTTGACATATTTCTAACATTACGCAAATAAATTCCGAGTTTCAGGAGTCGTCGTCTTGTTCGTCGAAAAAAAATATCAAATTACGCGAACTTTACTTCAATACACCGCGCAATCCCAGTGAAATATTTGCTCGATATTTCAGGCGACATATCGAAGAGGCTCCGTATCCCCCGCGGTGCAGGCGCTGTGATGCGCATCGTTGCGGTGTGATGTGCTAGGTAATAGCGATGTGATGTACTGGGTAATAGCGGTGTGATGTGCTAGGTAATAGCGGTGTGATGTACTGGGTAATAGCGGTGTGATGTACTGCATGGGTAATAGCGATGTGATGTACTGGGTAATAGCGATGTGATGTGCTGGGAAATTGTGGTGCTTGCTTGAAATGTATTGTTGTGTGATGTGCTGGTTAATAGCGATGTGATGTGCTGGGGAATTGTGGTGCTTGCTTGAAATGTTTCGTGGTGTGATGTACTGGGTGCTAGCGATGTGATATGCTGGTGGATTGCGGTGCATAGGTGCATAATTTAAGTATTTTAGCAAAAAAAAAAACAGCAAAAGTACGTACTATCAACAAGGGTAGTTGAACTACAGCAGTAGCTGCAACTGCACCATCAACACCACTAAAAGTATCAGTTGCTGCTACCGCACCATTAACACTATCAAGAGTCGCAGTTGCTGCTACCGCACCATTAACACTATCAAGAGTCGCAGTTGCTGCTACCGCACCATCAACAACAGATGTAGCTGCGACAGCCTCGAACTCTGTCATTTCCGCCAGCTCTCGAAGTATTGCGATGCGAGGCTGCGATACGCGCACGATACCGCAAGCGATAGTGCGGCGATATTGCTATGATACCGCGGGACGTGACTGCAACGTCACCCAAAAACGCGCACAATAACATAAAGTCTCACAATAAAACTGAGATTGAAATAATATTTAATTTGTCCCGAAGCTTTCGCAGAGAGGAAAAGTTGAAAACTGCAATCTATAAAATTAACAATTAAATAGATTTAGTCCAAACACGTTTTGCAATTAAGGCAGAGATTCTATTTTTTTGCTAGTTGCAAGTGGATGACGTAGACAGAGCAGTTATTTTCATTTTCTCCAAACGTCTCTCAATTTGACACGCACTTCACAAACGAATTTATAATGTCACAGCTCAGTCGCTATCCACGTCCGAACGAAATCAAAGATCCAATAAAATTTACGACGATTGCGGTAACAATTATCGTATAAATCAGCGAAAATTTTACGATTGCTGAAGAATATTACCGATTATCTTGTTCATAAGCATCGTAGAGATTAGATCATCGTATTAATTTAGATCATCCAAGAACTTACAATCATCGTAGAAGTTGTTGCCATGATGCTGCTGGATATAGCTAAGGCTTTTGCGCATTCTACGTAAGCCATCATCAGCAACGTCGATGTGGTTTGTGTTATTATATGTATGGCGTTATCCGAATGTATGGCGAACACGACCCGCTCAAAACCTCGTGTAGTTCACATTAATATAATCTTATTTAACGTAACTTTAGCATCCTGTTAGAATAAATCGAACGTGATGCTAAAAGCACTGAATTCTGCAGGCGGATAACCATTTCGCATAGAATTTTAGATACAAGAAAAATATTAAACGATGCGACGCCATCATTCACGGGCACCGATAATTTGAGGTCAGAGTGAGATGGCATTTAGGCGCAAGGGACTCATAAACAATCACATTAGCCTGAGCTGATCACCTGAACACGTCAATAATCGCTCCCTAAGGGGGCGTTAAGAGCACTAAAACTCCATAAGCGAGTGAAAGATAGATTCTTCACTGCACAACGCAACTCATACACGACACTACGATATGATCGAATTAAAGCATAGATACTTCACTGCACGGTATACACGACGCTACGATATGATCGAATTAAAGTATAGATACTTCACTGCACGGTATACACGACACTGCGATATGATCGAATTAAAGTATAGATACTTTACTGCACGGCACAACTCGTACACGACGCTGCGATATGATCGAATGAAAGTATAAATACTTCACTGCACGGTATACACGACGCTACGATATGATCGAATTAAAGTATAGATACTTCAGTGCACAGCGCAACTCATACACGACACTACGATAAGACCGATTCCAGGTTGAATGTTGTTGTGGAAATATATTTCCTGGAGTGACTGCAAACGGGTTCAACACCGCTGGCAATTCAGCGCTACAAATTAAAGCCAGAAGGATGATTAACGAGGGAATTGATAATTGTTCAGCAATCTTCTCGAAAGCAAGAAGAAAAGAAAAATGAAATGAACTCATCGCATTGAAATACGTATAAATCAAAGTATTAAATAATCGGAATGAATCACAACCTAATTGAAGAAGACTAACACTCTACCTCGACAACGCAACACTCCTCAAACACCGCAACACTCCTCAAACACCGCAACACTCCTCAAACACCGCAACACTCCTCAAACACCGCAACACTCCTCAAACACTAATGCCACGTTTTACAGAGCCCAACACTCAGCGGAGATATGATGGACTACATAAACGCGCGCCGGATCCGTGAGAGACGCCGGATTTTGACTTTTTTTATTGTTTATTTTTGAATTTTTTGCCGGGGCACATTGAGCGGAAAGCTCATAAATGAACCTGGCACGACAATAAATTAAGAAGGGCTATAAATTACTTGTTGCCAACACAAATAACTCGCATGATGGGAAAATATTCTAGTTAGTCTTATAAAAGTGAAATGCGAGTAAATAAGCATGACAGAGACGATATAATTCATGGAATTTTACCTAGTTCTGCTTTAGGTTTAGAAGATCGTCATCTTTTGATCGGTCAGAACAGTAATTCTATTGCTGCGATGTGTACATTTAAAACTCTAAATTTATTGCTTTATTTTAATGTTGATTGTAAGGGTCGATTAAATTTTTATCATTTCTAGAACTGTTTTTTCAGAAGGCCTATGTGAAAGGCTCTTAAAAATGAGGATTACAATGGTTCTCTATTTTGAAATTTAAATTTTTTCCACCATGTTTATCGGATGAATTCTTTTTTATCGGATGAATATGTTGAACAAAAATGAATGATGTAAATTTTTATGTGATAGATAATGTTATAATATAAATAACCTTAGACTGCAAGAAAGATCAATAACCGATGTGATAAACTTGACAATATTTCGTATATTAACTTCAAAAGCTGGTGAGGAACCTGTTACTAAACTTGAACCTGTAAACAAACCCAAATGGGTCTATTTTTAACTGAATAAACAAGCAGAGCACGTAAGCAGGCACCCGATATGGAACTAGATTTAAAATTAAACTCAACTTGGAAGTAATAAGTAACTTAATGGAAAACAATAAGTTAATAGAAAACAACTGTCAAGCTTGGGTCAGGGAAACCCTTTACCTAATATATAAGTTTTAAAGTAATTTGTAGCACAGCCTGAGGTTTGTACACAGTCAAAAGTTAAATAAACATACATGCTAAAATTAATATTATGATGTAGAACGCAAATAATATACCCATTAAAATGGAGCTAAAAATTGTCAAAAAAGAAATCGGGAAAATCTACTTTCAAAGGACAAATGGCAAATTAAGTTTAATTATATGACTGATATAAGTGAATGAAACAATTAAACTTAATTTATAATAATTATTATATTGCACACTAAACAACAAATCGTGCAGTTTCAGTATGCCTTTTCAAGTGATACCATCAAATTTTTCTTGAATATTGATACAATTTAATATAAACTAACATTACACGCAATAGATGAATATATTAAACAGAATCCATTATAAATATTGATGCTAGTTAAATAAAATTTAAATTGCACGCATCGATGAATATATTAAACAGAATCCATTATGAATATTGATACTGTAACCCTCTACCGCCTGACATGAGCAGCCGGAGCAATATTGTCACAAGCCTACTTCCCAAAAAGGATACGTTCTAGTGAGAGGAAAATGACTTGCACTGATGGTTGCCGCCACGTACAACTTTAAAATGTTCTCTGTTGCGTACAAACGTCCTCAGGTTGCTACACTCAATAGTTTACTTATAGTCAAGTTGAAAGTTATGTTCCCAGGGAGTGTGACATACGGCAGTAGAAGGTTAAACTAACCTAACATCGCACGCATCGATGAATATGTTAAATGGAATCCATTAAAGCAAGTCACGAGCGGACAGCAATGCCATGAGCGATCACCCTGCGTTAGGGTGAAGAAGTGCAGCCATGATGTTCAACAAAAGTTTCTCCATGAGGCACCTGGTCTAATTCCTAAATTCCTTCCAAATGACGCTCGTCTTTCTCCATTTCTTCCTCATCGTTGGGATCGAAACTTTAAATTGAAGTAAGCGCTTGGGCCTCCAGAGACCAGCCTACGCCTAGAGGCCTATGCCGCCCTGCACAGCTCGAGATGCTCTTACTTTGATGACAGCACGTGAGTATACTCAGATAAATAATGCGTGAAATTGTCTAAATAGTGACACACTTTCATACCGCACGCGAGCGCACTAAGACAAGTAAGAAACAATACCTTTACAAAAAAATAGATTAAAGTGTTCAAATAGCGACATACTTTCTTACCCACAGCAAGAGAAAAGAGGGCACTGTTCTAAAAAATCACCGTTGAACGGTATTACCGGCGTTTCAGTGACCGGACGTCACGTGAAAATAAACATCTTGATTTTTAATCAAATTTAACAATGGAAACCCGTACAATATCTGATAAAAACGGCGAAACGATTTAGTTTCACGAGGTGACCGGTCACTAGAACGCCGGTGAGACCGTTTTTTCACGTTTTTTTCGAACAGTGTGGATGTAGCACTGATACGACCTTTGGAAGAGTTTAACTGCGTCAGGATAACCACATGAAGGCAAAAGGTGCTGTGATATTAGGACAAAGTCGCACTATGTAGTTTATCTGAGTGTACTACCCGCACGAGGGATGGGTGGGTTGGAGTTGAGCGAGTTGAGGTATGGGTGGGTTGAAGTTGAGCGAGTTGAGGGATGGGTGGGTTGGAGTTGAGCTATGCTGTTTTTGATCTGCTGGTGCAAGCGAGAAATTTCGTTCGACTCATCGAGAAAACAGACAAGAAAATTATCAATAAAAAATAAAAAGGCATTTTCTGGTCTTCATTAAACTTGCAGAAATGAAAAACTTTTGCCTAATCGTACCAATATTACAAGATGTGCATCGTATTTGGAGGACAAATATGGCGGAAGACGAGAGGGGGAGGCAAATAAGACATAATCTTCAAAATAATTTACGTTGAGAAAACGTTTATTACGAGTGAATTGCGCTGAAACAACGTTTAACGCAACGTTATTACAACATCAGATCCAGGGTGGGAAACGTCTAACAGCGCTAGCTGGGATGAAGGCCAATGCATGAGAAATTTCGATCATTTTCTAAGGTATGCATTCATGTTTCGGAATAAATATTAAACACGAACTGTGAAACTTGGATGTCCACCTGAAAAATTTCGAATGATGATAACCGTCGAACTTTGTGAAACAGGAAAAAATTAAAACTGGGTTGCCCAAAGAACGATTTACAATCATGCAACACTCGCCCAAGCTCTCGAATTGTATTAATGCAACCGCAATTAAGAAACTATACTCAATTTTAATAGAAAATTCGATGCACATCGTATACTAATATAAGCAGTTCATTTACTGAAAATTTATTCAAAACAAATTTCGTTCGTGTTACAATCTTTCAAAACAATGCTTTAATCATCCCTATGAAAAAAATGAACGCATCCTTAAGAGAATCACATCCCCAGTATAAAAAACTTTATTAAAAATTTATAAGTGTTAGCAGCAGTAGACTACAACAATAACGTAAAATTTTTGTTCACATTAAAAGCGAATCCTAACAATTTTGAACAGTTCTTTTTGACGCTTAGTTATCATGGAATTGATGATTTAAATCTCCTTGTCAATGGCGTCCAAAAAGATTTTTTCAGCGGCCTGAAGAAGCCGATGGCCAGAACAGCGGCTTACAGTCTCTCTCGTAAGGGCTTTGCAACCTCCGCCTGCCGCGTTCGGTTCTCGAGAATATTGAAGTTATGAGCCACGAAACCAGAGGCTCGGCAACCGTAAAAGAGAATGCATTTCTAGTCCATTGACTCGTCGAACAGAATATTTGAGGTGAATCTACATAGCAGCATTGGGTATTTTTTGATGAGCGTTTTCTATCTGATATCGTTTTAAAAAGTTACTGATGGTTACTGATTTCGTTGGTAAATAAATTTAGTTATGAGAAGATTGCTTAAAAGGTAATTTCATCATTAAATAAAAATCAGTAACTTATAGGAGAATATTGCAATCGAATACATAATATTATCAAGCTTTACAGGGATTTCATGTTAGATAGAGACATAATACGCAACCAGAAAACACTTAACAACTTCGTGTGAATGATTCTATAAAACTGAAATTTTTAATGATTCGCTTACATTTTTTCAAAGCCTTGTATTATTAAAAGAAGCAGCCACATCTCCACCTTTCAAGCTAACTTTTTTATTTTTGCATCATTAGTCGTTCACAGAAACATCACCTTACGTCATGCATGACATTTTAAATAAGTTTTCCCACTAAATATAACACACCGAAATTCACTGAAACTCTCTTACAATTTCTTAAACATTTTTTCCTAAGATTTATATTACTTTAATTTACCTAACCTGAATTAACGGATTAATTTATACAGGGGGTAAGCGGCAGCTAAAAGGGAGACTAATCGAACTCCTCGCAAGAGTCGAGTAGATCTGATCTGTCGGATCACGCTTGTCTTGAACGCTCTAATTTAGAACATCTGCGCTCGGCCAATAGGAGGTATCAAGGATACAGTTGATGTCAACAAAAGTCATGGTGAAGTTTGGCCGTAACTATGAAAATTAGTTACGAGTTCGTACCTCCATCAGAAAAAAACCGTCAATCTGATCGACAGAGTTAACCGTCAATCACTGAAAACAAGACAGACGTGACTGAAAACCGTCAATCACTAACGGTTTTTCACGTAAAACCCACTAATCACAGACGAGAAATCGGCCGCTACGAGTACTTAGGCCGGTACCAGCTGGCCCATACTTTCAGAAAAAGTTAAGAGATCGTAAGTTCATCAGCCAATCATTGACTGTCTTTCAGGCAAAATCCACCAATCATAGACAAGAAAATAGAGCGTAAGTACTTACGTTCACATAGCGAGCTTTGAAAGTATCCACCAATCATAGACAAGAAAATAGAGCGTAAGTACTTACGTTCACTTGGCGAATTTTGAAAGTATGGGCCCAGAACTTGGGCGAGTGCGGCCCCATGAGAGTTCCCAATCAAATGAAGAATTTAATTTTGTTGGATATTAAGAACAAAACAATAACCCAACCCTTTTGACGCTACTTAGGACTACTCTATCAAATTATAGATAACTTATCGCAAACATGCATTCAGAAAATTTAATGGGCCAGAATACTGAAACTGATAAACCAAATGAAGACATATGTACATTACCTGCTGAATTGCAAGTTATTTTTTGGGAACCTAATAATTAAACAATAATGTCGATGCTACTGATTTAAGACTCCTCGGACGATACACTCATTCAACATTGACGAAGCTATGCAGGAGCATATGTTCAGTCTTAAAATGCTATATGAGAGTTGGGACAGCATATGAGAGTTGGGACAGCATATGGGAGTTGGGACAGCATATGAGAGTTGGGACAGCATATGACAGTTGGGACCACAAATCACAGTCGGGACTGCAAATAAGAATAATGACCACACATCACAGTTGGGTCCGCAAATGAGAATAATGACCACATATCACATTAAGGACCGCATATATGAGAGTTGGAGGCGGTTCCAACCTCACCAAAACCTCTCTTAAATCAGGGTTAGGACAGCATAAAAGTTGGGACCGCATATAAGAGTTAGGACCACATATCTCATTCAGGACCGCATATATGAGAGTTGGCGGCGTTTCCAACCTCACCAAAACTTCCCTCAAATCAGAGTTTGGAAGGCATACAATATAGCACGGCGGGATAGGAAGCTCGTGTCACATTTGGAGAGCGACATTGTGCGGCCAGTTCTGCAGAGCGACATTGTGCGGCCAGTTCTGCAGAGCGACATTGTGCGGCCAGTTCTGCAGAGCCTGTCTCTTATACACATCTAGATGTGTATAAGAGACAGGTTTTGAAGAGCGACATTGTGCGGAGAGTTCTGCAGAGCGACATTGCGCGGCCAGTTCTGCAGAGCGACATTGTTCGGCCAGTTCTGCAGAGCGTGTCACTCGGTCATGTCGCTAAAGTGAAGAGGCCCTCAAATCGGCGAGGGTCGCTCAGTCGGTGAGTTGCTTGGGTCTGGGACATCATATGGAGAGCTGTGTAATAGATGTCCCTTTGCCCAACTAAGCAAATAACGTCAGTGGAAATTGAAGCGTTTGTTTAGGAAGCATAAATGGAAATCTAAAATTAGCTTACAGATGATATTCTGCGCTTAATGTATTTTACATTTATAATATAAATGGAAATCTAAAATTAGCTTGCATATGATATTCTGCGCTTAATATGTAAATGTATTTTACATTTATAATTGTAAATGGAGAGAAAGGGAACGTAAATTCACGCTAAATTTTCAGGTCTTTGTTCAAGAATATTACGTTTTCAGTAGAAAACAATAACATTTTCAAGCGTATTTATGCTACACTGTAACTATAACTTGAAACTTGTCGATAATTTGGATACACAGAGCTAACAATAACAATTTCATAGAATAAATATACGCGATTTTCAATAGATTTTAGGAAGAAAGAATTTAAACAGAAATAGTACGATTTCGTTGGGCTTGAAACACGATTAATAATTTGT
The DNA here is from genome assembly GCF_000764305.2 of Hyalella azteca. NCBI lineage: Eukaryota > Metazoa > Arthropoda > Malacostraca > Amphipoda > Hyalellidae > Hyalella > Hyalella azteca. Next base: position 480,812 of record NW_025943273.1, on the reverse strand, counting down.
TCAAAAGCAGCGCCGCATAAGCATTGTTTCGTTGTTTCCGTCTAGCATGCATTATTTTCAACGTAGCATAAACGCATGTCGGAGCTGATGATTCGCATAATTCTTGGGACAATTAAACGCAGGTCGTCGAATACAAACGTTCTGCGTCCAAGCTATGGAGATGGCGCTTTATATGTCGTATACGGTAATTAAAAGATACCTAATGGCCAGTGAACCTTAACCTAATGGCATGACAAGCTCGTACCTCAAACAACATAGGAACGAGGTCGCTATTGACAATTCGCATGTCATATTGAAGATCACAGACAACTGGTATATGTCGCCGATAAATTGCACAGTGCTCCATGAAATGAACTAACTTTATAATAACGTTAATTAAACTTTGTTGTAAAGAAATCAAATTATAACAAACGTATTTTCAACGTTAAAATAACGTTCCTTCAACAAAATTGACTCGTAATCAATGTTGTTTTAACAAAATCAACTCATAATCAATGTTTTTTTTCACATAATTGACTAGGAATCAACGTGGTTTTAACAAAATCAACTCGTAATCAACGTAGTTTTAACAAAATGAACTCGCAATCATCGTTATTTCAACGAAATCAACTCGTTTCAACATAATCTACTCGGAATCAGCGTTGTTTTAACAAAATCAACTCGTAATCAATGTTTTTAACATAATCGTGTTTTTTTAACATAATCGACTCTGAATCAACGTTGTTTTAACAAAATCAACTCGCAATCAACGTTATTTCAACTATATCAACTAGCAATCAACGTTGTTTCAGCAAAATCAAACTTGCAATCAACGTTGTTTCAACGAAATCAACTATTAATCAGCGTTGCTTCAACGTTGAAATAACATAGATAGAGCGTTTCAACGAAGTCAACTCGTAATAGGTCTTATTTCAACGTCATTTGCTTGAAGGGTAAGTCGCACAGAAATAGTCATTTTCATCGAAAGCAGAGAAAGCAAAACACACAAACCTCACCGTAGTTGATTACGAGTTGATTTGTTGAAACTATCCACGTTACTTTTGCCTTTTGAGTCTTTGCCGTTATGAGTCAATAGACGCTAAACAATTAACACAGGACGCATGTTCTCAAAGTTCTCAAATAAGGCAGGTTTCTCACTGAGATTGCCGAGCTTTACGGTTATAGTTGTCATTTGAATTCAGCTCTCGTTCTCTCGATGACTCATTCACAGTATCGGATGGAAGGAGATACTGGCAAAATACGGACCTGGATCGGCTAGACTTGGAGTTACGCTGGAAACTAGTATAAATTTTTCATGTATTTTTTCCGACTTCCATGACAAGGCTCAACATTCAAAGCCAAATATAAATTAACAAATTTATCCAGTCACAACACAAAAAAGATGGAAATTTCATTTTTATGAAATGAATTTACAGTGAAACAGTAAATTCAAGTAAAGAATCGAAAATTTAAAGAAACCATGTAATTATGTACTTCCACAATTCATGTAACTTCTGGTAAGTTTTTTTCAGTTCTACCAAACACGCGCGAGCCAGCCAGGAATATCATTCATTCACTTAATTAGAATGGATTTCTCACTCAGAAAAATGAAATGTTAATCATTTTTTAGCAAGTCGAATCAAATCTTGAAATAAAAAAGTTTTCGTCTACATAGAAGTTTTCAAATTATACCGAGAACCTAACGCAAACATACAGATAGAAAAATTAATTGGTCATGTTGTCTAAATTGTGACCTACTTCCTTCCCAACAAGACGAGTAGAGAGTAAACGTAGCACTGATATGTACTTTTATTGGGTCAAAAACTCGGGGAAACGGGCAAAAAGTGCTTTGTTATTTGGACAGTCACACTAATTTCTCTGAGTGATGGACATGCCTTGAAGAACAAGAAGGCCTAGAATTTCATTAAGGGATTCCAGGCACATTTAATTAATCTGATTTAATTAATTCAGAACGATTATTCAAACTCGACTGACCACAATTAAAACTCGAACGTGCCGCCACCAACAAAAGCGTACGCAATAATATTCAGCCGAGATTATTTTGGGATAATTAAACTGAAGCCTAATTAAGAAATTGAGAGTAAAAATATTCTATTTTAAACTATCCTGGCTTAGTTAATCTGAATTGCATCAATTTTTATTCAACACGTGATAACCAACTCACGGTCTAACCATAAATACTTTAGTAGTGGCATGATCATTATTATATAATAATAATTATATTAATGATAATATTAATAAAGATCATTTGTGATATTAATTAATAACAATGAGCTAATGAAAGAACCAAATCGAAAAATACATAAAAATCCCAAATAAATGTGAATATTCTCGTGATGGATTAAATTATAACACTGCAAGACGCTTCGTTTGTTGCAACTCATGCAATAAAGGAAACCATCTCGCCTATACCCAGATAAAAAATAATTGTCTAAATAAACTGCACTTTTTGGGCTTTTGTGGGTCATCCTAACCCAGTTTGGACCGGCAAAATGACGAAATGCTTTGCCTCCTCTCTGCGAACAGAAAGCGTGTCAGTATTTGGACAATTTTACCCATCCAATTTTCTGAGTGTCTCATCGTTCCTCATCCACATTGCTGCCTGCGTATCCTGCGCAGTTTTAGAGCTGCCAGTTTAAAAATTTAATTAAATAGGAACTCGCCATATTCATTCAAATGAATAGGACGAGGTCATATCGTCGACCGTGTTTACAAAAAGGTAGTAAAAATAGATCAATGCTCACATTTACGAGAGCTGAGGTATATAGGAATTTAAATTGCTTTTAAAATTTTAGTGATGAAATGATTCACATCAAAAACTTTTACAAATGAATAATTTGCGTTTTTGAGATATTTGTTATGCTGATTTAACGAGATTTTGTTGACATGCATAATTTATAACTGCTCAATTTGTTTCATTTTATACGACACCGTAATCCTCATTATTTTATTTTAAAAGAAAATATTTTTAAAATACATAATATTTAAATATTTCAAGGGATATATTTGATGAATTGTGGACGTAATGAGGCGAAAATTACAAGTAAATGAATATTATAAAAATGCAGTTAAATTTTGCATTAGAACAGCGTTGATGCTTTGCACCGGATACGTTTATACAAGAAAAATATTCAAATTTTCATTTGAACCATCTGAAAATACACGAAAATGATATATACTCATCATCCACTTGTTTCATTCGTTCATTTTAAATGTTTGATTTATCTTAGAAAATATAGGAACGTCATTAAAACTCACCTTTACTCCACCATTAAATAAAAATTGTAGGTCGAGTCGGCCATTTCTTTGGACAACATTTAAATGAATTCAAGACCCGAGCGTCTATTCCTTGAGCAAACACTTCCATGACTGGAATGGGCGAGCGAATGGCCATAGAAAATTCCCTGTCATGGCCGACCGAGCGACTGAATACTTTCCGGCTCAACTCGAAGGCTGAGCAGCGACGGCCGGTTGAATTTTCCGGCTCAGCTCGAAGGCTGAGAAGCGACGGCCGGCCGAATTTTCCGGCTCAACTCGAAGGCCGAGCAGCAACGGCTGGCCGAATTTTCTGGCTCAACTTGAAGGGTGAGCAGCAACGGCCGGCCGAATTTTCCGGCTCAACTCCAAGGCTGAGCAGCGACGGCCGGCCGAATTTTCTGGCTCAATTCGAAAGCTGAGCAGCGATGGCCGGCCTAATTTTCCGGCTCAACTCGAAGGCTGATCAGCGACGGCCGGCCTAATTTTCTGACTCAACTTGAAGGCTGAGCAGCAACGGCCGGCCGAATTTTCCGGCTCAACTCAAAGGCCGAGCAGCAACGGCCGGCCAAAACCGAGCGAAGAACGAACATATTTTCGAGGATAATTAAAGCTGAAATGAACAGCGTGACAACAGCCGTAAATAACTCAGCAAGAATTTGTACAAAAATCGCAAAGGTTACTAAGCAAATTCTTCGAAATTTCAGATTACTAGGCGGCCGCTTATAGCCCACCTATAATTTCTAACAAGGTAAACAATGGAATAAGATGAGTTAAATAATACATGGAGGTGCGAGGCATAGTTTCACGTCTTTTAGCTTCGGACGAATTAATTGGATTTTACGATAGATTTGCGCGCTTGTTTGCATGCCAATTAATTTAGCTCGTTAGGGAGTAAATAAATTAGGGACTTTGAACACAAATCGTTCATAAATACCTTGATAATTCTGGAACGTTATCAACGATTTCAATAATTAACAAACAATCTTAATAAATAAATTTTGCGTACTCGTTAAATAGATATTTTTGTGTGAGAAGTTTCTGTGGAATAAATTCGGATTCTGTGGAATAAATTATACATCGTGAGAAAAAGCGGAAGCATTTTCAATAGAATGAAAATAGCGCTTTATCTCTTCAGGTACTATAACTTTAGTATACAAATGTGTGGCTGAGGGTAATGCTGTACACATGATGGCATTGTCCAGTGAACAGCAGGAGAAAAATAGAAATTTCAGGATTTAATGCAATATTAATATTATTATCACTATAATCGAGATTATATATCTCACTTTGTACACATCAACTCCAACACAACAACAAAGAAGTCAACAGCGCGGCTCTACACATCAACTTCAACACAACACCGCTGCTCTAATCGAGATGAACTACAACAAGGATATTGCCTACAACTTATGCCTTCCTCTACTTCCGGTTAATATCCGAATAGTTTAATCTATCTTCATTGATAACAAAAGTCCCCATTGAGAAGGCCCCATGTGCAGCTATCTTCAAATCTGATGAAGTGTCTAATTTGATATCCGATCAAGTGTCATAATTTGATATAATTTGAAATAACGTGTTACTAAATTTCAAAACAAACATGCGCTGGTTAGATCAGGTTATAAAGCCTACATAACAACGTTCACGAATATTCAAACATATACATTCCAAGCTACACATACTAGCAGAACATCCGGCAACAAACAGAAATTCCAGGTAAATAACATAACTTCTTATATTATTTCAGCCTAGCATTCTACTCTAACTTGGGTATATGCATGTGTCGAGAATATTCGCAGCTTACAGGTTTACAAATAACAACAATTTTACCAATATCAAACATTCGCCGCGCACAATATTGATGCACATATTCCAAATGCATTAAGGATTGCTTGGTAATATTCACTAAACATCGCTCATCAGCCGGGCAAAGAGCAATATTTAATTTTACTTGTGTTGCAGATACCTTAGTAATATTTCCATTATCAAACATCGCTCATCAGCCAGGGTAAGAGCGATATTTAATTCTACTGGTGTTGCAGATACCTGAGCAATATTTCCCTTATCAAACATCGCTCATCAGCCTTTACAGACGCGGCAGCTTCTGATTTGGATTACCAGAAGCTGGGGCGACTCTAAATTTTGTTAAGGTAGCGGTAAAAGGAGGAGCAATTTACTGCAGACAGCACGGCTCATTTCCAATACTTCAGCCCAAAAGTTACAAGAATTATTCATTAGATGAATTCCGGAGAAATTTTTCGAGTTAGTGTCGAAGAAATAAAAAAACGCGTAAAATTCCGTCATGAAAGATATGAATTGGTGAATAGAATGAGCTACACTTTGCTAAATGTTCATCAAACAAATTGTTAATGCAAAAAAAGTAGTGAAGAGACTTTGAATTTAGGTCACACACAGAAGGCCTACGAGGCAATAACTAACTGAGATCATTAAGTAAAAATATCATTAAGTTGTTGCTCAAACCCGGTATCACCCGTACGGTGTTATAAAACAAATGTTTTAATTTTATTTTTATATTTTAATATTTAAATTATTTCATACACCCTACATCTTTCGTAACATTCAGTAAAAAAAGCGTTTATTTTGTACCGAGGTCATATATCCCGGCAACGCATCCAGCTACAACTGGACCTGCAGTTTAATTTTAACAGTTTTCTACTGGAGCACATAAATCCCAAGTGATTTCGTTCGGCAACTCGTCATAATGGCAGCAGAAAAAAATGCTTTTCGGTAAAATAGAAACCACATAAACTTTGAGCGTAGAGCGCTACGGAGTTACTGAGGAAGACGAGCTTCTAGAAATGAGCTGCAGCTTCTATCCTCCGGCTTGTATCCTTCGTTTAGGAGCACCGAGCTCTTCAAGAAAAGGATCTTGGAAACGACCATAAACTTCGCTCACGCGAACTGTACACACATCCGAGAAAATTTCCACCAAACAAACAGAACATCGAAAATTTTATAGATTGCACCGCTCAAAAGTTCAGTGTTTACGAAAAAATTATTTCGTAAACGGTCAGAAGGTTTGCACGATGCAAAACTATATTTATCAGACGTAACGCTGAATTTCCCCTAACCAACAGGATACCGATATTTCCATGGCATACTTAACCAAAATTATTTTATGTATAAAAAGATTACAATGATAATAAATTTTGATCATCAAGAAATCTACAACAAAGGCACAAACTTGACCTTTACTTCCTTAACCCTCTACCGCCTGACATGAGTAACAGGAGCAATATTGTCATAAGCCTACCTCCCAAAAAAGATACGTTCTAGTGAGCGCAAAATGACTTGCACTGATGGTTGCCGCCACGTACGACAACTTTAAAATGTTCTTTGTTGCGTACAAACGTCCTCAGGTTGCTACACTCTATAGTTTATGTATAATTTAAGTTGAAAGTTATGTTTCCGGAAAGTGACATAAGGCGGTAGAGGGTTAAACCGATTTTCGAAACTATCAAAGAACTTATTAGAAGATATATGCTAGAATCCGAATAAATTTTGCAGGAGCAATTCCCTCGTTGACGCAAAGTGAGACAAATCATGGTTGTCAGCACATTGCGCACTGCGCGACACTCGTATTACGAAATAAATTGCACAACATTTCACTTCTTTGTGACCGTCATCGATACAGCCAAACAAACGCGTCTATTGGCAAGCGCAGCCGAGATTATCGACAGATCAAATTGAAAAATCAGATGCTGAAAGATAAGAACTCAGCATTTTTATGCCAGAATTACAGCAAAAAAAAATAGAAAAAAGCTAAATTCGTACTGAACTTGGACGATTCATCAGGAAAATTAGTTGAGGTCACATATAAAGAGAGAATTTCTGTACCCAATAGTTGGAAAAAATGACCGTTGATACCTCCGATCAGTATATCTGATATCTATCAGTGTAAGATTATGCGTTTGTCACGAATAATCAAGATGCAATATTATATTGAGTAACACAAATGACGAATTGAAAGTTTAACATTTCTTACACTGAGGATCAGAGTTGAGAGACACATATCATCTTCCCATGTTGCCGAGTTTTGATAAAAATTTATTTAGAATTATAGAATTTAATTAGAAAATAAAAAGTCTAATCGGTTCAAACGTACTATGAATGTAGCACGCCAAAGGAAACGCGGTATATAGGTTCAAAATTCATACTAAGTTACTTGAAAATTGCTTTTTTCCATGCCCCGCATCGTTCAGATACGCAGAAAAATGTCCATGTGCCTTTTCGGTGAATTTTTTCTTTTACACACACACTTAAGCCAGTTATATGCGAGGCTTTATGGTCACCACAAGAAACAAATGGCTCGCAGCAATTAATTACTAGCAAAAATGCGCTAGATTTGCGCATCATTCGAAGGAATCGATGCAATAATAGAAACCAATTATGTTGATTCGTTCCATACCTCATCAATTTCTCTTAAAAGTTAAATACAACAGAGTTTAACGAATAAGCATGAAAACGAAAAGTTAAACGAATAAGCATATGCGCGAAAAGACTGGCGTAAAACTAATACCAAAACTACTGCTAAAAATGCTGGAATTTTTCGATATTACGACAAGGTTATTAAAATTATACATTACTACATTAGAGAATATGTATTTTCATCGGCGGCCTCACATTTACCTATTGTGGGCCGTGCATCATCCTACTGTACACTCAGAAAAATGAGAGATTTGTCCGAATAGCGAAGAACTTTTTGTCTTTGTGAAGACCACCCTTACCCATTTTGGCTCGGCAAAAATGGCGAATCAGTACTACGTGTGTGAAGTGTGTAACTATTTGGACAACATAACTCATCTATTATTGTGATTGTGTGCAACAAAAATGAAAATTGCAGCACGACTCTAGTAATTACGCTATAGTTACGGCAGCGCAACGCTCATGTCTCCCTAGGGGGAAACCCAAATTTTATAATTTTTGTGTTTGCATTCCAATGCGATTTCAATCGCGCGTTCCGAGAAACCGGCGATTTTTTGGCGGCAAAGAAACGATTTTATCGGGATTATTACGACCCACTCCGGTAGACTCCCCAAACAAGGCAAATAGCCGGAACATTTTGGCGAGGGGCAGTATTAAGGCCAGTATTTCGTACTGGCAGTATTAAGGCCAGTATTTCGTACTGGCAGTATTAAGGCCAGTATTTCGTACTGGCAGTATTAAGTCCAGTATTTCGTACTGGCAGTATTAAGGCCAGTATTTCGTACTGGCAGTATTAAGGCCAGTATAGTATTTCGTACTGGCAGTATCAAGGCCAGTATTTCGTACTGGCAGTATCAAGGGCAGTATTTCGTACCGCGGTATTAAGGCGTGTATTTCATACTGGCAATATTAAGGCCAGTATTTCGTACTAGTAGTATTAATGCCAGTATTTCTAAGTATTTAATGCCAGTATTAATACCGCCGTATTTCATACTGGCAGTAATAATGCCAGTATTTCGAACTGGCAGTATTAAGGCCAGTATTTCGTACTGACAGTATTAAGGGGGATTTGGAAGCCTGAGATGGTGGGAATAAGAGGGATTAGCAGCAGCGCGATCGCCATGTCCATTCGCTTTCCCGACTCAAAGATGAAGAAATCTGTGAGTTATGAATGACGTGTAATTAAGGATGGACTTGCTTGGCTGCATAAAGCGGATATTTTCGTGAAGAATCATATAATAAATTAACTTCACTAATTCATTCATTCATGTGATGATAACTGAAGTAAAATAATTAAAAATTAAATTAAAAAATTAAATAAAATTAAATTAAATACTTAGCAAGATAAGGGAAATTATTTCCGTCGTATTCGAGAATTTTCGTAGCAATTTCTTTAGTTAAATCGTGAATATTTGTAAATAGGCATTAGCAAATGGAATGAAATGTCCAAGGAAATCTAAAATGGATTCAACGTCGATATTAAGGGACCATAATACAATGCATGAGACACGCGCAATTGTCTCAGAAGCCTTATTTAGAGTCAAAAAGGCAGCATAAAAATAAAAAGAAAGTAAAATAGACACACGCGTTACACACATTACAGAACATCCAATATCATATAGGCTGTGAGTGCCTTCTAAAAATGCAATGGACGCAGAATTTTCGGCAAAATTAACACCTATGGCAGCGCTACAACTCAGGTACCCAACCTTCTTTAGAGCCTAAAGGCAGAATAAAAATAAACAGAAAGCAAAATAGACACACGCGTTACATACATAACAGAGCATCCAACATCATATAGGCTGTGAGTGCCTGCTAATAATGCAATGGACGCAGAATTTTCGGCAAAGTTAACACCTATGCCCGCGCTACAACTCAGGCACCTTACCTTGTTTAGAGTCAAAAAGGCAGCATAAAAATAAACAGAAAGCAAAATAGACACACGCGTTACACACATTACAGAACATCCAACATCATATAGGCTTCGAGTGCCTACTAATAATGCAATGGACGCAGAATTTTCGGCAAAATTAACAGCTATGGCCGCGCTACAACTCAGGTATCAACCTTGTTTAGAGTCAAAAAGGCAGCATAAAAAAAGATTGATAAAACGATATACGCTTAAATACATTACAGAGCATCCAACATCATATAGGCTGTAAGTGCCTTCTATTCATGCAACGGACGCAGAATTTTCGGCAAAGTTAACACCTATGCCCGCGCTACAACTCAGGTACCCAAATAAATAAAAGACAGAAGCAACCGCAAAGTTGGCTAGACGAACTCTCACGGTGCTGCATAATCGACCTTTAAACATGTCCAAGTTGCCATCACGAAGTCTTTCACAAATGCCCAGGGGGAGTGAGAACGCCTGTTTGTCACACTCGGGACCAAACTTTGCCCGGACTTCGGAGACGAAGTAAAATGTTTCGGGCACCTCTTATAATGATCGTCGTCCTCAAACTTGCGACACTTTTGGTCAGCTCATTTTTAGCGCATTAATTTATGATGGGAGGCGAAAAGAATTACGAATTTATAATGTGACTTAAAAAGAAGCCTGAAGTTGTCCCGCCTGCCGCTCGCTTCAGCTTGCTGAGCGAGAACAAATGAGAGGGAAATTGAATTTGTGTAGGTTAAAGGAGAAAAAGTATGGAACGAGTTCGAAGATAAGGAGTAAAAATTGTCAAAGTTGCTGCAGCGATGCATTATAATTTATAATAATCATTTATTCATACAGTGAAGTTTCGGCGGGAGGTAATATTTAGTTGAAGAGTTAATTCAGTAATCGAAGCAAGAAATTTTAATGAACGAATCTTGTGCAGGGGAATTTCACATGTTTATTGCTAAATTAAAACGACTAGGAATTGTGTATTATAGCTAAAGCATTTATTCCCAGAAAAAAAACACACCGCATATTACATTTTCAAGATGAATCATGACCATCAGCGAACAAAAATCTTCATTTCAAATTTTTTTCCACAAAGACCATTTCAAATTTTTTTTCCACAAAGAACATTGAAGTTTTTTTCCACGGCGAGGGCACCGTCCATCATGAGCAGTAAAAGCAACTACGTAAAAATAATTACATTTATTCCCAGAAAAAAAACACACCGCATATTATAGATAAGGAGTAAAAATTGTCAAAGTTGCTGCAGCGATGCATTATAATTTATAATAATCATTTATTCATACAGTGAAGTTTCGGTGGGAGGTTATATTTAATTGAAGAGTTAATTAAGTAATCGAAGCAAGAAATTTCAATGAATGAACGAACCTTGGAGCAGGGGAATTTCACATGGTTATTGATAAATTAAAACGACTAGGAATTGTTTAATATAGCTGAAGCATTTATTCCCAGGAAAAAACGCATCGCATATTACATTTTCCAGACAAATCAGGACCTCAGCGAACGAATATCTTCATTTCAAATTTTTCTACAAAGAACATTCAAAAAAATTTCCATACCGACGTGTAGATCAGCGAACGACGAGGACCCCGTCCATCATGAGCAGTAAAAGCAACTACGTAAAAATTTTGGTTTTTCTGGAAGCAACTACGTAAAAATTTTGGTTTTTCTGGCAATCGGAGGCAGAGTGGAAGCCAAGGCTAAGTGCACAGCAACTGAGATTAAATAATATCGACGTAAAATAGGAGTTTAAATGAGACATTAAATGAGACATTGCCGATAAATGACATTATCGGCATGCTACAAAAATTTAAATCGTGATCTTATTCAACATGTACTGTGTAAATAATCAATTTGCACGACCTGTATCTGCTTCAATCTTGTTTAGAAAATGAAAATTAGTTAGAAAACGAAAAGAAGTACTCTATTAGATCCTGATTTATAAATTTATATTGTTATACTTTATACCTAAAGGTGAACCGAAGCCTAAAAATTTCAACGTAAGGGCTTAAGAAAAAACAACGACGTTAGTGAACCTAATGGATGAATTGATCACAGCATTTTTTTAAATATGTTGACGAAGCAAAAGCACATACATTCAACACTAATTTATATAGTAAATCTAGCCATAAATAGCATGTCAATATAACTACACATTTCTAAAATGCGAAGTTGAGAATTCCATACGGGTTATAACTGCAGTTTCACCCAAATAACTCTCATTGGCGATATTAATAAATAGATTTTTGTCGCTTCGTAAGTTATCGGTCTCAACTGGACTGTAAATATTGCTACCCACACGTTTCTTATTGCCGTATCCATTTCGGAGAGTTTAAATTAAAATTTCTTTCCAGGAAAGTTTGGAGGAAGCCCACAACGGCTGAAAAAAGCCAGCCATCGGTCGGCCCTGGACTCAGAAAAATTAACGGATCATGTTGTTCAAATAGTGACGCATTTTCTGCACTTAGTGCTGGTACGCACTTTTGCCAGGCCAAACTGAATCTGGCGAAAAGTGCATCGCCATTTGGCCTGTATACTGTATATCTCAGTCATTTATTAAAATATACACTACATGGCCATATGAACATTTCCAGTTACGTACATGTCCTGTAGTCCCCGAGTTGTGCGCCACTGCCAGAGTTACTTGCGAAAACGTGACGGTTATACCGATGAACTGGAGAGCAAAAAATGTTGGTGATGCAGCACTCGGAGAAATAAGTTTGACTTTTTCCGAATGGCGAGGTACTTTTTGCGCTAGTGTGAGTCACCCTGACCTTGCTCAGCCCGGAAAGGAAAAGGTCTATCGGTAAAAGATTGGTATATATGTTGTCGGTAAAAGAACGGGTCACTATTTGGACTTTGTGACCTTCAATTTTCCGAGTGTGCACCAGAAAGTCAATTATTGAGAGCCTTCAAAAATCCGCCCCTTACGACCCTTCATTAGAAAATCCTTCTGACGGAAAATCCTTCAGACAGGTCTTCAAAAGTGAAAGGCCAAAGATGTTGGACGATGAGGAAAGGGTTATAAAATTTAGAGCCGAACGGTTCTGTGATGCTTTTAATAGTGAGAGGCTCAAGAGGTATATAGTTGATGGATACTGAGCAGGTAAAGGGTTTGAAATTTTAGAGCTGATCAGTTATCTTATCCTCGTAGTAGTTAAAGACTATGAAGAGGCGGAGTGTTGAGGGATACTGAGCAGGGAAAGGGTTATAAACAAATGGTTATTTACAGCCAATCAGTTCTGTGATAGTTCAAATAGTAAAAGACTTTAAAGTGCTTGAGCGTTGCATGAGTAATGTGGAGCTGGTGATTTGTAATACAATTGTAGAGCCCAAGGGTCTGTGAAACATGTAGCAGTGAAGGTCTTAAGAGGTGCAGCGTTGGCTGGTGCTAAACTGGGAACCGGTAATAAAATTTGGTACCTTGAAGGATCAATTCTACTTATAATAGTGAAAGTCTAAAGAGGTGGAGTGTTAGGTAATGCAGGGCTGGGCAAGGGTAATAAATTATTGAGCTGATCATTTTTGTGATAGGTAGTTTTAATATTAAAAGGCTATGAAGAGGTTGGATGGTTGGGTGATGCAAAGCTGGGAAAGGGTTATACAATTTTATGATACTAATATTACTGAAACACGTAAGGGTTGGAACATGTTTCTCAAGTTTGGCGGTTAGGTGATACTGAGATTGGAAGTGGTTTAAAAAAATTTGAAGCAGAGCGGTTGCGTGCATGACTCATAATAGCGAAGGACTAAGGAGTCAGAGCGTTTGATGAAATCGATTTACGGTCACCCGAAGTACACTTCTATTTTTCTTTAAATCATAGCTAAAATCAAAACCAGTGAAGACAATGAGCGTATCCCAGCGTATTCGCCATGTTGAAATTAAATTCATTCTATAAAACCAGTTCCATTTTTAGCGCATTTTCTCATATATGGAAAAAATGCACTATTGTGCTCGCCATGTCTGTCCGTCCGTCTGTCCGTGACCTCAAGTTTTCGTCGACGAGAAAATGCGCTCTCTTTCACTCACTGCAGTGAGTACTGAGTTATATTTTTTTGTATTGTCTCAGTAAAATATAGAGATTATACGATAGATTTTATAGATAAAAACGTTTCAGGCTTCAAAGTCCATATTCAGCTTGATAAAATCGATCCAAGAAGATGACTGATAAGAAGATATCTCGATAAAACCATCTCACAAGCCCAATGTAGTTCTCACGAATTCTCGAAAAGTTGCCCACCAAGGCCCGTGAATTATTCACGACGGGTTTCTATATGAATTTGTCGTATTCTCTTCCGCTTCATTGAACTGTTTGCTTCGATTTCTGAATTCTTTTCGATTTCTGAATTCTTTTTGAGCTCCGAGTACGTTAGCTTCCGGGACATTTGCCCGTTTCTGGTGCATAGATAATATCTGTCATCGTCATTTCAATGGCGATGGCAGTCTTCCGGAAAGCCACTTTAGTGTGCACTCAAATAAATGAGCGAAACTTTGTCCAAATTCCGATACACTTTTTGCCCTCGTGTGTGTTATCGTGATTTATTTAGTCCCAGCAAAAGGCTACACGGATCAGAATGACACACTAAAGTCTACGCATCAGTGCTACGCCCGATCTCAATTCGAGCTGTAGGTAAGAATGTGTGTTAATATTTGGACAAAAGACCCAATATTTTTTCCGAGTGTAACCGTAGCTCCCGTGCTCGGTATGGCGTAACTATATTCTTCGACGTGTGGAATTCATGTCGCAGTCGGAAAAAAATGGCCGAGTTATTGCAACCAGAGACATTGTGTCTGGAATTTAAACCTACGACGCTTTATAATACAATTTCTTTATTACTGGAGCTAGCTTTCTGTTCTGCGTGAAAATTATACCCTTTCCACAGATGCTATAGAATAACTATGTCGGCATAAGTTTTATATACATGGTTGGCATCAGTTTTTATACCTTGACTTAGACCAATATAAATATACTTGAATAATTTTGCTCACATTTGCAAAGCTGTCGGAATATAATTTCAATTTTAACGAGTTATTTCCACTGGGAAATAAGCGGATTGATTTTAAATGGCGCATAAAAATGACGTTTTTAGCAAAATATTCAGTTTTTCTGGTTATTAATCGCTTGGTAATCACGAAGTACATTCATGGAAGACCAAAAATATCTGTGCAGGGGATCATTATATATTATAGTCTCAATTAATCATAAGAGCATTTACAAAAAAGTGATAATTTTTTTAGATTGTTGGACAAATGTCGTAAAATGGATTGATTTTGTCAGTGCCATTATAATAAGTAACAGGAAAGAGGCTGAAAGGAAAGGGCTGCTAACTCTCTCGGCAATAACTTTTGCAAGCAGAAATGATTCCTTTCACCATTTGAAATAACTTTACAGGTAGAAATATTCTATTATAAACCAACACAAGGGCACTACATTTCGATAAACTGCAGAAGAAACCAGTTGTTGCGTTACGTTCCTTATCTATTTCTTGAGTGATGTACCTGTACGTGATATGTTTGGTAATGTCAGTTACTCATACTCGCATACATTTCTATGTCAGAAGCCTGAATTTTATTAAATATAAATAGTAATAATGGATAGTGCCCTGCATTCCCAGAAACTTAGTAATAATAGAGATCAGTTTTGTCCTTATCAAATTAACACAGGGTGGCCCAGTGGTTACAGTTCAGAGTACCAAGATTGGCGCAGAGAGGCGCGGGTTCGATCCCAGCTCTGTGCGCCAGTTTCTGGTCAGAATCGGCGAGGAGTCCGGGCGGTTAAGCACAGCAG
This sequence comes from Hyalella azteca, assembly GCF_000764305.2. Classification (NCBI taxonomy): domain Eukaryota; kingdom Metazoa; phylum Arthropoda; class Malacostraca; order Amphipoda; family Hyalellidae; genus Hyalella; species Hyalella azteca. The sequence goes on along the minus strand of NW_025943273.1, from coordinate 465,416 downwards.
AATTGTAGCAGTGAGTTGCGAGTACGAGACCTCAAAAGGCTGTGAATTTTCTGCGATGTTAAGAATCGGCGACAGGCCTACGGCCTAATAAATGCTGAAACCGCTATTATTATTATTATTTTATTATTATTATTATTATAACATCTATTTTCACTATCATTGTTATGCCTGGGCTACAATGGGCGGTTATCCAGAACGAAAAACATCACGCCCGTTGCTTCCCCAACTTAGGGCAATTAAATGACCCATTGAGAGAAATTCAGTAAGTTTAACTTGACCTTAGTTACAAATATGATTGAGGAAAACATTTTTAGAAGAGGTTACGTGTTTAAAATAGCATCGTAAATTGAGTTACAAGTGAAAGAAATTATGAAATCTTTGAACTGGACAAACATTCCGGGATATTTAATCGTGGCGTGATTGCGTGCAGATATCGCAGCTTTAACAGGAATACAACTTTCCAATTTTTCACACCCAGAACACACGAGTGGTGAAAGATGTACGAGTCGCAGCTTGGTACATTATTGCCTCTAGCACGTTAGTAAAATACAAGCTTGTATTTTTTCCGAGTGTTGAGTGTTGTAAAACGCCCTGGAATTACGACGTTAACAGGCTTCGCACAACGTAACGACGACGTTATACGTTTGCCAGGACGTACGTGCGAGCTCTTCTAGATCTTACGAGGCGACTATAAAGCAAGAGTTTATTTTTTAACCATTCTGTACAGCCTGAAAATTTTCAACGACCCTGAAAAGTGACAGACGAAAAGCCTGAGCTACTGGTTCGTATGTACAATAAGATTCAAGGGTGGTCAGGTTTTAAATTATTTAAAGAAATATCTTTATTCAGAGTCTGGTTTGGCCTTTCAGAAATAACATCTTCAATGTGAGAAACAACTGCTTTAAACCTTTCAAAATAACCATCGATGACAAAAACAGCTGAATTAAAGTACTAAGGCAGAAAAGGCAGCTTTTAAACTTTCGGAACTTTCGCAGACGAGAACGATTCAGATAACTATTTCGTTAATAACTTTCACAAATAAAAACGGCTGCTTTTGACCCGTCGGAAATAACCAACAATGGCAAAAACGGCTCCTTTCAACACTTTTGAATGTAAGTGTGAAGACAGAAAGGGTTACTTTTTATCTTTCAATAAAAACTTTCACAGACGGAAGCGATTTTTTTACCAATTTCTGAAAAAACTTCAACAGATAAGAATGGCTGCACTATAACTTCTAAAAAAAACAGTTACAACAAGCGGAAATTCCCATCAACAATTTAAAAATAACTTTTACACTCAGAAACAATTAAAATTCAACCATCACTACGGCACTACATTTCCACGCTCATCCAAGGCATCAACATCAATTTTAGCAGCAACCGCATGTCTCCCTTTAATGAAATGCAGGCAAATTACGCGAATGTGGCCAAGGCTTCGGGACAAGCGATGTTCGCTTGTCGTTGCATTACGAGCCCCGCTTATACTAGTGCGGGTAATTACCCTCATAAGCTCAGCCACGTCCATTGAGCTTAATTCATGTTCTAATGGCCTTGTGCATCATCACGCAGATACAAGACTGCGACAGCCATTGAAGCCGTACGCATACAGTGTCTCTTAATTTATAGATGAGCCGTATTCGTAGATACGGCAATTTATAGATGAGCCGTATTCGTAGATACGGCAATTTATAGATGAGCCGTATTCCTAGATACGGCAATTTATAGATGAGCCGTATTCGTAGATACGGCAATTTATAGATGAGCCGTATTCGTAGATACGGCAATTTATAGATGAGCCGTATTCGTAGATACGGCAATTTATAGATGAGCCGTATTCGTAGATACGGCAATTTATAGATGAGCCGTATTCGTAGATACGGCAATTTATAGATGAGCCGTATTCGTAGATACGGCAATTTATAGATGAGCCGTATTCGTAGATACGGCAATTTATAGATGAGCCGTATTCGTAGATACGGCAATTTATAGATGAGCCGTATTCGTAGATACGGCAATTTATAGATGAGCCGTATTCGTAGATACGGCAATTTATAGATGAGCCGTATTCGTAGATACGGCAATTTATAGATGAGCCGTATTCGTAGATACGGCAATTTATAGATGAGCCGTATTCGTAGATACGGCAATTTATAGATGAGCCGTATTCCTAGATACGGCAATTTATAGATGAGCCGTATTCGTAGATACGACAATTTATAGATGAGCCGTATTCGTAGATACGGCAATTTATAGATGAGCCGTATTCGTAGATACGGCAATTAATAGATGAGTCGTATTCGTAGATACGGCAATTTATAGATGAGCCGCATTTGTAGATACGGCAATTTATAGATGAGCTGTATTCGTAGATACGGCAATTTATAGATGAGCTGTATTCGTAGATACGGCAATTTATAGATGAGCCGTATTCCTAGATACGGCAATCATCTCGTAGATGTGAGCCGTATCTATAGCCGTATCTCAACTCGTATATGTATGCATAGATACATACATTAACACGTCTGTAAACAAGTTTCAAAGATTATACATAATAGATTTGTGTTCCATGCATTTCAAAATAAAAAATTCCAATAAATGAATCCAACCTCCATTCAATATGTAATCATGCATCATGGTTCCATTATTACATTTCATATCCTGGTAATATCCCGACACGTGTTCCGCGAACCTCAATGTATTTACAGCGTCCAGATCCAAAAATATAATACTGGATATAATGTTAAATATATTGGATGTTATATAGTGTGTCTCCAAAATATATAACAGATAACGTAGAATAAAACACGATCGCACCCAGGCACCGTGAGCTTCAAGAAACGATGACCAAGACTCGCTCGGCCTCTGCAATTCTGCACGCAAAAAGGCTCTGCTATTTTATGATGCATATTTGCCTGCCACAGAGTAACATATTTATGTGCCCTAGTGAGGCTCAACATATTTCCATCAACATCTTTACAAGACCTGAAGAGACGCAACATATTTACGTGACCTAACACCTTCGCTATGAAGCGCGTTGTCTTTTTTTGATGCGGGCGTTGCCGGTAAACTTGATCCACGCAGCTTAATTGGCTTTTTTATAAAAGTGATCTAAAGTTAGGACAAGAAGCATCAAGCTTATCAAAGTCCTGACAAGCCTGGCCACGACAAACAGCTTAGTGCATTAGATTAGCACACAAATGAGATTTGCACTAGAGATTATAATTAATTCGTCCATGAATCTAGAACATTACAAGTAGCTAAAATGACTTTTAATCACCCAAGGAAATGTACGCATTCTATCGAATTTACGCATTCAAATAATGAAATTTATGCCAATAATAATCTTATGTGGGCGTCATAATTCCAGCTAACAAGTTCAGCTAACTAAAGCAGATTAATTCAACAAATGAGCCATAAAAAGGTGGACCATTATTATTTTATCGGCTAGTAATTAAAGGCTTACAATGCTGTTCCATAGATCAAAGAAGAAAATATATCAAAGTTATGTCGAACGATCTTAAAATTTAGCGCATATCGGTACCGTTTCAAGTTGTAGTAGGTTAGACTAAGCTAAAATAACGTAGTAAATCGAGTCCCTATAGAAACTACCTATTAGTGTTTATAATCTTTACTTGCAATGATCTAAAATAGCGAGGTATGAAAGCGTCTAGTGCATCCTGGTTGCAGCAGCTTTACCTAACATCTTAGTTTGATATAACACGTCATAACGAAGGCAAAACAACCCAGTGAGAAAATTTACAGACTCGGCAGCTTCTGATTCGGATTAACAGAAGCTGGGGCGACTCTAAATTTGTAAGGATTTACACAGTCGAGTTTCGATTCAAAGGTTTATTTGATGAATTCAGAACAATTAAAATTGGCTGGAAGCAGCAACGGCGCTTTCAGTAATAGCCACGATGCGTCATAAGGTTTTAATTCATTTATTTATTTATCCTCCTGATAACAGGAACGATGAAGTAAAATTCAGTAAGCAATGGCAATGAAATAAAATAAGGTTGGCTTATTCCGAGCGTGGCTATAAGTTTAAAGGGCTTCAGGTGTGGTCTCCCAAGTGCTGCGACGTAGCCGTGACGCCAGACAACGTAGACGTTACGTAAAAGAAATCACGTAGCGCGGAGGAAAGGCTCATCGACAGCACTGGAGCCGAAAATTGAGGAATGTAGATACTAGAAAGGAATAAACATAATCTTGGTAAGGTTCATGCAGGATCTGACAGTAAAATTAATTATCAGCAATTTCAGCAACAAGGAACAAATTAATTTAAGATCTCAACTGACCTGAGGTTTTTAATGCCCAGTGTTATGACTTTATGACAATGGAATGAATGAAGAGTTTAATTTAAGAAATTTAGAGGAAATCAGTTAGAGGAGTAGGAAGTTGGACGGAAAAAGACAGCAAGAATAGCTAAAGGTTTCTCGGCAGCTTCTGATTTGGATTACCAGAAGATGGGGCGACTCTAAATTTTGTTGCCCAGTAAAAATTTACAGACGCGGCAGCTTCTGATTTGGAGTACCAGAAGCTGGGGCAACTCTAAATTTTGTTAGGGTTAAGACCTCCAAGGCGCTATGTCGGAGAAGCGCTGTTAAGTGTATAGGAAGGTTAGAGCGGCCAAGGTTTATTCCGAGGCCAAGATCAAATTTAGAAAGGAAATACTTTTGGCGCGGACGCAGTGCACGGCACTCGCTAATGGGCGATGGAAGCCTAAAACCTTCCTTTCTCGTCGCATGATAAATGGCAAAAATGAGGCCTTGTCAGGATAGGCTTTAGGCCTACAAGAAAAATAACAAGTGTAGAATTAATTTAAGGCTTGGTGGAACGCCAGGAAATCTCCCTGCATGACAACGTGGGATAAAGGAAAAAACAATAATTTACATTAACCAGTAATTCAGACACTATTCTTTTTAAATAAACGTCATTATGGTGATAAGATCCATTATGAGTGTCTACAAATTTGGAAGATACAATAAAAACAGCTCGAAAGTTAAAAAGATCCATAGAAATTTGCCCACAGTGTTTCCTTTCCCTTTCTCTACACCTTCCAAAAAAAAAATAATAGAAATACTTGAACTTCAGAACCTGACACTGATCTTCATTCGATGAGATGGAGCTTTAATGAAAAAAATAACAAAAAAAATCGAAAACAGTTTCTTCGAGCCATTTCTCGTTCCACAAATGTGTTTATAAATAAGAAGTAAAATTTTCTATCGATCCCGCAAAAAAAGGAACCAAGGCGCCAACAAAGACTGCCTACATCTTTCCAATATCAGGCATTTTCCATTCTATGATAACGCTACACTTATCAATCATGTACACGGATACCAAAACTTGGGGTCAGCGGCAAAATAATAACAATCATCTTACACGCAATATTAAGATGATAAATGCATTACAGGGATCCATAAATAATCAGATTTCCGAGCTTCGAGGTATGATAACAATTTCAACTCGGATTCTTGTTGAAAAATTGGTCGTCAAATTAAATGACAAAAATTGTTAACTTTATCAAAACGATATGGTTACATAGAATTCAGATAGATTACATAGATTTTTCAGATAAATTACATAAAAAAGATTACACAGATTTTAGATAGAGAGATTGCGCCAAACCTAGAATAACAGTACAGGCTTTTCTCCATCAACAGTGCTCCCAAAATGTCAGGAGTGTTTCAGGATAGCTCGAAAACATCTTATCTGAATAACGGTTGAGACAAATAATAAAAACTTGTATTTGTGATAAATACTTTGTAAATTCAAGCATCTGCCAGCAGAAATAATGACGGAGGTGCATAATCTATTTTAATTATATTACCGAGGTGATAGCCCGAGCTGTTGAATGATAGCGTACCTGAACTAAAACCCAGCGCATACGTCGTCAAAACTCAATCAACATGTTGAAATGTTTAATTAAAACACAGCATAGACTCTTGTCACAGCATAATACGAGCAAACTATTCGTTAAAATACAGAATTAACTAGGTCAATGCAGGATAAAAATATAATTAATTATCTGCTCAATGATTACGCTTTTAATAAGATTGAACTTATTCACCAGTCTGAGCAACATTCATCCTCAAATAACATGAGTGGCTGCGTGATATTAGTTAGATACGAGTTGTACATTCAAATTGATAGATAAGCAGGCAGGAAAGCATTCATTTTGACACCCACCCTAACAAAATTGAGAGTCGCCCCAGCTTCTGGTAATCCAAATCAGAAGCTGCCGCGTCTGTAAATTTTTACTGGGATATGCCAGCAGATGAAGCTAAGTTGAATACGAAATTCACATTCGTGTTCCTAAATAGTTAGGCAAAATAGCAAGATGGCTGTCATCCACATGGATGATACAAAATTTACCTAACTTTAGGGTTATTTCTTCTAGTTACCCATGATAATTACCGACTGGAAAAGCTTGATAGGAAAACAACAGCAATATGCAGTAGCTGATGTAATAGTATAATCCACAGCAACAATATTCGCAGTCAGAGAAACAAAAGCTCTTATATAGGAGTATAAACAACAACAATAAACAACAGCCACAGTAATAGAAGCAATAATAGCAGCCGTAACAATAAATGCAATAATAACAGCCACAGCCATAGCTGCAATAACAGGAGTAGCTGCAACAGAAATAAATCCAATAATAGTTGCCACAGCTATGAAAGCAATGATAGCAGCCGGAGCAGTAGATGCAATAATAACAGCCACAGCCATAGCTGCAAAAACAGCAGTAGCTGCCACAGAAATAAATCCAATAATACAATAGTAGCCACAGCAACAAAAGCAATGATAGTAGCCGGAGCAGTAGATGCAATAATAACAGCTGCAATAATAACAGCCACGGCCATAGCTGCAATAACAGCAGTAGCTGCCACAGAAATAAATCCAATAATAGTAGCCATAGCAATGAAAGCCAATAAAATCAATGATAGTAGCCGGAGCAGTAGATGCAATAATAAAAGACAAGCCATAGCTGCAATAACAGCAGTAGCTGCCACAGAAATAAGTCCAATAATAGTAGCCACAGCAATACAGCAATGATAGCAGCAATATAGCAGCAGCAGAAGCAAGAAAGCAAGCCTCTCCAGGGAGGGTGGTCGTATTTGTCTTTGCAGTGTTGTTTACCGGCGAGTTAGACACTTGTTTTGTAACGTTTACTTGCGCAACGAGTTCGTCCTGAATCAAAAGAGACTCCCAGACTCGGTCAAATGCCGGTGCAGGCCAAAAACAAGACTGGAAAAGCAAGTCAACTTGATCCTGGGTCAAATAGCTACCAAATTATTTTTTTATGTGAAGGATTTTTCCATATGTCATAACATATGAGACAATTTTAAAGCTGTATTTAAACAACGTCGGTCGATCGAATTCACGAGAAAAAATTTCTAACGAACACTGTGGTTCTAAAAGTAGAAAATTAACAGTAAAAATATACGCAATAACAAATTAAATTATAACAACGAGGGCCATTTTCAACGGGACAATACAGCCAACGGGATAATAAGTAAATAATTGGAACATGAGAAATTAAGCTTTAGTCTGTTAACTCTTCGAATTCCAAGAAAAAATACTCGACCAAAACGATGTTCGAGTGAGCAGCAACAAAATAACTTCGTCACGGCACGCTGCGTCCAAAAAGCACCGACTTGAAAGTTTAGCAATCTGTTCACAGATGTGTGTTTTCTAGGTAAGCAAAGTGCAGCGAAACTTTTGCCTTTGTGTTGAATAACAAATCTCAGTTTGTAGACTTAGGCCTGCGTGTTGATTTTTTCAGCTTTATATTTGCTTTGGAGATTCGTTGTTGATTCGTCCACTCGTCGAACCAAACGGAATTTTATTCCCGGTGTAGAAGTAACGCTCCCTTGCGCCGTAACTGCATTGTAGTCTTTTGAACTATAATAAACTATAACTTTGGATCGTGTTACTTCCTATCAATAAACAATATTGCAGCGCCCTTTCAATGAACAAAATTATTTTATTCATTCGTTAAGCAATGATATTTATTTATTTTAGAACATAGATGCTACTATATTGCCAAATTAACTTTCATAATAAACCCTAAGTCTCCCGATTCACTCAAGGCCAACAACCTACGATTGTTCGACCACTACCTATATAAGCACGCTTTTTCATTGCATTTTAATAATTTATTAAATAATATTTGTAATGCTGAAAATAAGGAAAACTTTTACCGACGCACAAATTTATCAATACAAAAAACAATAGTTGTAATACGGAAAATACGGAAAACGTTTAGTGATTAACAAGTTTAACAATACATTGAACAATATTTGTAATACGGGAAACGTTCACTGATGCACAAGTTTAACAATACATTAAACAATATTTGTAATACGGAAAATACGGAAAACGTTTACTGATGCACAAATTTTCACATCGCTCGCGATTAATACGTCAAGATGAAGAATAAATTCACAAGTTCTAACAGATGTTTGTAATGAAAAATCTTAAAATCCATATTTATTTATATATACCCTGTTGAATTCTTTAGCACAATACAACTCTCGTGTTGCACAGACCGATGAAAAATTTTCAAAATGTTACACTGCTTTTGTTGCCCGGTTCGATTAAGAGTTTTCCAAGCAATATATTGCTTTTGTTGCACGGTCTAATGGAAAGGTATTTGAACTAATATACTGTTTCTGTTGCACGGTTGGTTGGAAAAAATGTTACAAATACAAGAATTCTCAGATGAGCGGGCCAATGGAATGTTTAAAAAGTTCCTTGTAAAAAGGGTCGATAAGAAAGTATTCTAAAAAATGCAGTGCTTTATTGCAAGGAAAGATAGGAAAGTATTCTAAAAAATACAATGCTTTGTTGCAAGGGCAGATAGAAAAGTATTCCAAAAAATGCAATGCTTTGTTGCAAGGACCGATAGGAAAGTATTCTAAAAAAAACAATGCTTTGTTGCAAGGACCGATAGGAAAGTATTCTAAAAAATGCAATGCTTTGTTGCAAGGACCGATAGGAAAGTATTCTAAAAAATACAATGCTTTGTTGCAAGGGCCGATAGGAGAGTATTCTAACTGATGCAGTGCTTTTGATGCACATGATAAATCACAAAAAAAATTCAGTCTTAAACGACAGTGTCTTTCAAACGACAAATGTTAATGGGAAGCCGGTATTGAAGCAACGCAGGCAGGCGTGAACGGCATCGTAGAGAGAAGGCCGAAGTCCATCTCAAGGATTGCTTTGATCAATAGAGAAAGAAGGAACGATTATATCGGCTTTTAGCTGTCGGTTATGTATTGACCAGACGTCATCTGTAGATAAGGAAAATTTATCTCCAGAACTGCTATGATCAATGAGCAAGCACATGTTGATTGTCAGTTGCCGAGATATTGATATGTTTTTGTAAACCATCAAATCAATTAAATTTTTTCACTGGCAAAACAAAAGCTTGTTTCAACACTCGGACTCATACAAGTAATATGTTTTGAGTCAAGTAGATACTTCATTCCGTTACATTTCAACAGTAAAAACATGCAGTGGTGAAATGCAATAATGAGAAGAGAAAAGTTTCAATACAACCACTGTCGATTAATTATTAAATATGAAAGTGTTATTTTGTGCTACAGGTCTAGCACTTTCACCATTTTGAACATAAACGTTCGGTATCGTCATATATAGACCACAAAATGATCATGTAACTTATATCCAGGCCTATATTTTAAGCATAAATGACATGCAAAAATAATTGAAATTTCGCAGTAATTTTTGAAGGAAATTTCAGAGGAAAATTTACTAATCTCGTAAAATGTGAGCAGATAATTCAAATGTGAGCCAAGTTCTCAAAGCAAAAAACCCAACGGGTAACATTTTCCAGGGGCATGTCAACGATTCCCGCAGTTCCAAAGCATGGCGACAAGGGCGCAATGTTTTACAGGGAGAACACGAACATTCCGATCACAATTCTCGCTCACTCGTCGCAAAACAAGTGTCGACAAGTACGCAAGTTTTCACTCTAGAATTTAACTTTTTGTATACGGTTACATTTTCCGTCGTCGATGTTATTCGTACGCAATAACCTGGGACCGAAAGATCAAGGTAGTATACAAGGGAAGTATAGATACGTAAGCGTTGCTTAATTAACGTGTGATTAGCAAATTTGAATTGTTCCCTGAGACGTCATGAGACTGAAATGTATTTACAGTCTCAGAATGTGCGTTGTACGTAAATGTAGGGTTGAGGCGTATAAGATGAATTAACTTGCTTACGGCCAAAACACTCTCGATGGAAATAAATGTAATTACATGTTAGAGGAATACAGTCATTACGCATGCTAGGGAAATGCGTGCACAGTCATTACGCATGCTAGAGAAATGCGCGCACAGTCATTACGCATGCTAGAGAAATGCGCGCACAGTCATTGCGCATGGTAAGGAAACGCGTATACAGTCATTTCGCATACTGAGACAATGCCTATAGTCATTACGCATGCTAGGGAAATGCGTATACAGTCACTACGCATGCTAGGTAAATGCTTGCAGTCATTACGCATGCTAGGGAAATGCGTATACAGTCATTACGCATGCTAGGGAAACGCGTGCACAGTCATTACGCATGCTAGAGAAATGCGTATACAGGCATTACGCATGCAAGAGAAATACGCATAGTCATTACGCAAGCTAGGGAAACGCGTGTACAGTCACTACGCATGCTAGGGAAATGCGTATACAGTCACTAGGCATGCTAGAGAAATGCGTGCGCAGTCATTACGCATGCTAGAGAAATGCGTGCACAGTCATTACGCGTGCTAGGGAAATGCGTGCACAGTCATTACGCATGCTAGGGAAACGCGTGGACAGTCATTTCGCATACTGAGACAATGCGTATGCTGCCTCTATGCACAGTTCCTCAAAATGCTCGTCAGTCCAGGACTTGGCTGCATCAAAGCAAACAGACGACCGCAGCGATGAGCAGTTTGGTCTTCGTCCTTAAACGAGGCAGGTGGCCGAACTGCTTCTCAGACCCCGCCTCATGTCGGTCTTGCCACACTTATGTGGTGCAGTGTGGTGCTGTGTGGTGCAGTATGGTGATATGGCGCTATGTGGCACTGTTGTGCTGTTTGGTGATTTGGTGCAAAGTGGTGATGTGTGGTGCAGTGTGGTGATATGGCGCTATGTGGCACTGTTGTGCTGTTTGGTGATTTGGTGCAAAGTGGTGATATGTGGTGCAGTGGGGTGAGATGGCGCTATGTGGTACTGTTGTGCTGTTTGGTGATTTGGTGCAAAGTGGTGATGTGTGGTGCAGTGTGGTGATATGGCGCTATGTGGTGCTGTTGTGCTGTTTGGTGATTTGGTGCAAAGTGGTGATGTGGCACAGTGTGTTGCTGTTGTGTTGTGTGGTGCAGTGTTGGGCTGAGGTTGCATGGTGCAAATTGTGATGCAAAGGCATCGCTACCATGGCACAGTAAAATGATGAGACTTATTGTGTCATCTTGCTGATCGAGGTATTGTACAGTGTCGCCGTGTGGTGCATTTCTGATGCAGTGTGGAGCACCATGAGGAATCAAATGACATCATCAACCGGGAAAGAATTTCATTACAAAAAGCCTTTAAGAAAGACTTCAATAGAAATACTCGCAGATATTAATTTTTCCTTTGCTACATCCAAGCAATATTACGTCACTTCTTTTAAAAAATACGGGTTTAAGCATATTCCTTATATAGATATACCTACCCGCAAGTTAGAAACGCACAAGCGGTATTACATTACTGATAAGCTTGATTACACGAGCGGGCAGCGTAGGGTTATTAATCAAAATACACTCAATTAGCTGTTGCTTAAGCACCCGAGCTCCTAATTTGTTTGCTGCTAATCGGTGATGATTAAGGCAATCATTATTGTTAATTAGTAACTAGCTGCACTTCGTGAAGCATCCTCGGCATGATGCACTCAAAGTGGCTGAGTGGTTTAGAGCAGTGAGTGGGAGGTTCGAGACTCGCAACTTGCTGTAAAAATTCTGGTCGAAATCGGCAAAATGGCTGGGTGGCTAAGAATCACCGAAAGGCCAACATACATGGCTTAATCAAAGCTGATACTGCGATATTATATTATATTATATTAAATTATATTATATTATATTATATTATATTATATTATACTATATTAGTATACTGTGTATGCTATACCAAACATGTGATTTACTACAGTGAATCTCATTTAAATTCTCGAATTTGCAATGCAGGTTAAATAGTTTCAGGAAAACGTGAACTAAAATTAGCGTATGAGTTGAGCAATAATTTAAAAATTCGCACCAAACGACCCCCTTCCGTTTGGGAATTGGAGTTATTGGCTCTCACAATTGCACCGTGTGCGAATATTTTGCCAACTCGGAAAGGAGAAAACGGCGGAAAAAGCTCCGCTAAATACAGTTTTTCTCGCATATTTGTTTTATAAAAATTTACTTGGAAAAGGATTTGATTAATAAATCCCGACGTTGGGTCATTAGCCTGTGCTGGTGCACTGGTCGTTATAATTGATGCATACAATTATTGTGAATTTAAATTATTGTAACTGTTATCCTTTAATTGTTTGATGCAAGTGAATTGTAAACGAAGTTCACTGATAACGCGCTATTACATGCTAATTTGTTGTTGGCAAGAAAATAGCTTCTATTAAAGAAAAATGCGAGTTTTTTGAGGAAAGCATGCAATTATTGGAGTCATAATCACTCTAATTTAGAATTGATTCTATAAAAGTATCGCTTTTCATTTCATTTAAACGTTTTTGTGCTAATCATTTGTGAAGTAATTGCCGCCTCTATTGGATAATGATGAGTCCATTGTAAAACCATTGGCTAAAGAGACGTTTTGATTGACTTCAAATCATGTTATGAAATAGTGTTGAAACTTTTTCTCGCTGGGTTATTAATTTGCCGTCTCGGAAAATTTTAAATTGACAAAGAACGTTATATTATTTGCCCGTTGCGAAGGCACGCAGGCATTGAATGAAGACATCACAGTCTGAAAATACCGTAACATTTTTTTTTTCACTTGAATATTTGTTGTTTGGGATCAGTTCATATGGGACATGCACGTCATTATTTGGCCGTTGTGACGGCGCACAAGTCGAAGCCTGTCCGACCGGTAAATGAATTGGTCATATAGTCCTAATATGACCAATTTATCTTTTAATTTAAGAGTGACACATCTTCTGCACGTTTGGCCCGTTTTTGCCGGGTCAAACTAAGTCTCGATAACCCAAATAAAGGCAAAAAGGGCATCGCTATTTGGACAAAGTCTCACGATTTTCTCCGAGTGTTGAAGCAGATGGCTGAGCATTGGCTATCAAACGGGCGTCGTTCGTCTTGATCTTCCTTAGGCCCTTTTTACGTCTATCGTCTTCGAGCCCAGGGCCTTTTTACGAGCGCTCTAGGGTAGCCTGGATACATGCCTTCCTTGCTCAGGCTTCTGCCTACGAATTCCGGAGTGACATTCACTGAAACTCTGCATTGAGTTCATTTATTTCAGTTATAAATAAATAAGATGTGCTGATTTATTTTAGTTATAAATAAATCAGGAGAGTTCATGTATTTCAGTTATAAATAAATCAGGAGAGCTCATTTATTCCAGTAATAAATAAATCCGTTGCGCTCATCTATTTCAGTTATGAATAAATCAGATGTGCTCATGCATCTTTTTAAGTTATAAATTAATCAATTAGTAGGACAAAGCAGTCACATGGCATCTATTTCAGTTATAAACAAAACAGTCAAATTGCATCTTATTAAGTTATAGACACAAGAGTTAAAAGGGATCTTTTTTAATTATAAGTAATTAGTTCAAAAGGCACGTGCAATGTGAATTATTTTAAGAATTGCGAATGGTTATTTTAGGGGGGACCTATTTATAAGATTTGTTACACTCAATAACTAGCATATCACAAAGAAAATCGAATTAAGACATAAGAATTATTGAGGATTAACGAGACTTAAGTAGGGATTCTACACAATTACTTCTGTTTTATTAGAGCGAAAAATTTTTTACGTTGTTTTTACAAGATAAGCGTCATTAGCTTATTCGAGAGGAATTGCAATTTAGCTAATTATAGGAACTACATGGTTATTGCAATCAGCAGTTAATACAGAACGAGGACCTCATTCTACAGCAACTTGTGATGTTTTCCATAGGAAAATGGGCATGACACACATAGCTATGAGTTCTATATATGCCTATATAGGCTTCTCCTTTTCAACACAAAGCGTCATGAAATGAAGTTCAAATTTGTAGCAACTTTTACAAACTTGCACATTTCCACATGGTTACTGTGCAAAGATCTAATCTTATTTGAATCAGATTATAACAATAAACGAAAAAAATAGGTACAAATAATGCATACGATTAATATACAAACAATGCACAATGTGGCATATATGTATTTCAATTAAGAACGAGGCATATTACATTTCGTGGAATAGCAATCACTGACGATAAAAAAAATAGTTATTTATGTATACTAAAATGTTTCTAATTTCCGCAATTAATTCTCAATTCATACTCTTTGGATCATAAAGCAAACAAAAGAACAAAAAAATATCAAACGCAGCAATCAGAACAGAGACTTATAATAGAACAAATGAACAATATAAATTATAATAGAACAATTATAAATTATAATAGAACAATTTATAATAGAACAAATGAACATTGTTTGGTAGCAGAGGCGTTTACTCCATGTTTAGCGCGCGTGCCATCATTTTCCATTTGTTCGGGTTAGTGGCTTAACTTAGTTGTTTTGGTGAATTTTAATGCTACGGGAGCTCCGGTGGTCGCTACAGACCCGAGGGGCCATAACCGTGTTAAAGCCAACTCTATTTCACGCAAACCTTCTGATTCCTTTATTTTACTTTGATTTCTTTATTGCAGACACGCGTAACTTTTTCATTTTGTTAAAATGCCATGATAGCCATATTACGTCTCGCAAAAAATTATGTCATTCTTGATATATTTGTATTCATTAAAGAACTTACTCCCGCTACATTGCTTTAGAGAAATTGTTTTATAAATATTGAATGCCTACAGGGATGTTCACACCGAGTTTGGGAATCCCGAAGTCCTCCAGCAATCATTAACTAAATAATTCACCAAAATTATTAGTAAGAATTTCATAATTAATTTCCATGTTTTTTTCGCATATCAGTCACTCACAAGCTTGAATCATCTCGAACAAATTAATTTAACTAAAAACACTACGGAAAAGCGATTAATTTTATTATGGCACCATGACTTCGAGCTTAATTGGATTTTGTGCGCACGTTTATGCGGCACAAAAGGTTTATGATAATAGAAGTTCGGACAAAAATCTACAGGTGCTTACAATTTGCAAAAAGTATAATTACTACACAGCTGAGACACTTTATCCATTGAACTCACTCGCTTCAATACATTCGTTAAGCAGCAATAATTTATGCAGTTTAAGCAGCACCTGCTGAATATTGTCTATGCAGCACTCGTTTCTAGAACAGATCAAGCAGCACTCGTTTTATGCAGTATTATTAGTACTCGTTTAATTGCTTCAACAGCACTTTTCTGTACAGTATAAACATCACTCGTATCTAATGCCAGGATAAGCAGCACGTTTCTAATACAGTCTAAGCAGCACCCGTTTTTAATGCAGTCTAAGCTGCACTCGTTTCTAATGCAGTCTAAGCAGCACTCGTTTCTAATGCAGTATAAGCAGCAGTCGTTTGTAATGCAGACTAAGCAGCACTCGTTTTTAATGCAGTCTAAGCTGCACTCTTTTCTAATGCAGTCTAAGCGGCACTCGTTCCTAATGCGGTCTAAGCATGTATCACTCGTTTCTAATGCAGTATAAGCAACACTCGTTTTGTATGCAGTCTAAGCAGCACTCGCTTCTAATGGTTTAAGCATCACTCGTTTCTAATGCAGTCTAAGCAGCACTCATTTCCAAATACAGTCTAAGCAGCACTTATTTCTAAAACAGTTTAAGCAGCACTCGTTCTAATACAATCTAAGCAGCATTCATTTCTAATACATTATAAGCAGCACTTGTTTTTCACAGTTTAATTTAGCAGCACTCGTTTTGAACAATCAGACGACATCCGTTTTAACACAGTTTATACAACATTTATTTCAACAGTTTAAGCAACACTCCACTAAGCATTTCAGTTCGCCTCTCACTCAACGACGATGCTGGAGTCTCAGAACGACGCACATCNATTATAAGCAGCACTTGTTTTTCACAGTTTAATTTAGCAGCACTCGTTTTGAACAATCAGACGACATCCGTTTTAACACAGTTTATACAACATTTATTTCAACAGTTTAAGCAACACTCCACTAAGCATTTCAGTTCGCCTCTCACTCAACGACGATGCTGGAGTCTCAGAACGACGCACATCATTCAGTTAAAGGTCGTCCAAGGGCCGCCTCTTAAGCGTTTTAATACACTAATGGAAGCTTTACGGCACCTGTACACTACTGTCGAAACCCACTTGGAATTCCTAAGAGAATTTCAAGCGGGTCGTAAGGTTTCACTTGCCGTAAGCTACAGCATTGACCAGAAACTCGATAAAAATTCAAGCCATGGAAGTCTTCTGTATTTATTTGGTAACTTCGGTCTCGACGTGATGTATATAAATATACAGATATTATGTGTGTACCAAATGCAGCTGCAGCTATCACAGATATAGAGGCAGCATGTGCAGCAGCAGCCATTGCAGGTGCAACTACAGCAGCTGCCATTACATGTGCAAATGCAGCAGCTGCCATTACAGGTGCATCTGCAACAGCTGCCATTACAGGTGCAACTACAGCAGCTGCCATTACATGTGCAACTGCAGCAGCTGCAATTACAGGTGCAACTGCAGCAGCTGCCATTACAGGTGCAACTACAGCAGCTGACATTACAGGTGCAACTGCAGCAGCTGCAATTACAGGTGCAACTGCAGCAGCTGCCATTACAGGTGGAGGCTTTGCAACATATAATGTATTGCACTGCTTCTTTGGCCACAAAATCATCCAAACTGCCAACTTACTTGCAAAAATCCAAACATTCAGAATAATGAGCTACACCAACTGAAGTTTCTCGAAGAATTTAAAGCTCTTCAGACGGTTAAATTCACTTGGAAATAATGCGATCCGATCTCTTTCGATTTGCTTTGCTTCGGACAAGAAGTTTCTGTGCTACGGACACAGGCCTAGTTTTGTAAACTGCACGCAGCTCGTATACGCAAACTTGAAGCAGCGAAAAGTTATGCTCACTACCAGAGTTTTCTTGAGTTTACACTGGGTCTTGTTAGGTTACCACTGAATCTTAGATAAAATTCCTTGCCAACAATAGAAACGAGTCGCCTTTTCCTTTATTGTTGGAGTCAGAACGTCGAAAAAAGCCGAAAACAATTAACAATTTCCTATTTTTTTAGAGTTACGTGATTGAAAATATAAATGCACTTTAGTATGAATCGCATCATTCAATTCTTTTTAGTGTCTTCCCTAAATACAAAACGACTTAAAGAAAAGAGTGAATTTCTATTACCATTAAACCCGTTATTGCTGTGAAAACTTCAGTGGCTGAAATTTCTCTGCACAGAGCCTCTAGTTACGAATTAGTTTGCTTCAATCTTTAAGTTACGAATTAGTTTAATATTGCCCTAGGGTCGTGAACTACCAGGCTAGTATCTTTCAGTTTAAAAACTAGTAGGCCACTACCCTGCAGTAGCGAACTCCTAGAACATTACCCTTTAGTAACAAACTATAACGCAATTACCTTTAGTTAGGCAATACATAGTAGTTCATTATCCCTTTACCTACGAACCAGCAGGCCATTACCCTTTACTTATAAACTAGTAGGCTACTACCCTATACTTAGAAACTAGTAGGCTACAACCCTTTACTTAGGAACTAGTAGGCTATTACCATCTAGTATCTACTAATGGACTACGGCCCATTAGTTCCCCCTTGGACTCTTATAGGGAAAGTTACCGGCGGTCCAGTAGACCAGGGTTAACGCATGCACAAATTAATTACGCTCATTAATCACAGTATTTTGCCGTGAACGCGCATTACGGACGATGTTACGCCATGCGACGCACAGCTACCCTGCCACAACGCCAGCAAGAAATACGCCAACACTTTCTGTAAATTGTAAATAAACATGAAAATTGTAAATTTTTATGTATATTATATAAACAATGCATTTATTACCCAATTTAAAGTATTGTGCATTTTTAGTGAATACACTTGTCCGTTCCAGAGTTGAGAATTTATGAGGAATATTCTCAGCATAAAATTAATTATAGGACATACTTTAAAAAATCGTTTTCAATTTCAGTAAGCTGAAAGAAAAAATTTAACAAATTTTCTCTTAATTTTCCAATTTCCAGGTGCAAAAAAGTATACGCTGCAATACCTGAAAGGTTCAGCTTGAAAAAAAAACAAGAATTTCAATCATTTGAATAGCAACGTGTTGCAGTCTTCGGCTCACTCACCGCTGAGGTCACAACGTCTTGCAGTATTCGGCTCACTCACCGCTGAGGTCACAACGTCTTGCAGTCTTCGGCTCACTCACCGCTGAGGTCACAACGTCTTGCAGTGTTCGGCTCACTCACCGCTGAGGTCACAACGTCTTGCAGCGTTCGGCTCACTCACCTCTGAGTTCGCAACGTCTTGTAGACGCCGTGACTCGATTAGTGCATGAGCTTTGTTCTATATAGTTTCTTTTTAGACTTGGGTTGTACTATCAGAAGAACACGTAGCGGCCTAAGTACACGTAGTGGCCTAAGTACATGTAGCGGCCTAAGTTCACGTAGCGGCCTAAGTTCACGTTGCGGCCTAAGCACACGTGGCGGCCTTAGTTCACGTAGCTGCCTAAGTACACGTAGCCGCCTAATTAAGTGCACGTAGCTTCCTATAACTACACGTAGTGGCCTAAGGACAGGTATCGGCCTAAGAGAACGTAGCAGCCAATTTCTCGTTTGTGATTGGTGGGTTTAGCTTGAAAATCCGTCAGTGATTGGCTGATACGAACTCAAAAATTACGAACTCGAAAATACGAACTTGAAAATATTTTTGGAATCACGAACTCGAAAATATTTTTGACAGTACGACCCCTGTGATGTGCGTCAAGCACTTGAGCGCCACGTATTGTTTCTTCAGATGCAGTCATCCCCTCTTACTTGCAGCAAGAAAGATCCAGAAGACGCAATTTATTCGAACGTGTGCCCAGAAGCACTTTGCGGTCCATCTTCCTCGGTAATGCTGTGCTCGCTCCACGTCTCCCGAGTCCTGGCGCTTACATCAAAACAAATTGAAGATTTGGATGTCTGCCTCAAGCATGCAATCCGCGTCAGCGTTTCTTTATAGATTTTCCTGTGCGATATTGTTACTCTTTAGAATGAGAATTTTTGCGAAGAATCGCGTAACATTTAAAAAATATTAAAGACAACATAAAACAAATTACAGATTTGGATGTCTGCCTCAAGCATGCAATCCGCGTCAGCTTTTCTTTATAGATTTTCTTGCGCGATATTGTTACTTTTTAGAATAAGAATTTTTGCGAAGAATCGTGTAACATTGAAAAGATATTAAAGGACAAATCAAAACCGATTGAATATCTGGATGTCTGCCTGAAGCACGACTTCCACACCGTCTTATTTTAATTTTCTTGTGTGATTTTCCGATTCGAATAATACAAACATTCGTAAAGAATTACATAATATTTTAAAAATACAAAGTCATTCCCTGCTTACATTATCGAGAAAATTTCTACACCGTATGTAGATGAAATTTTTAATTGGATAAGACAGAACATAAAGATGGCCAAAAACCGTGAATTATCGAACAAAATCGACGAATAATTTAGTAATCGAAAACGTGAGTTAAACGGCTAATTATTTTCATGAAAGAATCTATCTAAATTAATAAATATCTACAATATACATTACAAATACAATATACAAATAAATATACATTACGTAACCTAAATAAAAAGTTAAGGCGAATAATACTGATGTAAAAATATAATATAATGATATATACTGATATAAAATTAACATATCTGATCAACACTGCCAATATCAGTAATACTGATTTAAAAATAACAGAACTAACCCCTAAAGTCAAAGAGGAATATAATATTCTGACATGAGTTCCAACGCAACGTCTCTTTTGTCTTTTTATTTTATTATTATATTTTTATTTTTTATTAGAAATTGCGTGCACGTGTGAGTTGACATTTTAGACGTAAATAAACTACACATTCAAAGCACAATTTTCATCGATAACGTTGAGGAATTTGTTCTCAAAAATACATCATATGGAGGTCAAAAAGAATCCCAGTTACGTATGCAATTTTCTCACCAGTAAACTAATAAAACGCGTGCACCTTTTATTCAAAATTGAATTGATTTTAAAAAACAACGCAAAAATATGGCACTTTTATTGAGAGAAATATCTATGTAAATCGCTGTTTTGCCTCGCACAACCGAGTAACCGAGTGAAAAATTAATTTTGCAATAAATTTATTGTCTTGCAAAAAAGCAAGTCATTTTAGAAATTGTTGTGGGAATCCATTGATTTATTCTAATAAATACGCATAAATATACAGAAAATTCTGTTTGAATAAATTAATTCTCCCTGTTTTAGGTACACATCAATTTATTCTAAATATGCAGAAAAAAAACGGAAAAAAATTGATTTGAATGGATTAATTTCCCCGAAAAATTTGAAAACTTTCTTCGGATCTTCTTGCGTAAAATGGCCCCTGCGTCGCACAGGCATCGATCAAGCCGACAGTTTCTGGCGCGGAAAAAATTATTGACGACGCTGGAAAAAGCGAACGAGATCGGCAGTTTTTTTAGTTAAATTTTTTCAGAAAAAAAAACATTATTCGCACTGACAGCTTTTGGGTATTACAATTTTTGATGGGGTTGGATAAATAAATTTATATTCAATTTTACGTGCACTAGAAACAAAATACAAAAAAGTCAGTTATCTTTTGCAGCATTGTAGTTTTGCAGAAATAACAGTTTTTTAAACAATAAGATATGTTTTTACGAGCGTAGATGGAACCTTCCTCGCAAATTCAGTTCATCAAGGTGGAATTCTTCAGAGAGCAGTTCCACCCAACTGCTCAATATTGTTCGGAGCTCGAATCTTTCAATTCAAAAAGCTTCCAACGCAAATAGTTTTCACTGTACGGAAGTTCAAGCCTCAATTACAAGCTTTTGTTCCAATGAAAAACAAAAGGAATATTGTAAAATTTTATCGATCAGGTCAAAAATTGTGAATGAGCATAGGCGGTCAAGAGCGCGTTTGCTTCTACCGTTTATCCTTTAATTTCATTGCGTAAAATAATTAGGAAGGACAATGAATTTTACAAACGTACAAGCGAATCTGCCATTTTTGAATATGTCAATGTGTATGGGAAAATTTTAGACAATGATTTTCCCCAAGTGTAAGAAAATTCTGTCATAGCTACACAACTTCACAGCATTTAAACAAAATTAAGCGAGACAAGTATTTTCCCAATACTGTCAAGCTTACACAAGAACTTGAATGTATCAGGAAAAGATTTATAAAAACATCAAACTCGTCAAGACGTATAAGACAAGTCTGTCAGTTTCTTGAGCGAGCAGAAAGCAGACCATAAAATATCGCTCGGTCTCTAGCAGTGCCATATATTTCTGGCACCCCAGAGCGACAAGCACTACTCATGACACATGAACAACCAAAAGCTTTCCTGCAAGACTTGTATGGGGCATAATTACCGCGGGTTTTCGATGACCTTCCGATATCGGTTGGTCATTACAAGAAAGTCCCACGTATTCCGCGGCTCTTGCCTTCATATCGTATTTACGGAGAACTTGCTCGCACAAAATAGCTCTCGCACTGCAGGCCAAGCTCAGAAATGACGCGTCAAAATGCCTGTCACTTCATTACGCTTTAATAACTCGCTCGATAAAGTGTATGAAAACCTGCGATCCGACTCAAAGTCAGTCCATATAGGTAACCCTTGAAAATTTATTGAAAAAAATGAAAGGAAAAATTGAAAAAACGCTCTTGAAAAAGCTGAATAAACATGAGAAACAGGAATGCGCGGTTGCTATATTACATAGTAAAATACTGGCAATTCTCATTCCGTCATTTATTTCAAACGTTGTCAGCATAAATTCTACATGACCACCTCACTCACAATGCCAGCCTTTCTGAAAAATTCCTTTGCGATTAGAGGTGAAAAAATTAATGTCCAAAGGACTTCAATTTTTACATGACCAATATCCTAGCGGGCAATAGCGATATCGGGTTTGATCCAAGCCAGTAATGAGCTTTTTTATCAATAACTGCGTGGTCGCTTAAAGGAAATCAGCACGCTCGGTTCAGTTTTAATTACAAATAAAAAGGGAGTTCAGGTCCAATTAAAATAACAGATATTTGTAACGCGGTGGCTGGCGGAAGTATTGGCGTAAAAAATATTGTTCTAAATACTAACACATCGAGTTGAAGTAATTAAATTTATATATTTTTTACCGTGCAAGGGCAAACGATACAATTTACATATACAATAGGTTAACTCGAAATAATGTCAGAACTTCTTGAACGAGATGGAAAGATACTTCGAAGCCTCAACGCACAGAAGGTAAGGACAGAACCATAACTAATGCCACACATATTTAACAGCCACACGCCACACAGCAGCAGTGGCCACACACCACACAGCAGCAGCTACACGCCACACAGCAGCAGTGGCCACACGCCACACAGCAGCAGCTACACGCCACACAGTAGCAGCTACACGCCACACAGCAGCAGCTACACGCCACACAGAAGCAGCTACACGCCACACAGCAGCAGCTACACGCCACACAGCAGCAGCTACACACCACACAGCAGCAGCTACACGCCACACAGCAGCAGCTACACACCACACAGCAGCAGCTACACACCACACAGCAGCAGCTACACACCACACAGCAGCAGCTACACGCCACACAGCAGCAGCTACACGCCACACAGCAGCAGCTACACGCCACACAGCAGCAGCTACACACCACACAGCAGCAGCTACACGCCACACAGCAGCAGCTACACACCACACAGCAGCAGCCACAAGCCATGTCAACAGACCGCTGAGAGCCCTCCGTTTGCTCTCCCCACTGACATTGGCGCGGAGTCCTGAGTGTCTTTACCGGTAACGATGACTTCCAGTTATTGCGGTAATCAAATGCCTTAACGGTAAAGATGACTTCCAGTTACTGCGGTAATCAAAGGTCTTCTGGGTCACGGTGACCTCCAGTTATCACGGTAATTACAGGCCTTCCCATTACCAATGACCTCAGGTTACGGCGGTAATCAAAGGCCTTCTCGGTCGCGGTAAACTCCAGTTATCGAAGTAATCAAAGGTCTTCCCAGTAATGCGACCTACATTTACCGAGTTAAGCGAATGTCCGGTCTTCTCAAAAGAAGCCATCACAAATTACAACGATTATCTACCGTCACACGAATCACTAAACTAAACAGATACCGCACTTAGCTCGACGCTCTTCAATTTAAACAATACTAGTCATAAATACGATTAGTAAGATTAGATTACGACATAATACCGTAACTAAGAAGCTGTATCGATCTCGCTAAAAAGTTTTGGTTCTGTCTAAAAATAGTATAAATAAAAATTAAATAAAAAAATTATATAACATTATTAAATATATCTAAAATAATGTAGAATTGATGGTTTTCATTAAGAGCTGAGAACTTAGGCGCTGTAGAGGCCTTCAAGTGACAATTTAATTCGGAAAAAGAATTCTAATAAAAGAATATACAATGAAATTTAGTGATTGCTCATATAAACATAAGTTGCTACAAAGAAAAAGGGTCAGTGAGAGAGGAGTGAGCCACAGAAAGAAAAAATATCTAGAGGCGATCTAGAAAAAAATATAACTCAGTACTCACTGCTGTGAGTGACAGAGAGCGCATTTTCTCGTCGACGAAAACATGAAGTCACGGACGGACAGACAGACGGGCATGGCGAGCACAATAGTAAATTTTATTCATAATTGAGAAAATGCGCTAAAAAAAAGATCTAGAGGTCATCTAGAAAAAAAAATCTAGAGGTAATCCAGAAAAACATGCCTAGAGCCGATATAGTAAAACACGAAACTGCCAAAAACCGATCTAGTAAAACACGAAACTGACACAAAGCCGATCTAGTAAAACACGAAACTGACAAAAATAAAGTCGACAAACTAAATAATGACAACAGACACAATCTGCGGAGTCAACAGCAGGGAAAATCGTTCGTTCAGTAGCGCAATTCTCAAGCTCTTTTTCCGGGACCACTGAAAACCACTCTTGGAAATCAGTGAGATTTTTTCCAAATACCGAAACACGTTTCGCTCTTATGTTCATCATCCTGACCCAGTTTGGCCCGGTAAAAAAAGTGGTATCAGTGCTACGTACTATAGGTGCGTCACTATTTGGACAACATGACTCATTCATTTTTCTGGATGCACGACAGTGTCCTCCAAAACCCACGAGTGGCGAAGCAAACAGCGCAAAATAAAATAGAATAACACTCAAAATAGCGCAAAATATAATAAAAATGACGCTCAAAATCGCGCAAATAAAATAAAAATAACAATCAAAAAACAACGCGAAATAAAATGGAAATGACACTCAAAATAGCGCAAAATAAAATAAAAATGACACTCAAAATAAAATAGAAATGACACTCAAAATAGAGCAAAAAATAAAAATGGCACTCAAATAAATATTCTATCTAGCAGACGATGCGAAACCAAACGACAAAATATATAGTGAGAAAAATATGAGATGAACGCTCGTTCCGTAGAACAACAAAGAAACAGAAAACATCGCTCGTCATTTTGGGCATCGAGCTTCTACTTTGATACGAAAAACGATATCAAAAACATTCCATCTAAGTTCATAGAAATAACTAAAAAATTTCATATATGAAGCGACGAATCTTGCAGACGTATTATAGGTCAATAAGGATAGCGAATTCGTCGTTAGTATTCCTAACATCAGACCAGGAATTTAGGTTAACGAATCGGCAAGGCGAACGAACTGAAAGAAATCTAGGAGTTGAGAAACGAAAATTTTCATCATGTGGAAAAATTAATCGAAGGGGCCTAAAACAAAAACTTTATTTACACGGTTTAGATGAGAATAAATTTACCTGAAGCGTAAGAATTCCTAACATCAGACCAGGAATTTAGGTTAACGAATCGGCAAGGCGAACGAACTGAAAGAAATCTAGGAGTTGAGAAACGAAAATTTTCATCATGTGGAAAAATTAATCGAAGGGGCCTAAAACAAAAACTTTATTTACACGGTTTAGATGAGAATAAATTTACCTGAAGCGTAAGAATTAATCCTTATAATGTAAAACAATAAATGGAATTTGGAGGCCTGGCAACAAGAGAATTTTGCACCGAAAGAAACATATTAAATCCATTATAATCTTTCAGCGTAACTAAAATATTATTGAATCATATTTCAGCAGTTTGCAGTTAACGATAGAACAAGGTTTAATGAATAACTATTTTCCTAGTATACGAAGTAATAATGATAAACCTATTTCAGGAGAGGACTGCTATTTTCCAAGTCGAATTGTAAAGTAATCAATCCGAGGAAAGCTTTCAAATTCCTCCTTGCCTTTCGCATACTTTTACAGTCAATAGAGGGTACGAATATTTCCACTAGTTACAACGCTTTTCCTAGCTAAATAGTGATCGAATTGTGACAGTAAAATTTCGTGATTAGCCAGCCTACACTAAAGAAAACAAATGGGACATAATGTGCAATTAGCAACACACTTCTTACCCACAGCACAAGCAGAGAGCGGATACAGCGGATACGTCCTCTAGCAAGACCAAGCGGGGTTAGGCTGACCCACATAAGGACAATTAAAGAGTGCATCGATATTTGGACACTGCCCCGCTCATTTTCCTCATAATTTGGACAGAAAAGTGTGAATTATAACTCTGAGTGTTTGCAGTGCTCAACTCGGACCGCTGCCAGAGGACAATCCGCAGCAGAAAACAATTGCGGACACGCCAGGACGCAGTCCGATATTGCGGAGTAAATCGCGGGGCCCATGGGGAGTAATGGAGAAAATTGCGTCCATTAATTGCTGCTCGTGTGTCCATTAACGGCTGCACACGCGTCCATTAACTGCTGCACACGCGTCCATTAACTGCTGCACACGCGTCCATTAACTGCTGCACACGCGTCCATTAACAGCTGCACACGCGTCCATTAACTGCTGCACATGCGTCCATTAACTGCTGCTCACGCGTCCATTAACTGCTACTCACGCGTTCATTAACTGCTGCACACGCGTCCATTAACTGCTGCTCACGCGTTCATTAACTGCTGCACCTGCGTCCATTAACTGCTGCTCACGCGTCCATTAACTGCTACTCACGCGTCCATTAACTGCTACTCACGCGTTCATTAACTGCTGCACCCGCGTCCATTAACTGCTGCTCACGCGTCCATTAACTGCTGCACACGCGTTCATTAACTGCTGCACACGCGTCCATTAACTGCTGCTCTAGCGTCCATTAACTGCTGTTCAAGTGTCCATTAACTGCAGTACACAGCGTCCATTAACTGCTGTTCAAGTGTCCATTAACTGCAGTACACGTGTCCATTAACTGCTGTTCAAGTGTCCATTAACTGCAGTACACGTGTCCATTAACTGCTGCTCACGTGTACATTAACTGCTGCACACGTGTACATTAACTGCTGCACACGCGTCCATTAACTGCTGCACACGCGTCCATTAACTGCTGCTCACGCGTCCATTAACTGCTGTTCAAGTGTCCATTAACTGCAGTACACGTTTCCTTTAACTGCGGTAATAGCTCTTACCGGTGACGACAACTACTTCGCTAACAGCTGTAGGTATTAATTTCGTAAAATTGCGCGGCAATACAGCAGTGTATTTTGCACCAGCAGCGGCAATACAATAGTGTACAATAGTCATCACTACAGCCTAGATTTATTTATTATTTATTTTGCGAAAGGTATATGCATCGTTCGCTAGTAACGAATTTTATCTTTAAAAACACGTGATTCACCATGACTACACAGGATTCTCATAGCGGGGTGAAAGTTGTGAATAGCTGTAGGCCGGAAGTCGACATTGTGATGGGAAGAACTTCAACTCCGAAAACGGACGAGTTTCCAATCATCTTTTTTTGTAGTGTAAAAAAAATCGTGTAAAATAGGCAAAATGAGTAGCAGCTAACACTTAAATCCTTCAAAAAATAGCCAACAGCGGATGGGCAAAAGAGAGTGGCATTTGTTTGGTTGGCAAGTTCTGAACTTCCGTCGACTTCTGCGTCAAGATTTTGCCAAAATTTTAGGGACAACGCTGGATGGAACTAGATAATAAAATAATTATATTAGCGAAACTCTTCTAACGAGAACTTTACTTTTATTGTTAAAAAGTTTCTACAATGCACTTGACTCTTACTCCAACATCATCAGCAATCATAGTGCAAAATACAGAACGATGTTATAAGCCATGAGGTATCCACAGCATTCCGCCTATAGGAATAACATGGATATCAGAGAGTTAGCAGATTCAGCTTTAAGATTTTTTCCGACGTACACGCAACGCTTACATCGATAACAAAATCAATACGCTAGTATCACTCAATTGCACCGATAAAAAAGTGTGTTCAACCTTTAACCATGCTTTTGAAGTTATAGTGGAATAATGAATCCGAGGAAACCGCGCTGGATTTATACAAAAATTTCTACAGACAAAATAATTAGGAAACGAACGAGCGTAGTACGAAGTTTGTCAAGCAGGGTAAACAACACACCGAGCTCACCGAATTGCACCAGTTTCGCAATTACAAACACGCCGCAATTTGCAGCAAAAGACGGTACCGGCAGCAGCGGCCTAGCTAGAAGTCGAGTTTGATAGGCAGCGTAGCAAGACTCGAGGCAGCTATAGGGAGTGCCACGGAAGAGCTTTTGTCCTTCTTACAAGGCACAGAATTTGGCTACATTCCAAACGCCGGTCATGAGCAGAGCAGCAAAACACCAGCACACGCTTCCTGTTCCTCGCGTCTCTGATGTATGGAGCCTTGGGACGCTATTGCTGTACATCGCGAGCGTTCGTGTAAAATAAGATCTACAGCAAGGCTGGTGCAAAGAAGATCGTGTCGGAACACATGCTCGTAACGTTGGTCTGTACATCGCGAGCGTTCGTGTAAAATAAGATCTACAGCAAAGCTGGTGCAAAGAAGATCGTGTCGGAACACATGCTCGTAACGTTGGGAATGTTTGGAACATTTGGGCATTACTGTTTTTGGTCGCCTTTGTTGCTGCACGCTAAATGATGGAAAATTTTACAATGCTTTCTTTTGGATCATGGAATGATAAGAGAATAGTGTGGCTTACTGCACAAGTGTATCAGCACTGAATCAAAGTGTTTGCTACACATTATGATACTTTGATTAAGTTCTTGCCATAGTTCTAACTCAAATATACTGTAGCTACCCGCTTAACGGATTTAACTAATGGACATCGGGCTTGTCAATAGCCCATAAAGAAACGCTGTCAGCACGTAGAGAGTCGCGAAAACTTAAAGTACGCGATTCCACTAATGCACATGAGACGATAAACTTAAATTTTATTGAGATTAACACAAAAGAGACGCAGAAATAAATTGAATT
This sequence comes from Hyalella azteca, assembly GCF_000764305.2. Taxonomy (NCBI): domain Eukaryota; kingdom Metazoa; phylum Arthropoda; class Malacostraca; order Amphipoda; family Hyalellidae; genus Hyalella; species Hyalella azteca. Next base: position 436,703 of record NW_025943273.1, on the reverse strand, counting down.
TAACACAAAAGAGACGCAGAAATAAATGGTATGGTGGAAAATGCTGTTTTTGTTACTGCCGCTTGATTATTTCTCATTATAGTTATGAATTAAATAATTCAATCGTTAATGTCTGCACCAGAAAATAAATAAATAAATAAAACATTTTTAAAAACCACGTTTTTCTGGTGGTTATAAAACTAAAAACAGTTAAACAAAACAAATAAAAAAGTTTTAAATACCACTTTTTCTTAACGGACAGAAAAGAAAAACATTAACTCTTACATAACATTGAAGTTATGTAGAATGTTATGTAATGTTAAGTAAGAGTTAATGTTTTTCTTTTTTGTCCGTTAAGAAAACGTGGTTTTAAGTTTTTTATTTGTTTTATTTCATTGTTTTTAGTTTTGTAACCACCAGAAAAACGTGTTTTTTATATTTTTATATATTTATTTATATTCTACTTTTTAGTTTAGCAATTTTAGCAATTCAAATCATTTTCCAGGGTTGGCAACTCTGGATGTTCGATAAAAAAAACGATTCCCAAACCGTGAATTTTTAGATTTTTTTAATTAAAAAACAAATTAAATTTTTTTTTCAACTTATTAGTTCTGCTGCTCAAATCTTGAATTGTTAGGCAGCATAAGCATGCACGCCATATTTTAAGTTGCTAGGATCTTCAGAAGTGCTCTAAATTAAGGTCTGAATTTTAGATGACAGACAGACAGACACGAAGCGAAAATGAGAAAAACGTGGTAAAATAGATAGATTGATCCCCATGCTACCCAGCAGGCAATGACGTTGAAACGTTCAATTAACGTTCGTTCAACTAAACAACGTTTATTTTACCGTTAGCCAACTTTATTTTAACGTTAGCAACGTGCATTTCAGTGTTAATAACGTTTATTTTAACGTTGGAAACGGATATTTCAGTGTTAATAACGTTTATTTTACTTTCAACAACGTTTTTTCAACTTTAACAACGTTTATTTAAACGTTAACAACGTTTATTTCACCATTAACAACGTTTATTCAACGTTATCAACGTTTATTCAACGTTATTAACGTTTATTCAACGTTATCAAGGTTTATTCAACGTTATCAACGTTTATTCAACGTTAACAACGTTTATTTCAATGTTTACTCAACGTTAACAACGCTTATTTAAACGTTAAAACGTTCATTTCAATGTTAACAGCGTTCATTTCAACGTTAAAAACGTTTATTTTAACGTTATAGAAGTTTATTTTAACGTTAATAAAGTTTATTTCAACGTTAACAAAGTTTATTTCAACGTTAAAAGTTTATTTCAACGTTAACAACGTATACTTTAACGTTACTCAGCAGATAAATGACGTTGAAACGTTTAATTGGCGCTCATTCAACGTGGATTTTCAACGTTAATATCAGATGTCTAGTGGGTAATTAACAGTTCATATTCCTTATAAGTCCTTAACGTATTAAACAATGTCAAAAGAAACATGACAGGCGACTCATGGAGTCGATACGTGCGCAATACTAGCCATGCGCTACATATTACGTTACACTTTATAGCAGAAATGTAGACTCAAAATGATCAATAATAAATACAAATGATAATTCAAATCATTTACGCTCTATGGCAGAAATTTTGACTCGAAATGATCCATGACGATATAAATACAGATGATAATTCAAATCATTTACGCTCTATGGCAGAAATTTCGACTCGAAATGATACATGACGACATAAATACAAATGATAATTCAAATCCATACATGTTTTATATAGAAACACGACAGGTTTTGATGAAACTTAGGTTTATTTCGTATCATATACTTGTGTATTTACCCTCACTTCTCCGTGTCACACAAGTAATTACCCTCACTTCCCGTGTTGCACACAAGTATTTACCCTCACTTCGCCGTGTTGCACACAAGTATTTACCCTCACTTCTCTGTGTAACACACAAGTATTTACCCTCACTTCTCCGTGTTGCACGCAGTATTTTCCCTCACTTCTCCGTGTTGCACACAAGTATTTACCCTCACTTCTCCGTGTTGCACACAAGTATTTACCCTCACTTCTCCGTGTTGCACACAAGTTCCCTCACTTCTCCGTGTTGAACAAAGTATTTACCCTCACTTCTCCGTGTTGAAAACAAGTATTTGCCCTCACTTCTCCGTGTTGAACAAAGTATTTACCCTCACTTCTCCGTGTTGAAAACAAGTATTTACCCCTACTTCTCCGTGTTGCACACAAGTATTTACCCTCACTTCTCTGTGTTGAAAATAAGTATTTACCCTCACTTCTCCGCGTTGCACACAAGTATTTACCCTCATTTCTCCGTGTTAAAACAAGTATTTACCCTCACTGGAGGAGTACGAGACCCTCGTATTTACAGCACACAAGGGCAGGAGTGGCGCGAAGTAAACTATCATTGAGTTAGGACACAAAAGTTAGGCCGAAAGCTTTCTTTATCCAGCACAAGTTGGCGTGCAGCTTGAAGGACGAAAATGGTGCAAGTTTCGAACACGTCAGTTCGTTCGACGCACAAAAACTACACTTCAGTAATATTAGTGTATTTTAATTCGTCTTGACTACTTAATATCATTCAAATCAGCACTGTCATATCACTAAAATATGTTCTGTTATTTATTAGTGCAACTATGGATGGTATTAAGCAAGCAGCTTCATAAATATCTCGAATAATTTCGATGGATAGTTAGTTTTACAGCCTTCAAAAGTTTTCTTTATGGCTCACTATTCTTCTTCACTAGTTGTATTTTGACGGTTTTTGAGGTACAACCTTACTTTTCCCATTTTTACATTTCACAATCACGTAGCTGAAAAGTAACTTTACGTAAATTTAAATCGGCCTTTTGATGAAACGATCAGAATTTTTAATTTGCGTCATTTTATTAAAAATGAGAGAAAAATTACATTCCTTATTTTCGACCCAAAAAACACATACGACTGAAAGGTTCGAAAAACCACATACAAATATGACTGGAAACCTGCAAATGTTAATGTAGAAAGCCTATACAATTTGGAACCGGCATACCATCACAGTAATAAACATGCCTTAAATACGAGCAAGTCGGCGACTCAATGTAATACAGGAATATCGTATTAGATCTGGCGCCGCAGCCTCCATGGAGAGCTTCAAAGTTATCAGGCTGTGGCTCGGCGGATTATTTTTCCATGCCATAGAAGTAATCTTGGTTGCAATAGCGAGCTCAGTGCTTACACTCAAAGAAGTGAATGCGACTATGCAAATAGTGATACATTTTTTACTCTTTGTGGATCATCCTGACCCAATCTGGGCCCATACTTTCAAAAAGAGTTAAGAGATCGAAAGTTTATCAGCCAATCATTGACGGCCTTTCAAGCAAAATCCACCAATCATAGACAAGAAAATAGAGCGTAAGTACTTACGTTCACTTAGCGAGTTTTGAAAGTATGGCCCCTGGTCCAGTAAGAAGGAGAATCCATGCTACGTGCAAGAAGTGAGCGCGCTATTGGGACAAATGACCCATTCATTTTTATGAGTGTTGAATGCTTCGAATAGTTCATTCCTCGGTTACTTTGCCAGCGTGATTAGGAAGCTTAGAGTCACTGACTGTAAAAGGGTGAAATTTTCACCGTATTTTGCTGTTTATTTAACAATTAAGGGCTTGCCGATATAATCATGACTATCGGTCATAATCATCGATAATCGTAAATAGTCATTAGATATACAAGAAGTAAATCATCCCCTCTAAATTCTTACCGCTATCATTTACGACTGACAGAAAGATTTGGTGAAATTTAGAGAAACGAAAAATACATCAAATAATGACTACAAATGGCTACACGTCCACGCAAGTAGAATCGAAAAGTAAACTTTTCACGATATTTTGCATATCATCGAATGACTGCCGCCGAAAACCTCTTTTGCTATTTGCATAGAAACTATTATTTTTATCAGACACGTTGACTAAGAAATCAGGTCACTCTAAATTTCAATTCATGAAATGCTTCACATACATCAAACCGGTAAATTTTCTATGAATTTGTGTAAATCAATACCACGGACAATTGAGACTGTATTCGCCGCAAAAGGTGAATCTACACCATACTAAAATACTACATGTTTTGTTGATTTTCAAGATATTTCCTTATTTTGTCCAATAAATAAGGCCTACTAACTTACCCGATTTATGCAATTCTGCACGAGTATTTTATGTATGTCAAGTAAGTTAAATGTATACTTTTGGTGCAAAAAGACACTTTTAAAGAATTTTCCTTATTTTGTCCAATAAATATGACCTAACTTTAACTTACCCGATTTACGCAATTCTACAAAAGTATTTTATGTATGTCAAGTAAGTAAAATGTATACTTTAGGTGCAGAAAGACACGCAATTGTTAGTCAAGCGTGCCGGCACCGCTAGACACTGGAGCATGACTGCGCATTTTCGAAGGCAGGCATCGGGAGTTCGGTTACAATTTGAGCGGTCGTTCTTTTGTTGTGCCAGCAAACTTGCATGAATAATGCGCTCCACTATGAATATGAATAATGCGCTCCACTATGAATATTGAGGCGGCCAGGTCTACGCCTTACAGCGTATATACGCTTAGAACAAAATTGAATGCCCCCCAGGTTAAATTAACAGATGCACTTAGATACAATGCACGCAATGGGATAAATTGATTGAATAGTGAGACGCTTTCTGCATGTAGAACTGATATGCCAATTTGCCGAGCCAAACAAGGTGAAGATGACCCATAAAAGTGCAAAAGAAGCGTCGTTATTTGGACAAATAGTCGTTCATCACCCTGAGTGTACGCTCAGATGTGTAAAAGAAACATTGCTATTTGCGGACAAAAAAGCCGCTTATTTCTCTAAATGGATACTCAGAAAAACCTCGCCCCAACCCTCTCATCAAGCTACGAGCACCGCGCGTTATGTTGATGTTAGACGAACCTTCATGAGTGTGCGTATCATTATTATTATTATCATTATTATTACCATTATTATTTTATTATTATTATCGAGTGTGCAAATCGATGCGTTAATGAGCGATATTTTCAAAATGTTTTTGATCTGACATGTGCATTGCTTTGATTGTTCGAGCGTTTAATTGGCTGTCAATATCTAGCTTCATATGCTGATTAGGTATCTGGCTAAAATGTAATTTTAATTGAATTAAACGATAAAACTTTTGAATTAAAATAAAATAGTAACTGGTAGCCTCACAACAACGCAGACAATAGCACAGGAAATATGTTAAAAATTATTGCAAGCTTCTTGTTACACAAAAAGGGTGGCATAATGAATTTTAAATTGGGGCACTAGACTAAAGCGAACGAATTGTTTGATCCATTCGAGCTTTGCGCTAAATAAAATTAATAATAATAATGCTGTAAACTATTTTTAGCATCATACACGGCGTTGATCGAGCTTATTAAATTCATTCCAAAAATTGGCTCAATCTCTTTAGATGTTCCGTTCGCACGTAAAATCGTGGCCGAGATAAGTGTAAACTTAGGTTCGAACTTCCAGATTTATTCCCATTCAATTTCCCATTGTTCGCTATTTCCTGGTTGAAAATAACTCTACGGAATGCCAGAAGTTCAAAATCTATGTTTGTTGAAAGCCGCTTGGATGTGATTGGAATCTTCGGGAGACTTAATTAAATTTGCATAACGTCATATTGGAAGTCGAATAGCATTCCCGATTTTCCAGTCGTTTCTCGGGGAAAACAATACTTTGTTGAGTGAATAATTTTTTCAGGCTTTTATGTTGAAGTGCAGGTCAAAACTTGAACTGGATAAAGTTGTAGGGCAAATAGTTATTTAATCACGAGGGATTCCGATAAATGAAAATAACACATGAAGCAATTCTTCAGGCTTGTACACTATTTAGCCTCGAAGGCATATGCCTTACAATTTTTTACAGTCATTATTCTGTGCAATGTATATCTAGCATTATTGTATTCTGTGAAATGTATTTATCTCTCCATTCAAAAGTTTGTTTATTGGAAAAAATTAGATGTTTTTCGATACTTTTTGATAATGAAAGGATTTATTCTCTGATAAGAATATATTCTTGGAAAAGAAGTTTCTGCAACGCGAAAACACTTGGAAATACATGTACTTGTTTCCATTTTATTTTCCTCTCAACAATTAGAACGAATTTCTTCCTGGGAATATCGATTTCTTTGGGAATATACAAATTACATTCAAATCGATGCTGAGACTAAAGAAATTTTCGAGGCATCGATTTGAATGTAATTTGTATATTCCCAAAGAAATTGAGATTCCCAGAAAGAAATTCGTGCAATTCAACGAGTGCAATTTTTTGAAGATCAGCGCAGTCGTAAGAAAATTTCCTACACTTCTCCCGTCTTCCAGCTCGGAGTGGAAAGCGCAAATAATTTTGGGTAATTTCATCTATTGTCCTAAGCTAATAATGAGACTACTTCTTCAGTGTTCGCGTTGTCAAGGCACAATCTGCTATACAAGTTATGAACACAAGGAAATGCCATACAAAGCCAACACACAACAAAATCGTAGCGTGAGAAAAAGTAGAGCAGCTAACTTGCCAGGCTTTGAGTGCGCAGCACAGAACTGGACAATAATGGAATGCACCTTCCTGCCTAAATTACAAACTTGGCAGTGAGCTCTAACTTTTGGCAATTCATCTCGAAAGGCAAGCCCCACACCCAAGACTCAAGTCTAGCAAAGCCTTTGCGAAAAAAAAACTCAACGGCCTAAAGCCAGCTCGACCAAGTTCAGCGTTCCAAAGGATGATGTGTTTATGATGACCGAACTGTCAAAGGCTTCGTACGGTGCGAGCATCACATCTATGGCATCATAACAATCATGGACGATGTGTTTATGATGACCGAACTGTCAAAGGCTTCGTACGGTGCAAGCATCACATCTATGGCATCATAACGATAATGGACGATGTGTTTATGATGATAAACTGTCAAAGCTTCGATCGTATGATGCGAGCATCACATCTATGGAATAATCTGCACAAACGATGATGAGTTTTTTTGCGATCAAACCAACGGCCATTGTTTATTTAAACAGTTCACGTCCAACAGTCATCTTACGTTGAAATAATATTAATTAAAAGCTGTTTTAACAAAATCGACTCGTAATCAACGTTGTTTCGACATCATTTGCATGAAAAATATGCTAATAAACAATAAAAGTCTAGGGCGTGTCATCGAAGAACTGGCGGCTAATAATGCCTCTTTTTTCAGATACGATATGCATGCATGCAAAAATTTAAGACCGTCTCTCAGATTAAATTTTCGAGAAATATTAGGCAAACATCGCTGAAATTATCAGTCTTACACTCCCAAATTGAATGTTTATGCAGTTATAAGATTGTAGCAACTTATTCATCATGCGAATAATTCTAAAATAGAATTATTGTCAGATGAAGATTTTCAAATGTAGCTATATTTAATTAATTAATTTGAATTAAATTAAATTAATTGAATTAAACCCTGAAGTGACGCTAGTAAAAAAGATAACGTCCTACCTTTGCAGATTTCTCGGGAGTGAGTACCAACAAAATGCGTAGTGCTTACGGGAGTTTCAGGGAAATGTATTACGTACGTATTATGCTCGCTTCATTTTATCTCTCACTTAGATAAATCAACAGCTGCGTCACGCTCAAATATATCTTCAATATAAAGCAGGTGCTATACTTTCAAAACTCGCTAAGTGAACGTAAGTACTTACGCTCTATTTTCTTGTCTATGATTGGTGGATTTTGCCTGAATGGCCGTCAATGATTGGTTGATGAACTTACGACCTCTTAACTTTTTTTGAAAGTATAGGCCACTATTATTAGTGTGTCGTGTTTTTTCCTCATGGCCTAAACACGGTATCTTGTAATGCAACTTTCATACAGGGGCGAAACGCGATTGAATTAGGTTGAAGTTTCGAAGACAAAATTATACCCCGATGAAACTTGTGAATAAACCTAAAAAATTATGCCTGAAACTTGATTGAAACTTGTGAATCAAGCTGTAAATTAATTTCACTATTACTACGACATTGATGAAAATTTAGGATATATTTAGAAATGATAGAAAAAAGTTACAAAATTGTGAATAATAATACTCAGCTAGCTAATTATGACCGATTCATTCAAATCCAACCATTACAAACTTTATAAATAGTATGAAATAAAATTAAATTTTTGGGTCGTGACCAATATACATTGTATTCTGTGAAAATAAAGCACACATAAATTTTATAATTAGAGAGTTAATGAAAAAGCCTAAGTGAGTCTCAAAGCATTAACATAATTCTCATATTTGATAAATCAAAGCTTTCTCTCGATTTCAGAATATGAAGAAAATTCACATAAATACCTATTAAAATATAATCTGATTAAGTCGCGATCTCTTCTGAATGCAAAAGCACACGAAAATTAAAACCCAGACTTCGTTATGCAAAGTCAAGAGTCACGCACCGCTGACACGGTCAGTTTACAAAGGACTTTAAAGTCGGGTAAAAACTTTAATTTTCTTCAAAATGCAGAATAAAGACCACGAAGAAAACAAAGCCGCTAAGAACTACTGAGGCAAGTAATCTTTCTCATTAGAACTTGCGTGCAAAACAATCCCTAGTTTTTTTAGTGTCCGCACAATTTTAGAAAGGACCGCAAAGTTCGTGTCTGAGGCTCAAACATTTCCTGCAAGTTAAAAGACCGTGAGCAAGAGGTCCCAGCTCGTCGGATGGGTATAACTATGTAGAGTGACTTGATTTTTGGCCTCAAATTATTAGCTTTGAATGTGGTTACCAATGTAGAGTGACTTGGTTAATATACACAGCCTTGATGATCGGCCAACATGGAGTGACTTGAATCCAGGCTCTAAATAATTAGCCTTAATGATGGGCACCAAAATGAAGTGACAGATTCCTGGCCCTAAATAATTAGTCTTAATAATGGGCACAATATAGAGTGACTAGAATTCTGACCCTAAATAATTGGCCTTAATGTTGGGCACCATCAAAGAGTAACTTGATTCCTGGCTTTAAAACTGTGCACCAATATCAAGAGATATGCTTTATGACGCTAAATAATTAGCCATCAAAAATGAACAGCTACAAATTATGGCTTGCTTCATGAAGGTACAGAACAAGCCTTTGATGATTACGAACCGTAAGAGCGCTTTTTTCTTTGCTAGTGTTAAACAATTAGTCTTGCGAGATGCGGACCTACTAGTAATGACTTACTATAGCGGTAAAAACTGGATTGATTTGGAGGTTCGCAGTAAACTATGGAAGTAGATTTACAGGTTAATTAGCGGCATATTTACCAAGTTTAACGTCATAGAAATAAATTAAGATATTTTAAGTTAATAATAGAAATTACCTGAAATTTAACGGATTCATGCATTTTGAAATGCGATGCGACTACAACTGCTACGCCATTTAAGATGCTTAGTGACTATTCACTAAGTCAAGTAAACCCCCGAACCATGACTAGTTTATGGTAGAAAGTTAATATAATTGAGATAAGATAGCCAAAACAATCATAAAATAATGTTAAGTAGAATGTTAAACTGGCGTATAGCTCGGGAGAGATGGAGCCAATCTGCCTCAATATTGGGAAACAATTTTAGGGATAGGATCAAAATTAAAATAAATTTTTGATAAAGATTTTCAATGGACAGGACATTAAATTGATTGATAGACCGCCAATTAAACTGCATTTCCATTGTATAATGTAAAACTTTTTAAGCAAGGCCATTTTATAGCGTTAATATCGACAGACCAGGGCTCATACTTTTAAACAAAGTTAAGAGATCGTAAGTTCATCAGCCAATCATTGACGGCCTTTCAAGCAAAACCCACCAATCATAGACACGAAAATAGAGCGTAAGTACTTACGTTCACTTAGCGAGGTTTGAAAGTATGGCTCCAGGCAATCAATTTCACTAAAATTTATTATTGCGAGGACTGGACGATACCTAACCTTAACATTCATGATACCGAGTGAAACGTACAACAAACACTTCACTCACACGAGTCACAACTGTACAGGCACAGCAGTCGCAAATGTACTTCAATCGCCGCGGTCCAAAAAATTTATTAAAAAACTGGTTTCGAACCCTCGAATAAAATGTTAACCGCCTTAAACCTAAAAGCGTTTTGACCCTGCAGTATTGAGTGGCTTTTATTAAATGACGGTGAAGTGACGGTAACAGAGACAAATTACATAACGGGATCTCGGACGGCAAAATGAGAACAAATCTAATATAGACTTCAAAACCGTAGCTAAAATGTCACTATATTCCAATCATATCAACGCACATCTCTACTTTCGTATCGCGGTGAAATACAGATAGGCCTCATGTATTATAGGATCATATACCAGAAATGTATGAAGTGTTAAAGAGAAATGAATAAAGAATATACAAATGATGCAATTTCCAATCTATCTATTATTTTCAATTGCGTGGGTACAGAATAAATTGCTAAGAAATTTCGATGCTGCGCGGAATGCTGATTTGCAGCGTACAATGAAAACATCGACCACGAATATAAGAGCAAGGGAACACCAAGCAAAACGTTTGCAATTATAATATGGTTTATTTGTTCGGTGTTTTGTTTGCTTTGAAATTCTCGGTGTACTTGCGATTTAAGCAAGCTATTTATAAACCTAATCTTACTAATAAACATTTGATCTACTTTGAAGACTGTTGAATGAGCCAGGGTGGGTCACCGATAATTTGGCTGAGATGTTTATGAAAAATCGACTGAAATGGCAACCAGTTAATGCATGTAAATCCGAGAGAATTGGCTTATAATGGTGAATGTAGCGTGAGAAAAATTTGATTTGAATGATGAATTTTGCGTTAGATATGTTGGATTCAAATGATAAATATTGGGTAAGAAACAATTGTTTCTTAATGAGTGAGAAAATATTGCTTAGAAAAATATTGCTATTGAGAAAAAATTGCTTAGAATGATGAATATGTGCGAGAAATATTGCCTTCAAATTAGGAATATTGGTAAGAAACAATTTTTTCGTCATGATGCATGTTTGCAGAGAAAAATAGCCTTCCAAAATGAATATTGGTTTAGAAACTCGCAGCATGGCTGGTCAGTCATTGAATATTAGTATAGAAATATGAAAGGAATTATAGAACAGCCCTTAAAGAGAGGGCAATAAGAACAAAAATGCAGAAACTAGCTGAAGAATCGAAAATACAGTGAAAATTTTACCAAAATTTGTATGAAAATATTTTTTGTGAAATAAATTCGGAAATTTGAATACAAATGAAAAACACGTCAAATTAGCGACAAAACTGCAAAAATTCAAACTCGTCATTAATTTTCAAACAAAACTAATGTAAATAAGAGAAAAAACACGTACAAAACAATATCAAACTTATAAATCCCATAAACGTTTCCAAACAGAACAGAAAATCAAATTTAGCAATACAGCTCTTACCTCTTGTTCAGTTCAGTAATGCTTTAACATGCAACCTAATTAATCCACTCTCAAAAAAGGAGTAAGATCTTGTCCAAATATCGATGCATTTTTTATCCTCTTGTGTGTCATCCTGACCCAGTTTGACCCGGCAAAAAAACGGATAAAACGGCTCGAGCCTTGAACGCCACAATAAAGGCCAAAAGAGGTTGCGTTTTAAGCCTTTAGCGCAACAATAAAGGCGGGCGCAACAGCTAGAGGGTGCGTCTCAAGTCTTTAGCGCAACAATAAAGACCAACTAAGAGTGCGTCTCTTGTCCTTCCAAAATGAATATTGGTTTAGAAAATTATTTGTTTAGAAAATTATTGGTCATGGAAAAAAATGGTCGGTCATTCAATATTAGTATAGAAATATGGAAGGAATTATTCAATCTCTCTCATACCGCTCTGTATAAATTATTCAACCGCTCTGTAGAGAAAGCAATATGAACAAAAATACAGAAAGTAGTTAAAGAGGTAAAGAATAGAACTATACAGTGAAAAATGTACCAAAATTAGTATGAAAATAATTTTTAGGGAAATAAATTCGGCAATTTGAATACAAATAAGAAACACGCTAAATTAGCGACAAAGCTGAAAAAATTCAAACCTATTATCATTTTCAAACAAAACTAATGTAAATAAGAGAACGAAACGTTCAAAACAATATCTAATTTGTAAATCCCATAAAACTTCCCAAACAGAAGAGAAAATCGAATTTTGCAATACAGATCATACCTCATGTTCAGTAGTGTCGTAACATACAACATAATTAATCCACTCTCAAAAAAAGGAGTCAGATCTGGTCCAAATATCGATGCATTCTTTATCCTCTTATGGGTCATCCTGACCCAGTTTGACTCGGCAAAAATGCGTCTCAAATGGCTCGAGCCTGGGACGCAACAATAAAGGCGGGCAACACAGAGAGTGCGTCTCTAGCCTTGAACGCAACAATAAAGGCTGGCGCAACAGAGAGTGCGTCTCTAGCCTTTAGCGCAACAATAAAGGCTGGCGTAACAGAAGGTGCGTCTCTAGCCTTTAGCGCAACAATAAAGGCGTGTTTCTGTTAAAATTATGAAATTTAAAAATAAATTATGAACCGTAAAAGCATTTTTTCTTTGCTAGTGTTAAACTGGCGAGATGCGGACCTACAAGTTATGACTTACTTACTAGCGGTAAAAAAATTGTTATTGAGAGAAGATTTTCTTTACGGATTGATTTATTTAATTTTAGAAATTTACTACTGTTTTTTTCAATAACGCAACAATAAAGGCTGGGGCAACAGAGGGTGCGCGAGGCAACGTAGTAACCCGGCATGAAAATCTGGCCCAGCCATAAATTTCAAGAAGAGCTCGCAATCGTAAGGCGGCTCGAGTCCAGCTCCAGAACATCTCTTATGATTTATAATCCATCCTAGAGATCACGTTAGCCAGCACTTCAGCCCAATCATGACGTCTTACATATTTGAAAAAAGTATAACTCTAGCACATCTATTTGATTTATAACACCTCAAAAGAAATTAGTCCATTTATTATATCAGAGTTTAAAATTCGTATTACATCTATTCGTTCACTTCACTGCATTCATTTCTAACATGAGTGAAATCCAATGCAATAATTAAGAATTGTTAATATAGAACATTGCAAAAAAACACACAGAAAAACATTTAATCATATTTATTTTTCGAAATGATCATTTTATCCATTTACATTAAACCTAAAATAACCTATGAACATTTGATGAACTAATCAGTACTTTTAATAACATAAATTGATGGAAATTATCGTTGATAGAAACACTGAAATTGGCGAGACAAAAAATATCAAATTTAGTTGTTTTCACACCCAATCAACATGGCAGGGCTCCAAACAGAGAGAATGAGGCCACGTAATAAACCGTCAAGAAAATCTGGAATTGCTGTAAATTTAACGAAGAACTTGCAATCGCGCAGTCGCCGAGTTTAGCTGCTAGGAATCAAGGGGGCAACGGCCCCTGAATTACCACTTTATGAGCAGCAGAGCACAGAAGTGCGACTTCTACCAGAAAATTTCCAGCTGTTTATTTCCTGCTCGGTGATATTGTAGAGCGCTCCATTTGGCACCCAAAACCACGGCGAAAAGAGCGACACTCGCGATTTGGTTCGTTACGAAATCGTTGAAGCTCGATTGCTAAGCTTGGACTTGGACGTCCAATTGAGTCTTGTAGTTTCATCTAAACTAAAACACTGCAGTGGTCGTATAGTGAATGAACTAGGATAGAAATCTTCCACGTCAAAACTTTACGCGTCTTTAATTATTTATATTATCAGTCTGCTTATATCGCAAGTTCACAAGGAATTTAAAAGCAAACAAAACGCCAAGTAAATTCGCCATATCGATGTTGATAACGTTTCGGAGTCCAGCTCCATCATCAGTTCGACAATCTAAAAAATGAATATAAAATTATTTTTTAATATTAATAGTTTTAATGTTCTTACAAGAGAATACTTTTGCATTTAACGGAAATAAAACCAGTTTCGTGCACGTAACTAGAACCTGGGACTGAAATAACGTCAAATTTGCAGCGTTACGTTACCATTATGCTATAATATCTATCGCAAATTCACTATAACATTGATAAGTAGGATTCCACCACCGGCAACCGGATGCCATGAAATGGAAATAGTGATCTGCAATATTATGCTTTTAGGGTTTAAACTAAAACAGTTCGCGTATAACACGAATCAAAACGCACACTCATTAATTAATTAAAGATATCTGTTAGGCCGCACAAAACGTAATATCAACCCATAAGAGTAGATGATATCAATATAAGGGTTGATGATATTCAATATCATCAATTAGCAACCAAACATAACTTTACAATAATTTGACATCATGATAGTTTTTCGGCATTAAGAATATAGATGCCCACATGTGTTATCGCAATGCGATGAATTGAGGAACGATTCGAATAAAGTAATATAATTGAGAATATTTCAAGCCGTTCATAAACCGTATTGTAAAATATCTCCCACAAAGATGGTAAATCGTTTATGAAAATTCCAAAGCAAGTTTAGTATCATATGCAGAAAGTGGTGTATTTATTAAAGCCTTATTGATGGGAAGACACTCTGAAAAGTAAAATAAAATAAATAATAATAGAAAATATTGGAAAAGGCACACACCAATTGATAGTTCGTATAGTATCTGAACAGATACAAGGATCTAAATTTAAATGAATCATAAACGAAAGTGCGATGCATTAAAGGTCCTTAACCAAAGTTTTATGGTTTTTATATATTTATATGTAAATTATAAATTCACCAAATACGACCGATTAATATATTTTGAACTAAAGTTACACGAGCTCGCGTTTCTTCAAGACGAACAGATTTGAGATGTACCAGTATCGAAGGATAGCAAAAATAACTGGACTTATGTCCGAAGAAATTGGTGAAACTTGACGTTGATATGTAAATAAAATAGACTTCAATAATTTTAATTAAACAACACAAAATAAAGGAATAACAGCTAAAATATTGAACAAAAAGACCTCGGAAAATTGCGATTTGAAAATAACAACACAACGTCGAATGATAAATAAAATGGAGTCACTTATGTTATATCATTGGCAAATTAGAAACCTCAAGCGATATATCGGATACTGTTTCTAAAACGTCGAAAAATAAATAAAATGGAGTCACTTATGTTATATCATCGCCAAATTCAGAACCTCAAGCGGTAAATCGGACACGGTTTCCAAAACGTCGAAAGGAAAACAAAATTGAGCGAAATATGTTATATCATCATTTTGAGAACCTCAAGCTATCGGGTAAAACGGTTTCACGGTAACCACAAACTCGTGCACTAACTACACGCAAGCGTCCACAAGATGTCTGACGACGCCGGAATATCATCAATTATAGTTTCATATCATTAATTAGTTTCACATCATCAATTAGTTTCATCAGTGAAGCTACGATACCAATTACATAGCCCCAATTACGGCAAACTAAGCCATAATGAGAAGGAGCTATTGTGATGTTCATCGAGTTATGCCGAAGACGAGAGGATTCAGATGCTATATGTACAAAAGATCTATGTTGCTTCAATAAACATGCAATATTATTTCAAATAGTAAATGCCGCAATGAATAATAATTTTTGTATTAATTGTATAAAGGCCCAAAAAACAAAGAAACTAATATTATTATATTATTGTTAAGCATTCGTTCACAAACAAGTCAGTACACGTCATTTGCACTACATTCTCGTACAATCAAAATAAATATAAAAATATCCCGAACGGACCGAATTCCTTTCTTTACGCGCTGAATAAACCATCTCTTTCAATGCATAAATTACGTTACGGTCGATTATGCAGTGACTCAATCGATATTAGTACAAGATGATGACATTTTTAGAACATCGTTAATAAATTGAAATTATCTCCATAAACTGCCTATCGACATACCAACGACATCTGAAGAATTGCTAGATTCCATGAAAATTTAAATCAATGGATTCTCGGGTCATTACTTGCATGTGTAAAAAGAAGAGTCAAGTGATTGCACTAACACACAATTTCTGCTCGGTATAACTGACCCGACTTGCTAATTAAATGATCCTGTTAGTAGTGTTCTGTTTTCGACTAAGTGGTCCGAACATCAACAGACAGTAAGATAAGATCCGAGCTGGACTAGCAATGCCTCTTTAATGTGGTTGAAAATCTAACAACACTCCTGCTTAAATCCTTTGACAATCCTGCTCCGTAGCACATGAATTGAAACTATTTGCGAGTTTCAATGGCAGGGTCATTTGTATGCGAGCCTCGCACAGGCAAGGGAGATGAGGGAACACCAGCTATAAGGGGAGAGTTGGAGTGAGGGGAACAATGCGTGTTATACCACGTGCAATTTATGCATGCATGGCAAATTGTCACGGATAGGATGAAATCGCTACGCAACTCTAAAAAAATATACATACTTAGATGGTTAAACATGTACCGCACACGATATATTCAAGTTCAAATATATTTAAATAGAGTCTATCTGAGAATGTGGTAAGTCGAAACAGACCGACTACGAAAATCCCCGACTTCATTGCTCAGAGCCAAGACTAATAAATTTGTATACGGGAACGAAAACTTTAGATTACCATTAAAAATGATATTTAACACTAATAACAGCTTGTAATTAATCTACGGTATTCGTCACATGAAATGCACGCTACTTGATTTTAAAAATGTCACGGTATAACAAATTGTCGACACAAATCGCTCGTACAATAAAACATTATAAAAATATAGTATTGGAATTGAACTATTATGATATTCATGAACTTTACTGATCGATTAGTATTCCAGGCACAGTCTTTTATGTAATTTTTTAACTGAATCAGAAAAGAGAGCGGCCCTTTTGTGATAAATTTATCATTTGTAATTCCAATCTTATTATCAAGAAGACGGAGAGATTGCACGACGCTCTCTAGGCAGGAATTATTGCCTAGCCTTGCAAGAGCGACAAGACCGAGATTCTCTTAACCCAGTGAAAATTTACAGACGCGGCAGCTTCTGATTTAGATTACCAGAAGCTGGGGCGACTCTAAATTTTGTTAGGGTTGGTGTGGACGAAATCAGCCGCCAGGGAACTATTGAAGTCGACGTGCAACTCCACACCCTTGTTCACTGACCATCACACTTAGCCTTTATTTTTTTTTTTAATTCAGAGACTGAAAGTAGCGTGATTATTTTCTTAGAAATTACGAGGAAGAATGCAGCGTGGCATGTTTATTAATTCAAGGAGAGAACATGTTTACCAAGACAGATAATGAAGGCAGTGTGACTTGTTTACTAAGTCAGATGCCTTTATAGGCATTGTCACTTGTTTACCAAGTCAGATAATTAAGGTAGCGTGATTTGTTTACTAAGTCAGATAATGAAGGTAACGTGACTTGTTTACTAAGTCAGATAATGGAGGCAGCGTGACTAGTTTACTAAGTCAGATTAATGAAGTCAGCGTGACTTGTTTACTAAGTCAGATAATGAAGGTAGCGTGACAAAACAAGGTGTAAAATTAAAAGCAACCTTCAATGAACAAGCAGCATGCTTTCTGAATTGCTTAAAATTTAATAGGAAATTTTTAGCAATTCCGAGAGATAAGGCAGCGCGACAATTTTTTACTAATTTGGAGAGAAAATGCGGCGTGACTTTGATTACCAATTTAGAGAGCGGTACAGCGATTGAGTAAATATAAATGAAAGCACGACGCCGATTCAAAAAATGCTACCAGAAAACATTTCACACACTTCTTCTCTCGATCAGCAACTACGAAGATATGGCGGTAACGAGTGATAAGTACCTACGAAATAAATCAACTAACTTGGATACAGCGGAAAAATTCATCAGGCCACTAGTTTGTCCACTTAACCGTTTTGTGTGCACTTCAAGGTTTCAGCTTCAAAAGTAAAATATTAAACGCGAAGTAAAAATATACTTCAAATCATCAATTATTTTGCACTAAGCTCTTTTATATTCATCAAATAAACCCTTAATACTGCGAGTGCAGAAGAACCCTTTAATTCTTACCAAAAAAGTTCAATAGAAAGAAACAAGTGAGCGCCTAATCATCGCGAATATTTTGGATTCTAGTACATATCTTCCAGATAGAATCTCATTACATAAAGAACAGAGATAAAGTAACAAAACCGAAGGATTAAAACAATATTCTCAAGCCCCGATCAAGGAATACATGGTTTATGCATGGTACAGACGCAAAATAGCATTTGGTCTTCGCAGAGACAGTGGAGTGCAGAACATTTGGTCTTCGCAGAGACAGTGGAGCGCAGAACATTTGGTCTTCGCAGAGAAAGTGGAGCGCAGAACATTTGGTCTTCGCAGAGACAGTGGAGCGCAGAACATTTGGTCTTCGCAGAGACAGTGGAGCGCAGAACATTTGGTCTTCGTCCAGGGTTACTGCTCTGCGCGACATCTTCTGTCGAGTCAGCGAATACGCTGCTCTGACAACCTAAGCCAGAGACTGCCAGGCTCTACTGAAATTTGACAATATGACTTGTTTTATAACGGGTTTAATCATTATAACAGATAATGCAAATAAAAAAAACAAGGGACAACTGAAATTTGACAAAATGTCTTAACGGTTTCGTTGTTCTCACAGATACTACAAATAGCAAAACAAAGGACAACTAAAATTTGACTATATGTCTTGTTTTATAACAGTTTTGTTTATTCTCACAAATAATACAAACAGCAAAACAAAGAACAACTGAAATTTGACTAGATATTTTGTTTTATAACGGTTTCGTTCATTCTCACTAATAATTAAAGAGCAAAACAAAGGACAACTGAAATTCGACTAAATGTTTTGTTTTATAACGGTTTCGTTTATTATTACTGCTACTCCAAACAGCAAAACAAAGGACAATGAAATTTGACAATATGTCTACGTTTATAACGAAAAGTATTATTCTCAAAGACAATCGAAATTAATGATACCAGCAGGGTAAAAGAAGGACATGGAGAAGACAACAAATTTAGGACAGAAGGTAAGAACAGAAATGAAAGATGAAGAACGTTATTGAACACAGAGTAGAGACAATGACCCGTTAGAAATCATGCTCACGGCATAGAAAAAAATCGGAAATTGATAAAGTATGCGATATATACGGTCTATCATTGAAATCATGTCTACAGGCGATTAGGAAAAACACAACGTGGTAGCAAGATGAAAAAATTAAACAAAGCGACATCATCATTCCTCTTGACAAAGGACGTTGAAACAACGTTTATTGTGAGTTGATTTCGTGGAAACAACATAATGCCAAAATATATAATGGCAAAGTATATAATGCCAAAATCCCGCAAAAATATAAGGGAATTCAAGCGAATATTTCGCGATTTCGCATACACAAAAATACGCCCGACAAAATTTGCAAAAAAAAGATCGGGAAGAGAAAACGTGGGCAACCGCGCGACAACACAAACAATCCTGCTGGTAAAGTTGGGACACATTTTGACGTTATCTGGAGGCAGCGAGCAGCAGTGACCAGCAGCATCTGCTGTTAGGTAAACTTAGTAAATTACAGCCATAGATCACAAACCTACGTACATATAGCGAGCAAGGAAAGCACGAGCCTTCTCGTCCGTCCCACGGGAAGATGATGAATTTTAGAGCACCAAGCACTTACGTCAAGGATAATGAAGCGTACACCGAGAAAACTGAGTGGAGGATGTTGTCCAAATAGTGAAACACTTTCAGCATGTAGCGCTGATGCATCCTTGTGTCCGGACCAAACTGTGTTATAGGGTGACCCACATAAGAACAAAAACTGCATGGTCATGTTCTTCAAATAGTAACATGTTTTGCGCGTATCGCTGCATGCTTCCGCATGTCGAGCCAAACTAGGTCAGGGTGACCCACACAAGAGCAAAAAAAAAAGAACATTGCTATTTGGACAAAGACTCTTCATTTCTCCGAGTGCAGTAGTCGTCCTGGAAAAAGCCCTTGGCAGTTCAGCGTGTAGTGATGATGACCGAGCTCCTCGCTTGCTGGAATTTCTTAATGGAATTTCCTTACAATGCGCCAAGCCGCGTAAATAAATTGCATTCATAAACACTTGAAAAACGCTGCGTGTTTGCAAAGAGGAAGTCATGTATTTCTTAAATGGAAAATACAAGAATTAATGTGACCAGTCAGAAATACCATTATAAATTTAAATCATCATTCTGGCCTCAATCTCAATTCGCATATGATTATAATTTAAAAAATTCTTACGAGCAAAATTTTACCTCATTAGCTTAAGATATTTCAGCATTTCTTCCATTTCCGTTGTGTTTAATTGGACAAAAACAACTAATCGCGTTTGAATTAAACTAAACGATAATAATCCCATAAATATTAATAGGCGGTTCTTCCTAAGAAGAAGAATTCAATGTCAGGCACTGCAGTCACTTCGCCTTGCGAGACATCAATAAATTCTACATGCAAATTCAAGCTAAAAATATATAGGAAGTCCAGGAAAAGGAAAGCCAATAATTCGAGCGCAAAAGTGCCGGAAGTCGATATATTTCAGGCCTTCATAGTTATTTCTCTTTAAAATCTAGCAGCGTTCTTGAGCTGTTGAATTTACGGATAAAATGAGGTACAGTCGAATTAAGAACACAGAAGTTATATTGAATCCGAGGTCCATTTTCGGTCAACATGATCAAAGGAAATAAATATCTGTTCTTTTTGATGCACGTTGCAAATATCATTCAGAAAAATTATAAGAAGGAAACCGCATCAAAAAGTTGCGAATAATAATTGTCGCAAAAAATTGCAGCGTATCATATAAATAAATAGCAAAATCATATCAGGTGATTAACGCTTCATTTTACCGTTTAATGTTCATAGCAGGGACTTCAATGATCAATCATATGGGAATAATTCCTACTCTTCTCTAGATTGTATCAGAACATTTTTACTCTAGATAAATAGGAAATGACATTTCTTTCATCTTTCCTTTCACATTTCTTTCATCAAGAGACAACTAAAAAAATAATACCTAAGATGAACTCCATAACTTTGTTCAACTTAGCAAGAGCTCTGTGGTCATACTTTCAAAAAAAGTTAAGAGATCGTAAGTTCATCAGCCAATAATTGACGGCTTCTCAAGCAAAATCCACCAATCATATTTAAGAAAATAGAGCGTAAGTACTTACGTTCACTTAGCGAGTTCTGAAAGTATGGCCCCTGATCCATTTTTTTCGAGCAGAGAGGGAAATGAGCGAACGTGAGAGTCGAGAGAGGCCGAGTGTGGATAGGTTTTTTGTGCAGTCAACAGCGCTCTTCTTTTTCATTTCTGTCGCTATCAGCAGCCATCAAATATGGATGAAGGGGCGGAATTTAGCTCAGCCAGATTGATGACAAGAATGAGATTCGTCAGCAGTACAGGCACGGCCGATGGCAAGAGCAGGAGAAAAAGTGTCTTCGGAAACTGGCTCACTCGAGTAGAAAAGAAGCCAGAACAAGGAAGGACTTAGTGGTTTGAGTCTATCCACGTGTCATTGAGGATGACGACGTTTTTTATTTTATGAAGCTTTTTTCGTTCTTTCAGTCGCCAACGTTTTTCTAAAACAAGGTCACTTCATTCCCTCATTGTTTTTGCCATATTAAGTATCGTGGATGCATTTACTTCTGGCATTAGGATTCTTCTTGATACTGTTGCAGCATTTTATTCAAAATGCAAGAACACTTCATTCTTAAGTGGTTGCAGCAGTTATTTCACTCTAATGACTTCTTCCATATTGGATATCTTTATGCTAAAATATTTCCGTATGACATACATTTATTAATCGAAATAAGCTCATTCACATTATCAAAATAAATTCATTCTTTACAGTCTCGCCGAATTTAAGCCATCTCTTGCACGACTAAATTCAAAATATCACTTAAGTATGCAATAATATTTTAGTTTCCACACAGCCAAAAGTGCAGCGGCGAGGCAAAACACACATGGCAAAACAATGGCAGCGCAGACGTAGTAATTTGTTGAATTTACGCTCTCGTTTAGAAGGCGATTTGGCAGAGACGGCAAACAAAGACGTACTTAAGCACACTCTCGGAAGATACAGAGGAAGGCACTCGCTGAGTGAATAGGTATGCGGTACAGCCACAAAGCCATCCGCAAGCCATTACTTTTGCCTCGAGTTAACCACTGCAAATACAAAAAGAACCCCAAGGGTCAGCCTAGCTTTCTGCAGCTTGCATTTTAACTGAGGTCGCCTTTAGGATAATCTTTACAGATTCCGACATTCTTTCCAGCTACTACGGACAAATGAACACATGGGACTTGGCAATGGATTTATATCACTGAATTGTTCACATAGGAATTTAAATGGATTAATATTTTTAGTTACTGTAGTTCTAATTTTTAATCAAAGGTGAAACTAGATAACGGAGATGCCACGTCTAATTATCCATGAAATAAAAGCTGTTAATCCGAGACCAAATCTTTAACCGTTAATACCGAGACTAAATCTTTTAACGAAAGATTCTTCGTATCAAAAAATTTTGCCTAATAAACAAAAAATATTACTCAGTACTCACTGCAGTGAGTGACAGAGAGCGCATTTTCTCGTCCGTCCGTCCGTGAAGTCACGGACACACAGACGGACGGACATGACGGACAGATATGTCGAGCACAATAGCGCCTTTTTTCCATAAATGATAAAATGCGCTAAAAATCTCTAGAAAACAATAACTAGTTGGCTGTAGAAAACAATTTTGAGTTGGCTGGTCGCAGGAAGCGAAAAAGATTATATCGTCAATATGAGGGAGGATATATGCGATAATTTCTCTTAATGTTTCTCATTAACCCTTTCGCGGGAGAGATAAAAAATATTCAGATATTCAAGTTCCTGAAACAATTACAAGGAAGTCTGAACAATCAAAAGATATATTTACAAATGTGTTTTTCCTAAATTTGTCATATTGAAGGAGAAATTCGCATTAGAAGAATCTATTAATACTGTTATTACTGTAAAATTAAATACTCTACTGTAAAAATTAAAATAATTCATATTCAACCATTCGAACATAAATAGTAACTTTTTAAATTAAATTTATTACACTTTCAATTAGTTAAATCAATTAATTTGAATTAAATGCATTTCTATTTCTGTCTTCTTAATAAACGCGGAAATAGCACCAATTAAATTTTCCATGTCAAAACTTTTATTTAAATGCTCAAATTTTAATTATTCAGCATCGTAGGGAGCGATGATATTTTACAGAATGATGGTCAGATATAATTGGTTATAGGCAGAGTCATGATTAGGTATCCTCAACACAAACCGGAGGCAGCGGTGGCTCTTTCTGGGAGGAAATTTGAAGTGACATGTTTAAGACACTCTTCGCTCAGAGAGTGAGCATGCTGCTCACGGAGTGAACATGCTCACAGAGTGAATAACATGCCCACAGAGTGAGCAATATGCTCACAGAGTGAACAACATGCTCACCGAGTGAGCAAAGATATATCACCTTTAAACCACTCTTCCTTCATAGGTTAAACAAAAAAGCGGTCATGTTTAAGCCACTTTGCTGGAGTGAGAAAATATACGGTTACGTTCAAACCACAGTTAACTAACAGATTAATCAAAAAGCTGTATAAATGAGAAAAAATTATAAATTAGAACAAAACTCGTCTGCCTAAACACCATTTCTAAAATGCATCCAACCACCCGGCGTTCAAACGCATCCTAAATCAAAGCATTGAAGATCGCCGTAGGCGCGAAGAAGTTCTCTTTGTCCAGCAGCAGCAGCAGCAGCAGCAGCAGCAGCAGCAGTTGATTTGCCTTCACTAAACAGAGCAAGATGATAAGTTTCCAAGTTTGAACGACGCACGCCTCAAGAATCCTTTTGTGTGTTCCGAGCATCCGAGTTGGGACTGAGCACAAGCGAGCAGTTCCATGGTTCATATTTTACCACTTTTACAGGGTTCTTAAGCCACGCCACAAAACGCATAATTCTTCAACCAGTTATGTTTCTGTCAGATTTTTACTCCACTCAAATCATGCGGTTCGCTTTGTTCAACGAGTAACAGTCAAAAGTCTGGGGGGAAAAATAACCGAAGCAGCATTGCGATTTAAGCAGCTTCTGTAAAATCCGAGTTCCTATTGTTTGCTATTTATAGGTATTATCGCTTTAGCCAGACTAGAATAGAATTCATACACGCCTACGCGCATAAATATTTATATAGTCATGGAATATCAGCAGACAAAACTGGTACAGGAAATATTATCTTGGACAATCATCTTCTTTAACAAACAAATCGTCGATGTGGTGCTGGTAAACAAACATATGGTGATGGTAAACACACATATGGTGATGGTAAACAAACATATGGTGATGGTGAACACAAACAAAATCCAGTTTTATCCAGAATATAAATTCACAATTTAACCCTAAGCGAGACCCCCAAAAGAAACACAAATAAAATTCACAGACGCTGTAGGGAGGCCTATAAAGTAACAAAGGTTTAACGGTCGCCTCTTTGTCCCGCAAGAAGACGCCCTGAAGCTCGGATTAAATTTGTGGCTTTGTCCGAAAGGATCGCTAACCAAAACTGTATTGTGGATGCGACAGTCGTGCAGGATTGCTTGCAGCTATCATGCGACGAGCGGGATCATTGTTAAAGAGTCAACTTTTAACTATTTGCTTACTTTTAGTCTTTTTCCGTACAATATGTTCTCTAATTTCTCATGTATCGGCGATCATTAACAAACGATAGTCCCACAGAGTTGCTTGTAGCTATTATGCGACGAGCGGGATCATGGTTAAAGAGTCAACTTTCAACTATTTACAGACTCTTAATCTTTTTCCGTACAATATGTTCTCTAATTTCTAATGTATCGGCGATCATTAACACTTAATCGGCGACAACAAACGATAGTCGCGAAGAGTTGCTTGCAGCTATAATGTGATGAGTGGGATGATCATGGTTAAAGATTCAACTCTTCTATTTACAGACTCTTAGTCTTTTTCCGTACAATATGTTCTCTAATTTCTCATATATCGGTGATCATTAACACTTAATCGGTAACAACAAACTATAGTCGCGCAGAGTTGCTAGCAGCTGTTATGCGACGAGCGGGATAATCACAGTTATAGATTCAACTTTTTAACTATTTACAGACTTTTAGTCTTTTACCGTACAATACTTTCTCTAATACTGTACATGTAATCAGCGAACATTAACAATAATTCGGCGACAACAAACTATAGTCGCGCAGAGTTGCTTGCAGCAGTTATGCGACGAGCGGGATCATTAATTGTTAAAGATTCCATCTTTACTCTCACTGCTTATACTTATTTATTTTATACTAGAAATTTTCGTACAGTACTTTTTCTTATAGTGAAAGTGTAATCGGCGATCATACCTCAAAGCTCGCGCCCAGAGCGTTTTCACGTAAGAACTTCCTGAGCACGAAACATTTTTTTAATGCATTCTTCGTGACGGATCCGGCTTCAAGTTATTGAAGAGGCAGCAACTAAATGACGCACAGTGAGCGTATATTTTTATTAAAAACTAAACAATATTCTGTGCAATTAATCCTGAAAAATCACAGGGCATTTGAAGGAATAAAAAAGTTAATCATTTCATTTTTATAAAATTATGCAAAAATTATGAATTTCAAAAATTATGCATTTTTAAAGCGATAAATCGCATAGATATTGGGTCGCAGGCTCTTGAAACATAAGAGTATGGAAATTACCTATAATAGGATAGATACCAAAAATGAATTTTAAGCTCTAGTTTCTAATATTATTTTGTTACGAAAATTAAACGCAAACTATAGCCTTCAGTGAACGTCGGAGCCAATTATCCACAGACGTAGTTTCTATCAGTGGAAATGTATTTTTTCAGTAAAAAAATTCCGTATCTATATTCGAGTATACATTAAACCCGTATTTTTAAAACACGGTGCGTCGATAAATACGCGAAGAACTGCTTGGCTTGGAACGATCGACAGTTTCTTAGGCCGATTAAAATATTAACACGGCAAAGCCATTAAGAAGCTCGCCAGCCGCCGACGCACTCGATATATAGACGGTCTCTTTTACTCTATCTGAAATAATATTGCAATTATTCGGGTAGAAATATTAGATGTAAAATCATTAAAGCAATGCAGCGTTAAAATGAATATAGTTCTGATTTTAGCGCGCGTAGAATTTTTGAATTGCACAATGTGTAGTAAATCTCGAATGGGAAAAGTTAACTAATATACACGAATAGAATTACACTCAGAAAATACCTGAGTTATATTGTTCAAATTGTGACACACTTTCAGCGCGTAGCACTAATGCGATATTTTGCCGGGCCAAACTGTGTCAAGATGAGCATAATTGGGTCAAAATGAGCAACACTATGACAAAATGGGCATCGCTATTGGCACAAAAGCACTAATTTCTCTGAGTGTAAGAATTCTTAGGGTAACATGCAAGCACAGATATCGAGACATATTGCGGGCAAATATACAGAGCAAGCGTAGGCTAATATACGAGTATCCCCTGAAACACAATATCCTCCGTAATGGTCTCGGTGAATGCGAATGCGAAACACTTGGCATATCATTATGGAGTTGCTGCTTCCTTATGTTGCAACGAACGTTTCCCTCTGTCTGCAAGTTGAAATAAAAGTCAGTTTATTTGTTTTTATTGCCTGGTTGTTAGAAAAGTTTGAAACGTGCCGTCTTTTAAAATAAGTTACGAATATGATCACTTTGAATGTTATTAATTTATCTGTTAAAATCAAATAAATACACACTAGCAAAATTGAGCCATTTTCACAGAAAATTTGTATTCAAACTTATGTCCGCAGCATCACATCGAATTGATTACTTTCGTAATTATAAACATTTCCATATTGTTTTCCGCTGACAAAATTTGTTTCACCGCCAATTCCAAAGCAAAAAAAGAGGTTTCGAGGCAAATTTATTTCAATATTCAAAACACAACCAAAACGCAGAATCTTGCTTCTAATTGAAGCACTTTTTTATGGTTTCTTCGTTATAATTTTTTTCTTCGGCATTTATTAGATTCATGAACTCTGATCAACAATATCGATTCTAGACGAGTGCAATTTTCGATTCAGTATAATACATCCATTTTAAGAGTTTACGTAGAGCGATCTAATGGATTTCTACGAGTAATTAACATAAAAAATATTTTATGCGCTGGGGTATATAGCAACGTATGTAGCACTGCTGCTGAGAACTTCACTTATCGTTAACGAAATGCGGAACGGTTTGAATAGAAAGGAAATAAATTTTGTGAGTAGTTGACAAAAAATAATCTCCTATAGAGCATCAATTCCAACTTGTGTCATTTAGTGATTCGTTCCTTAAATTATAGAACCTTGAACACTTCTTGAAAATTGAATTTTGCACAATGCACATACAAAGTTTACCAGTTAAATTATTAATTTTATGCTACTAAGGGAAAACCTTTGCCACGCGTTCAAACATTTTCCTATTTCAGACCCAAACGATATGTCTCAGAATAGCTACTTCTCTACGGTAATCCACTCGTAAAGTTTTTCTTGCCTTGTAATTTTTCCTCCATACTTCATGCTCTGAATATTGCGTATTTCTACATACATGAAGCATGGACTACATCGAAGTATTTTCAATTTTCAACGTTTGGCCCCAAAACCTCAGGGTGTTTGTAACTCAGTTACAAACCCTCCTTAAAAACGCAGTTTTTATACTGTAATACTCAATTTTAAACGTTTTCTTTTTCGAGTAATTTCTACTCGCAAATCTTCAATTCAAAAACCTCCCATATGAATGCAGTATTTCCTATGGTTATACTCCCTTGAAGTTCTCTTATCAAGTGGTTTCCACCAACAAATCTTTGACCCAAAATATTTTTTAAAAATGTCGTTTTTCCTACGGTAATTTCCCCTTTAAATCCTCTTATTGAGAGGTTTCCACTTCCAAATCTTAGGCTCAAAAACCTCCCACACTAAAACCGTTTTACCTACAGTAATATCCCCTTTAAATCCTCTGATTGAGAGGTTTCCACTTCCAAATATTTGGCTCAAAAACCTCCCACGCTAATACCGTTTTACCTACAGTAATAACCCCTTTAAATCCTCTTATAGAGAGGTTTCCACTTCCAAATCTTCGGCTTCAAATTCTCCCACACGAAGACCGTTTTTCCTAAAGTAATACTCCCTTTAAATTCTCTTATTGCAAGGCTTCCACTCCCAAATTGTTAGCTCAAAAACCTCCCACACAAATGCAGTTTTTGCTACGGTAATACTCCCTTTAAATCCTCTCATTGAGAGGTTTCCACTTCCAAATCTTTAGCTCAAAAACCTCCCACACAAATGCTCGCATTGCTGCTCCACCTGCACCACGCATTGCTGCTCCACCTGCACCACGCATTGCTGCTCCACCTGCACCACGCATTGATGCTCCACCTGCACCACGCATTGCTCGTATGATTAAATTTGGGTTTAAAAAAAGAAAAGAAAGAAATAAATATAAATACTTATCGTCGCAACCCCCTATATCGATAAGCATAGCTTCGGTTGCTATCACTACATCAAGACTAAAAGAAAAGTAGAAATTAACGAAACTTCATTCTAATCACTATATGTCTCCACAATAATGTATTTAATTACCATTACCGGTACAAGAGTCGGTGCCAATTGAAGTACTACGTAGCGCTGTATTAGCAAAAGCTACAATATCTGTAGCAATTTATCGCTTCTCGCGCATTTAATTTGATTTTACGTACAACTCTTGCAGCAATATGAAATACTGCATAATGCTGCACTAGCATTATCTGATATTACTGCTAATTTAATCGTTCGATAAACATGAATGAAACTTCTAACGCAGAATGCCTTCACTTCCAGTATCGCTAAAAGGGCTTGAATTTCTGTTATTGCCGGTGCTTTTCAAGCTGCTTCCTTCCTGATCACGATGATGCTAGCAATGCTATGACATTAAAGCTAATCAATATGTCATAAAAAGGAATTTGGTTTAGATAGATAATTTATACTAATATTGAATATATTAAAAAAATCCCAAAAAACAAATAAAATAAAAACTAATGACAAATCTCGGCAAAAAAAAAAGATCAGAAATACTAGTGCGAGAGCAATGCGGATTACAAATGTATTAAAGTACACGTGCAGAAGTCGACTATCTTCATAAAACGAACGTGTATGTATTTATTACAAATGTATTTAACTACAAATGTTTTCCCAGATATAATGCACACCAAACGCGTTGTTGCCGGCCAGCCTTATAAGTCGCGTGAGCGTGAAGAACGTCAAATAAATCAATATCAGAACGTGAAATAAATTAATAACTGTACTTGTGATTACGCATTTACGAATTACGCATGACTCACGGGCCAAATAATGTACATTTGCATGGCCAGCTAATGTAATCACGAGCTTGTCGGAGCCTCAGTCAACTTGTCTAAGATGATGGCTGGAGAGTTCGAAGGGGAGGCGGCCAAATTTAGATCAGTCAGGATTTCACCTAAAAAAATCAGTGAATGTAATGAGATCTACGGTTAAAGAAAGAAGCCAAGTAATGAGATATACAGTGAATGAAAGAAGGCAAGCAAGATATTAGTTTTATCGTTTTTAGACATATAATACAATGAGTGTTTATTGAATTGAATTGAATTGAATCAAGCATCGATTATTTAGATAGCCTCCGTGATAAAACGAGGTAAATATAGCAGCTTTTAATTTAATATAATCTAAATATACTACAAAATCAGTGAGGGAACGTACTAATAGAAATGAATATAGGCCATTAAAGAAATCACACTAAAACTGACAAGCGGTTAGGAAGCGGAATATTAATAAAATAAGATGCCTATAGAGGTATAATGAGAAGCTACGTGTTCAACATTTGAACACGTAAAACATTCGATGGCATTCATCTCGACATTCATAATTTTATCGAAACATTGGAAAACCATTTCACGGAAGTATTAAAATATTACTGGGGCTATTTCGAGATTAATGAGACGCAACATGTCATTCTGGTAGACCAGACATAAGTGTCGCTATACTCATGGACACGGGAAAGAATTAAAATTATTTTCAACCAGCTTTTACAGTTTCATGCAAGTCGAAAATAATTTATGATCACGGGAAATTTCGATCATAACTATAGAAATTGCATGATAAAATAAATGAAAACATCGGTGTATTCATTAATCTATCATGCACTAATTCATTGGCATATATTGCTCGAGAAAATGAGTGAAAACCTCTATGTTTTCATTCATTGCTCCTACACCTGCACCATCCTATTTTCATTTCATTTATCTATATTAAGCAACCGTTGCACGCCGAAATTCATCGGCAAATATTGCAGCGGAAGAAAAGATGAACAGAGACCATGAATGCTCAATCAGAGAGAGTATAGAGCAGCGGGGGAGCAAGCTCGGCCAGTCGTGATGGAAACTCAGTCTTGACACGCAAGCTTGTCCGTCCCTTGGCAGATATGTTTGTGAGAGAAACGCTCGCACATTATCCTGGATACAATGTTGATGTTACCCGACATGATTTCAGCATGTATTTTCCCACCATTATATAACGTGCATAATTCGAGCATGAAGTAGGATACGAAATTTTCAAAGTTTGTTCTCCCGAGTATTTTCCGATCATTATATAACATGAATAATTCGAGCATGAAGTAGGATACGAAATTTTCAAAGTTCGTTCTCCCGAGCATTTTCCGACCATTATATGAAATGCATAATTCGAGCATGAAGTAGAATACGGAATTTTCGGATTTTGTTCGCCAGCATTTCTAGATTTTCGTAGTGTTCTTGTCTGGATGAATTTCCTTTCTCACGCAATACCTTTTCATTCATCGCGGTTAGGAGTGTCTGGAGGCGCGCAAAGATGGAGTGACTGAATGTAACACAGATACGAGCACATGCTCGAGTTCTGCAGCAGTCAAAATCTCATGTTATTCATTCGAGGAAAAGCTATATCTGGGCTTCCTAACATAATAGGCACTAATCAGTTCCCAAACCCTCCTCAGGTCAAAATGAAGGAAGTGGTGTTTACGTGTTGGAAAACGCACACAAATTCTATTAAATCAATATTCCCGGGTTACACTTTTCCCGGGAATTTCATATTGATGCATACTGAAGCCTGCATATCTAAACTTGTCATGTGCCAACAGGCGTCATTAACTTTGTCTATGAGTTGATCAGCTATATACGCTGCTAACCTGTACCAAGTGTCAGAAGCTGAAACGGAGCAGGTAAAAGTAGCTTGTGTATCACTGCGTGATATGTACAAGTCTGCTGTGCGTGTCGATGATGACTTTTTAGCGGCTTTCCGCATACTAAATGAGAATAGAAAGAGAATGACCGGTCTAGCATCAAAAATTAAATTCGATGGTCGAGATGTCTGGTCGCAAAAATCCCCTATATGTTGGACCGAACGATTGCAGTGTTCAAATTTCGCGCGTTTTAGTCCAAGTAATTAATAATTAATTGAAACCAAACATAATTTCTATTGAAACAAACACTGGGAGATCATCTATGATGAAAAGATAGGCGTTTGCATCTACTTTAAATGCCGGAATAGGAATTCCTAAATAAGAAGGAAACTATGAATTTAATAGCATACATTCTCGAACGAATCATGTCGATATCGCTGCACAGATAGGTAAGTCTCACACCATGAGCACTCGTGTGCAAATTCATCGCCGGGTTATCGGCGGCAAATCAAAGGCTAATGGGCGTTAGAGTAGACAGGGATTTCACGTACAGAAAATTTTTTTCTCAGACTTCTAGGTTCCATATAGCATTTCTTTGTAATTAACATTTGTGTAATGCATGACTGAATGAATACATGTCCCGAAAACAGACGAATATCAGGCGGCGGAACACGACGTTCGTGAAGGTTATCATGCTGGGCCTATACTTTCAAAAGAAGTTAAGAGATCGTAAGTTCATCAGCTAAACATTGACGGCCTTTCAAGCAAAATCCACCAATCACAGACAAGAAAATAGAGCGTAAGTACTTAGCGCTCTATTTTTAAGGTCCCATTTAATAGTTTATTTTAAGTATGGTCCCAGGTTATTTTGGTGGCGGCTTGAGTGTGTGACAATTGCAGTGGGCTGGATCAATTGTGAAGGTAAATATTTGGATTATTTTGGAATTGTCTCCTGGGTGGAGGAACACGTTGTGGTTATCTTTGAAATGGTTAATCAGCCGCACAACTTTCAGTGCAGGACAAATTTTCCCAAAATGGAAAGAAAGCTCATGATTATAATGAATTATTATGAGTCATAATCTCATAACTGTGTGTTAATTTCCCGTCGTGGATAACGAACGACGAGGCAGCAATATAATCGATAAGTGGATATGTCAACTGAACTTAACTTGCCACACGTCATGCGTCAACTGGACTATAGGATATAAGTTGACAGATATCATGCGTCAATTGGACTATATGGGATATGAGTTGACAGATATTATGCGTCAACTGGACTATAGGATATAAGTTGACATATTATGCATCAACTGGACTATAGGATATAATTAATAGATATCATGCGTCAACTGGACTATGGACTACAGGATATAAATTGACAGATATCATGCGTCAACTGGACTATAGGACATAAGTTGGCAGATATCATGCGTCAACTGGACTATAAGATATAATTGACAGATATCATTGACTATAGGATATAAGTCGACAGAGATCATGCGTCAACTGCACTATATGATATAAGTTGACAGATATCATGCGTCAACTAGACAGTTGACTCATGACTTGTCAACGAACACTTGTACGTAAATCAAAACAATGTCTTCTGTATCAAAAGAGAAGTTACACTTTTAGTTTACTAACATAATAAATTCAAATACCATCACCAAGGCACTAGCAGTGAAGCAGCCATGCTGGTGCGTAAGCTGTTTGTAGTCTAAAGTTCACGCAGACGAACAGACGATAGGTTTTTTACAACATCTCTGTAAAACTTTAACAGTGAAATATGAAAAATAACTACGTTTCAGCATTCCCAGGACTTCATATTTATTAGTCAGAGTATTTATATCCATAACCAAATAATCCAATATACATCATTTTACAGATGTAACATATCTACTAGAAGACTACGATCAATTATACGATAAATTATATTAACGGCGAATGATTATCTGATTATAGGATGTGATTGTGCTAGGATAGGAGGCGATTCTACTAGGATAGGAGCTCACGAAAATTTTACAAGGAATAAAGATATAGGGCAGAAACAGTAGGGCGGTTAGGGTAAAATGGGTGTTGCGGGTATTTAAGCAGCTAGGACGTGGGACTGCGGGAGGTGGTTTGTGAACGTGGAGTGTGTTCGGTGTGCAACTTCACTATTCACGGAACAGTGCGGATGACGATAAGGGTATTTGACGAGTGGACCGATTTTTCCCGAGAATTGAAGATAAGATTAGTCGACGAGTGGACAGATTTTCCCCGAAAATTGAAGATAAGATTAGTCGACGAGTGGACCGATTTTTCCCGAGAATTGAAGATAAGAGTATTCGACGATTGGACCGATTTTTTCCGAAAATTGACGATAAGATCATTCGACGAGTGGACCACTTTTCCCCGAAAATTGAAACCACTAGTCACGACGTCCCTTCAGATAACACTAGCCAGCTAAGAAGATAATCGAAAATCTGCACCAGTCAGCCGAGTTAGGAATACCGCCGCAGAGGCGTCGACACCAGGGCCTATACTTTCAAAAAAGTTAAGAGATCGTAAGTCTAGCGATGGTTGGCTAGTGATCGTAGTTACTAGTGGTAGGATTGCAGCGCCAGGGATGGTTTGCTAGTGATCGTAGTTACTAGTAGTTGGAGTGCAGCGCAAGCTGGTTTTTCAGTGGTCCTATAGTTACTAATGATCGGTGTGTGGTACAGCGATGGTAGGCTATAGTGTAGAGGTATTCGTCAACAGCGGTAGGAGTGTGGTTTTCCTTCACTTTCGAAAACTTAGAAACCTTGAGTCTAGTTTCCAATTAGCTACCACGAATTTCATATTTAGGAGATTCAGCTCCCACAGCAAAAATCAATAATAATAGTGATATGCAAACTTCAACTTTAATAAGAAAATTGAAGCTATATACTCAATAATTTTAATCACCGTGACTCCTTCCAGACGTCGTTTTTCGATTGAATTCCTCAAAACGGGCATTAATACATAAGTAATAAATAGGAAACCGAAGCCGATTTATCAGAAAGTGATTTACTAATCAAGACGAGGACGACGATGTCGAGCTCGGGACCTCGAGCGCTGCTATCACCTCTCATCCTGGTGAGAACCTCTTTTTTAGGCTTTTTTTAAGGCTTCTTTTTTTTCGGATTCACTCTTTCGGCCTCTCTTTTCCGATTTTATTTTTCGACCTTTTTCTCTTTTTTTTTCTTTGCTTGTCTTTTTCAGTCTCTCTTTTTCGCTTCTTGTTGCATTGTGATTCGTCCAGTGTTTTTATGACTATAAAATTTTCATATCCGATTTCATCTGTATTGTCAATTTTTAGATTTTTATTCTGAACATGTAATTTGTACAGTAATGATTTAATTTATAATAAGGTCATATCATTTTTGCCATGATCATTCCTTTTCAATAAGAGAACATTATTCGTATTATGCTCACTCAATTCATGAGTATAAGTGGTCTATGGTTTATACTACATCAATCATCATTTTATTTGTATCACATTAATTTCTTTTTGTATTAATAGCGTTTTATTTGTAATAGTATTTTAAAATTTTCATAATGAAGAATTTATTTTTTAAATTTATCTTCGTCATTACGAGAACGATATCAAACATAAATGTCTGATGGTACACCTACAGTGACCTAGAGATCCATGTTATCACCAGTTATAGACGAAAATTTTAATGAATTATGTCTTTCACGATTCGTGACATCAATCGTCACAGACGATAATGTTAATTATTGCGATAGTTCGCATGAGGATTAATGTTATTAACTGTTACAGCGATAACATCGATCAATGTGACCATTAAATCATTCTCCATCTATGAATAACGAGCTTAGCATGAAGCAGATGTATTGTAAAATGGAAAGGCAAATTTCCAAGCAAAATTCCAACGCGAAAAGCTTATTTCCTTGAGCTTATCAGGTACTAGTTTTCTGAGAAAGGCTTCTTCTGCATGTGGCTGACATCCAAACCAATACCTACAAAAAATTATTATTTCAGGCTTTAAATTTAAATTAAAATTGAGAACAAAAAGTAAAGAGTGTGTCGCACGTGACGAAGAACAAACCTGGCAGTTGATTATAGTTAAAGGAAACAATGGAAACTACCAGCCTCATACTGCGACAAATTTATTCAGGATGACTTGACTGTGATGTATATTACGGTCGAATATGATATAATGTTGGAATTAGAACTGGCAATGATCATGTTTCGATCTTGATGATTTGTATTCATTTGCGATTGAAAAATGAAATTCGACGACGAAAATCAAAGCTAAACGTTTTTTTCAAAAAGATCTTCATACCTGGCCATGCATTGCGAAGTGCCATGCACCATTTGCTGCTGCTACGTGAATTTAGCTATGAGCCATTTGTAATACCATAACCTTTGTGATATTAAATCTCTATTTACAATTTTGTTTTTGGAACTGTTGTCCTCCGAAGATATTGGTGAGCATTCTTGTTCTGTCGGTCGCTGCTCTAGAATGTCCAGAGATTTTGGATCCAAATCAAGAGTGTCTTCAGAACGGCGAGATCGTGACGTTCCCAGACAATTGCAATATCATCGTCAACGTATACGAAGACTGCGAGGTGGGATCGTCGCTCTTCACTGTTGCAGGTGAATATTTAATATGTTTCCGTGTTAGATATTCTATTAATGTAACTTGCCCACCAGGATATCGTTAGGAAAAATTGTACAGGTTATAATTTAGATTTAAAACTTCATGTCATGTGTCGGCTGTTATCATCCGTGCGTGTGCTGCGATAAATTATTGTGCATACGCTACGATCATGTATGCGTGTGCTATGATCGTCTGTGCGTGTACTGTGATCAATTGTGCGTGTGCTGTGATCATCTGTGCGTGTACTGCATCAGTTGTGCGTGTGCTACGATCAATTGTGCGTGTGCTGAGATCATCTGTGCGTGTACTGTGAACAGTTGTGCGTGTGTTGAGATTAATTGTGCGTGTGCTGCGATCAAAATGGCGTCTATACTGCAATATATGATAATACGTGAGCCGCGGTATAGAGTGCACGCGTACCGCGATTAATTATATTTGAGCGATCTTGATAACAACCTTGTGTCTTGAGACCTTAACTTTGCATTTTTTCCTCAGGTTCTGCCGTTTCATTTAGCGACACTTCCACCTGCAGAGGAACTATCGCCATTGGCGACACTACAGCGGTTGTGCTGACCAAAGCACTCGATGCTGAACTTTGGAGTTCACCTCCGTCTTGTGTACAAGATATCACAGCCGATGGTGACGTGTTCGCGGCCCTTTTTCAAACCGTAGATGTTGATGAATTTCCGCCTACGCTGATCCAACAGGCGCCTGCGGTCACTCTCTACACGAACGAAAACGTAAGTTATTTATTTTTTAATATTTTACTCAATAAGCTTGTTCAAGCGCAATCAAATTTCTCACACATATATATTATTACTCAAAAGTGAAAGGGCAATGAAGTTTCGCTGGATTGACATTGACGACTGTTTTTATAGTTAATTGGTGTGAGAACTGAAGTCAATAATAGCAAGTTACCCCAAAATTAACGAACAATTTCCAATTAAATGTATCATATTATCGTTGTAATTGCTACAAAGGCCAGCTCCATTGTCAGTTTAGAAATCCAATATCACGAGACAGATGAACTAGATTATGGGTAATCTATATTTACTAATAATTGACAAAGTAACGTATAACTTATTCATTATTAATTTCAAGCGTAAATAAACGTTAGTTTACGTGCCCGTTAGTTCGGACACGTGGTTTTATGATCGCTTTCAAACGGGATCTCACCGTATCGGTGTAAAGTTGCACAGTTGAATGAGGTAGGTATGTATGAAGGTTTTCTGGCTGATTACTTTCTGCTGTGTTTAACCAATGTTAGGTAGAAATGTTTTACTTCATTCAAACGTACGTTGATGCACACGTCGCACAACTGTTTTAATAAACCAGAGAAGTCCCCATCTGGATGGAAAGAATACATATCCATTTACCTAATTTTGGAATCAATTTGGAGTCCAAATGTTTGGATGCAATTCAGACTTCCATCTAAGGTACGCGACAGTTAAGCTTCTTTCGATACAACCAGTGCAAAAGTGAAGGGATATCAATTGTTTCAATAGATGTTCTATAATTTTTCTCGCGTTCTATCCTTCAGAACCAGCCGGGTTTTCTGTTGCTCGCCATCAACGTTAGCGACCCAGACTACGGGGAGACTTCAACCTTGAGTGGAATTCTGGTGAGTAGTTTACCTCCACATGGGTATATCTCAACACTGCCCGTTATTTTAATAAACTTAAATGATCAAGAAATACCCTAGATCCCACCACAGTGACGTCGAGGAACTTAGTTCGGTGAATGTAAATGCATCCAAGAATAGAAGGGCAAGTCAAACTAGAGGGGTTAATCGCATGATGCTGATGACGCTATGTCTCCTGAAAGCAGACGCCAAAATAACATCAGAAGAAAAATTATCATTTAGATTTTTTCAGAACGTAATAATGAAGGAAAGTCATCTAGGAACGAAATTCGAGCACTATCTCACGTTAAGTATTGATACCAGCCCAGTGAAAATTTACAGACGCGGCAGCTTCTGATTTGGATTACAGAGGCTGGGGCGACTCTAAATTTTGTTAGCGAGCACCTTGGCGGCGCCGCAAGTCAGATGTCATGTTGATATGTTATGGCCTAAAATCAACCCCCAGATGCTATATACTTCATAATCTGTACCAGAGTATTTTATTATACTGATTACTATAAACATTGCCGAGGTTGTCTCATGTATCCATGGTTTTGTCGCAAGTAACTGTCTCTTACTTTCGTAGCTCAATACTTTTGACGACCGATTTGCCTTACGCCGAAATGTCGGATGCGAGACAAGTTCCTGTGAGCTGATCACATTTTTCCTCGTGGTGGCCAAGACCCTCGACTATGAAATAAATGATATCTTCTATGAAATTGAAGCCAAATTTACGGTGAGAACGTAATGCTCTTCAGCCAAAAATTCAGGTTGCCAACAGATAGGTAGCACAATGATAAGTATCCATCCAAGCAAAGATGTCTACCAATTTCTCTGAAAATTTTATAAATTGATTAAAAATCATTACGAAATACAGAGCTATCCTATTCTAATTAAGAAAAGTTCATAATTTCCAATGCCTCCTGATTGCATGATACTAAAAGTATATTTTGCGTATAAATGAATAAGTAAGAATAATGACTTTAAAAAAACAGTACAATTTCCTTCAAAGATTACTTCTCCAAGGTCTCTAACTGAAATGTAGTAAACATTGTGAAACTATAATCAATAAATTAGTTTGTTAAGCTAATACCATAACAGAATTCGGGTACCATCTAGGCTTCTGCCCGATACTCGCTACACTCGATTTGAAGTTATTCTGGGTCTGCTCGGCCACCCAATCTAAATCAGTTTCTGTTCAGAATCTCTTTTCCGACTCTGTAGTCGCTTGAGAGTATGAGAAGGGTTGCCGAGCCGAGGCACACCAATTAAGCTAGCAAGCTGCCCAGAGGCTGCGCTCCAAATCCGGAGCCAAAACGGACATGGAACGGCTGGTTTACGTTCTCCCCGTGTCCTAGGTGGCACCTAATGCAGAGTCGAGCCCACCTCTAAATTTAATTAGGGGAAAATGCGAAAAAAATTATCTACAAAGAAAGATCGAATAATAATTATTATACAAAATTTCATCAGGAAGTCAAAGAAAATTCTGATCAAAGTTATCATATCAGAATTTTCTTTTTTTTTGTCTCAGAGATGTGGGGTTACGTAGAGTAACTTTAAAGTTTGCCGAGGGACGCAATGCGTCGTGAATATGTTAATTCTAAAGTACGAGTACAATGCGCATTTTATATTTTCCGAAAATGGGAATCTACAATGCGAAACATGGAAGCTAGTCTACAAATTTTCCTTTCGTCAAAATCGTATTCATTCTTTTTTGAAGTTAGTAAAGGTATAACCTATTCCAGTCTTCTGACTCCCGAGGAGGCCAGAGCTGGACGCAGATTGAGGTGGTGTTGTTCGTCAATGACTTGCCAGACTCCCCGCCCTTCTGGCTCCAGATCGTGCCGACCGTCTCGGTGCAGGAGTCAGACGAAGTGGTGAGTGAGATTAGTGTATTATATTAGAGTGGTGAGTCAGATACATGGCTGATCGTCTTGGATGTAGAGTCAAACTATGTATTAAAGCGGATCCACGGCTGACCATCTTGGATGTACATAGAGTCAGACCAAGTATCAAAGCGGATCCACGGCTGACCGCCTTGAAGGGAGAGTGAAACAAAGCTCAGGAGCAGATCCACCCTTGACTCCTTGTAGAGGTGAAGTCAGACCAACTGAAGGAATACTCTAGTTCAAACCATATGCTCTAGTCCCACCCTTATGCTTTTTCTACCCTTATGCTCTAGTTCCACCCTTATGCTCTGGTTCTACCCTTATGCTCTGGTTCCACCCTTATGCCCTACTTAATTCTACCCTTATACCCTAGTTACACACTCATAGCCTTGTTCCACCCTTACGCCCTAGCTCCACTCCCAAGTCACAGCTACCCCTTATCCTCCAAGTTCCATATTCATCCTTCAGTATCCCATTCATTCCACAGCTTTCCTGTCATGCCCAGCTCTCCTTCTACGACCAACCTCCCCTCTTAAGCCCCACGTCCCCTACCTTGCTTACGTCTCTTATCCTGTCCCACATCTCCTATCATGCTCCACGTCCCTCGTCATGCCCACGTTCCTTACCATGCCCCACGTCCCCTATCATGCCTACGTCCCCTATCATGCCCACGGCCCCTATCATGCCCCATGTCACCTATCATGCTCCAGCTCCCCTCTTACGCCAGTAGCATTATATTTATTCCTCAGGGCAGGGAAGTGTTCAGTGTGTTGGCTAGAGATCGAGACATCAGCATCGACAACGACATCAACTATGACATCACTAATGGCAAGTCGGCATATTGACGACAACATTCATTTATAACATTATTATGACGAATATTCTTGGAATAGCCACCAATATCGAATTTGTGAAATTCACTGAGGTTTATGGGTGACTAGTACTGCTAAATCGTGTTTCCCATTATCATTGTTTATCAAATGCGTCTCATTTGTTTAGTATAAAAGTATTATTTTCTCGACAGTTAACTTCGCCTGCAACTTGGAAATAATGCTAACGTATCCAAGATAAACGTCTTTAAGTCTAATTCAATTGGATTGTCAAATGACGATTCAGAATGGCATTGATATTATCGATTCTCTGTTGAGATTAATTCATCTGCCATACAGCCAACAATTTTTCTCTTTCACTATTTCATACTCAAATTTTACCCACCATTGAAACACGAGTTTCAACTATAGGAGTTTAACTCGCGATGCGCCGGTATTTACAAATTCACCTTTTCGCTGAACTTAATCTGGAATTCAGTTTTTCCGAATTAAACTTGAAATTTGCTCCTTTAATGACTTAAGCTTGAAATTAAAATCTTTTCGTTCCGAGTACCACAAAACTGGAGTAAATTGAAAAATCCCAGCAGGTAAAATGAGTCACAACTAAATAAAATTCAATAAAATGAAGCCTTTTGTGGCTGATACCGTGATTCAACTCTGTTCGAAAAGAACGCTTCATTTACAATTTATTTCACAGTTGCATTAAACGTAAATTTCTTCTAACATCATTATGGTCGCCAAATAATAAACTTCATTTCTTGTTAACTCTGTTTAGATGAGCTATACCGTCTATTTCACGATTTCGTTTCTGTTAACTTTCTTCAAAAGGAAAATAACGTCCATTTCATTAAATTCATTGTCCATTTTTTGTTACTTTTTCCCTGTACCGTCTATTTCTGCCTGGATTTAGGCAACGATGAAGGCTACTTCGCAATAGACGCAGTGACGGGCGTCGTGACAACAGCCAAGGCGATAGACAGGGAGGTTCTGTCAGCGACGTTCTTCAACCTGGAGATGATGGCGTACGAAGTCCTGGCAGACGGCAGCTTGGCACCGGCCCCTAATAACGTGACTCAGGTACGAGAAGCACTGGAGACCACAAGCCCCGGTACGTGAGACCAAGTAGGTCTCACGTATACGTGTTGAACGCGACAACGTAATTGTGAGACGTATACGTGTTGAACGCGACAACGAAATTGTGAGATGTATACGTGTTGAACGCGACAAGCATGACGCAATTGTGAGACCTACGTGATGAACGCAACATGTATGTCGTTACCGAGACCTACGTGGTGCACGTAAGACATTCATCGCGTTTTTCATCGGACACACGCGATAAACGTTATACAGGGTGCGCCACAGAAACTTTATACTTATTTGAAAGGTCAATAAAAACAAAAGTACTTCAGTTATTGTTT
Organism: Hyalella azteca; assembly: GCF_000764305.2. NCBI lineage: Eukaryota > Metazoa > Arthropoda > Malacostraca > Amphipoda > Hyalellidae > Hyalella > Hyalella azteca. The sequence continues at coordinate 395,108 of NW_025943273.1, read as the reverse complement.
TAATAACTTTGAGAAACAAACTTGGGAACTTTCCCCTTCAGATGCACCCCCTCTCGCCCCTCTACCCGACCAACTAACCGCACAGGAATTTTTTCAAATAAGTAAGTTTCTGTGGCGCACCCTGTACGTTTTCATTGCGCATGGCGCAGATGTGATGTACGTGATATGTGTGCGATATGTGACGTGAGATGTATTAGTTAGGCGTGAAACATGCATGATTTAAGTGGACCTACGTGATGTACGTACCACGTTAATGGTTTGTAAAAATGCGAATTATTCTTTCACAAATGAGATAATTTAATTAAAAAAACAACGTTTACGCTTTACAAAGTATAATTAACAACCACGAGAACAAGTCTACCCTCACGTTCACGGTAGACGACCAACATGCAAGTCACTGACGTTACAAACGGAGTTTGTATAAATGAAAATTATTCTTTCACAAATGAGATAATTTAATTAAAAAATAACGTTTACGCTTAACAAAGTATAATTAACAACCACGAGAACAAGTCTACCCTCACGTTCACGTAGATGACCAACGAGCAAGTCATGCATTGACGTTACAAACGGAGTTTGTAAAAATGAAAATTATTTTTTCACAAATGAGAAAATTTAATTAAAAAAACGTTTACGCTTAACAAAGTATAATTAATAACCACGAGAACAAGTCTACCCTCACGTTCACGGTAGCTGACCAACGTTCAAGTCATTGAGGTGAACGACTGCATACCGCAGTTCACACAAATTCAATAATTCTTTCAATAATTTATATAAAAAACAATTACGCTTAACAAAGTATAATTAACAACCACGAGAACAAGTCTACCCTCACGTTCACGTAGCTAACCAACGTTCAAGTCATTGACGTGAACGACTGCGTGCCGGAGTTCACGCAAATTCAATAATTTTTTCAATAATTTATATAAAAAAAGAATTACGCTTAACAAAGTATAATTAACAACCACGAGAACAAGTCTACCCTCACGTTCACGTAGCTAACCAACGTGCAAGTCATTGACGTTACAAACGGAGTTTGTAAAAATGAAAATTATTCTTTCACAAATGAGAAAATTTAATTAAAAAAACGTTTACGCTTAACAAAGTACAATTAATAACCACGAGAACAAGTCTACCCTCACGTTCACGTAGCTAACCAACGTGCAAGTCATTGACGTGAACGACTGCGTGCCGGAGTTCGGAGCCGCCGCCATGAACGTGACGATGTCGGAGCTGACGGCGCTGGCGGGGGGCGGGTCTGTCGTCATCGCCTACATCACCGTGGCTGATCTCGATGAGGTACGGTAATGCTATATACGCATCTTATATTGCTTTCTGCGTATATAATAATAAGTTATATGGTTGCGAATGCATGTAATATTAGGTTATATTGTTATATACGCGTCTTATATTGCTTTCTGCGTGTGTAATATCATGTTATATGGTTACATACGTAGTTAATAGTAGGTACGGTAATGTTATATCTACGCATCTTATATTGCTTTCTGCGTACATAATATTATGTTATATGGTTACGTACGCAGGTAATAGTAGGCCGTAATGCTATATCTACGCATCTTATATTGCTTTCTGCCTATATAATAAGTTTATGGTTGCGAATGCATGTAATATTAGGTAATGTTATATCTACGCATCTTATATTATGTTATATGGTTACGTACGCAGGTAATAGTAGGCCGTAATGCTATATCTACGCATCTTATATTGCTTTCTGCCTATATAATAAGTTATATGGTTGCGAATGCATGTAATATTAGGTAATGTTATATCTACGCATCTTATATTGCTTTCTGTGTATGTAATATCATGTTGTATGGTTACGTACGCAGGTAATAGTAGGCCGTAATGCTATTTACGCATCTTATATTGCTTTCTGCCTATATAATAATAAGATATATGGTTACGTACGCAGGTAATAGTAGGTTATATTGCTATAAACGCATCTTATATTGCTTTCTGCGTATGTAATAATAAGTTATATGGTTACGAATGCAGCTAATAGTAGGTTGTAATGCAAAAACTTGGCTGACTGACCTTAACCCAAATTCCTATAGTATAGCAACGCCAATTCTACAGATTCAGCAAACTGGTTGTCGCTTCTATAGAATCGGCAATTTCGCGATTTCGGCACGATATATACAATGCATGCTGCATAAGTGTCTCCTGGTACAATAATTCTAACCATAGTGATAATTCAATTTTTATTAGTAATAATAATAATAACCATAGAAATTCTAACCATAGTAATAATTGAATTTCCATTAGTAATAATAATAATCATAGAAATAATTCGGTTATAATTTCTCTATGGTGCAGGGTCAAGCTGGGGAGTACGAGCTTTCCAGTTCACAGCCTCAACACGTTGCGTTCAGTCCGCGTTCTGGCTCCGGGGAAACTAACTTCACGGTCACGGCTCTCTATGTCCCTGATAACAACATTTACGACTATGATTCAAGACCAGACGATGATTACGACATCATTATTGAGGTAACTAGTCTTAAATAGGTAATGTCTTAAAATAATATAGGTAGTCTTAATATAATAGGTAATAATTAAGTATAGGTAATAATAATTAAATAATAGTCTTAATAGGTAATAGTCTTAAATAGTGTAGGTAACTAGCAATTAATTGCGATGGATGTTTCAACTTCGTTGCAAGTAAATAGGTAAGGAACTACGACTCGAAACCACTAAAAATTTACATGGGTTTAATACCATCGCGAGCTATAAAAATGTTAATTGGTAGAAATATGGTGAAAACGGAATGGTAATTAAATCATTTGAATGGATACTGCTAAAATTACAAAGTTTCTTTCTAGGATCTTCAAAATAGAAGAAGTGGCGAATAAATAGGATTCAATGCAGACATTAAAAAAAATTTCAATGATTTTGGCACGTGCATTCATTTTAATTTCTAACCTAAAAAATAAACTGGTAACACATTTTTTTCCCTCAGGTCAACTTTATGATGGTAGTAGACCTCTCACACGTCAGCTCTACCACTCTAATCATCACACTCATTATCTTCCCTCAGATCGTCGCTACGGAGGTAAAAGACCCCTCACACGTCAGCTCTACCACTCTAATCATCACACTCATTTTCTTCCCTCAGATCGTCGCTACGGAGGTAAAAGACCCCTCACACGTCAGCTCTACCACTCTAATCATCACACTCGAAGACGTCAACGACAATTATCCTGTCTTCATATATTCACAATACAACGTTTCGATTTTCGAAAACTTATCAAATGGATTGCCAGTGACCAAAGTTTTAGCGAAGGATGACGACAAGTCGGATGAGTATGGCACTGCTAGTTTAAGGTAAGTTTCTATAAAAGCGTCATTAAGATTCAAATTCTTCTAACTACGTTAGAAATATTTTTGATACTCCGTGAATTTCAAAATCGAGTTTAGAGGTTTAGTTTAATTTTCAATAAATTATTATTGATGAAAATAATTCAGTATCGTAATTCAGCATATTATACGATTTACTCTAAACAAGTGCACACATCATAACTATTTCATTGCTATTAGTATGATACAGATTCAAAGAGGAGGTTCTAGTTGAATCTTATTGGTGTTGCTGTTGAACAGCATTGAGGCGGTGTAGGCAAAGTTGAACTTTATATCACTTACAAGTTGAAATTGTCTCATAACCACCTACACGGCTCGGAAACTTAGCAGCGAGTGAATGCAAGTTACGGCGTCTGCAAATACGTACTAGAGTAATTATGAAATAACTCCTTAATTTGATAATTTCTGTAATGAATCGATTTCTTAAATTGGGGAAGATTACCATGATGCTTTGGATTAATTATAATGACGAACAGCAAAAAAAAACGTATTCATTTGTTTAAGTTACATGTAGCGGCAAGTGCACGTTTTAAAGTGCTTTGATCTGATTACTAATGATAAAGCGCTGATAAATGATCTATTGATGTATTAACGCAATCAATTTGCAGATACTTCATGTTCAACTGTGACTCGTATTTTACCATCAATGACGTGACTGGAACAATAACCGTGACTGGGCAGCAGAATTTGGACTATGAGCAACGTGACACAATTGAGTGCAATTTAGAAGCCCGAGATCTGGAGGGAGGAACTGGATACCTGAAAGGAACGTCGACGTTGATCGTGAAATTGGTAGATGTGGACGACACTCCCCCCGACATTGCAGTCATGGTCAGGACCCAGAGGCTTAACTCATTTTCTTCAAATGAATTCATACATCAGTTTCAGTAGTTGCATTTCAAAACTTTAGATTTTGATTGTGAACTTGGATATATTTATCTACGTGCGACTCTCCATATTTTCCCGCTAAATATGAGCCCAGACTTTGGTCGCTCTATATAGTTGATCAAGTGCGACACTGGTAGATGAGATTAATTAACTATCATGTAATTTATTAGCATCATATTAATTAAAAACACTGCACCTGTATTTGTGACCATCTGTGGAATTGATATCAATTTAAGCTGCAGACCAGGAATTTTTTGGAAATATCTTGAAGTTTTCGTTCAGGGCCTATACTTTCAAAAAAAGTTAAGAGATCGTAAGTTCATCAGCCAATCATCGACGGCCTTTCAAGCCAAATCCACCAATCATAGACAAGAAAATAGAGCGTAAGTACTAACGTTCACTTAGCGAGTTTTGAAAGTATGGCCCCTGGTTCTTGACGACCACAAGGATCGCGTTTCATCCTTTAATTAACTCAGGGTTAGATTCATATGATCCCAATTCTCTTCCTCACAGTTAAACTGACAATTATTATTCAAGTATCGTAATGTATTTTGAAGCTTCACTGTGATACAAACGTTTGAAACAACTTTTACTTACAATCCAGTAAATGTTGAAGTAGTAATGCCCTACAGATACCACATAATTGCCACGACTTTCTCAATACTGAGGAATTGAATCTGCTTCTATATAGAAAGTATAGTTAACCCGTCACTTTCGAAACGTTCGAATGAGAAACTGAAGCAGACTTTCAGTAATTTCCCAATTGAAAGAGTTTCCGGGTAAAATAATTAGAATCAAATAAAGACTTCTAATCAAAAATAAAGACTTAATTAAGCACGATATTTTCCTGCGATGTTGTTGTCACATTTGTTGCGATGTACATTCATGTATATTTATGAATTACTTTACGCTGTTAATTGTAGTGGTCACGATACAAATATCGCATTTAAAAGGATTTAATTTCTTTCAGTCAACCTCGTACGAAGTGTTAGAGAACGAGACTGTAGGCAGCGTACTGATGTCGGTCTCGGCTACAGACAAGGACACCGACGCCGCGGTTAACTTCTACATCATTTATGAGGACAATAACCAGCCAGGTGTCGAAGAGTGAGTTGCTTCATTAAGATTAATTTATTTGACCGTTGAGAATGTAAGGGTACGCACACAGTGAATGCAGGTTGCCAGCGTGCTGGTTACCTGCTCAGGCTGGCGCCTGAAATCATAGAATACAGAAGCCTATTCGTACAGGTTTTCACTGTGAACACTTACATTATTATCCTATGTCCATTCTTGTGGCAGGTTGGGAGCAGGTTGCCCGCGCGGGCAAACCTGCTTCCACTGTGTGCGTACCCTTATAAAGCCTAAATGCATGGAGGTTTTCTTTTGAGCACAAGCCTTCAATATTAGACTTGTTATTTGCTAAAATGATAACTATTAGGTTATTGTTACATTAGGAATTTAATAAATATTTATATGACGTACTTGACGAAAACATTCGTACGGATTTTATAATTAACTTCAAACGTTGTTGTAATTTCAATTATTGATTTATGCACGATTCTGTTTCATAAATCTCGATGTCAGTTGGTTTATCATCGAAGCTCGACCATGTGAGGAAGAAGAAGGCGACTTCTGCGCCGACGTTAAAACAAATGCCGAGCTCGATCGGGAGACGCAAGACAAGGTGGCTATCAAGATCATTGCTGTTGACAACAACACTGCCGTGAACGCTGCAACTGATTCAGGTGGGAATTTTTTTCTGGGTTACAAACTTAGGTTGAATGTGAACACAAGAAATGAATGTATTTTCTATATACTAATCTGATAGAATGAACGCTAAAACTGAGTGTTAACTAAACTATATAAATTAAATGGTCGTTACAGGCTCAACGTTGTAGCACGTAGTAAACTCCGCATAGTAATAAAACGTAATAAGATATTGATGTGATATAAATGAAGCCATAAAACGTAGTAGACTCAAAGTTTCTACCTCTCAGTGGTCGAATCTAAGTACTAATTCAACCTAGATATCTCGACGCAAATATCTCATCGTAGTGAGAAGATATTAATAATTCTTCGTAGTAGCTCAACGTTTATGAATAAGCGTTGTGATTCATGAAAAAAACATGAAAATTCATGAGTGTCAAATTCATGAAAATCATATGTCTCTGACGCACTCCTTGATTGCTGCAGTTGACGTGACCATAATTTTGCTGGACGTTAACGACAAGACGCCCGTCTTCTGCGACACCTGTGCCCAGGACGACTCTGTCTACGAGAACTCGCCGAGCGGATCCTTGATCGCTAGGATCTACGCAACCGACAAGGATCTTGACGATACTCTGACCTACGATTGTAGGTATGATGATTTATCCTACTATACGTACGATTAGGTATGCTGGTCTATCCCACTATACGTACGATTAGGTATGGTGGTCTATCCCACTATACGTACGATGGCAGGTATGCTGGTCTATCCCACTATACGTACGATGGCATGTATGCTGGTCTATCCCACTATACAGTGGGGGGAAATAAATATTCGTACACTTGAAAAATCGTATTTTAATGTATGTAAGTACACAAACTTAACAGGAAAAGTGATTTAAATTATGTACCATAACATTGCTGGACGTTAACGACAAGACGCCCGTCTTCTGCGACACCTGTGCCCAGGACGACTCTGTCTACGAGAACTCGCCGAGCGGATCTTTGATAGCTAGGATCTACGCCACCGACGAGGATCTTGACGATATTCTGATCTACGATTGTAGGTAATATGATTTATTGTACTATACATTGGATGGCAGGTATGCTGATCTATTCTAATACGTACGATGGCTGGTATGCTGAAATTTCCTACTACTTGACTACTGTATGCACGATGGCACGTATGCGGGCCATTCGTACTACACGTACGATGGCAGATTGTCATGCCTACTTCAATGAGTATGACCAGCGCTCCCCCACTAGTCTATTACTCACACACGCCGGTGAGTGCACTCATCACACTCAGGGTGAGTTGAACATAAGTTGAACATAATCTACCAGCCGATCTACAGAAACTTTAATCCTAAAGTACATGATAACAAGCGCGGCCTTTGAGAGTGAAATGGTTTAGTCTTTGCACCAGTACTGGACATCGGGAACAGTTCGCATCACTTTAATCCGTCGTGTATGTGGAAATATTTTTGTTTAACAGTTTGCAAAAAATTTCAATTCCTCTCGAGTTAACTTTACTTGAAATTTTTGTATCTAAAGTAAGGTTCAATTAAGTGTGAATGTCTCTACCGTTTGGTTAAAAATATTCTTCTAGGCTTCAAAATATTCAATTGGTTCATTTCATGTGAAATTACTATTTTTTGTTGTGACGTTGTTTTGCAATAATTATGTAGGAACAAAATTATTCTCGAGCAGCAATTTAAACGTCAATCGTTGATTTTAAGACAATTTTTCATCGCCTGAGAAGGAATACAAAGCTATTAAAGTCAAAATTTACCAAAAAAGTGTTCCAAATGCACCCCGGTGAAATTAATCAATTTTAAATGGAGGTTGGTTAATTGAACTGTGAAGCGGCTGTGAGTTACGACTTTATTTTTATAATTTATTTTAATTAAACTCGGGCAGTTCTTGCGACACCGTTGTACTGGATAATTCGACGGGCGCCTTAACTGTTGGAGTAAACTCCATTGATCGGGAGACCCAAGCCTACATCAACGTAACCATCACGGTCACCGATGCTGCCGGCCACTCCGCAGTGATGGAGGCAAGAGCAAGGCTGCAAGTGCCACCATCTTAAGTTTTTTATTGCTGCGTTAAAACGAACGTTTATTTGTGATTTTAATAATTTTTTAAAACAAGGCACTTAATTGTTGTATAAATTTCTACAATTTTGTTGGAGGTGTAACGGATATTTCCCGTTCCGGCGTGAGATATTTTGTGATATGGTTAAAACACGCAATTCATGCATTCGTTCATTGATTGAACGCTGGAACATTCATGTTTATTTATTGACTGAACTGTTCAGTTATTAATTAGCTGAATTTGTTTAGAATTGGAAAAGTGCGAAACACATGCATTTAAACATTGACTGAATTGCTTAGTTCTAAGAAAAGGCTTTTTCGGTGACTCCATAAATTGATTTTTCATCTTGACGTATACATGATAAGGCTTATCCATTCTCAATATTAAAATAAATTCTTTCAGGTCACAATAACCGTTAAAGATCGGAATGATGAACCTCCGGTTCTGGACGAAGCTTTATGCGGTAAAACTTACGACGTCTTCGAAAACGCTGACAACGGAACGCACGTCGTGACGATGACAGCGACGAACAAAGATGAAGGTAATTATTACAATTTTTGTCGAGGAAAGTAGGACCTTAATTTTTGGTAGAAACTGGATCGCTAAAATCACATTAAAGTGACTCAAATTATTGAAGGATTCGAAGATAAACTACTTTGTTGAAGGCCCCTTGCAATTGCAAAACGATTCATTGTAGTTACGAGAAGTGATATCAGTTTATATAAAAATTACAGAAACTTTCCAGTTCGTTTACATTAGCCAATTATTTAATGAAAATTAGTATAATCAAACTCACGCTTCATTAAATAATATTTTTCTTACTCTATATTTCTTTTTTTTTCTTTCGTTATTCTATTTTCCGGTAGAAGTTCAAAAAATTATTTAGTTGTGAAAATATTTTTATACAAAATTCTCCATTTATCTTGCATCAATAATAATTGTTATTAATCATTTCAGTTTACAAACCGAAAACATGGCAGTCTTGCAACCAAAACTACGTTTCGTATTTCAAACCTAGCAAGCCAATTGTTCCAGTTATACCACAGTCCAAGTTCCATATTTCCTAGAGCCGCGCACGACAGTCCCGCCACCCAAAATAATGCTCATGCTGACGCGCTTTTTAGCGCATTAGTTTTCTCATTTATGAAAAAAATAGCTCAGTACTCACTGCAGTGAGTGCCAGAGAGCGCATTTTCTCGTCGACGAAACCATGAAGTCACGGACGGACAGACGGACGGACATGACGAGCACAATAGTACATTTTTTCATAAATGAGAAAATGCGCTAAAAAGGCGCTATTGTGCTAATCATGTTCGTCCGTCTCTCCGTCTGTCTGTCTGTCTGTGACTTCACGTTGCCGAGCATCCATGATACTCGGCAACGAGAAAATGCGCTCTCTGTCACTCACTGCAGTGAGTACTGACTACTGAGTTATATTTTTTACCCAAGGTGCGCATGCAAAAATCAGCTACATTCTGACGAAGGTGGTGGGCGGTACCGGCCCCTTGAGTCCCTTTGCCATCAACGTCGATACAGGTTAGATCATGGCTGAACTAATAATAATTCTAGTTGAACTAGTAATATAGGCTGAACTAATAATATAGGTTGAACTAATAATATTAGTTAAAATAATAATATTCGTTCAATTGTGCGAATTTCAGTAGTGCTAATTGATTGTGTTTGAATTCTATAATCTTCGAAAAGACGATATGATTGCTCTCCGAAATGTTTTGTATAAAAAAAATTTAAAATGCGATAAATTTCTGTGGCATTTCCTATTCTTTCAAAATCTTAGATTATAGACGTCAACAGATGCATCGTTAAATAAAATAAAGTTGGAAATTAAGATTAAGGAAACAAATTGTTTTTGTTCCAGGTAAAATAGTTGTGAACGTGGGTAATGGAATTAATCTGGACAGAGAAGAGACCGCTACATGGGTGCTGCATGTACAAGCCATCGACAACTGTGAATTGAACGAGCCCAGCTGTACAGGTGGGAAATAAGCTCCCATTGATTGAAAATTTACAGACGCGGCAGCTTCTGATTTGGATTACCAGAAGCTGGGGCGACTCTAAATTTTGTTAGGGAGGGGACGTGCGCTGCAAATATGGCAAACTTCAAATAACTTGTAGAACTTTGAATCGTGTGCACTCATACCTTCAAACTTGATGCAATTAACCTTTTTTGGTTCAAAGATGGGATTTGAAATGTTTTTGATGGTAATTGTATTTATATGTGTGTTTTCTATACAATGAATCGCATTACAGTGTGAAGAAACGTCGTAAAGATTTGTTTCTAATATTCACCAAGCACTCACATATCAATAGTAATTGGGAGTGGATAAACTTAAATATTAGATTTTATAATCGTATAGGGTAATTAGATCGATGTTCATTCTACCTTAAGCATTGATTTCGGGATTTCGATTCCTAAGCTACTGGAAGAAACATGCACCGTTCAAATCATCAGACATGAATATATCCGTTGTGTGGATATTTTCTTAGTTATTAGGTTGTGCACCAGTGGTGAAAATTGCCTGTTTAAGTTGAAATGTTGTTGAACCTTGCAGAAAGGACCAGCGCTTGCAACATAACAATTGACGTTCAAGACGAGAACGACGAGACGCCCTACCTACCCGCCCCTCTCACCTTAACGGCAAACGAGGCTCAAGCAGCGGTAAGGTTTAGAAGCAATTTAAGCTCATTCGCGCCGTATAAAATTTTCACGGCAATTTGTTTAGAAAAAAAATATTTATTTTTCCAAATGAAAAAATATATATATTTATTCATTAATTTTATTTAGATCTATCTGCTGCAGCGTGATGAAAATTTTCTATTTAGATCGCTGCTTGATTTCTAAATAAAAAATATTTATTAATTCTTTTTTTTTTATCTCTCTGCTTGAGAGCATAAAATATGTTCTACCTCCAGTCAAAGTATCATCAAACAAATCGTATTAGCAACATCGTGTGACTTGCACAATGCAAATAGAATGTTTGGTACACGTTTTCTTTGAGTCTTTCAATTTTGAATGACTCTTCGTTAATTAGCAACAATCCTGCAAAAAAATCTGAATTAGCCATAGATTGCGTCGAGTGCAATGTACGTATCATTAATAAGCAAATGAAAAATATTCGGATTTCTTAATTTTTCCGGTTTAGTGATTTCTTTCTGTCATGCTGAAATGCAAACTTACGAATATACGCTTTCATTGCTGGCTAAACTAGAATCAAGTGAAAACAAGATTTATTTCAATAGTTCAGATATTGTCTCAAATTAATTTATTATCTTTAATAATTACCCATTTTTTTCATTTCAATATTTAACCCGATTTTGTTCTAACTGTAAGTTAATCACAAGTGAACAGGAATCAAGTTCAACGAATCTCAAAAGTAATTCCAGATTTAATAACGCCATTCTAGTTTCCATGATTAAGCAAGACAATTAATTAGTTAACTAACATCACAATGTAAACTTGTATGTTAGTGTATCGGTAAATCACCTGGACTCTCACCAGCCTATCTCGAACTGATTCCTCACTGGTTTGAGAGAAATTAATAAGTTACATTTTAAAATACTATACATAAATACGATGAGTGTTATCGAGTGCTAAGGCAACCTCCTGATTCAAGGTGTTATGCTGGAAGGCTCTTTTAAATCTATATAAAACTATACTCGTATTAAATGATATTTTTAATTTAGGAAGTGAAAGTGGAAGATTCGGATATTACCGCCACCGACGACGATCAGGAGGGTACTGCAGCTTCGGCGATTCTATACATGGTCACGAATTTTGTGGTCTCTGGATCTGGAGAACCGGTGACACCGATACCTTTTGAAGCGGTGAACTACAACGAATCTAATAAATGGTCTTGTTTGTGAGTATAACTGCTTTTGTACTGAACTTCAAAGACAGAGTTAGACATTAGAGACCGTATCCTACTAATAAATAAACGAATCTGAATAACCATGCTTGTAGCTTGTGTTAATCTATCAGAAATTAATGCTCAGTTTTGAACTTAATTCTTTACGTTGGGTGTATCACCGTAACTTAAACTAATTATCATGCATTCATTTCTAAGATACTTTGTAATCTTTTCAGCTTGACCACGACCAGCGATCTCACGCACATGGCAGGCTACTATAACTTAACGATCAATGTAAGCCATCTTTCAACCAGTTTACTTTGAAATTTGCTAAATCTTGCTAATCCTACTTCGATTTTCTGCTCTGTGCATCATTACAGAATTTTCTTCGATTTAAGATATACGGGAATATTAGAATAATAAAATAAATAGCAAACAAATTATAATCATTTTACGTAACAGCATTTTACGTAACAATAATGTACAATCAACTACGTCTCTACTCAGGCAATGGATCAGACAGATCCATACAATTCAGCACAACTAATTGTTAGGATGCAAATCACCGACTCCAACGACTACGAGCCCGTCATCAACATCGAAGGATGTTTGGCAGAGAATGATCAGCAAGTTAACATCTCAGAGGTATTGGAGCAACCTCACTCAGTGAAATGAGTTAGTCTTTGTCTAAACAGCGATGCACTTTTTATTAGCGCATTTTCTCATTTATGGAAAAATGCACTATTGTGCTCGCCATGTCCGTCTGTCCGTCTGTCTGTCCGTCCGTCCGTCCGTGACCTCAAGTTTTCGTCGACGAGAAAATGCGCTCTCTGTCACTCACTGCAGTGAGTACTGATTTGAAATTATGTACGACCCAATTTGGCCTAGCAAAAGGGCGTACCAATGCAAAATCCGCAGTCAGCTCTTGCTGCGGGTGAAAAAGTGTGTTATGGACAATATGACCTGTTAATTAGTAGAGTGAATAACATACATTAATGAAATACCTATACGTAATCGATGTTATACTAAATTATTCTCTTTGTTATTGTGTTTGTGACTCATATCTTTGTGTTTAGCTATACAATGCTGTTCGTACATAAAATGAACGGTGAAAGTGAATGATGGTGTCAGGTTAACTTCTGATTTTCAGTCCACATACGGAGGAGGAGACTGTCTACACTGTTTATATTTTCAGTCCACATACGGAGGAGACTGTCTACACTGTTTATATTTTCAGTCCACATACGGAGGAGACTGTCTACACTGTTTATATTTTCAGTCCACATACGGAGGAGGAGACTGTCTACCCTGTTTTTATTTTCAGTCCATATACGGAGGATGAGACTGTTTACCCTGTTTATATTTTCAGTCGACATACGGAGGAGGAGACTGTGTACCTTGTTTATATTTTCAGTCCACATACGGAGGAGGAGACTGTCTGCCCTGTTTGTATTTTCAGTCCACATACGGAGGAGGAGACTGTCTACACTGTTTATATTTTCAGTCGACATACGGGGGAGGAGACTGTGTACCTTGTTTATATTTTCAGTCCACATACGGAGGAGGAGACTGTTTACCCTGTTTATATTTTCAGTCCACATACGGAGGAGGAGACTGTGTACCTTGTTTATATTTTCAGTCCACATACGGAGGAGGAGACTGTCTACCTTGTTTATATTTTCAGTCCACATACGGAGGAGGAGACTGTCTACCTTGTTTATATTTTCAGTCCACATACAGAGGAGGAGACTGTCTACCTTGTTTATATTTTCAGTCCACATACGGAGGAGGAGACTGTCTACCTTGTTTATATTTTCAGTCCACATACAGAGGAGGAGACTGTTTACCCGATTTATATTTTCAGTCCACATACGGAGGAGGAGACTGTTTACCCTGTTTGGATGACTGGGACTAGGTAGAAGTGAGCTACACAGATAATGATGAAGACGCCCCAAACAACATAGCTACAATAGAGATCAACTATGACTACTCTATGATTTATCCTAATAATGCTCCTGGTGAGATCAAGTGAAAGGCTTTCTAGAAAAACCTTGGCTGAATTTTATTGTGAATTTTACTGGCTGAAAACTTAAATAGACTTCGCGATATTTTGCAAAAAAATCTCGGTAAAAAGATCTTGATTATTTTTTTAATAATACAGAATTTTATGGTAAGGGCGTATTTCCGTTTGCGAGCACAATGATTGGAGTAAGAAAATATTTCAAGTCTTAGCTTTGAAATATATTTTCCCTCATTATTTTTAACCTTCCTTGATGATAATTATACGAGACCAAACAAATACATAACAAGGATACTAGTAGCTCATAATTAAATAGAGCATTTTATAATAATTATAATATTACTAATATTATAGTTATAATATTTACATAATAATAACTTGCTGAGTTTATGGAACTTTGCGTTCTACAGGTCAGCTGGAAAACTTCATGATGGAAGCTGCGTCTAAACCAAATACGTTCAACCTTTGCCTCAAGTCTGACATGGTCGGCAATTTGAGTCGGACTGAAGCTTTGGCCTATAACGTGAGCAGTAACATGTTTAGTGAAGTATCAATTTATATTGTGAAGAAAATCTTGTGTAGCATTGAATCTGAAATTATTTCTATTGAACAAATACTGGTATAAAATCATACGTTATTAGTGGAAAATTAAAATTTTATACTTATAATGAAAAAAGTGAGCTGCTTCTTTGCAAAATATTATGTGAAACTTCATATCATTCATGAATCCAGTTGTAGGCGTCAATTATTCCCCTTAATTTTACATTGATTTTTACGTTAATTTTATTGGATCAATAGCAGATGACTTAGATTATAATAACTCCTTTCACGGTGGCTCAAATCAAGAAAAAAGAGTTTTATATAATTTTTAATCAGGGATTTAAACGACGAAATATACTTAGCTACCAGTAAAATAGCTTTTTGTTAAATGAAATTTCAATTATGATCGTAAATATCATCCATAATAGTTTTATATTATCTTTTATTTAGGCCAGTCTCCGAGTTCGAACCAGCGTTCTGCACCAACATTACCGAGTGCCATGGTGAAACCTACATTTTCGGTGAGATGTCACATTATAAAATGTAGAAATTTTAATAAATCACGTCGGTAACATTTTCCTACAAGTGTACTAGGAATTTTTCATCTTAAATATTACCATAACCGATATATTTATGAGTATGTATATTTTGGGGGTTTTTTGGTACGCGTTTACAAAAATGTGTTTTTTAATTTTCTCTGTAGAGGAAACAACGGACGCCGGAGAATTTAGGGCCGCTACAGACAAAGACAACCTCTACGCGGTCGATGACATCATTTATTATTACATCGTCGGTGGGTTGGCATAACATTATAAGATATGCATTATGCATTTATTATATAATTTAAGCATATAGTTCTTGGACACAGAAAATTATCATATAAAATAACAACCTTATAATCAACTCTTAATTTTTCTATCAAGCAGCTATTTCTGTAAACCCAATGAATTCAATTTAATTTCAATTTAATTTAGGCTTAAGGCTAATATTATTCTAACAATTATTATGTTAGTATTAATTCGAAATTTAAATAGGAAAGTCTAGAAATCACGAAAATATTAACCTGTTTTCATGAAATCGCAGGCTCTCTAGAGCCCAATTTCATCTATCAACGAGCTTATAACTGGCAAACATGTAGAATGTATTGAAGAGTTAGCCGCAAAATATAAATATAAAACCAAGTACTTTCCAGCACTTTTCTCATCGTTTCAACCTAAGTTAGCCCAGTGATTTTATAGTACAAAACAAGTAGTAAAGGGAGAGGCAAGGATACACATGCTTTGTAACTTTGAGAAACATTTTTTCGCGCAAGCAAGCTGTCCTAGATATTTTTGATCAGCAAGACCATCCATCATCAGTACTATACTAGCAATGTAAGCTCCATATAGGATCCTCGGAGAAAAACATGTCAATATAGCTAGGAATTGATTATACGCTTAGAGTCGACTTTCTGCCAAGCTTTATTAACCACTCTGTGATTTCTAATTAATGCCGTAGGTCAGGAATTTCCAAATTTTTGGATCCCCGACCCTGCAAAGCCGTTTGTGAAGCCACTCAACCCTCTGGATATGGACTCTGGACCTGGGGAGTATCTAGTACTAATACAAGCTACCAACAGCATGTTTCCTCCACCTTCTCAGGGTACTAACATCACTCCAACAACTACTGCCATGCTACAGGTGATCTTTAAATTCTCACTATAGTGTCTTAGGCAATACAATATAACTTTTTATCTCAACGTTTTCAAGATTACACAGATTTAGTACCCCGCGTGCTTTTGTTAATATCTTAGTTCTTTTACGTCGCATTTAGTTGACTACGGTATGTGGTCTATTATACGCTCCATACCCTTCGGTATATTTCTACATGACTAATGTTCGTAACAAATTTTGTTAGTTTATCCTTTTGTATCAAGAGAGCTTGACTTTTTTTTGCTATGATTGTTTGATATTCTGGATTCAATAGAGGCCTCGAAATTAGAAATTCAATTTCTAATTTCGAGCGGCCGACCCACTTACTCTGCTAAAGGTACGACCCTATACATTTTAACATTTTACACAAGCATTTTTGGCATCTATTGAGCCGCAGATTTAGTTTCATACTTCTATTGTTAATATACGAGAACTGTTAATAGATATTCGAATTTATCACCACTTTGAGGAGTTATTGAAATGTGCAACGTTGATATAGGCTTTCCTTCATCAACATTCTGCATGCATGAGGAGCCTGTGCTTTGTGAAACGCATAAATTGACGCTTATATATATCAACGTATAGAAGAGCTAATGCACAGTGCGTAGCGTCTGTAATGCTTCTATATATCTACATATTAAGAAGCACAGGCGAGTATTTAGCTCACATGTTATAAGGTCGAAACAGACATTCCAACGATTTTTTAAAGATGATTCCTGCAAAACATGCACGCGAACTTAAGTTCTATCTAAGCACGCTTGTGCGTGGTGGCAAGAATCGCGCTGCACTTGCTTGAAATACAACAAACATTTTCGGATGCCAAAATATGAATCTGGCACCATTGTAAAACACACGGTTCTAGATAAGCAAAACCCTCAGCTTAATTTATGCATTTCAGCTGAAAATTGTCCTCAGCTACAATATGTCCCAATGATCTTAATATTTTCATTTCCGCTAAAAGTTTTCCTCATCGACAATCTGTAACACTGATCTTAATAGTAGCATTTCAGCAGGAAATTATCATCAGCTACAATCTGTCTCAGTAATCTTAATATTTGTATTTCAGCTGAAAATTGTCCTCATCGCTACGAACGACAACGCACCGATATTTAGTCCTGAAGTTATCTAAGGAGAAAAGTAGCAAAGTTGATGCCTAAGTAGAAAAACGTACGCCCATGCAATGGTAAATGTGTATTTAAAGAGCAGATATTTATTGAACATGAACTCTTAATTGGTTTATGATAACATAATTGAATGAAAATTATCTTAATAAAAAAATGCAAACAACATTAATGTCTTTTCAATGCTGCAGGAAATCAAATTGCGCTTGGCACGGAACGCCAATCATTTAACACGTATTTGCGCGCTAAAAATTATATTTAAAAAATTAAATTGCATTACCGCCAAAAGTAAGAGTCTAGAGAAGAACGTAGAGAAGTAGGAGTATAGCACGAGGAAAGAGCCATAAGAAATAAAAACAACTCTAAAACAGAGCAAAAATAGAGCCGCGATTAGAGCGCGTAATGCAGCACATCTAAGTGCCTGCAATTCTGTTGTTGATGGTTACATTTGAAAAATCTTTTTAACATAAACTCCAGTTTTGCACAATTTTGGAGAATTACTGTAAGACAAAAACTGTTTCCTAACAAGTCACAATCCAAACTAATCCTGCCACTCACAGACGATAAATTTTACAGCAGGATAACAAGAGGCCCGCAATCAGAGCAGGAGTTTCGACCTGATATGACAACCTCGGCATTTCCTGCGAGCTAGAGGCCCTGGCACAGCAAAACAAATCTCAAACTATACGAAGTTGCCGGCAGATCAGAAGAGCGCTGCGTATCAAACACGACGGCTTTCGAATCGAATCTTCAAAGCAGAATGCGGCGTCATTTCCTCTAGAACAAATGGAGCATGATTCTAAAGCGGGATTTCATTCTGCGGGATGCATGCAAGCGGACCGAAAAACTTGCAAAATCTCTTTACCACACGTAGAAAATGGAAGAATATAACTGATAGAGAATAGTAAAAAACTTTCAAAATCTCTTTACCACACGTAGAAAATAGAAGAATATAACTGATATCGATATCTCGTTTACACCCGTTGACGATTTAGTTACATCAAAGCTGTTCAGTGTTATTCAAATGAGTATTCAAAGCCGTCAAAATCAAATCATAATAAAATTGCATGTATTTTCCCACCATTATATAACGTGCATAATTCGAGCATGAAGTAGAATACGGAATTTTCGGATTTTGTTCGCCAGCATTTCTAGATTTTCGTAGTGTTCTTGTCTGGATGAATTTCCTTTCTCACGCAATACCCTTTCATTCATCGCGTTCAGGATTGTCTGGAGGCGCACAAAGATGGAGTGACTAAATATAACAGATACTAGCACATGCACGAGTTCTGCTCAGGTCAAAATGAAGAAAGTGGTGTGCACGTTTCGGAAAAGGCACACAAATTTTATTAAATCAATATGTCCGGGATACGCACGATTATATATGTTTGATGCCAGAGTAGAAAGAAGTACGCTCATGCAGTGGTAGATCTGTTGTAAAAGAGCAGCATCGAATGAATATATGCCTGATAATATATGTAAGTTTTAAGCAAAAAAACATCTAATGTATATGCTGTCTTGAAATATGTCTTGAACATGAACTCTTAATTGGTCAATAAAAATACAATTGAATGGCAATTTTCTTAACAAACAAATGCAAAAAACATTAATGTCTTTTCAGTGCTGGAGGAAATCAAAGGACGTTTAGCACACAAACGGCAATCATTTAACATGTATTTCTGTGTTAAAAATTACCCTAAAAATTAAATTGAATTATACCGCTAAAAGTAAGAATCTAGAGGAGCACGTAGGAAAAGCCATAAGAAATAAAAAGTAGAGCACGAGGAGAGTATTTCTTCTCTTCATCGAGTAGAGCACGAGGAAAGAGACATAGGAAATAAAAACAGCTCTAAAACAGAGCAAAAATAGAGCCGCGATTAGAGCGCGTAATGCAGCACATCTAAGTGCCTGCAATGAACGCGCCGGTCCATTAAATCAAAGGACCATTACGGAGAAGCTCGTTTAGCAAAGCTCATCACAACTCCTGGGAGTGAACACAAACATAAAATTGTGTGCAAGATAATAAGTTAACTTTTAACAACGAGAGAGTCAATGCTTTATAAAGCGTTAAGCCGCCGTTCCATTAATGCATCGTGAGAGTGTATTATAGATGATGGTCCGAGCGCTGTCATACTGGCAGTTTTAAAAGGATTTGAGATCCGGTTACTATGGCCTTATGATCATGAAGAAAATTAGGGAAGATCTTGAGAGGAGCATCATGCGCGAAGTAAACACGTCATTAAGCCAGCTAAAAATGACCAGGATATCCGCGATATTGATCATGAAAATTGATAGTTTCCATTCGCTCGTAGACTGAGGCAGCTCTCTGCAAAGTCGTTACGTTCAAGGCCCATTAGCCTTATTTCCTCTAATTTTCGTAGGGCTTCTTCAATAACAAATAAAGTGACGCGCGAGAGCAGCACGCACCTACCGCGCTCGAGCTTGGGAGCCCCCAATCTCTGTCGCCGCTCATCCAATTTTAGCACATAAAATTAGCATTGCTAATTAAAAGGCTCTAAAAACAGTTCAAGAGGCTTCGCTCAATGAAGCGCATAATGAAAGGCCAATGTCTGTGAGAAGGAAGAGCAAGCGATCGACTTCTGTACCAATTGTCAGTCAAGAAACGAGACTGGAAAGTGGAATAAATTTCAGTACTGCCGATCGTTGACCTCGACGTCTTTTTAGGACGGTTCTATTTCTAAACGCTATTTGCGGACCATGTTGCGAAGCTGGACTGAACTATAGGAGAAATGAGGGTCTCCAAAGCGAAGAGTCGAAGCGTTCGAGAAAAGTTTGAACCGAGTTGAAGAGAATAAATTTGCTTCGACGATACGTGCTTCAGTTTGAAGGAAATTTGTTGACTAGCAGATAGTATGCTCGCAAAAAAGGTGTGAGAAGTTCAGTGAATACTTCAGTGAATAGTTCAGTTCAGTGAATAAGTGAATATTTCAGTTCAGTGAATAAGATCAACTTAGAGCTTACATATTCAATTGAATGGCAAAGCAATCTGCATTTCATTCGAAAATAGAATTTACAGGCGAAAAAAGTTTGAATTTTTTAGTAAGTCGAATAAGTTCTCCGCTGAAACGAGGAAGGAAAACTCAGAAGTAATTAAGAAGAACATTCATAAATAGAATGATTCCAAATTTAAAATTCGCGCTCTTGACCTAACTTAAACAACTGAAGTATATAAATAAATGATATAAAAAATATAACTCAGTACTCAGTGCAGTGAGTGACAGAGAGCGCATTTTCTCGTCGACGAAAACATAAAGTCACGGACGGACAGACAGACAGACAGACAGACGGACGGACGGACGGACGGACGGGCAGACGGACGGACGGACGGACAGACAGACAGACGGACATGGCAAGCACAATAGTGCATTTTTTTCAGAAATGAGAAAATGCGCTAAAAAACGGTTTCCATTGGAAGGGTGAAGTTGGGTTGAGGATTGAGGTTGGTTGAGTCAAGGCACCTCACCTTCATCAGTTTTTCTTGCTTCGAGTTAACTGAAGACTGAAATCTGCCCTAAAAAAACTAATGCCGTTTTTTTAAATTAACCTGAGCAAAAAGAAACGATAGACTTTGTTTTTAGAGAAAACTTGCCATGCCACATCAATCAAGTAGAAAACGGAGTCTAGCCGTTTTCCAACAAAATATTCCGCAAAAGGGGAGCAACAGGAATAAGTTCGTAACAACCATGTTGACATACACATGATATAATGAAAAATACTACTCCAACTCATTCTAAGATGCAGGGACAAATAAATACGACATACGTTTAAGTTTTCTTTAACGAACATTTGCTGTTTAGCATGTTCTTCCATCGAATCCTACAGTCCTCATTACCATTTACTTAACACTACTCTCTATTGTTGAGCATCATGTATGACACAAACTTCGTCATGAGTAGCAAATATACTATGCAGTAGTGAGCAACTTTACTTATTTAGTTCCGGAGAGGAAAACTTTGGTGTCGCGAAGAAACTTAGGCCACTATGAAGGAACTTTAGCAACGAGAAAATTTTTGCTATTTTAACCATACATGCAACAATGAAGTGACTTAGCCGTGTCCTGTTTCATAATAAGATGAACTCTGTTCTTTGTAGCTTGTACATAATCATGTATATATATCGCGCAACCGCAAAAACTTCGTGGTTTTGAGAAAGAAATTTCATGTAGGTAACATTTTTCCCGACGAAAATGGCTGACACATACCTTTACTTTGGCTGCATTCCGATTATGATTTACAACAAAAAAAAAGCTGCAGAAAAATCCCTCGGAGCTTACAGAGAGGACCAGAAGAGGATTGGGTCGGGAAAAATTACAATATTATATAGAGTAATAGTGAAAATAAGTGGAAATTGATTCTTAACTACAAGCGATAACCAACGAAGAAGTTATGACTAAAGTGAAAGAATGATACAACATACGGTGACGAAAAAATTTATAATAATCAAGCAGAAAGTTTTTGAAAGGATGCATCAAAATACCTCGTTGAAGTGAATATTAAAACATAAAACCGAAACTGCGGCGGTACAGCATTTCTTGGACGATAAGCAGCACTTGCTGTTCGCAAGAGAGGCCTCCAGAATTTCTATCTTGTTTCTGTGGTATTTTTCCACGCTCATAAGAATAGCTCCGTGGAGAAGCTTCCTTAAATTCTTCTTTTCGTTCTACACCAAAAAGCGAAGCCCACATCTCGAATTTTTGTCTTCAGGAACAAACACGACTCCTAAGATCAGAAATATTTTTTGGTGTCATTTTTCAGTTACTTTTACCAGAAATCCCGCAATCATTTGTAAAAGCAGAGCGCTGGCGTATTTTGCCCTCTCAGAGAGAAGGTTTTTCACCCCACGCTCTTCATGCTGTTATGTTGTCGGCATATTTTCCAAGTTGAAGTGCAGAACACATCCGGTATCAAATTTTAGGCCGCAACGGCTAACAAATAATTGTAAACAAGTAAAATTATTTGTCCTTTTCACTGCAATCCTCAACTTGCCAGTTCTCAATTGGCAGTACAAATATGGATTTAAATGAAAAATATTTGAATAGTAAGCCCTTTGATTTCGTCGTATACATCATTATTTCTCGTACGCATTTCTTAAAGAGCGTTGCTACAGAAATCTGAATACTTTCCTCCGATCGAATTCAATACCTAAACAGTTATTAACTTTGTAAAGTCAGTATTTAGACAATTCTTTGTAACTTCAATTACAATATTGTTTTAAAATTTTAATGCATGTCACCATGCTGTAACCGTGCAAATACCATGAGCAAGAAAGTATTTCACTGTTGGGACAATATAATTAATTGATTTATCTGAGTGCAAACCGCATTAATGCCGTGAGTAACAAAGTGTGTAAAGATTTGGACAATATTACCCATTCATTTCTCGGAGCGTATGAGTGCTCGACACGGTATGTGCACGGGACAGGAGCTTGTTAGTTAGACGCGCAAGTTCCGAGTCAATCACGCAGCAGAGGCATCACCCTTACGAAGGTGTCTGGCCGCCTCCTTCTCCCGTATTATGCTTGATGACTGCGCTCGTAAAACCTTTACGACCCAAGGTGTCGTCTAACATTACGTCGTGTTGCGCCTTCCTATATTAGCCTTACTTGGACACCTGCCCTTCGTCTAACATTACGTCGTGTTGCGCCTTCCTATATTAGCCTTACTTGGACACCTGCTCTTCATCTAACATTGCGTCGTGTTGCGCCTTCCTATATTAGCCTTACTTGGACACCTGCCGTCCGTCTAACATTACGTCGTGTTGCGCCTTCCTATAATAACCTTATTTGGACACCAACATTCATACTACAAGACAAATATCGTTTAAACATTTAATTAACGCTGATTCAACAAAAAATGCTTAATTCGCCCTTGATTCATCATCAGATGTCTGGTGAGATGCTACCACACTCTCTTTCTCTTACCCTAACGTTTCAATCATTTCCAAGAATAAATGTTTTTTTACTGGCAAAAAGATTCTCTAAAGATATTTCGATTCCCGCCAAAAATGACACCTCGGAATATGTAAGAAAAGTTCAAGAAAAAGTAGCTCGGATTGTCGCTCGATGCGCCCTTCGGTCGGATGACAGGCAGAAGAAAAATCCGGGTTGTTCATATATATAATTTCTTGCCGTGAATTCAGTGAACAAAAACTGGTTCTTCAAGTGATGAAAATGAAGAATGTGGCAAAATAATCATGGTTATTTCATATATAATACTTGACCTTACTCCACTACAGGATAATACAAGATCTAATACTCCTAACACTACAGCTACATGTATGTATAGCGAGCTCAATACAGTACATTTTACCGGGAATTAAAGGGATATCTTCTCATTTTCATGAGAGAGGTTTCATTTTTGGTTGACATTAAGTAATAAATTTATTTATGCAGAGCAGTAATGAACTAGAATAGGAAGTTTTCAAATGGCCTATTCACTTCTTTTCAATTCTATTCACTTCTCTGAGTCATAATGACCCCAGAACCGTATTATAATCCAATAAAATATTTAAATTATATTTGCTCATATATTTTAGAGTCGGCGCAATGGAGAGAGTGAGAGATCGCCGGTCGTGTTTGAACGATGCGTGATTGTGCGATGAATCAAAGCTTGTAATATTTGCTCTCTATTAAAAAGTCTTCCTCGCTTAATTGCTTCAGAGTGAGCTATCTTTGAGCTCCCATGATGTTTACCGTGTCGATAAAAGATTTAGATTTTTCATTCGACTTCAAAACTTTTCATTTGTAGTAAATGCGCTGGTGCAGAATTTTTGGGTGGTACCTAGCAGATTTTCAATATTTTTCCCGAAAAATGATAGCGATTACTGATTGCTTTTAAGTTTGACTGATCGATGGAAAACTGAATTTTAAAATCTCAGAATGAACGGGCTATCATAAGTCCAATAATTATTTATTAAAATTGCTTGATCCAGCCCTCAGTAAATAGAAGCTTGAGTTGAGCCTTTCAGTGAGGCGGATGACCTAATATGAAATTGGCTTTAACATTTTTAAGTGAACCAAGTTATCTACTATTTTATTTGTAAGCTATTAGAGTTTTACTCTAATTCCAATTGCAAGGCATAATTATTTACGGCAAATGAGCTAACACTCGGATGAAAGTAGATGTCATCAAAATGTTATTTCCAAAGTTACGGGCTAAAGGCAAACCAAAAACTCTACCTAAAAATTACTGTTGCAGTCAAATTGAATAAATAATCATAAGAGTAGTCCGATTTTAAACAAGTTTAACATACAAACAGGATGTTAGAAAAGTTGACCATAAATTAGGTATTTGAACTTAGAAGATTTATAGCACAATATAGTCGGAAGTTTTATAAAATTTAATTTTCGAAAATAACCTTTGATTTTGGAGGGCAACACCGCACTTCACATGACCGTATATTATTAATATCCACTTAATCACTCCATTATTCCGAAAGAATAGGATAGAATATTTATAATGGAGGGCAACACAGCTCTTCACATGGCCGTGTATCAATATAAACTTAATCACCCTTATTATTCCGATAGAGAAAGAACCGAATATTTACATTTGGAGGGAAATATAGCTCTTACCATGGCCGTGTATTAATTAATATACACTTAATCACCCTCGTTATTCCAAAAGAGAAAGGACTGAACATTTATACTGAGAGGGCAACATAGCTCTTCCCGTAGCCATGTATTAATTATTATACACTTAACCACCCCCGCTACTCCGAAATCAAAATGGCAGAATATTTCCATTTTATCAGATATAATGGCCGAGCAGTCACCGCATATCGAGATATCGCGCAGAACGAGCGGGCCGTCACTCGAAGGAAGCGTTTGTAATAAAAGCGGACGGACGAACTGGAAATTGCACCGCGTCCAGAGAGCCGTCCGCTCTTTTTTATTATTTGTCGCACTCGAGTTTGGACGGAAAAAAATGCCTCTACAGGGCTTCAAATGAAGCCAACTTCTCGGGATGAAGTTTACTGGCAGCGTCTCTTGCAGGACAAGTTTTGTTATTTAAGATATGAAAGTTAGTTCTGCTGTGAAGAACGATTTGCATTCGAAAACCCTCTAAAGGACCGTACTTTTATTTTTTGCTACAGCTAACTCTACGCAAACATTATTAAATTACATTTTTTTGGAACAGGTGGCGTGGTAAGATTTTTACGATAAGATTCTTCTAACAATTAATGAAAATTATTCCCCTGCATGAAACAAAAGGTGCGATCTTTGAACAATTCAGGTAACTACTTTTAAACGAAAAAATAGCTTCACACCATTGAGAAGTGCATAATTTGCACTAGTCAAATCATGTTTTACAAAGTCTACTGACAGTAAAAGTTCAAGGTTAAAGTAGTAAACTAGAATCCAATACACAGATCATGTAAGTAAGACTACCTTAGTATGCAAAAGATCACTCTCGAAACACTCACAGATGAGGATAGAAAATTAATGAGACTAGATATGTATTTGAACGTATTACCTCTTTTTTTTACATCCACTTCCAATCAGACTTTTTAGCTGGAATTCATCCATATAATACGAAATTATTACATAGATAACAAGGATTATATTGCGATACCAAGTACATGCGTGCAGAATTACGACATGCATCAGCAAAAGAGCACTTGTAATCTTGTAATGAGACGAAGTGCAGCCGTAGAGTTGTCTGAAGTTGGTCGCAAGTGTTCTAAACTGTCCCCTAACAGGCCTATTAAGAACAACTTCTGCCTTCGCATGCTGACGCGGCACTTTGTAGCGACTGCCTCGGAACTTCTCCTTAATGCGACACTGAGCTTATGACGGGAGCCATCGTGCAACGACACATCGTTTACACCCGTTGACGATTTAGTTACATCAAAGCTGTTCAGTGTTATTCAAATGAGTATTCAAAGCCGTCAAAATCAAATCATAATAAAATTAAGTTAATTAATTCTAAATGAAATTCGACTAATTCTAAAGTAAGAATTTTGGCTTGTCTTTTCGCCGTTTCTGAGCACCGAATACTCTGACGAAATGTAGACTCAAAAAAATGAGCGAGACCTATTGTCAAAATAGTGACACTTGCAACGTGTAGGACCAATAGGTCATTTTCTCCGAGCCAAACTGAGTCAAGATGGCCCGCATGAAGACAGAAATAAATCACTGTTTGGACAAAGTCACATTAATTTCTCAAAGTCTACACTGTACACTCAACCTACGGCGCGCTAATTTACCGTAAGTTCAAGCGCTGGCCATACAGAATAATTTGACAAAATAAACAAAATTGAAGTACAAAACGTAAACTTTGTCACGATTCCAGATAAATTTAGCATAACACATACATACACAAAATTTGTCATAAAAAAGGTAGCTGAAATAAGTTAAATTTTTACGGCTTTGCCATAGTGAAGTAGTACAGTGTCCGCGGTCCAGGGAAAAAAGATGCCATCGGGAGAAAACGTGTACGTATATACGACGACGACCGGTACAAAGCTAGCCAGGGGCGCCCTGGGCCCTTCATAGATATTAATATTGCAGAGATATCTTCCTTTGGTAATGCAATATGGGGAGCTCTTAAGACAGCGTCAGCGCTGGTCACAGGAGACCGAGTCGACTGTCATTTCTTCTAGTGTGTCAGAGAGCTTTCGAGTCTCCGTGGAGTTTTAGACAAATTGACAATTTTTAAAGCATCTTCGGAAGAAGAAGTCGTTCTTTGAGAAACTGGATGATGCGGCGAACGTGTTCCGCTTCGCAGTGCTGCCAATGAGATCATAACCAGAAAAATTTTCTCACATTTACAAAGAAAAATGATGGAAAAAATGTTACTTGTTCGGAACCTAAAACGTTAAGTGGAATTCGAGATTACTAGAAATTTTGTCGTCACTTTCGACGATTAGTCATTGATGTTCGTATGGCCAATATCAAGTAAACCTTCGACGAAATCCTGTGATAATGTTCGAGACAGAGAAATTCTAAAGAATTTTTCGTCGTGAAAGAAAATTTAACACAAACACAGAACTTCAGTAGTGTTGGCAGCATTCATGAAGTATTTTCGACAACAGCATCAGCGACCATTTTTGTGGCAAGACACAAGTTTATACAGGGCTGAATACCCGTCCATTAAAACAGCTTGGCCACTTTACCAATGCCAACACAAGGACTGCCGCTTCTATCAAGTGAAAATTCGATTAGAATTGCTCATTTAATACAATAATTTCACGACAAGAATGGTTACTTTTCTCTTATACACATCTAGATGTGTATAAGAGACAGGGACAGAATATTTATAATTGGAGGGCAACACAGCTCTCCGCATGACCGTGTATTAATATCCACTTAATCACCTTCGTTATTCCGATAGAGAAAGAACAGAATATTTACATTTGGAGGGCAAGATAGCTCTTACCGTAACCATGTATTAATTAATATACACTTAATCACTCTCGTTATTCCAAAAGAGAAAGGACTGAACATTTATACTGAGAGGGCAACATAGCTCTTCCCGTAGCCATGTATTAATTATTATACACTTAACCACCCCCGCTACTCCGAAATCAAAATGGCAGAATATTTCCATTTTATCAGATATAATGCCCTGTCTCTTATACACATCTAGATGTGTATAAGAGACTTAAATAAACTACAAGAAGGGCTATGAACGCATTAAGCCGCGACTCCAAAAAGAAACTAGAACATAAACTCATTCCAAGTAATTCTAAACCAAGAATACGAATTATCATATTAAAGATCAAATTAGAAGAATAAATCACAGAATATTCACAACTATTAATAGGGTTATAATAAAGAACCTTCAACCCTGTCATCCTACGATCATCAGTATTAATCAAGCCTAAGTAACATCAGTAACAATCTAAGGGTAAAATAAGAAATATAATAACCGTAATACGAAACTAAATAATAATGCAGTACATAATGCGTCAATTTAACACCATACGGCGAATTGAGTTTCATCTCGCGCTAATGGCTCAACTCCATATGCGAAATGCAGATTTCCATCCATCATCCATCAGTCCCGTTCTGTGCCACGGCCGGCTCGTCCCCGTACGCTGCGTGGTGGATCGCCCGGTCACCGTCTTTGTCCTGAGAAAAAGACGGCAAATTGACAGATTTTCTAAATAATCGCGCGGTCACCACCGTCTTTGTCCTGAGAAAAAAAAGACAAATTGACAGACTTTTTTTCTTTTAAAGATAAAAAGACAAATTGAGAGATATTTTTTTCATTTAAACGCGCGGTCGAAGTTTTTGTCCTGAGAAAAAACTACGGCAAATTGACAGGTTTTTTACGTAATCGCGCGGTCACCGTCTGTCCTGAGAAAAAACGGTAAATTAAGAGATTTTTTATTTCATCTAGCGGTCGCGGTCTTTGTCCTGAGAAAAAAGACAAATTGATCAGCCATTGAACAACTTCTATCAGCCATTGAACAATTTCCATCAGTCATTAAAGTAATTGCCAGGTCATTCAACCATTTGCTAGGCTCCTTTTTTTGCAGGCGTTTTGACAATTTTAGGGGCTGTGAACTTTTTGCACAAACATTCCATAATTTTTTCGCCCATTAACGTAACGCTCAACAATTATTAAACGAAAATGATCAAGTACTTAATGGTGCAGTCGCGGTTTCATTATCTCAATATGTGTAGATAATCCAATCCCACTAAGCTGAATAATTAAATATATTTTCACGTTTAGGAAGTAGTTATGAACCCAGAAATGTATAATCGCGTGAATAAAAATAAAACTTCACTATAAATTTACTTCCTTTATTTGTACGCAATTTTTCAAAGCTGCACATATTCTTCGCTACAAACCATTTTAGCATTTCTCCTTCTTGAGGCTGCCGTTCTGACTGGCCGCATCATAAATAAGCCTTCCCATATAGAAATAAGCCTCATATCATTATAACTTATAAATATAATTATATATATAAATAAGCCTTACAACATAATAACATATCAATATAATTATTTATAATAAACTAACCTCCTTCTCAAGATGCGCGTGATGACGCAGCAGTACGGCTATCACCTCCAAGTGACCGTTCTGGCTGGCCGCCTCATAAATAAGCCTTACCTTATAAAAATAGGCCTCGCATCATAATAACCAATTAATATAATTATATACAATAAGCTAACCTCTTCTCGAGATGGCCGTTCTGGCTGGCCGCATCATAAATAAGCCTTATCTTGTAAAATAAGCTTTACATCATCACGTTTTCAAAAGAGATATGCTAAATTTTTGTGGTGTTTTCTTTNATGCGCGCTGTCTCACGGCAGCCTAGGATGACAGCAGCTGTAAATGCGCGCTGTCTCACAGCAACCTAAGATGACAGCAGCTGTAAATGCGCGCTGTCTCACGGCAACCTAAGATGACAGCAGCTGTAAATGCTTGCTGTCTCACAGCATCTGTAAATGCTTGCTGTCTCACAGCAACCTAAGATGACAGCAGCTGTAAACGCTTGTTCGATGCAGTGGATCTCAATATTTGATACACGTGTTGCAAGTTGTTAAGGGAAAGCCTGTTAGGTAAAGTTCTTGAACACTTCTGGGTTCATCCACATTTCACGATTTTTGGTTAGCCACTTTTAAAAGAAAAAATTTATTTACTGCCTAACACAAGACAATCTGGCAACGATTTGCAACTGCACACCCAGAAAATTTTTGGGTCATACTGTTCTAATACTGACATACTCTCTGCACGTATCTCAGATACGGGTTGTGGCTAAACTGGGTTAGGATGACCCACACAAGAACATGAGGTGCATCGCTATATGGACAAAGTCTCACCAACTTCTCTGTTTGTGCAAACCAAATGCTAATCTCCAGGTCCAATCGGACCACTATATAGAAAATTCAAACATTACACCTTCCTAATACTTCGGTTATTGACGCATTCAGTAACATTTTATATAAATAATTCTAATTATGAACGATTAATATGTATTATCAGTTGGTGATTCACGGCGACTGTACGTGAACAGCAAGTGATACTCAATCACATAAAGGCCTGGGGCCATACTTTCAAAACTCGCTAAGTGAACGTAAGTACTTACGCTCTATTATATTGTATATAATTGGTGGATTTTGCTTGAAAGGCCGTCAATGATTGGCGGATGAACTTACGATCTCTTGACTTTTTTTTGAAAGTATAGGCCCTGGATACGCGGGTTTATTGGAACTGCAGTGCTCGGGTAGTTGACATATGCAAATACTGGCTCGGCACTTGAGTAAACGAATGTACATAAACCAATGTGGCATCCGACAAAACAAGCTATTCGATTTTTTGGAACCCACGTATTGCATAAAAGGACGAAACTTTTCTAGTTTGAATCGTATTTATATAAAGAATTTAGTATACATAATTAATTCAGCTATTTCAACCTTAATAGTGAACCGTCATCAATGCAGCTTCACCGATTTAATTATTGGGCAAATGCACGTACACAAACTAAACCTACTCATGAGAGCCTCAGATCGAGAGCTGTTTTTCAAACAATTATTTCATTTCCCAATTGAACGCATAATATTTGTACCTAGATGACAGAATGCATAGAGTGGAGTGCCGCTGAGATTTTCTCCTTGTTCGCTTAGCAACGTAACAAGTTTTTCACAACGAAACTTAGCGACCGAGCGACTATCCCGACACTCATTTCTGGACATTTTTGCGCCATTTCTGGACATTTTTTGTGCCATTTTTGGGCCTTTTAAAGGCATTTTTGAGGCTTTTAATTGTCAGTTTGCGAGCCAATTTCTCTGAGGGCCTGTCGTCCACACCCTTTAAAAATACATCTGCTTTCCACGCCACATGAGGGGTCCTTTTTTCGGCTAAATAAAAACTTGCACCCTAACAAACAAGACAAAAAGGAATCGAAATGAACACACTTTTTGAGAGACATCGAAACAGAGGAAAAATTTAAGAAATTTATAATTAATGCTGACGTTTTTGTGGGACTGTAAAGCCCGTTTGCTTGGCAATGTACACATTCAATTATACGAGTACAAATATTTTTCTGGGAAATTTTTCACGATAAATTTGCGGGAAACTTGAGTACTTAAAAATAAATAATTTTTTCCGTAATCAGTACACTCAAATATTTCCTTAGGTTTCCATTAATGCACAAAATATTTCTAACAGACAATCGATGTACGGCGTTAGTCACAAGCCTAATATAAAAATATGGACAGATGAAACACAGAAGTAACCAGCCTTTTGAGTTATTAACTCTTTAAACTAACTTTAAACAATACACTGTTAGAAAAAACGGCGAAAAAACGGTCCCACTGGCATTCTAGTGGCTGGTCGCCCCGTGAAAATAAACTGTTTCGCCGTTTTTATCAGATGTTTACGGATTCCTAGTGTTAAATTGGAATAAAAACGGTGACACTGTGTTTCTTTTCACGTGCCGACCGGCCACTGAAACGCCCGTAATGATTCTCTACCCTACGTATAGATTCGACCCTAAAAAACGGTCAGTAAAATAAGCAAACGAAAAAGATGCTGTGATTCTCTACCCTACGTATAGATACGACCCTAAAGAAACCGTAAGCATAAAACGGAAAACGAAAAAGATGCTGTGATTCTCTACCCTAAGTATAGATTCGACACTGAATAAACGGTCAGTATAACAGGATTTTCCTGCAAGTTTGCATCATTGTTCGTAGACACTGAAGAAACGGTCAGTATAACAGGACTTTCCTGCAAGTTTGCATCAGTGTTCGTATTCCCTTTAGCGGCAAGCAAAGTCGGGACCTAGAAACGGCCTAAACTCAGCACCTCGAAACGGCCTAAATTTGAGAGCGCGAATCCCTTAATTCCCGTTGCCGGTGCCAGTTTCCGAGACTGTCCCTTGACAACTCCTAATGTTCGTCCTAATGATTCCTGCGAGCCTTGGTGCCAGCCATTGCAGAGCACAAAGGTGCATCGAGCTTTCGTCCGACACGAGACTGTCATTACTGCACCTGGTAGCTACGTCCACTGAATCTCAGTGAGTCTTGCACCTGATAACGTGTGCTCAGGTGCCTTTGCAACAGAGATTCAGCCTTGCACCTGATAACGTGTGCTCAGGTGTTTTTGGAACAGTGTCTTGCACCTGATAACGTGTGCTCAGGTGCCTTTGGAACAGTTTCGTCAAGCGAAAGCATTGCTTTCAGGAATTATTAATATTAATTGGTTGTGCAAGCGTAAATATTAGGATGTGATAGCCCAAGACTGATTGAGCCAACATTTATTTTAATTTCATCCGTGTAGTATCCGTTAATATTACGATGTGGCGGCTCCTACATTATTTCTGATGTTACTTATAATCATTCAATCATACTCTCTGGTGATATAACCTAATGCCACCAACATGCGACAACCTCGTATCAATAAGAACATATATTATTTGGGCTATAAATCTATAACCACATCAATAACGTGGTCGAGGATTTTTTCTTGGTTTACTTGGTTACATAACATAGCTAATAAATATGGCACTGAAGCTTAACGCTCTCAGCATAAACTTGTATCCCCCAAAAATGTATAACTTACCTTGGTTTGCCGCACTATGAAGACGACATACCTGCGCAAAAATCATAAACGGGTATTAGCACATGAAC
Organism: Hyalella azteca; assembly: GCF_000764305.2. Taxonomy (NCBI): domain Eukaryota; kingdom Metazoa; phylum Arthropoda; class Malacostraca; order Amphipoda; family Hyalellidae; genus Hyalella; species Hyalella azteca. The sequence continues at coordinate 362,197 of NW_025943273.1, read as the reverse complement.
AAATTGTTTTCAAATTATCTTTACTGGCAGCAGAAAAATAAAACCACCACGAACCGAACAATTGTACGTGGATTGGCAATCATCATGTAAGATATAACAGGTCTGGAATTGCTAAAAAAAAGATTAACACATCAATGAAAATTATTTCGTTAATTGGTTAACATCGAAAGTTCACCAAGACTTTAAAAGCAAACAAACCGTCAACAAGATTCACCATATCTCGGAAACCAGCTCCATTATTTATTCAAAACAAATAAAAAAGGGTACAATCATCAGCGAAACATCAAATAAACACGAAAAAAAACAAAACCTAAGTGACGGTAAAACGACAACGGAACCTAAAACCTGTTAATTTACAACTTCATAAGGAAAAAAACAGGGAGGATAAAAAAAAGGTGGGGCCACACTCTTTCAGGACGTGCAAAAATATACTCAATAAATCAATGCAAATCTATCGTTATATTAATGAGAATAATTTGCTGATATGTACGAAAAAAGTTTGAATCGAGAAAACTCAGAAGAGAAATCAAAGAGATTGTTGAGAACCATTTTAAAAACAGACAATGCCAGTGAAAACAAGCATTGCGGAGTGAAAATTTTAGGAACTGGAGAAACATTTAATAGAACAGAAACCTGAGAACTCGCTAAACTCAGCAGAAGCTACCACAAGACTAACGCCATTTAGACCTTCACTAAACTATCCACACAAACACACTAAACTAACGCCACACAAACTCCCACACAACAAAACTTACCATAACCTAACTTCACACACACCTACACAGGTACTGTTTACATCGCATTAACCCTCCCACAACAAAACGTCATTCAAGCCACACGTAAAAAAATTTCACAAAACCGTGACTGCAACCCGAGGGTCCTGACGGAAAACCATACAAAAGAGGGCAGTGAGAGTACTTAAGTGAGGGCACATAAGTGAGGACAAAGAGGGCACACAAGTGAGGACAGTGATGGCACACAAGTGAGGTAGGGCAGTGAGGGCACACAAGTGAGGGCAGTGAGGGCACACAAGTGAGGACAGTAAGGGCACACAAGTGAGGACAGTAAGGGCACACAAGTGAGGGCAGTGAGGGCACAAAAGTGAAGGCACACCTCGGGTTGCCGCGCAGAGCAGCATGGTGCAGAGCGTTAAAGCCGTTGTTGTTGGTAAGTGTGATGTAAGTTAAGAGACACAAGACACACAAGTCAAGACACACAACACACACATGTCAAGACACACAAGACACACACACAAGACACACAACACACCTCGGGTTGCCGCGCAGAGCAGCATGGTGCAGAGCATTAAAGCCGTTGTTGTTGGTAAGTGTGATGTAAGTTAAGACACACAAGACACACAAGTCAAGACACACAACACACACATGTCAAGACACACAAGACACACACACAAGACACACAAGACACCTCGGGTTGCCGCGCAGAGCAGCATGGTGCAGAGCGTTGAAGCCGTTGTTGTTGGTAAGTGCGATGTAAGTTAAGACACACACGTCAAGACTATCATAAACAAATCAGTGCGTTAATTTCGATATAACATACAATTGTTTATAAATATTTAAATTACTCGCTTCAACTTTTATTAATAGCTATTATCTACTATTATCCCTATGCTACAATACTATAGTAGTATATACTATAGGTACATTTTTCTTCGGGATCCTAAAGAAATAAATACGTTTATTTCACAATATCCTAATCCTGTTGACATTTATTCAGTTTACACCCATTTAACTGGCTTTTTCTCATCCATGAGTTAAATTAGTTATATTTGAATTATTTGGCAGTAGTACCGTTTTCTTCGTGATACAAAACTAATAAATGCGTTTATTTCACTGCGTCACCCTCTTTTTAATATGTATTCTTATTGACTCGGCCCTATTTTACCTAGCCATTTCCGAGCCCATTTATTTTATTCATTATTCTATGTATCCATTTATTCCATTGGATGATTCAATCCATTTATTATATTCAAGTTCTATTTATTATTTTCCATTTCATGTGTTAGTATTACCACTGTATTAGTACTATTCCCTTCGTGATCCACACTTTCAGAACTTGTTCAAGTATATATGCTTCCATTTGAATAATTTTCATTCAACCCACTGCATAGGAACAATTAATGCTAACAATGCTCCCAAACGTAATGCTACAACGAACAGTAAAAACATCAATGCTCTTAACTTTTGGTGTTCCTCATCTTGCAAAATAAATTACTGGCTTGAACTTCTGAAGTTCAAACAGCCACGTTTAAGTATGAAAAAAAAACAATTCCTCTGCCTTTATTAGTAGTTATTATTAAAATGGCCTTTATTAGTTTAGCGGAATAATAATACAATGTTATACAGACGCTTATTTGCAGAATACAAACGATCAGATATAAAAATTCTAAATTTTTCAAAGTATTTATATCTGATTCAAATGCAAAACACGTTCAAGATAAAAGCAAATATTTATACAACAAAATAAGAGCGTTGAAATAGAGGGGTCTGACATGCAGTGAGGGTCTGACATGCAGTGAGGGGTCTGACATGCAGTGAGGGGTCTGACATGCAGTGAGGGTTCTGACATGCAGTGAGGGTCTGACCTGCAGTGAGGGGTCTGACGTGCAGTGAGGGTCTGACATGCAGTGAGGGGTCTGACATGCAGCGAGGGGTCTGACATGCAGTGAGGGGTCTGACATGCAGTGNCTAATTAATCGCGCGGTCACCGTCTTTGTCCTGAAAAATAACGATAAATTGACAGGTTTTTTATGTAATCGCGCGGTCACCGTCTTTGTCCTGAAAAATAACGATAAATTGACAGGTTTTTTTCATTGCATCGCGCGGTAGGCTTCTGTATGCTGAGAAAAAATCGATAGATTAAAAGATTTTTCTTTTAAACGCGCGGTCCCTGTTTTTGTCCTGAGAAAAAAGACGGCAAATTTACAGATTTTTTATTTCATCGCGGGTCGCCATCGTTTTCCTGAATGATATAGCCATTGAACAATTTCCATCAGCCATTGAACAATTTCCATCAGCTATTGAACAATTTCCATCAGCCATTGAACAATTTCCATCAGCCATTGAACAATTTCCATCAGCCATTGAATAATTTCCATCAGCCATTGAATAATTTCCATCAGCCATTGAATAATTTCCATCAGCCATTGAATAATTTCCATCAGCCATTGAACAATTTCCTTCAGCCATTAAAAACACATTAATATAATTATATACAGTAAGCTGACCTCCTTCTCGAGATGGCCGTTCTGACTGGCCGCATCATAAATAAACCTTACCATATAAAAATAGGAGCCTCATATCATAATAACTTATTAATATAATTATATAAATAAGCCTTAGAACATAATAACCAATTAATATAATTACATACAATAAACTAACCTCTTTCTCAAGGTGTGCATGATGACGCAGCAGTACGGCTATCACCTCCAAGTGACCGTTCTGACTGGCCGCATCGTAAATAAACCTTACCTTATAAAATAAGCTTTACATCATAAAATAAGCCTTACAACATAATAACATATCAATATAATTATTTATAATAAACTAACCTCCTTCTCAAGATGCGCGTGATGACGCAGCAGTACGGCTATCACCTCCAAGTGACCGTTCTGGCTGGCCGCCTCATAAATAAGCCTTACCTTATAAAAATAGGCCTCGCATCATAATAACCAATTAATATAATTATATACAATAAGCTAACCTCTTCTCGAGATGGCCGTTCTGGCTGGCCGCATCATAAATAAGCCTTATCTTGTAAAATAAGCTTTACATCATCACGTTTTCAAAAGAGATATGCTAAATTTTTGTGGTGTTTTCTTTGCTTTTAAATTTCTAGTAAAATAAGCCTTATAACGTAATAACTTATAATTATAATTGATTAATTACATACAATAAACTGACCTCCTTCTCAAGATGCGCGTGATGACGCAGCAGTACGGCTATCACCTCCAAGTGGCCGTTCTGACTGGCCGCTTGTAGCGCCGTGTGGCCGGCAAACACGCCGTCCACGTCCGCGTCGCTGTTGCTGCTTAAAATTTCTTCCACCTGTAACACATATTAAAATAATTATACATAATTATTCAAAATTTCTTCTACCTGTAACATATATTATAATAATTATACATAATTATTAACTCAAATAATTTGTTATTTTTATCGAACAAACCACTATATTATGAATTAACTATTAATACGTACTTACTAGTTATAATTGAAAATTCGCCGAATTTACTGCGTAATAATAATGAACTAAAAAATATTCAGAGTAGAACTGAGCTGAAAAATATTCATCTGTACTGAAATTCGCAAATAACTGGCTTGTAACTCAGTCAACTTTTTGCATCGAATGAAATTTTGAAGAAGTTACAATTTCAGATATCCCTGAAACAATTGCGGAAAATTCCATAACATAATTGATTCTCGCCACCACGACTTTTCAATCCAGCAATTATCCAAAATAAAACTGAATCAAACCATTCAATGCCAGCGCTGTTCTGCTTGTTATAAATGATAAATTTTAACTAAGAACACTGTCTCACAGTAGTTTAAAGATAAAATAATATGCTAAAAAAATGTTGATTTCATATCTAAACCCTTCATCGATTTTAGGTAAAAAATGAAAAGTCACATTTCCAATGATGAAGTCACATCAAAACCCTTTATCATTTCAAGTACAAATAAAAAAATCACGTTTTTTAAGATTAAATTCACACCAAAACCCTTCATTATTTTAGTTAAAAAAATAAATTCGATGTTAAATTCACATCAAAAACCTTCATAATTTTAGTTAAAAAAATAAATTCAATGTTAAATTCACATCAAAACATTTCATAAATTTAGGTAAAAATAAAAAGTTACGTTAATAAACATAGAAATCCTTCATTATTTTAGTTAAAAAAATTAATTCAATATTAAATTCACATCAAAACCCTGCATAATTATAGGTAAAAAAATAAAATGTTACGTTAACACACATAGAAATCCTCCATCATTTTAGTTAAAAAAATAAATTCAACGTTAAATTCATATCAAAACCGTTAATAATTTTAGGTGAAAATAAAAAGTTATGTTAATTCGCAGCAAAACCCTTCATCCTTAGATATAAATAAATCCTGATCACCTTCTGAGCGTCGCCGGTAGCAGCAGCCTTGACCAGCTCCTCGTTGAGGTCGCCAGAGACGTGGGCCTCGAATATCTTCTTCAGCAGCGCGCTCAGACGCTCTGTACAACACGTTATCTTGTTTATTGCTGATAAATGTGATTTATTATTATCATTTATCGTTATTGTCATTTATTATCATTTATAGTTGTCGTCATTTATTATCATTTATAGTTGTCGTCATTTATTATTGTAATTTATGGTTGTCGTCATTTATTATTGTCATTTATCGTTGCTGTCATTTATCATTGTTGTAATTTATCCTTGTTGCTATTTATCGTCGTTGTCATTTATTGTTGTTGTTGTCATTTATTGTTGTTGTTATCATTTATCATTGTTGTCAATTATCGTTGTTGTCATTTATCGTTGTTGTCATTTATCATTGTTGTCATTTATCGTTGTTGTCAGTTATCGTTGTTGTCATTTATCATTGTTGTCATTTATCGTTGTTGTCATTTATAGTTGTTGTCAGTTATAGTTAAGACAGTGTGCATTAATTTTACCATGAGAAACAAAAAATCATAGGCATTGATTTCCATTATTTCATTATATGTACATTTTTTTCAGAATGAAACACGTACAGTTAATGGCTAGACAATTCACTATATTCCAATTTTCGGGGAGTCGAAAAATTCTTCGTTTAAGTATTTGTTGTTGTCGTGGTTGTTAGTCCAATTACTCAAATCTAGTCCAAATAATGAAGAAGTCTACAACCTTCTTTGAAACAAAATTTACAGATTACATCGGCTTCTTGGAGAACTCCCGCTTTTTTGCAGTGTGAATAGTAGCGTCTAGTCCAGAGCTCGACGTTGTTGTCAAGGGTGTCACCAAGCCATTTGAAACGCCGTTAAACATATTATAAAAGTACTTGCTGAGACCTGCATTTTGATCTATTAACGTCATCAGAATAATTTTTCGACTCCCCGAAAATTGGAATATAATGCATTGTCTGGCCAAGAAAATTCTGCAATCTAATACCAATTATTTTTCATGTTCACGCTATTTCATTACATGTACACTTCCAACTGATTGTCACTGCCACTCAACGATAACTCCTATCGCCCACATTTCAATTAAAGATTATCTTACTATATACGCAGTATTAAGTTAAATATATAGGCATAGTTTCCACTGATCACCACTAGCAGTGCCGGGAAGTATCGTCCCAGACGCCATTTTAGCGACAAATGATAGCTTGAAGATCAGCGGTAAATCCAATAACTCACATTTCAATTATGGATTATTTTACTATAAACACATTATTTAGTTAAATATATAAATAGTTTGCACTGACCACCACTAGCAGTGCCGGGAAGTGCGGCCTCGGACGCCACTTTAGTGACGGCTGAAGGGTTGTATGTCCACGGTAAATCCTATCGCTCACATTTACATTATGGATAATTTTACTAGATACCCATTATTTAGTTAAATATAAATATACATATAATATATCTAGGTATAGTTTGCACTGACCACCACTAGCAGTGCCGGGAAGTGCTGCCTCTGAGGCCACTTTAGTGACGGCTGAAGGGTTGTAGGTCCACGAGGTACCGCAGACTTCCACCTTCAGGTCGCTGTCGTGGTAGATCTGCTCCACGCGCCCGATCTTGCCTAGCGTCTGCACATAAATATTATATGTTTTTAACATACAATATATTTTTATTGTTCTATAACAGAACAAGTGAATATTTTTACATCGAATTTATATGGCTATAGAACTAACATATAACATATTATTAATGTTATTTAAGAGAAGAAGTACCTAAATGTTTGTACATCGAAAAAGAACGTACAAAAGAAAATTAAGAAAATTGTTCAAAGTGTAATGTTATGAGACGAATATTATGACATAGAATACGTAGACAAGAGTCTGTAATAAAGTGTCACGTTCAGAGTTTGGAAACTAATATAATATATAATTGGAAACTATATAATATAATCTATAGAAGTGTCCTCAATGATGTGTCTTGCCCAGAGTCTGGCAACGAATAAAATACAATATAGAACGCGCAAGAAAGTGTTTGATCAAGTGTGAGATGGGTACTAATTAGGGTACTGATTTTTCTTCTCAGTGCCAAACGCAATCGAGCGAAATATTACGCGTAACTAGCATTAGTTAACATCTCTAATGGTATTTTGGGGAGAAGATAATTAAGGAATTAAGGAAAACTTAATCTACTTTCAGCAATCATTTACTATTTATTTAACAAGCTTCTAAATATTTTATCCATAAAATATCATACACGAACTAAAAAACAGGAAAACATTTCCAATGCATACCGGTATCAAATTCAATTCTGATGGTATTAAATAACTTGAATAGTTTTGAGCAAATTAATAAATACCGGCAACATGGCCTCGGCCCACTCTCCATGGCCTCGCTGTAGGAGCTTGATGTTGATGATATTAAATAATTTAATTAATTATTTATCAACTTAATTAAATAATTTAAGCAAATTAATGCATACCGGCAACATGGCCTCGGCCCACTCTCCATGGCCTCGCTGCAGGAGCTTTATCTTGATAACATTAAATAATTTAATTAATTATTTATCAACTTAATTAAATAATTTAAGCAAACTAATAAATACCGGCAACATGGCCTCGGCCCACTCTCCATGGCCCCGCTGCAGGAGCTTGATGCGCTCCAGGTCTGAGCAGATCTGTACGAGGTCGCCTACATTCACATCGCTGGCCTCACTGCACACTCCTGTACATCATACATTCATTAATAACATAATAGAGATAATATAATAATCCTAACATGCATGTTATAATAACCATAACAGACATAATATAATAACATAATAGACATATTATAATAAGTATAACAAACATATTATAATAACCATAACATACATAATATAATAACAATATCAGACATAATATCATAACATTTTGGACATAATACAATAAAATAATAGAGATAATATAAAAACATAATATATATAATATAATACCATAACATTTATAATATAATGATAGGTATAGTAGACAATATAATAACATAACATATATAACATAATAACAAAACAGACATCACATAAGAACATAACAGAAATAATATTATAACATTTCATTGTAACGAAAATTTCGACAATTTACACCTTAGTATATTTTTTTATTTATCTTTAAAATGTTATATTTTGTAATGGTACGGTCGTACCGGTGGCAGCAGCGGCGGTGGCACCGGCAGCGGCAGCCGTGTTGCTGGTGGCGGGCACGGCGGCGTTGGCGACGCTCGTGCCGCCCGACACAGCGGCGGCGGCGGCGCCGGCGGAGTCTGTCGGGGACAGCAGCGAGTTCGGCCCGCCACTCCCGCCAACTTTGGTCAGCACGGCGGGATTAAACGTCCACCTGAAGAGCAAGTGGAAATATGTGTATACAACAATACAAAATTTCTCGATAATAAAAACATGTGTCATAAATACTACCTAGTTTTAAACTATTCCATGAGCATCAATATGACTAATCAATATTCCATATCATCAATATGACTAAAATATTATTATATTTAGGTATTATTTTAGTGAAATCATCAATATCACTAAAATATTATTATAACGCACCCGTTAGCAGAGATGTAAGTGACACAAAATAAGAACATAGGGACTAAAAGCAAACCATAATAGTTTATTACAATATACTATGATATGTTATAATAAATATGATTATTACATTAGACTTCTGATATTTTATTATAACTATGATATGTTATATATTATTGTAACCTATTGCCAGAGGGATAAGCGACCACGATATCGTGATCCTCGTCAATGCCCACGACAGTTCCCGTGGTGCCGAGACACTCAAACATGCCGTCCGTCCAGCCGCCGTGACCGTGCTGCAGAGACTGCACGATCTCCAGCTCCAGGTCCACGTTCACCTGAGACACGACTATGCATTAAAAATTGAAACACGACAGCGGATTTACGTTTGAAACACGACAATGCATCAAAATTGTAACACGACAGCGGATTTACGATTTTAACACGACAATGCATCAAAAATTGTAACGCGCCAGCGGATTTACGATTGAAACACAACAATGCATCAAAAATTGTAACGCGACAGCGGATTTACGATTGAAACACAATAATGCATCAAAAATTGTAACACGACAGCGGATTTACAATTGTAACACGACAGCGGATTTACAATAGTAAAACAACATCAGAATAACATCTGAAAACCATATTCGGCAACTGCCATAAAATACTAAATTCGAAAATGATTTACACTTTGAAACACGAAACGCAACAACTTATTTGAATTTCGAAACAGCAAGGCGACAACTGATTTACTTTTGAAACACTGACGCAAAAACTGATTTACGTTTGAAACGCAGACAATATAACTGATTTAATGTTTGAACGGTCAAAATCGCCAAGGTACAACAACTCTAATTTTAAAACTTTCCAAACGCATGAAAGAATCATCTATAACAGTTGACTCGTGCAAGCCCATGTTTAATAAAGACGTAAAAACTGATTTACCCTGAAATTTACTCTAATTAATGGATGAAACACTTAAACCAAACCAATAATAGGTATCATTTAAAAAATCAAAATAATATCTCAATAGTAAATTTAAAATAATTATAAATAATCAACTTTTCCCAAATTAGAAACCACACGCAGAAAGCGTGAGCACCCAAATGGCCAAATGCGCGGACGCTAGCGGTAAGGGAACAGCGTTAGCATCGCATAGAGAATTAAAGTGTAGAAGAAAAGTTAAAACAGCGATAGAAAATAAGAAATTTATTAAATAGGTCGCTTGAATTAGCCCTCTGTACGCATCAGGAATCCTGTCAACGCAAAAGCTTGAACCCACAAGTGAGACCTGCAGTCGACGTCTTATTGTGGCCTAGGAACACCGTAATTCGAAATTACGGACAACGTCATTACAAAAGACATTTGATGAGGCATGCATGAAGAAATCCCTTCTGAAGGAGGAAACCTAAAGATAAAACAAACACGTTTTCATACACTTCAGAATAACTGAAAATAATCCCGAAACCAAGGACGGAAAAGGCGCGATGCGTAACTGAAAATAATCCCGGAACCAAGACGGAAAAGGCGCGATGCATAACTGAAAATAATCCCGGAACCAAGGACGGAAAAGGCGCGATGCGTAACTGAAAATAATCCCGGAACCAAGGACGGAAAAGGCGCGATGCTTAACTGAAAATAATCCCAGAACCAAGGACGGAAAAGGCGCGATGCGTAACTGAAAATAATCTCGGAACCAAGGACGGAAAGGCGCGATGCGTAACTGAAAATAATCCCGGAACCAAGGACGAAAAAGGCGCGATGCATAACTGAAAATAATCCCGGAACCAAGGACGGAAAAGGCGCGATGCATAACTGAAAATAATCCCGGAACCAAGGACGGAAAAGGCGCGATGCATACCACTGAAAATAATTCCGGAACCAAGGACGGAAAAGGCGCGATGCGTAACTGAAAATAATCCCGGAACCAAGGACGGAAAAGGCGCGATGCGTAACTGAAAATAATCCCGGAACCAAGGAGGAGAAGGCGCGATGCGTAACTGAAAATAATCCCCGAACTAAGGACGGAAAAGGCGCGATGCGTAACTGAAAATAATCCCGGAACCAAGGACGGAACAGGCGCGATGCGTAACTGAAAATAATCCCGAAACCAAGGACGGAGAAGGCGCGATGCATAACTGAAAATAATCCCGGAACCAAGGACGGAAAGGCGCGATTCTTACACTTACTTGATCGCCGATACCCAGCCCATGGGGTCCAGACCGGCCAGGGTTCTGCTCGCCGAGGTGAGGCAGATGATCGCGATACACAGTGCCGCCCTTGGCATCGTTCACCACCTTCAAGTCCGCCATGCCCTCGAAGCCCACACGGTACAAGTTCTTCGCTCCGTTATCCCAGATGACGTAGGCAGCGGAACGGGGGCTTGCTGCCGACCAGTCTTGGATTTCCGAAACCTGAAACGTAAGTAATTTTGATGGATATGTTCCCGTATTTCCGAAACTTGAAACGTAAGTAATTTTGATGGATATGTTCTCGTACTTCCGAAACCTGAAACGTAAGTAATTTTGATGGATATGTTCCCGTATTTCCGAAACCTGAAACGTAAGTAATTTTGATGGATATGTTCTCGTACTTCCGAAACCTGAAACGTAAGTAATTTTAGAAATATGTTCCCGTACTTCCGAAACCTGATATGTGAATAACTTTGACAAATATTCATTGGTATCCGAAACCTGACACGTAAGTAATTTTAGAAATTTTAAACTGACGTTGGAGCTGGACACCGAAACGTTTTCTTTAGAGATAGTATGAATTTTTGTGGAGCTTTCTTCGCTTACAAGTTCAAAGTGTATAATTTTAAAATGCATTCCCGTACTTCCGAAACCTAATATGTGAATAACTTTGACAAATATTCATTGATATCCGAAACCTGACACGTAAATAATTCTAATGGCTATTTTCGACCATGGGAAAGAGACCAAATCGTATAATGTAAAATGACAAAATCATATAAAATAATGACAAAATCGTATAAAATGATGACAAAATCGTATAAAATGATGACAAAATCGTACAAAATGATGACAAAATCGTACAAAATGATGACAAAATCGTATAAAATAATGACAAAATCATATAAAATAATGACAAAAAAGTATATATATGTATAATAATGGCTAGGGTGTTGCCAGTCAAAGTTATAGTGCCCTCGATAAACAGCTTCAAGAACAGGTGTAACAGTTCCCAGCCCTGTACAGCTTCTGGTGTTACGAGTAATAAATAAACGCACAGCATCGAACTAACACTGAAATGCGCAGTGTGCACACGTGGTAAATGTTTTTAACCTATGAACAGAACCGGAAAGGACCCTTAATATCGTAATGTCTCAACGGACCTAGCTTTTTCATTGGCTCAAGTATTTTTCTTACAAATATAATCTTAGATGTTCGCATGAAGAAGTAAATTCAAATGTGCATATTCCACAAGATTATTATATAATTGAAACACAGGAAATAAATTTCGAACTTTATCAGTTCAAGCAAAACGACCAAGAATAAATAAGAAGAAGTCATGCAGTGACTCGGTGCCCGTATCTTACTTCCGGCGCCCGTACCTTGCCACGGCGCCCGTACCTTGCCACGGCGCCCGTACCTTGCCACGGCGCCCGTACCTTGCCACGGCGCCCGTACCTTGCCATAGCAATACGCTGGCGTCAGTTAACTACCTATATCAACCACTAACAGGTCACAACTGAGGCACCCTGACATCAGGCAATCCAGTGAGCAATACGCTCGCGTCAGTTAACTACCTATATCAACCACTAACAGGTCACAACTAAGGCACCCTGACAGCAGGCAATCCAGTAAGCAATACGCTGGCGTCAGTTAACTACCTATATCAACCACAAACAGGTCACAACTAAGGCACCCTGACGCCAGGCAATCCAGTGAGCAATACGCTTGCGTCAGTTAACAACCTATATCAACCACAAACAGGTCACAACTAAGGCACCCTGACATCAGGCAGTCCAGTGAGCAATACGCTGGCGTCATTTCACAATTTCAACCATTAAAAGATCTCAACAAAATCCACCTCTCCGTTACGACACTTCACGCATAAACATCTCCCTATAACGTGGAATGTGAAAATAGGTATAGTATCTCAGTAGGCCGCTTTCGTCAAAGAATCTTCTTTGAAACAATAGAACAACGAAAATGATAGTGATGCATTAAAAAACTAATTTCATAAGCCGAAAATTTCTATTCAAGAAAAAAAATCAAATTTTCATGAAGAAGATTTATAGGTGTCAAAAGCCTTCCTAAAACCCACCCCATTTGAGATTAATATTCCAAGCATTTCTTAAATCCGCCCCAGTCTCATTGATATTCCAAATTTCCTCAAATCCGCCTCAATCGAGATTGATATTCCAAGCATTCCTTAAATCAGCTTCATTTAAGATTGATATTCCAAGCATTCCTTAAATCAGCCACACTTGAGATTGATATTCCAAGCATTCCTAAAATCCGCCTCATTTGAGATCAGCATTGACCCACAATTGAGTTGGTTTTCATTTTTATTCTCACCGATCACATCCAATGGAAGGGATGCGATAAAAGCGGTGCCTGAGATGGTGCTTATCACCGTGGTAGCAGACAGAGCAAAGGTCGTAGTTGGAGCATTCAACGCACTTCCAACGAATACCAAAGATCGGCTGCTGTCGGCAAGTGTCGCACATTGTACCTTCATGCTTCACTCCTGCAACACAAAACACAAGAAGATTTATATTGAATCACACACAGACACGTTGTGTGTAACGTTGCAATACACAAATAGACTAGTGTTTAAATAATCAAATGGATGTTGTTACAAACACCAATTATGGGTTGCAATCGGCAGGTGTCGCACATCGTCTCATGGTTCACACCTGTGGCACAAAAGTGCAGTATGGCTTTTCGAACACTCAAAATTATAGTTATCACAAACACCAAAGATGGGCTGCTGTTGGCTAGTGTCTCATATTGCGCTGCACTCTTGTGGCACGAATATGCAGACTAAGAAAAATGAGTGAAACCTTGTCCAAATAGCTTTGCACTTTTTGCCCTTGTATGAGTCATCTTATTTCGGTTTGCTGTGGCCAATTAATGTTATATAATTTGCAATAACTTGTATCAGAATATTACCTTGATCTGAAAAATGTCTTTTGAGAAGGAGGGCATCAAAAAACTGGGAGGAAGGCATTGGATTAAAAATTTAGATTTCATTTTTCAACTAGTACATGCAAATTTAATTAGAGAAATAAAACACTGTTATTTCCAAAATTTGAAGTAAGATCAAAATGCAAGTCTATGTTCTATATTGAATGTAGGTTTTAACTGCCCTTTCTTTAATCAGCATAAATCATCTTAACATGATTATAAAATTGCTGGGATTATCAATCCAAAACAATGCTGAGCTAATCAGCAAGCATGTTCATAAACTTTCCATAAGTACTATAAACAGAAATGCTGATTAAACAGGCCCTATACACACATGATGAATTACAAGGCCTCAATTTTAAACTATTTCATCCTATTAGGACCTCCTCCAAGCAACAATCATTCACAGAAGAAAAGAAATAATTCCATAATAATTATGGGTGCAGAGCTTAAAACTGGGAGATCACAAAAAATATTACTTCTAAATACCTGTGGATAAAAAGTCGAGCACTTAGATCATAGGGAAATTTTATTCTAAAATATCGTACCCGTTGGTGCAGAGTCAAGCACTCTGAGATCATAAGCACCAGCACAGCGGTAGTTTGCGGCAGTTCCATTGTCCCACACAACAACAACTTCTTCGGGGGACTCAAAATTGCGCACTGTGCCAACATGGCCTTCTCCACCATCCTGAGAAAAGAATGAAGCAGGTATTCTAATAAATTGAGATAAAAATACATTTGGGAGATTTTAACTGAAAATCAAAATACAGATCAATAAAATCACATGCTAATCCAAGTTAATCCTAATTATATTACAATAAATAAATTCTAAAAGCCAGTTCTGGCTTTGAGATTAGAAAGTTTCCATACTGGATTGGTCGCCTGCCGAAGACCACCACTGCCCTGGAAGTAATGCATGGACCATCATGATTCCTTCCTTCCGGAACGTAGTTTTCAACACTTCTGGACAATCATATAGGCAGCCGAAAGCCACCAGACAGAACGAATCAATTGAATTAGACCAATCAGCCCTCAGGAGAAACAGTCGGTGATCGAATGGCCAAGCATTGTCCGCCATACCGCGAAAAAATTCTGCACCACTCCGACGTAGCGCGCCGGAGCCTTGCAACGAATGTGATATCAGCCACCAAGCCGTCCGTATCTAGGCCGTGCGTCGAACCAGCCCTCAGTCGAACGGCCTTTCGTCGAAGGATGATAAATTTTGGAACAGAACTATGCTTGCTGAGACCTAACCTCAGTGTGGTGAACGTAAAATTAGGTAATTTAAAAATGACCAAAAGTCATTCGATCTGTAGTCTTGTGGTGCACGGCAGGTTTTAGGCTACGCCAGAGGAGGAAAAAGCCGAGTGGTCGCAGGCTGTGGCGCGCAAGTTCCAGTTCGAGATGTAGCCATGGTATGAAGTGATGCTTCAACGCAACATTCAGTGGTAGAAGGCCATTTGACTCTAGGCTATTCGACTTCGTGTCTGGGGGATGTAGAGCTCAAAATATGCAAAGCAAAATGATGTCAAGGCTCGGCTACAGATAGCAGGTTCCATTCGCGGCTGATTGGTGGATGTCCGGAGAGATCCAAGGCATTCGATTCAGGGCTTATTGGTGCACAAAATCGGTGATGCACGGCTGCGCTCAAGAAATAACATCTCAGGAGAAGTATAATTAGAAATTGCCTCTGCCACAATTTTTTTTAACACGTTTTTCTTAGCTTAGCTTCGCGTTTGTTTGTTTGTTGTTAAAATTGACAACGAAAATTAGCCCACTTCTGATTGCTCTAGAGATCTGAAATTCGGCATGCAGGCTATTTTCGCCTAACAATTTCAGATACAATCATAAAAACTAGCAATTAGAGACCTAAATTAGCTTAATCGAGTAAAGTATATATATAGTATGACGTGCGGGCGCTCACGTTATAGACGAGCAGGCGCTGACGCTGCGTATCGTGGATACGTACGTCAAGTCATACTTAATCAAGTCTTAATCGTTTTCCTTGTGGACTAAAAAGTAGAAAATAACATACTTAAAAAAAACTTTTTAAAAAACCACGTTTTTCTTGTGGACTAAAAAGTAGAAAATAAATTATGGCTCGCCCCAAAAAACGTGGGTCGGGCTGTACGTTCACCATCAAATTTCCAAAATTCGTGTGTTGTGTGCTTTTCGCTTCAATCATATATCTGCCCGACACACGTTTTTTTGGAGCGAGCCATAATTTATTTTCTACTTTTTAGTCCACAAGAAAAACGTGTTTTTTTAAAAAGTTTTTTTTTAGGTATGTTATTTTAATTTGCCTCGACTCTAATATAATTATTAGATTCATATTTTTTTCATTTGCCTCGATTGCCTAATAGCAGCACCATTTTCCTTTACCGTACTTTAGATGCAATTTAGTCAATGAAAACAAATTTTATATGTTTTCATCAAAAAAACAACATAGTTTCATTGGAGTCTGACACAAAATATTTGCAGCAAGTACAGTGCTTGGCAGTTAACAGGAGCATAACAATGAACATTCAAAATTTCATGAAATGATAAATTTGTAAGCCACAATATTTCTCACCAACCAAAATTTTGAAGCTGCACAGTAAGACAAGGGCTTTTTGAGCACAGGTAAAAATGCCATGTACATTTTGTTAAATTCATGACTCATGAGTGAATTTCACCCTATTTTTTCATTTGGTAATAAACTTTTCCTAATATGAAATTTTCAGAGCAAGTTTCAAGCTACTATCCCAAGGTGCAGAGTTTGGTAAATGCATTGACAATTTTTGCATTTGTAGACCAAACACGTTACCAGCAGTACCCAAGATGCACCCCTGTGTCACCTGCATTGTTCAAAATGCATTGCAACATAATTTTCCTCAAAATTCTTACAAAATCAACTTTGATGAGTATTTCTTTACCGCCCCTGGTATTGTAGTAGACAATTGCAGTAGACCAAAAGTACTGAATTGTGGATTGTGCTTTTCAGCCTCATCCGACCAACCAGAAGCCAGAAATGTCATAAACAATGCAGCCACTGGTATATATACCTCCTGTTAATGGTTAGCGTCGCCAAAGATTTACAAATAGGTTCAATGCAATAATTTCAATCCAAGTGTGTCAGCAAGATCTCCTGAAGTGGGTGAATATCAAAAGATCTTTGGCAATGCATCAGCAGCAAAATTTATGCCTTCAGAAGATCTTGCAAACACATTTAGATTGAAATTATTGCATTTTAAATATTCGCCAGTCTTTGGCCAAATATTTAGAAAATAGTTGAAAATCTGAAAGACTGCAAGCTCACACAGTAAGGTTTCCGGTACGTTGGATGGATCATTATGCAGTGAAGCTTGTCCGGAAATCAGTTGCGATGAGTGTAAGCGTTGCAGTGCATGAAGAGTAAGGGAAATACTACGGTATAAAAGTTGTTAGCAGCATTTTCTTATTAAAAATTACCCAGTGACGCATCTTCAAAATGGCTGGCAACATTTTGGGCTAAAAATCCATATCTTGGCAATGCAGCTTGCAAACTCTGTACACTGGCACACAGGCATGGAATACATCTACATACATACATCTACGAGCTGCGACTGAATTTTTCGAGCCTTAGTTTTATGGACTTGCCAGCCATGATTCCATTTCTTCAAGCTGTGATTTAATTTCTTCGAGCCATGAATTCCATACCTTGGCCAATAAAAGTCATTAACAAGCCAGCAACCATAAACCTCTTACCAAGTCCCGTAGGTACATGTGTTACCCCTAATCTCTAATTTTACCCTAAAAACAGTCAACACTAACATTTGTCATCACTTAAGTGGTAACTGATCACGTGATAATGCAGTCTGACCGCTCTGACGCGCATCACGTTACTGCAACTACGTGATCTTTAAGAAAACATTTTAGATCAACTTGTTGCAATTACATTGTGCATGATATTTTGGCGGAATTGTCGAAGTATTGCAGATTACGGAAGTTTAAAATTTTATTATGTAAATGACAGGTTTGCAGAGTGCAAACTGCAATTTTTTCACTCAAACAATAATACATGATATTAGAGCTGCAAGATTTCATACCTACTAAAATTAAATGATATTAGAGCCAGGGTATTTCATAAAAAGATGAAAATTTTCCAGTTTTCCAGCCCTGCAGTGGCACATAGGTTAGTAAGGCCACCACTCTTTATAGTCTGCACTTACTTTGCCACTTGTCACTAAAAACAGTATTATACTTTTCAGAAATACAATTTGCAAGGTTTGATAGCCAAAGGCATTGCATAGGATGACTATAAAGCTTTTTTGATCTACTATGAAGACATGATTCAGCTTATAAAATAAATCATATCTATTGAAGGCTGGGAACTTAGTGCAGTAACAAGTAACAGGCCATGGTCAGGAAGATGTGCCAGGTGCGCGGGAATTTATTTGGTCATTTTAACGACCTGCGTGGTGCGCCATACTATGCTGGTAAAAAAATGCGCCGTGCGCTGTACTTTAGAAAGCTAAAATAGTTCTACTATTTTAGTTGACAATATACGCGAGTATATTGACTACGCGAGTCGAACTGACAATAATAAAATGTAAGACATGTCCGGGTTACTTCTGACTCTTCCGCTTGTCCGCCTTGTCGGATACGGAACGTACGGTAATCGTAAACTGTGGCTATTATACCTACGAAATTTAAACAGACGGTGTTCAGTGTTGCCATATGACTTTGGAGAAAATTTCTTCTAAAATAAAGTTCTAGATTTCTCATTCACCAAATTTCCATATCAAGAAAAATCATATATTATTGAAAGATAATTAAAGGCATACTGTACTGAGTAATGTGAGTATTACGTCTGTTCCTCCACAAACTGCTCGTGCGCGGCAGCACGACGTAGAATTGATGGCCAGGATTGCGCAAACACATGCGCGAAGAGGATCAATTTTCATTACATTGCGCCAAGTGTGCACAGCAATAGCTTAAAAAAAGTGAAAATGCATAGGAAAATTTACCAAAAACATATACACCATCCTGAGTGTGGGTAGCTAACAGGTTAACAACTTATCAGAATCCATGATAGATTAATTACCTCCTGAATAATTTTTAACAGAAGTGCATGGTTGTACATACATGATTCCAAATTTATTAAAAAGAAGCTGCTTTAAGGAAACCACATTTCATTAATAAGTAGCAAAATTCAAATCTTAAAATAGCTACAACACATGCAATGATGCAAACAATTTAAATTTTGCATCCCAAAATGGTTTGAATATCAGTTAAATTATTATAGTAAACTAACTCTAGGAATAATTTGTTAAAATATCTATTAGACTGATACAAATCTAATGAAATAAATTTTCTTTTATTCTGTGAAGCAAAGATTTTTTTGTTTGAACACTAACCTGTTTACCCCATTTCCAATCAGGTCCTCTAATTACTCTTGCACCAACTCCTTCCATCATATAGCGGGTACTCCTGCTGGCAAGTCCAGCAGGTACATCCATAAAGAAGCATAAGTTGCTTCTTTAACTCCGAATATTAATATCTCTACTTTTGAATTTTATTGAACAAACAACAGCGTGAATGAAAATGAAAACTTACAGAATAGCTAACACTGAATCCACAGACAGAACGAAACTCATGTAACTTTTTCTCTGACGTTTGTTTTGGTCATGCAGCAGTAAGTTGGACCATAGTTGTCTGAACAGCTGATTCATTTTTGCGGAGAAATCTACTGCCTGCTCAGCCAAAAATATGTCCCAGGCAGATGTTTTTACAATCATTGATATCTGTTAGTAGTCACAATTATAAATAACAGATCATGACTGTAAAGTAGTAATTATGTAAAGACCGTGAGATTTTTCTTTGAAGCTTATGTTTGTTCAAAATAATGAATTAGAATATAATAATAGATCTTAATATCAATTTTGCATCGACTAAAAATTGTATTCCATTTATTCCGTTAAAAAATGCGCCAATTATCAACAGTTACTCGTATGAGCGTAGAAATACTAATATGCAATCAATTTTTGTCATTGACTTTTCTCTGAAGTTTCTTGAGAAATAGTTTAACAAGCAGTAAATCGCACGCCAAAGACATTGTCGGACAGATCATGCATGTTCTCAAAACCAATGTGCATAGCACATCAGTGAAACAATTGAATAAAAACCCACGAGCTCAGAATAAACTCAGTTATAAAAAAGCCTTCAACATTTCTTACGCTATGAGGAAAAATTATTCGAAATAATTCGAAATGTGATAATTGAGATAATAAAATCGAATTTACTATATGTAAAGCAAACAACTGAAAAGCGTAGCACCATACGAGCCTTGCAATAATTCCAGCAGCTATCACAATCAAATCGTCAGCTATGGAAAGATCGGGTTCATAAGGCCGGATCCCTTGAGGAATCGAGTCACGAAAAATACAAGAATCGGCAACGGGCCGTGTGCCTATTTCTTCAGTGCCGACACTTCTGTTATATTCTAACTCATTATTACAATATTGCAAAGCAAACAACTGTTATTACAGTAAACCCGCCAGATGAATACATAAGCAATAAGCAGGGAAATAAAACTCTCATCGCAGGACTATTTTATTCATGGAATATCTCGGAGAGAAGTGTACACATTATTTGGAATGTGTTAAACTCTGCGTCAAGTTTGATGGTTGAGTGGCGAAATCACTTCCATCATTGTAAATAGAGTTAAATAAAATATCATGAGATCGCTTCTATAATGCAATACTGGAATATAAGATTTAGGAATATACGGAAAGCTGTTATATATGTGAATGTTAGAAGGAAGTCAGTATATGTTAGAGAGAAAACCTTTAGCTACGGCACGACTTGCACGACTTTTCGTAATTATCGCCCAGGGAGTAAAATTCACCAGACGGAATACTCTTGATCAGCATATGGATCAAAGATTGCCTGAATCCACACAAGAATATAGGATTTAATTGAATTAAAATAAGTTTACCCTGAATCCAAGGCATCTCGGTGAAAATACGCCGTTAAATAACCTGTACATTAAAGGGTGAGTGGCGCGAACATTTCTTTCTGTATATGTTGAAGTGTTCACGGCTCATAGCGTAAAATTTCATGCGGCTGGAAAATCCAGCCGGGAAAATGGGATATTAATGAAAAACAGAGCGTAAAATGAATAAAATTATCAGTAATAAACCTATTAAGGGTATCTTACTGGTACCTTTTCCATGCTTTTTATACGCGCCTTAGTCTGACTTAGCTGTAAATTTATCACAACTTGATAGATGATTAAAATACTGTTAAAAAATTAGAACCAATGATGAACGTAACAGAAACATTTACACTTTGATCAATGCGGACATGCAGAGCATTTTAAAATAACTCTTCATAAATAATACGTTTAACATAAGACAAAATATTCAACTAATTTTCAATCAGGTTTTTTAAAAATCATAGTCAGACTTATACATCTAGAGAAAATCAACAATCGCACTGACTAAATGTAATGACTGAATCTTTGGTAAGCCGGATGCTTTTTAATAAACACTTACACTGATTAATTGCGATCAATACCAATAAACTATCAAATTCGACTATAAAAAGGAGACCATTCAATAAGTATGTGCGTAATTTAAATCAATAGATTGTCTATTTATTCACAGCGAAGAGTAAACAGGAGTTCGTCTATAGTCTATCAGGACTAATGAAAATACTTCACAATTTTTCTAATTCGATCAGATTTGATCTAATGCTGGTACATCACATGAATCTTTGAATAACCATTTAGGATATTAATCATGCTAAAAATAGTACATGACATTAAAATTAAAGTATCGAGTGAAATTAAAAAAAATTGGCGTTATAGATGGAACTAATTTTACCAGAGTTCAAAATAACAAAACGATGCGTAAAGAAAAGTAAGTTTCAAGATTGTGCTGAGGTTTGATATTCATTAAGAGCTATTGCATTAAAAGAAGAGACGTACGTATTGCCAGCGAACAGAACGAAATATCGGAAAATATTAGAGCTGGATTAGAAATTATTCAACTCGATTACGGTTATACTGAAAGCAGCTCAAACTCATGAAAACTGCAGAAGCAGATTACTCTGTGGGAAATTAAGAGAAGATTAATCCGAATAAACTGGGAAAAGATTACACTGTAAAACACCGGTATTAGATTTTACTAAAGAAAACTGGAATTAGATTCCACTAAAGGAAATTGGTAGAAGATTACACTGTAGGCAAATGGAATTAGACTCCACTAAAGGAAACTGGAATTAGATTTCACTATAGGAAACTGGAATTAGATTTCACTATAGGAAACTGGAATTAGATTCCACTCTAGGAAACTGGAATTAGAGATTTCACCACCTAGAAGAAACTGGGATTGAATTCCAGTATAGGAAACTGGTAGAAGATTACATTGTATTAATCTGTTAGCTGATGTAGCTTATGACTTTGGTGCAGGGACTTTGATGGCGTAGCTGCCGACCATGTTGCCAGGAGGGTTGTAGTTGCAGACGACATAAAGCTTGCCGCTGCTCTTGTTGCGCGCCATGCCTACACCAAGCTCTCGGGAGTCTGCCCACACCACCTGCGTGAAGTGACCTGCGAACCACACATATCTTAGCTTCATGGAAATACAGATTTGTATACTCGTATAGTGTATTTTTAGGTCAATAATGTAATAATTTCAGCAACCTGCGTGAAGTGACCTGCGAACCCCACATATCTTAGCTTCATGGAAATACAGATTTGTATACCCGTATAATGTATTATTAGGCGTATAATGTAAATTGTATAATGTACTAATTGCAGTAACCTGCGAACCACACGTATCTTATTTTCGTGGAAATCAGATTTGCATACCCTTATAATGTATTTTTAGGTGTATAATGTGAATTTTACAATGCAAATTGTACAATGTAATAATTTTAGTAACGTGCGTGAAGTGATCTGCTCATCAAAAAACTTTTAGATTGATCGAAATATAGTTTTGAAAACGCGTATAGAGTGGATTATAGTGTATTATGTGAATTTTATAATGTAATAATGTGAGTATAATGCGTGAAACGACCCGCGCGTCACGCATATCTTAGCTTCATCGAAATACAATTTTGTGTACTCGTATAATGTATTTTGCAGTGTATAACGTTTATTGGAAAATTCGGTTATTTATTTATGACACACATTTTATTCTTTTTATATCAATAGAAATTAAGACCTGAACTCACACTGCCAGTATAAAAATTAACTGAAAATATTAATTCATTAACATTGGAAAAGATAAGTTAATAATGAATTCGGTTTAAAAACAATTTCCCTGTCGAGTGTGATAGTTATTCAAGCAAGACATGAGTAATATCCGAGTGTGCGTGTAAAATGAACAACGCTCCATGCAGCATCGCTATACAGCTTGACGTCATACAAATAAAAAATTATTCCCACTTGTGTTAAAATCGAATTTTACACTCCAAAAATCTGAGCCCAAATAAATGTATATTGTAAACCAGTTTTAAAAAGATTCCCATGTAATCCGGGATAGAAAATATCATCGATTGGTGATTTCAGTGCTTGAAGAAAACAACGACAATTTCAGAATAAGTGCAAAAAAAATTTTAGTGATTTCTGGCAAGAATCTAGTTCTAAGCCAGCGTACAATAAAATGGGCAAGATTCAAAATTTGGGCTTAAGCATCATCGTACATATGAACACAAAAATCGTTAATTACTGTTGTAAATTGATTATTGTAAATTGATTAAAAGTATTTACCGGAGACCATGGACCGAGGTTCCTTGCCGAATACGTGATCCTTGATCTCGCTGTACCAGGAGTCAACAGGCTCAGCTCCAGAGATGGTGTGGTTAGGAACAGAATTCCACTTGGAGTAAATGTTCTCGCCATAGTCATTGTTGGGGCGGTGCTCCATGCGGTCTTTCTTGGCGATAGTCTTCGCCCAGTCTTCGGCCACCTTGTTTAACTGCAAGCAAATACGGTTCATTCACACTCAGAGAAATGCATGGGTATACTGTTCGAATAGTGACACACTTAGTTGGCCACCGCACGAGCTGATGTACTCATTTCCAGGGATAAATGGGTCAGAATGACCCAAATAAAGGCCCTAACTGCATCACTATTGGGCCAAAGTCTCTGTAATTTCTGTGATTTTAACACGGAATACAAGTGAACAATAATGATGGCTTAGAAGAGCTGAAAAATGAAATTACAATCGACTTAGGGAAGTAACAATAATTGTGCATTAACGAAATAATGCAAATATAAGCGAAAGTAGGTCGCTAAAAGTAGCGAGATATAACTGTTCTTAGAAATATTCACGATGCAAGGTAGTGGTAGTGCAAGGAAGATTTCTAAAGTTTAACGACGTAGTTAAAGTTCTAAAGTTTAACGTTCTAAAGTTTAACGGATAATTGTTCGACGTATATTAATTATCATAATTGTACATTTTACATACGATAAATGTAATTTATTATGAGAAAGGAAAACTTTTCATTTCTTGGGAAAGCAAAGATAGTTTTAAACTATGAGGATCAACAGATGAAATCCATTGCACTTCACTGCTGCGCGGTGACATAAATTACGGGATCAAACATTTTTCTTTGAATACTTTAGGTTTAGAGTATATAATTCAATAAATAACTACATGAACGTTAAATAACATTTAAATCTACGGTGCTACAATCATATTTT
Source organism: Hyalella azteca (assembly GCF_000764305.2). NCBI lineage: Eukaryota > Metazoa > Arthropoda > Malacostraca > Amphipoda > Hyalellidae > Hyalella > Hyalella azteca. The sequence continues at coordinate 337,632 of NW_025943273.1, read as the reverse complement.
ACATTTTAATTACTCGTCATATAACCTAGACTAAAATATTTGCACCTTCTTGGAGATGGTGAGCGGGGCAACGCCGTGCTTGAGGCGATATTTATTATGCGCCAATAACGTTTAAATCTACGGCATTGCTAATATCTTTTACATTTTAATTACTCGTCATTTAACCTAGACTAAAATATTTGCACCTTCTTGGAGATGGTGAGCGGGGCAACGCCGTGCTTGAGGCGATATTTATTATGCGCCTTGAGAACAGCTTCAGCGAAGTCCTCCTCTTCATCATCGCTGCTGCTGCTGCTCAGCACGGCGCTCTGGAGCTTGCTCGTCACGTTGCTCAGGAGGCTGTCTTTGGGGAAGCCCCTGACACAATTAATATTATTTTAATTATTTGAATTATTACATTTTTAATTGTAAAATAAATCTTTATTCATGGAAGTGGCATTCTTAGATTATCGCGAGCTACAATTACTGTATTTTTAATAAGTTATAGATTGTATTATTTACTGAAGGAGTTACAATTTCTTACTAACGCGATCTTGAATTGTTTAGGTTTTAATTGTTAGTCACACATATTATCATTTACTGAATGAGTAACAATCTTTGATTACTATCGTGAGCGGAAATTATCTCATATTCAATTATAAGCTATACACATTATTTATTGAAGGACTTGCAATCTTTTATTATCGCGATCTTGAATTGTTTCGTTTTTAATTATTAAGCAAATTATAATTTAGTGAAGCAATTCGGTTATTACACGGGCTTCATTTTCAGCTACCGCCTGGAAATAACTGGAATTTTTTCCTAATTGAAATTTCGATGAGAAGAAAGTTCACGGCTTAAAAGACATACAGCCAAGTAGATTGAGTTTATAATCGAACTGCCGTTGAGTCCAAGTAATCCGACGTAAAAGTGGTTTTATAGGAAAGATCGACTTCCGCTCGCATGCAACACGCAGTAAAGACGAATAAAATTCGTTTAACTATCTAGTAATTTAAGCGAGCAAGAATCCTCGATTACAGAACATTGGAAAACAATGAACCATTATTAATTGAACATACTGACGATTTCGTATTGTGAAATTTATTTACTAAAATGACTATTAGCTTTTCAGGAATTTTTGCGTATCATTCCTTTAGTGGCAAGATATATCAACAAAAGCGGGATATTTTACCGCGCTCTCTCCCTACGGAAATTATCTCTTCTCCTATAAGAGAACATTATGATGTTTACACCATAAAACCATGAATATGTATCAGTTCTGTATCACGAATCCGGAATTATGAATAATTATGAGTCTGGCTTATAAGAGCCCGGTAACATGCCACGCATATACGTACAAACTGGAACCATTCGATTAAAGAGTTAACGTTTCGGGAAACTCTTTAATGCATGATTAATTTAGGGCTCAAAATTCTGTATACTCTGAATAGAATAATATAATTCTGAAAATTGATTTCACGAAAAAACAACAAATCTTAGAACTTTATTGCTGAAAGGAATTGCAACCCATATGTACATTATTCATGATAACAAGGGTCATGTTCATACTCTTCCTGCTTTAAAACTCTGTTTTATCTAAATTAAGCCCGAATTTATATTCTTTAATTTGTCGCAACTGACCCGACAGGAGGGACTTGCTGAGCAAACTCTCCCATCCAGTTGCCCTTTGGTGAGAAGAAGGCGACGAAATAGACGCTCAAGCCTGACTTGGAACTGGCGGTCCCGAAACCAAACTCCTTCGTATCCTTCCACACGAGCTGCGTGAAGTGTCCTTCGAAAAAATATGTTTGTAAATAGGAATTGCTGGTCTAAACTCCTTCATATACTTCCACGAGAGCTGCGTGAAGTGTCCTGCGAAAAATATGTTCGTAAATAGGAATAGCTGGTCTTAACTCCTTCGTATACTTCCACACAAGCTGCGTGAAATGCCCTGCGAAAAAATATGTTTATAGATAGGAATTGCTGGTCTAGTGTCACGCTATCGTAGCTGGTTGCCATTGCAAAAATTTAACTCGTGCAAAATTTTTGCGGCTTTGCAAAAATTTCAACTTCGTGTCTTCCAAACAAGCTGCGTGAAGTGCACTGCGAAAACCATGTTTGTAAATAGGAATCGTTGGTCTAGTGGCACGCTATCATTGCCGGTTGCCGCTTTACAAAAATTCTAACTTGAAGCATTTGAACTTGAGCATTTGAAAACAATTGGCGAGACGATTACAATCGAATAACAAAAATATTTTTTAAAAATTCCGATTGAAAACTTGAATGTTTCTTCATAATTTCATGCGTTAGTTTCATATCACACTAACCAGAGTCCAGTTTATATTATACTCACCGGAATCTAGCTTTCCACCTTGAGGCTCCTGGCCGAACTTGTGGACTTTGATTTCATCGTACCAGTTGTCAACGGGTGTGGCCGCACATATTCTCTCCTGCGTAAAATACCCAATCAATTTTAATGCAAATTAACTTAAATGAAAATTCAGAATTTGATTTTCCAATTCATGACTGAAAAATCGTGAAAAACACACGACTTTCTTTTACGTTGTCCTTTCTATCGTTCATCATTCAAATAGGAAATCTGTAATTTATTGATGCTCGTAAGTAAGTATAAAATAAATAGGTTCCAATAAAAAATGCTCAATGCAGGTTTATGAACTTAAATGACAACGAAAATGGACGTCTCCATCTGCACTATTTTACTTACATTTACTGTAACGATAGTATTACAAAACCTGCTAACTCACTACCAGATTGTATGGGCACGAAGGCGTTCATCTTATATAGTCTGTAATTGAGGCCTCAAAAATATGAGCCCTAATTTTAAGTTAAAAACAACGTCTCCTCACCCAAGTGATGGCAACGTTGCTGCTCAGCTTGTAAATATTCTCTCCGAATTTCTCGTCGTTTTTGTGTGCCATGGCGTCCTTCTTGGCTAATTGCTCAGCCCATTTCTTGGCTTCTTTGTTCAACTGCAGAACAAAATAAACAGTTATTAATAAAAAATTACTGAACAGTTCATACAAGATAGTAATGTTAGAGTAATTAGAGTTGCACATTTAAACATTTTTGCTAACGATCATGAGCAGATTAACACTCGTGAACACAAAGCAAAAATTTTGAACGATGGCAATTGTGCACAAAACAAAAAGTAAAGCATGATCGCAAAAGAAGCACATATTAGTGCAGACACAAACTGCACAATTATAGAATAGCGGTAGTAGTACTCACCGCTGGTAACGACAAAGCTCATGCATTGCTTTACATTTGGATTTATGTGCAAAATTTTGAAGAATCGGTTCATAAATTTTAGAGTCCATCCATTTCTTGAACGAAGTAAAAATTTAAACAGCGGTTAGTGAGCCGGCGATTACTGAGTCGGCCTCTTTGAAAAAGTTTGTTTCACCAAATAATCGTAACAAATTATTTCCTGTTCGTTTGTGCTGGAGAAATTTGTGAATTTCAAGACATATTTTATAACATAAGTGAAGCTTTCGTCAAATTTATTATCAGACAAAATAACCGATGCTCCAAAGATGGAACGAATTCATGTTCCATTTCATTGCATATGATGGCCTATATGATGAAGCGATCTAGAACATAAGAAACAGTCTAAAACGTAAGTTCTTCTCTACTCAGAGAAGTAAAACTTTAAATGAAATTAAAGCATCTTCAATATTTTTAATATGATAACTAGGCGGTTAGAATATATTTTTTCCTATACTAAACTACTAAACTGCAAACATTTACTTTCTTTAAAAATTTAATTGCACTTAGTTAAAAAGGCACGATATTATCATTCTGTATCAAGTTTGGATACTTCCTAAGTAACTAAGGATTGATGTTCAAGTTCAACAAGCTTCTTAATTTTTAAATAACATTAATCAACCTTGCCCATCTCCTGCAGATGGTTAATAAAAATTATTTATTTTTTATAACAACCATTTATGTTTAAAACGGGAAAAAGTACAATTTTCGTCAGTTCAAGATGGGATTTCGTGCTGTTCAAGACGGACCAAGTACTTATGTCTGCAATGTATCTTGCACGTACTTCAAGAAAATCTACGCTGTACACTGCACATTGAATGTGTACATAGCATGCATTCCCGGTAGTCTTGAAACCATCTCATCACTAATATACCTGGCTGTCCTCATCACTACATTGAGGTCAATGCCGTCGTTCATCGAACCGGCGAACTCTGCAGTGTAAAGTTCTTCCCGTTGTCTAAACATCTATTCGCGAATTTCCACCTTCAAGGCGGAAATTCGCGCCACCTTCAAAGGCCTTTAAAAAATTGTAAATTCTGCATGGCAACCTTCGATAGTATCAGCACTTCACAATTCGAAGATGTTTTGTGCAGGACAAATTGGACTAATTCGTCCGTCTTGTCTTAAAATTGTATTCAGCTCTAAAGAATAGCTTCCTACATTGTTTTCTGGAAAAAATTTCCCTTTTTTCACATTCATTGATAAATTAAATGATATCAAAAGCGCATTGAGTGTTGGATGTAAGTTCTAATTCTTTGAACTAACGGCGCATGAAATAATTGCATCGATTTATATCCAGTTTCGTCGGTACTTATATGAATTAGTAATTTAGTTCACTTTTCTCAAATTATATATTTTTATGATTTGACAAAAAGTTAAAGAATCATTAAGTCATCAGTATTTACATTTACCCTCAATACCTCACTGATGTGTGCTTTTATTTCTATACGTTTTTTATTTTATTAATAGTACTATAGATACTAAGAAGAGAAATTCATTTTTAACCGCAGGAATACTCAATTCAGAACCAAGTGGGTAACATTCACCTGTGAATCAACGGCTTACCTATTTAACGTGAAACAACCGACGGCTGATCCGAGATTGTAGGATTGTGAAGGATACTACCTCCAAGAATACAGAATTCCTGGAAATTGTGCGGCTCTACAAAGTTAAACTTGTGCCTCATAGATTACTAGTGAAAAAGTTATATAATTATATAGATTGAAATTGATATAATTTGCAATACTCGTGCCAAATCCTGATTTCGATAATTTCTGGATTTCACTCAGCAAAGAATATGTAATATCCATACTTCCTGGCTAGCACGAGATAAAAATGAATCGATGCTTCAGTTTCTTTAAATAATTAAAGTGGATCTAGCAAGAGGTCACGTCAACGAAGGTCAAGCGGGACAGATATGAAGACCTTGGCACACTTGCGTGCAATCGATGCCATCAGAGGTGCCCTGCCACAGCAGTCAGTGAGCACAGCGTCATGGTAACTTAATACTCTAATACTTATACCCTAAATACTGTAGTTTATTCTTAATTGCAGTTTTCTGGGCTTTACAGCTCGTTGGCTATGAAATATTGGGTCTAATTCATAGGACAAGGTTGATTGAGATGAAAGATGCAGGAAAAAAATGGTTGACACAGATTTCGTTCTTGTTTTCTTCATGGCATGTACAAACGTACGCAAATAGTTCTGATGAAGGAGTAATGATATTGGAGTGTTTCTTGTGGTCACTCCTTTTGCATTTCATTTCCTTTGTTCGGCCTTACCAATAAAAAAATTGAAAATTCGAGTCTTTCTTGATCAACCTTCCTTGCACTTGTTTGTATTTATGTGTTTCTTACGGTTCTGTATTATAAACATTGCAATGTGTTACCATAGCATCGCACCGAACCCACACAATTATCATTAAAGCTCACGAAATATACAGAGTGCAGAATATCAAAATTAATCCATGTACTAGCCAAAATAGCGGGTATAGTTAAATTATAAACGTTTACTGACCTCAGGGCTGAGTTTGAGTGCCTTGACGCCGTGAAGCGTGCGCTTCTTGTTGATCTGAACGAGCGTCTGCTTCGAAAGCTTCTCGTCTCGTTCTTCTTCATCGTCAGAGCTGCTAGCATCCTGAACTTTGGTCTTGAGCTTCGACAGCAAACCTTTCGAGCCACAGTCCGTAGCGCTTGCCTGGAAACAAATTTAATCATTTCATTATATACAAAAAGTATATTTGTATAATGATGAGCTTCGATAGCAAACCTTTCGAGCCACCGTCCGTAGCGCTTCCCTGGAAGCAAATTTAATCATTTCATTATATACAAGAAGTTTATATATGTATAATAAGCAATAACTACTCAAAAGCGGTAGATCTCAATCCTTTTACCTAGCTTTTATGGGTATATTTATAACATTTTAGAGGGAATTAGAGTAGTTAAAAAACAACGTTCAGAAACGGTAACAAAAATTATGTAGCTTCAAGGTAACAGGATTGTTGTGCCACATTAAACGAGGTAAAAATATAAAAAATTTGAAAACCACTATGAAAAAAGAAAAGATATCGATAAAAACTCCAATAATAACTCCTAAATAGAACCATACTACAACGTCCCATTAAATCCTAAACTAATCCTCTTGAAGGCTTAATGCTACATGAGCTCAAATATATGTACTTGCAAATATTTTAATGACTTTTAAAAATATTTGAAAAATTACAGCTAATGATAAAACCTCTATTAGTCTCCATCAAGAACGTCCAAGTCGGACTCATTTCACAATTGAACTCAAACTAATGACATTTCACAGAATGCATATCTAAATTAAAAAATATTATTGTAGGGAACAAAATCATACAGGGTAGAAAAAAAACTGAACATTTTTTTCATTCAAACGTTGAGAAATACTGTTGAGGCGCATAGGTGATTGAACGCTTTTATTGGATCTGAACCAAATAATATTCTTCTTTTATAACTTAAACCAACCTTTTTGGAGCGGACTGGAGAAGGAGATCTACTGCTGCTGCTGGAAGCGTGATCTTCTGAAAGATGGAGAAATTTTTTTAAGTAACTGTAATTTCTGATTTGTAAGATTTCTGTAATTTGCGTCTTGAATTCAATTGTTAATATCTTAAAAATAGATAGGATACGATAATTACATCGTCTTCATTAAAGCAAATCTACGCATGAATATTTTTATGGACAAACGAGGAAAAATCTTAGCATGCTTATGGATTCGTGTTGCTTGAAAAAATATCACATGCATGCCGTTGAACACGTTTTCCATTTCGACAATAATTTCAACATAGGTTATCATGCACAGCTTGATGTAATACATACTGTAACTATTACATTAATAACAAAAAAAAAACATTCTGATTGGGGAATTTGCACAATTGCACAATGCACACAACTCACTAGGAGGCCCGGGAAGTTCTTTGGTGGTGACTTTGGTGGAGGTGTTGGTGCCAGTCTTGTGCTCCACGACCGTGGTTTCCTTGGTCTCCTGGTACCACTGCAGCGGAAGCGAGCAATCTTCAATTTGTTATTATTTAAAGCCACACGCTTCTATAGAAAACGACATCAATGTATGAATAAATTGATTAACTACTCTCGCAGAATAAAACATCTTTCGTCTCCTGGTACCACTACAAGCGGAAGAGGTTTTCTTCAATTACTTATTGTTAAAGGTTACACGTATCTATAGTATACGACATTAATGTATTAATTGATTAAATGCTCTCTCTGAATAAAACCTTTGCATTAAAAAAAATAGTTCTTATCAAATTATAGCAACACGTCTTCATAAGAATATATTTGTCCGGCTTCTCTCGTTTCAAAGTACGAATTTTATCTCCAAAGCTTTGGTTGATAAAAATATTCTATGTATTTAAAAAGAAAATTTTGCCGCAATTGTTTGCACTGAAGAATAAAAATATATTTGTTAAAATATATATGAACGTAAAGCAATAATAATAACTATTGCAATATCAATAATAAATATCGAAATTTGGATCATTTAAAGGATTTACCTTTCCGCCCTTCTGGAAGGTGCGAGTCTCAGTGGTGGTGGTCGTCTTGCCCATCCTATAAATTTAAGAAAAATTTATTTAATTAAATATCTCATCAGATAATCTATAAATTAGTTATTGAATAAACATGCACTTGTAGAACACCACATGCACCCAGATTTATTTGCTTACTGAATTTAATTTTTCTTGAATTATTAAACAAATGAAAATTTGTTTACTTACTTTGCATCGACTTTGGCAACGAAGAAACTAAGCTTCCGTGCAAAAACTGAAGGCATTTTGATAGTAATTTTAGTCACCAAATCTCTAGAACGTATTTAAATTTTTATGAAGTGGATTTAGAAGGATAATATCTACACTTATTAATATCTTAACTAAAATTTGCTAAGAAAAACTTCTAATCAGGACTGAATACACGAAAGTATAAATACGTCTAAAAGTTAGGAATCAAGGGCAACTTACTGAATTTACAATTGATTCAGTATAGTTAGTTCCTATTATGTGAACTCGCATAGTATGTTCTTGACAGTGTACTTAGTTTTATTGCTTCACGATGAAAGTTCTTTAAAATCTACCTTCTTAAACGATTTATGCTTTATAAGCGAGCATAATCCGTGCTACACCATGTTCATAAAAGTCAAGCAAAATTTTTATCGCGTTTCGATAAGACCTGCATCGGCTTAGGAAACCTATGTAAAACTGAAAAAAATACAACTCAGTACTCACTACAGTGAGTGACAGAGAGCGCATTTTCTCGTCGACGAAAACGTGACGTCACGGACGGACAGACAGACATAGCGAGCACAATAGTGCATTTTTTTCCATAAATGAGAAAATGCGCTAAAAATATTTAAATTCAAATTGTGAGCTATTAGGAATGTTTAAGCAACCCCAACTTGATAAACATCAATTCAATTCGCACAGGAGATTTCGTGAATAGTACCAGTGAAAGCTGATCTAGACACTTGACAGCAAAACGAACAACATCCGCTGCTCTTAAAGGAAAAGATAAACGGACAGACTGAGTTGAATGAAGGTTTACATCCGGACTATACTGGGTTGCGACGTTGAGAGGCTCAATGTACATCCACAGGTTCTTCAAATATGTATTAGGAATAATCGCTGATTAAAGGTAATGAATAAAGAAAAAATTACAACATCGGATCGAGAGGCCTGATAGGCTCCTCCATTAATAAGCTCGAATCGTGCATAACATTTACGATATTTACGATATAAACATCTAATATACTTTTAAATTTGCACGAGGCACAACGGTCTATAGTGAACGTTTTGTTCTTAATTCGTGAAAATTAAATCTCCGTTGTATCGCTACTAATTCATCGAAAATAACTTCAAATGAATATTTGAAATTAGTAATTCATATATAATTCACATCTCGTAAAATGTGATGTTCGAAAATACCCAAAGAAAATAAAAATAAAGTATTATAAATGACATGCTCACTAGCTACAAATAAAAAGAAACAATATATTTGCAGGATTAGCCTGCAAATATATTGTTGCAAATATATTAGCCAAGTGTTGATGAGTCTGTGGTTTAAAAGTGAAGTCAACGGTCAGAAACAAGCGACATTGAGGAAACTTCCGTGGCTTGCGCACTTTGTGACGGCCTTGCAAATAATTTCTCTGATGTTTTAGTACTTCAAAAGTTGTAGTGATACAATGTAATGCTTTAAGTTATCCGTTTGAACTAAACACTCTAATGATTTGTTGAATAAAATGTAAATAAATCACAACATTTTCCAGAAAAACTACAGATAAATGCTTCCGTGTTAAATTTTTTAGAGTGATGCACATATGATGCAATAAACTACTACCATTTTCCGGTTCTAACAGCATATGGTGTTAGAACCGGAACGATACACGTCACCTCAATTATGTATTTTTCAACTGGACTTTGCCTCTGAACAAAAAGCATGCGGAACGACGATCAACATGACCAGGAAATAGTTAGGACGAAGAAGCAGCTTAAAACAACAACAGCAAAAAACACGAACAGCAAAGGTTGTTCGGTATATCAAGGCCAGACTTGAACGTGACTCACGGAACGGAAGAAGACATCACAATACTGATCTCTATGATCGTTCTCGATAATACAGATCATTAATGCTGTTCTGATTGAAATTCAGCCAATTTCCGTTACGGACCTGATAAATTGAATCGATCGTTCTCGATAATACAAACCATAAATACTGTTGCGATAGAAAGTCAGTTGATTTCCAGTGCTGACTAAACGAAATGGATCGATCGTTTCCGATGATATAAACTAATAGTGATATCATGATTGATTTCCGTTGCGGGCTTGACAAATTGAATCGATCGTTCCAAATTGAATCGATCGAAGTGTTGTTTTAATAGGATATCTATTGTTTTCTATTGCGGACGTGACAAAATGGATCAATGAAGTTTCTTAGGTCGTCCCACATGACACAAAGCAATAACGATCTTCCGATTGAAACTCAATTGATTTCCTTTATGGACTTAACAGGATATGTAAATTAAGTTGCTATGGGGTTAATATCAGCCTCAATCCTATTCATTAGGCGGTGCTTGCAAGTGGTGATGCAAGTCAATTACAACTGCTACGAGATTATAATTCGGGGGAAATGAGAGCTCAATGTGGGCAATCACAAGTCCGTGGTTGAAACGAAGGTGAAATAGATGCATTACTTCAGTGGATGTTGTTGCTCATTATTGCAGCACTCCAATCAGTATAGATTTGAAAAGAAATTTATACGGACTCATTTTGATCGAATATCATAACAGAATTTGATGGTTATGAGTTTATTCATAATAGAAATGGAGTTATCACTTGGGTGGTGGATAGCTTGGTAATCAAATGTCATTAATTCAAGTAGAGCAACCGAACACAAGACCGTGACTATAGTACCATATAGCTGATATTTTTTATCAGATCCTGTTTTGACGAATGCTGTAATATTGTGTACTTTTTCAAAGTAAATATGGAATTCAATTGGCGGTAGTATTTTTACTTTAAATTAAAAATGAATTTGTTAAGCCCCAAGAAGGCGCTAATTTGGAAATAAATATTGATTGGTATAAATACGTGTTGCAATTTAAAAACTCCGCACAGAGATGCTATTGAAGCTTCATATAGAACACTTTTGTTCAAGTTTTTTTGGTCTTATGTATAATGTCAAAGGAAAATTAGAGTAGAAGAAACAATTTTTGACCTTCGTACATCAAAACTTTAGCAAAATGATTGAATGTATTGATGTACTAGAAAAAATAATCACAGCTACAGTTATTTTAGGTCGCATTTATAACCCAGTGTGACCTGCTTTTAATCGGAAATATCTAAAATTTAATTTAATAATAACTGCTTTATCTTGCACAGTTAGGGAAAACTTCTGTAACTGTCAGTAAAATTAAAACGAAATTCTGGTTGCTTAAATCGCCAAATCTTGATAGCACTGATGGCGTTTACAAATTTACAGGCCCAATGAAAGGAACACTGTAACTTAGAATTTGCTCCAAGGAGATAAATGGAATTTAAGGTGCCAATGCCTAAAACCAACCAGAATTTTTTAAAATAGTCCTCGTTTGGATTTCTTAAGCAATTAAAATGAATCCACCGTTTTTCAAATGAGAATGCCTATTTTCTTGAAATACTAACATAAATCTAACGTCTGATCGCGGTCAAAATTGCAATGTCAACAAAAGAAACTTCAATGAAATGGATGTTTCTTAAGATGATGCGTTCAACTACTACGAAAATAGAAAACTCAATGTGTTGAACATCGAGAAATATGAAACTAAATATTCACACACATATGAAAACAATAATGAAGTTGTGATTAAAAAATGTAAACAGTGCTACTGCTTATCACCGGAGCCGCGCACGACGTAGCACGCATGCTCTCCGCACCGCATTTTAGATCATACTGCTTAACGAGTTCGTTGTGAGTGAGACGCATGACGCATGACGCATAACGTAGGGCGATTGGATCACTTTAAATAACCGCATAGGAACATACATACATGCAATCTTACACTCAAGCAGAGATGTAAAAGATGTCTTAAGCCAAGTCAATGCCATAAACCTTCCGGAGTGCATGTGTATTTTTATATTTGAGCCTTAGAAGCCTTCATTCAAACTCAATTTCACCGATCTGATGCAGAATCTTGTCGAAGGTCAATTGCACGAGTTCAGTGGAAACGAAGGCATATTAAAATTGAATAATTCCATTGAATAATTCCAAAATTGTTGATTGTAATACGACAGTTGAAATAAATAAAACTAAATTATTGTAATGCTAATGTAAATCGTTCACTCTTATCCAGATGATTGAAATTAATTGTAGATACCAGCTGTAAAAAGTTTTAATTGGCGTCCAGGAAATGCCACAATGATTCAAGCAAAATACTGAATCAGAAATATAAGAAGCAAGTCAACGAGTTACGGCTGCAGCCGAAAAAAATCACTTGGGATATTGTCGTCGCTCGTTGTCTGTGATGTGGAATGTAAACCCAAAGAAGAATCCAAAACTAAACCACAAAAACTGACTGGCGCTTGTCAGTAGTATCGTGCAGCCAAGAGTGAAGTAACGCTTGGCGTACATAACGAATTTGGGAGTAGGGGAATTTGACGATCAGTTAATTGTTTAGAAAAGCGATAACAAAGTTTCTAATTATAACATGAATATAAATCGTATAAAGCCGCATTGCCTCACCAAGAAAATTAACTGAATTCACAAATTAAATTTTCCAATTTACTTCACATTACATTGTGAGTTAAATCATTCTATCCCCTCTACTCCATATTTAAAATTTTGTTGTATTTTATAGTCTTGTTTCATAAACGAACACAATCTTTTAATTGTTATTCTATCTCTTGTGAATTGGTATAAGCATTTATATCTACATTCTAGGCTGATTGCTCATTTTATCCAGAAATACGTTTGGACATGACAATACGTTTTTCTCGCTTCAACACTTTTTTGCCAGCGGTAATTTCAAGCTCGCTTTTGCTACACTGTTAGAAAAATTACCGTTAACGGTATTACCGGCGTTTCAGTGGCCGGTTGGCATGTGAAAAGAAACACCGTGTTGCCGTTTTTATTCTAATTTAGCACTAAGATCCCGTAAAGCATCTGATAAAAACGTTGAAACAGTTTATTTTCACGGGGCGACCGGCCACTAGAACGCCAGTGGGACCATTTTTTCACCGTTTTTTTTTTAACAGTGTACCTTTGCATTAAATAAATGCGGACAGGACTATATATATATCCGACACGTTTAATCACGCATCTGCTCTTCATACGTAGTAATTCAGTAGTTTCCGTGTCCAGTCTTGTTTGTAAATGAATCATCAAACCAGAGCTTGTAGCGGAAGCGCCCTAATGAACTTTAACAATAACCAGGCTCAAGTGAAGGTTGCAGGTACCAGATAATGTACACATACACTAATTCTTGACCCAGTTGTTCGTTAATATTGAATCACGTGTGCTTAATTAGGTCAGCATTCTCGATCACGGAATTATTGTTGTATTACTTAGCTCTATAAAACTGCGCTATAAATCAACTCCTGTAAGCCAAACGTGATAGAGGCTTGGCGTGTTACAGGATTCTCACAGTGCTAAATGTATTTAAGATATCTTTTGAGGTAAAAAACTCCACAATATTTCATAAAAATCTTATAAAACGATTTCACCCACTAAAATAATTTAAAGTAACACAAGCCGTACACATAATATCTCAATTAACTGCAATAACAAAAAAAAATATAACTCGGTACTCACTGCAGTGAGTGACAGAGAGCGCATTTTCTCGTCCGTCCGTCCGCCCGTTCGTGAAGTCACGGACAGACAGACGGACGGACGGACATGGGCACAATAGCGCCTTTTTCCCATAAATAATAAAATGCGCTAAAAATATTAGCTAAAAAAGCTGCCGGGGTCATACCTCGTTTGTGAATAAAATCTCTTTTAATAGTAAATAGTAGTCCATCCCTCTCTATTCTTATTCTACGTTTTTCTTGTTTTGGGGTTTTTTAGTAGTGTCTGCCTACATGTTATGCTCAGCTATGCCCTTCGCAAGAACAAAACAGACAACACTCTAACGTGTCCAAATAAGAAAAAAAATATTAAAAAATAAAAATTAGATACCTCGTGTACAATTACATACGTACAAGTTTATAGAAATTCAGAAATTAAATCGCATCACAATCAGATCATATCTGTTCTCCTCACAATCATATCGTGTCTGCTCTCTTCACAATCATATTGTGTCTGTTCTCACAATCATATCGTGTCTGCTCTCCTCACAAACAGATCATGTCTGCTCTCCTCACAAACAGATCATGTCTGCTCTCCTCACAATCAGATCGTGCCTGCTCTCACAATATCGTGTCTGTTCTCGATCACTACCAACACAGGAAGGCAGGTATTCATGTTAAAGGCAAAGCGGATGTTTGCAGGTGAATGTTTACACAGAAGTACGTGAGGCCTCATCTCAACATTAGACTTACGACTAAGCATGACAAAAGTTGGTGAATCTGCAGCATTTTGATGTTGAAATATTTGGTTTATATACTCTTGACTACTCACAATAAAAATGAACTAAGTGACACACTTTATACATTACAATAGAATATATTCTGATGTACATATATGTTGTTGTTGTTTGCACCTCTTGTTGTATTAACTATAAATGTATAAAACCGGAGGTATAAACAAAGCAAATATATAACAAGTACATTGGCAAAATAAAAAATCAGGTATCAAATACTTTTAAGGTCCATCATAATTTCTTCCAGCGGATAATTAAATCCATTTGCTGCCTAAAAATTCGATCCCGAATTGGAATTCAATTGGAAATTTCCATACTAGTAAAATAGTTGGCCAAAGTGACAAAAAATAAATTCGTTCCGTGCCATAGTTCATGAATCGTTCCAGACCAGTAATTTAATAACAAATTTCCAATAAATTTATTACATTAATAACCCTGTGACCTTAACGATCTTATTATAACAGTCATTACCGTTAATGACCTTATTAACGAGAAGAATAAACATATATACCTCGAAGGTTGACGGCGCATTATCGGCGAGCTGGGTGCGGTTTTAGACCGGATCGCGTGGGGATCCTCGAACCATTTTCTTCTTGGTTTATCAAGAGCCACGTCCTCGTAAGTTCTGGTCACCATGGGGGTGTGTGGGGCTATATAAATGTGCACGTCGTCGTGTTGGTTAGGGAAGCCCGTGACAGTTGGAGGATCCTGATTTAAATCAGTGTACGGGAAGCCCTTTCGTTCTCTGCTGTCTTGAATTTTTTCCTCCAAGGTAATCTCAGGTGGTACTGGTGAATGAACGACAAAATTCTGTACTGGCAAAGTCTTCGCTTTGCCAGCAGATTTTGTGGTTGATGGCCTAGTTTTACTTGAAGATTTTCGAGAAGATGCTGTTGCCTTCTTATTGGGTTGAGGCGTCATGGCTATAAGCGCGGGTATGGGGAGCAGTGAACTAGTTGTCTGGATGGCAATACTATTGCTTACCTTCAGGTTTTGTGAAGGTAGGTTAGTAGAGGTAACAGGATTCGAGGTATTAGATATTTTCTTTGGAGGTATAATTCTATTTTTGACTTTGCTTGTGGTCATTATTCTTTTTGGCGGAGTGATTTTTCGACCACCGTTGCTGTGCTTTCTCTTGCCACTGGTGACAGGCTTGGTCGACTTCAAGCCTTGTGTAGAGACCTTCCTCGGCTGGCTGACTACGGTGTACGTACTTTTCCTAAGTGGAGTTGGTCTTCTAGAGTCAGAAGTACTTATTCTAGGAAGTGGTTTTGCGGTCCCAGGAGGATTCACAACACTTTTTCTTTGTTGTAATACTGATTTCGGAGTTTGGGAACGTAGTCCAGCTCTGGGAGTTACTGCCACTCTTGCGCCAGATCTAGTCTGAGGGGCAGATGCATCATCTAGAATAGTGGCAACTCGAGACTTGGTTTGGCCGTTCGGATAATGGTGATGAGTGTGAACGTGGATGTGATGATGGTGATGCTTTTTGCTATCCTTAGTTAGGAGCGGACTAGCGAGTGTACTAGCGATTGGCTTGCGAACTAAAGACGCTGATGCGAGCGGTGAACCAACTAACGAATCTCCGGAATCTTTTATATCCGGAAAAAAACTTCTTAGCAGGCCACTTTTCCTCGCAAATCTCTGGACTAGCGACTCTTTTTCTTGCACGTGGTCTAGAATGTCTTTATGCGGATGTCGGTTGTTCAAGAGCCTACTTTTCCCTGCCGATTTGCTCGGGAAATCAAGACCGTAGTTTTTCTTTGCACACGTGAGACATCGTTCCTGGTCAGTGATGAGATGACCTGCGTAGCCACGATCAGCTGTAAGTGGACTGAACAAAGTTGGTTCAATAAGTCCATCAGCCATCATCAAAGTTTCAACAGTTTCAATGTAAGTAAAGCTTATTAAGCGAGTGTTTCTGTCGTCGAATTACTTATTGTCTCTTAATGTCGTCGAAGTTTACCCAGTTGTCAGTTTTCTTCGTTGATTCAGTGATTTCGATTAATTCAGCTAAGTGGGTCAAGGCATGAAAGACGCGTGTGGTAGGTCCGTCGATCATGCACGAAACAGAACTTACGCATCGACTTCTTCAAAGTCCTGTTATTGGAAGCGTGAGTATGACTTTTCACGAGTAAAAGTATACCAGCTTAAGAGTGCACAGAAATTTATGCTAATGAAACCAGAGGTTGGTCAGTTTTCAGTGTCACTAGGCACTTCCCAGTCACTGCGCCACGTCGAACGGAATGCCCAACCCCTACCAAGTCTAGGCGCACACTGACCGCAGACTTTTGCCAGGGCCCAGGCTACCGGGAAACTGACCGGCAGCCGGAGTAAATTTCTCATGAACTTTATCTCTACGTCCGCACGGAAAAATTTCCGATTTTTCTGATTCCTAGCAGCATTAATACAAACTGCAAATGTTATGCTCAAAACAAATTTACATTGATTCATTTACGTAACCACAAAATAACTCTAAAACGTGAAAAATATGTGAAAGCTATGTAACATCGGCTTGAAACAGACGTTTGGCTTGACATCGAATCAGGTAAAAACCGGAATCCAGAAAGGCCGACGTCAGATCTTTCAAAAACTGTCATTAAAAAACTTTTATGAACAACAACACTTTAATAGCCCATTATTGACTGGACAAGTCGTGACGTGAGAGTGCGTTTCAACGCAAGGCTAGCACCTAAAATTATTTTCTACCTTAGGGATGACAAAATCTGGAAATCCTTGCTGAAAATTCGGTGACAAAAAAATAGTTTAATTTTACATACTTTTTTATGCAGGCCCAATATAATAAATTAAAACTCTTGCGCATCGTATATAAAAGATATTATTTAAATAACTCATTTTAAAGAGTTTTATAAATAGCGAATTATACATACAGTACTCTATCTTTCTTTATATCATAAACACGTATTTTTTAACATTCATTCGTATTCTCCTAGATTATTTTCGCAAGTACTATGTTCACACTGAATCTCAAGTTTTATATTAGTCATCCTTAACGCTGACGGTTTAAAAAATCAATTTTCCGCCAACAAATGCGTATTATTTCCGACGTTTATTAAACGCAGTGTCTGGATGAAATTAAATAAATTTAAATTTAATAATGAATTAATTACATTAAAATTTACTTTAACTTGCCTATTACAGAATGGTAATGGTTGATCACCACAGGAATAACAGGACTAAATATACCATTTATCTGGAATTAAAACAGAGAACAAGTGTGCTCTATAACAAATGGTATAGTTTTTTTATTTTAAAACTAATCCATATGATTGTTATATGTCGAGATTAAATACATCAGTGATGAGCTTGCTAACCGAAACTTCATTCATGTCACATTCATAGGCTTCGTGATGTAATCATAACTGAATTCGATCACTGATTTAGATGTAGCGTGATTAACGCTACATTTTTATATAATCATATACTACTTTACATTAACATTTTTGCATATATCTCTGGCAGCATCGTCGGTCAAAGGGGTTTTGATGTACCTAAAGAAACGTATGTCTTTCGCAATATTCGAAATATCAAACTCTTCAATATTTCAACGCTGAAGTCATCGTTAAAATAACTTGCTTAACATCTGGACGCGTCAATAAAATTTTACGGAAAGTCGGAAGACAATGAAGAGGTCGTGGCTCTAATGATTTATACCCTGAGATTATAAAAAAGAATCCCGCTCTCCACGACCAGAAACATCCAAGCCCATGTTTTTATATTTTGCTAAATAAAATATGAACTCAAAGTCGCTTAGCTTGCAGTGGAGTCAGCGCAGCATATGTTTTAACTACAAAATATGTTCTGAATGACCCTAAGGGTTTTTTTCTAATGACCCTAAGGGGTTTCTATCGCATAGGTTTATCATGGCCTTCACGGAACATTTAACCTTATCCCAATTTAACGATATAATTTTACTATAAAACCTTTTCCTACATCAGTATATATCAAAGCTAGTTTTACATTTAACTTCACAGTAAACAAAATTGTATCAATAATAAATTGTCGACAGTAAAAAAAGTCTGAGCTAACAACGAAAGCTTTCTCGATTTAGGAAATGACAATTAAAAAGTAGAATTGTCGAATGGTATAATACAATTAGTGATTGACTTCGACTTACTTATTTCAACCTTGAATTTCCACACTTGGTGACTAATTTGCCCAACCGTCCTCAACAATATTCTAAATTAATTCCTTATCGGCTTATGCGGCATAACATTCAGTGCCGCAAGCACTTGTTGATCACAGCTTTTACATTAAAATCACATAGAGGAAAATTAAAGCAATATTACTGAAACTTCACGATATATGTAAAACAGTCGTAAACTGCAGCTATCAATGAAAAATTGACGCTATTCGTGATGGGCCAGAAGAATTATTCAAGAGTTATCCACTGCACAGTAGCATGCAAGCGAATGGCGCTTGTTACAGTTCACGGGGAAACTAAAGGCTCCCAGGATGCCTGCTGGTCAACTCTATTCACGGGAAAAGTCTACGGAATTCGTAACACCAGA
This sequence comes from Hyalella azteca, assembly GCF_000764305.2. Classification (NCBI taxonomy): domain Eukaryota; kingdom Metazoa; phylum Arthropoda; class Malacostraca; order Amphipoda; family Hyalellidae; genus Hyalella; species Hyalella azteca. The sequence goes on along the minus strand of NW_025943273.1, from coordinate 318,751 downwards.
TGGCGTCATATATATCTAAACCGCTTATCAATGCATATTATTATGTGCAGCTACATGTCGCTCTATAAGTATCTATATAGAGTAAGTAGTTGTGATGAAACTGCAGGATTAGACTATATTAAGGTTATTACAGTTCAAGGAATCTATTCGATGTTGTAACCTGGTGGGCAGATGATTGAAACATTGATCATTGTTGTCCTTATTCTACTAAATTAGGTGTGTGCGAGTCGTGCTGGCAGCATTCAATAATGAATGAAAACCAACATTTTTTGTTCCAATTGCTCGCATCTATATCGATAGTTGCAAGAAATTCTAACCCACTCTGAGATTTAATTCCCATAATAAATTGCGCTTCTCGCGCTTAGCTGCACAAAATGATAGATTCATTTATTCATGCTTAAAATGTTAACTCATACCTCAAGCCAAAGCATTGACTAATACAGATAAGATAGCTAAAACATTCACTTCGTAGCGTACCAAAAAATATTGTCCTCGTAGTTCATAAGTTTGAGGTCTTCGGGATTCCGTCATGCTTTGGTCATAGACGGTGCCACTAAGTCTGGGGAGGCAGCGAGCCACATTTCATCTCTAAATTGTTGGCGGTCGCCTGATATGAACCACGCACGACATGCAGCAATTGGTGGTAAACGCCAACGTCTGTGTAATGGCTACCATATTGGGGGATGATAATTCGATAATTACTGCAATGCTTTGGGGAATAAATTGCGTCGTTGAAATGTTTGAATGACGAAAATAAATAATCCACTGCACTTGAACTAACTTTTAGGATTAGAGAGTTTTTAAAATATTTCGATAATTACATTTTTCAAGCTGTGAGAATTTTAATGCTGTTTTTTAGAGGTGATCAAAAAATAACTTACCTTTTACATTTTCGTTGATGAAATGTTAAGTTGATATTGACGATATACAATATACGAACTATGCAATCTAATTGTTGAAAAAGCAACATTTAGTGGACAAGTTTGAACAAACGTGCGATTAGAAGCCAAGCAGACGTACAACATTTTGGAACGTTGATAATCACAAAAAAGTTAAAAATTACAATGTAACAGGAAAGAGGAGCATGACATAAGTAAAGGCAATATGCGATGCGTTTTGCAGGAAAGCAACAAAATAATTCATTGGATTATTAGTAGCATCGCACAGAAGTTAGTAGAGCAGATACATAAAATTGTGGTCGGAACTTTATCTAAAGTTTGCGGAACAGTGCGGAGTCGTATCAAAGAAATTACGTGAAGATAAATCTTGAAATAAATAGATATATCGTAATACATATCAAAATGGTAGTTTAGATGAATTTCAATCAAACGAAGGCGATTCTTTAATATGTAATATTAGAATCATATAGGAGTAAAAATTAAATCACGACGCCAATTAATTCAGTGTTAGATAGCCAAAGTTTACTTTACTCTAAGATTATATTAGTAACGAACAATGTACAGCGTGAATAGTGTTTAAAACTCGGTTAGTAGTTTCCTAAACTTCATGAGGTCAAATGTGTCCGAGCAAGCATTTTGAGTAAATATTAGTCAACGAGTGTAAAAATCTGACTTTACCTCTTGGTTTTAATTGTTTTCCAATCATTGTCTGCGAAAGCGGCTGTCCTCTGAGGCGGTGAACTTCTTGCTCTGTTGGTCCTCTCACTGGCAGGTAACGACGACGCAAGACTTGAACTAGCATTTTTCTTCTTCTCGGCGCGACGGCCCGCACGTCGTATGTTGACTACATTAGTGAGGCTGTTACTCCTAGTACGTACTTCACTACTTAGGCTATTCTTACGACTCCTCAGGATGTCGATGAAAGATTTATTGTCCTGCAATGCACTTATACTTGGTCGCTTGCCACTGCAGCCACTGATACTGCAGCGCTTGTTGTTTCCTACGCTGCCGCGTTTGTTGCTGAAGGATGCGCTTCCTCGTCGAAAACGAATAAACGCATCTGTTAAACTATTGTTCCGACTTTTCTTCGGCTCATGTAGTTCACTTTTGTTTATTTCTGGTCCGTTTGGTTCGGGATTTTTAGTGAAGAGGTTTGAATTTTTTAGTTTACTGCGGATTTCATGAATTTTTTCTTTTTTGGTTTCACTGGATTCCTCTGAATCGAGGCGAACTATCCCTTCAGCTAGATGTCCGTTCACTTTACAGCCCCTTGGACCTTTAAGATTATCGCATATTTCATTCAGTTTATTGGTGTTGGAAACACTAGAATTTTTTTCATGATCAAAGGTCTTGGTTTTCAATTTGTTGTTATTCGAGAAGAAACTTGAAGTTTGTCGCTGGCCATTAGTTTCTACGGATTTCTCATCGACTTGTCGGTTGCCACTTGTGTCCTTCGGCTCACATTTCCCCTTATTTGGCTGATTTTCTTTATTTAATCCTGAGCTTCCGTGTGAACTTCTAACACCAGATAAGGTTTCAACGACATTGTTCACATTACGTGCATTCTTTCTCAAATTAGGAGGAACTGAAGCGGATAAAGCACATCGACTTCGAAATTTCTTTGGCTCGCTTTCAGAACACACTGAAAATTTGGGGCGTTTTATGCTAATCCCGTTGTTCTCATTCAAATTTTCAATTCCGTTTCCTAAAGCAACATTACGTTCATTTGAGGAGGCATGAAGCATGTCAGGAATTCCTATTTTGCCTCCAATATTCTTACAATGGAGGTCGGCAGCACTCTTTCCATTGCGGCTGATGTCAGGAGCAACAATTTTCTTACCAGTTACAAAGTCATCATCATTGACGCTTGACTTTCTTCGGCCAATCACAAAATTTAACACGGATATCTTTCTCTGCGTGTTGCCTTCTTTTCCTTTGTAATTATTATCGGCTTCAAATGAACTCCCATTCCCAGGAAGTTTCGGTTGAAAGGTTCCCAGGTTTTGGTTCACGGTCGTCTCCTTCTGACTGTTTCCTGGTTTTGTGCCAAAGAAACTGCGCCGATTGCCATGCAGTCTTTCGAGCCATTGTTCAGAGGTTTCTTTCTTATGAACTTCATTACTTGGTGGAGGTGTGCTCCCCCGTTTGGACTCCTTCGTCTCGACTCGAAGATTGACATCACATAGTTTAGCAGACACCTCGAAAGGATCACACTTCAAGCTGTCCACATTAGCCGCATAATTTTTAGGCGTGGTCATGAGTATGGAGGCGGTCGTAATTTCTATTTTCGGTGAATTAGTTTCGCCCTTGACTATTGGGTGTGTGGTGATGTGGGTGTTGCTGCTGCGAATTTTTTTGTTGTCAGAATACAAGGTGGGAGACGTTGCGCGTTTGAAGGATTCTCGAGTAGTTGGAAGTGAAAGGCTGTTTTCGGTTCGTGTAAACGTAATTTTTGGCCTATCCAACACCTCAATAGTGATGATCATTGTGGAAATTCACGCATGTATTTTTATGGGTTTAAAGTGTATAGCTGTTGACAAGCTTGGTTGAGTTCTGAAAAATTTGTGACTAAAACGATGTTAAATCACAATCTCTTCGTCCTTATCCGATAAAACATTTTATTCTTTAAAAAATTCCACTCGAAAAAGCTCATCGAAGAGATAAAACCATCCGTTTGGAAATTTTACAACAATACTACGAGTTTTATTTTGGATAGGGCTTGAATAAGGAAGAACTGGCAATATATTTCACTTTCGAAGAAATGCTGAATCATAGCAGTGAAGCTCATCTAAGAGAAAAGAAAAGAACAAAAATCAATACAAAGCAAATCACAAAAAAATCAAAAGCGATAACATTGATTGCTGAACAGGCTGAAAAAATTGAATGAGAATTCATTTAGTTAATATTACAAAGTCATCAGGTGTTTTAACATGACTCGTTTCTTCTATAAGCAAATTTACTCCCACTTCAGCCTATTCAGAATATCGTGAAAGTAAAATTTTAAGCAATCATAGACGAAGTTTAAAACGTAAAGGGAGCACATACGTATAATGACAGTCACTCGCAGTGTAGGAACAAAATTTTAATTTAATTTAATTCAAAATATCCAATTTTAATTTAATGATATTAAGCGAACGTAGATTTGTCTTGGTCATCAGAAAACACTTACTCACTATTCAATCAGAAAACAATCACTGTTTTCTGATTTGGCCATCAGAATACACGCAAACATTGAAGTGCACAATTTGACATCCAGACCAAGGACACGAAAAGCTTCGTTCAACCACTAGACTAATGAGCAAGAAAAATTTAATCAAAATCTATATAATATCTGGCTGCACAATATTAAATTTGATGAGCTCAAATCTATTATTAATTCGCTCTGTGTATCAGTTAAATATCGATTTATCTTAACGTGGGAATGAATCGAATTTGACGGTTGTTCACCATTCTAATGATGGCTTTTTAAAGTTGTTTATTTAATTAAAATCAAAACTTGGGCTTCAACTAATTCAAGAGATCCAACTCATTACCGACAAATTTATACTCAAGTCATCATAATGATAACCGGCTGTAAATTTGCAACATTTTGAATATGAAGTCGTTTGCATTATTATCAATCGCCAACACGGACTTGCATTATTTTATTAGCGTAATTTGCTTCGGAAACTCAAATTTATTGGATCATCATAACATGTATGAATGTATTTCTCGGCAATGTTGAACGTTTCATTTTTAAATTTCAACAGAATCAAGCACTGCTGGAGTTATGATCAATTCTCGAGAAATTTCGTAGTCACCTAATGAATTAAGATGATATGACTAGCTATACTATTATACAGTTTGGGGGTCGCTAAAACTGTTCACGGCATGAAACCAAATTACCAAATCAAGAATGGCTGCTCAGAAGACAGGTTGTACAAGTTAAGACCAGTCAAACTTTTTTAAAGACAGACTGGCAAAGGAATTCGATCTCTTCTTATGAGAGACTGGCCTGAAGCAAATTTATTCAAGTTCTTTTAAAGCGAGACTGGGTTGAAGGAAAGATAGTCCAGCTTTTTTAAATAAAATGGCTTGGTGTATAGTAAACCAAGCTGTTTTATAAAGAGAAATATTTTAAGGAGAGTAAGTCAAGCTCTATTACATAGAAATCAGTTGTAAACCGGGTCATTCAAGCTCTTTTAAGAAGAGATTTCCTTGAAGCAGCGTCATTCACGAGAGAACGTCATGAGGCTGAGGCATTCAAGCTCTTTAAAGAGAATGGCTTGGTGTAAAGTGATTCTGTTTTTTACCAGAGTAAAACTGGATGTAGAGCCATACAAGCTTGTTGAAAGATAGAACGGATTAAGGCCGAGTCAGTAAATCTCATGAAAAAAGTGAATGACATAAGGCAAAATAATTCAAGCTCTTTAATAGAGAGACGGCTTAAGGCAGAGTCATTCAATCTCTCTTTAAAATAGATCGACTTAAGGCAGCCATTCAAGCAGGCTTCCTGAGTAGTTCTGCACGTATAGGCTAGTTTTTTGTTCATTTAGCGCTTCATTGAAGACCACGGCCTTATAAGGATCAATGAACAAAAAATATAGAGAACTGGCGACAGCTGCGACGCTGTTTCCATACGGACCTTGGCACGCTGCATGGTCGACCGTCTCCTTAAATAATTTTTAGCTATGAATTAAATGACATTGCATGACGAGAAGTTATAGGTCAGTTTAAGTTGTATTTCTCAATTAAACTTTTTATTTTTAAAGAGGACTTTTTAATGCAATGTATTTAGTAACCCAAATTCTCGACGAGTGAAGACTACTGAACTTCAGTGAAGACTTCAGTAAAATAAAAGAATGAAATTTAAATAACATAAATCACGAATTCTTAAAAATGAGTACGTATAGCAAAAGTAAAGCTTGACACTGAGTACTCATAGAGTTTCAAGAACGAATTTACGCGACATATTGAATTTGGAACATACCTGAACCGTGGCACAAAATTAACAACTTCACTCAATCACAAATATTCTAGCACTGACTCAAGTTCCATCACATGACTCGAATACTTCGTCATGACCGCAACTAAATCACGCTTCAACAAGTGTTCAGCTCTCGTTTGAAACTTCTCTAGCTACAGTAACTATTGCAACTGCTCTCTATTTCTACAAATTTATTTCCAACAGATTTATTATCCGTACACACGTTGAATTCTCTTTTTGTCATAGGAACCATTGGTTATTTAATAGAAAATATGCACACAAAAATGAGTTTTTCGATTATAATTTTGTATTTAACGTGACCATGAGAAGCAGTCAAATGCATTTTTAACAATAATAGAAATCAATCGGATAATTATATGTTCATTAGTCCCCATCACGTTCTCATCGATGTCAAGTTGAATAGTACAAACTGAATTTAGGTGATCAATGCATACTTTTCAACGAATACAAAATAAAAATATTATTCTGTAAATATATTCTAGACTTAATTGTGAGGAAGAGGGAAGTGTGAGTTCACATGTTTGGTATGAACTGGGCGTGTTTGACATGCAACGTACGATGGACTGCTGCACAACAAACATGATGTATGTACACGGTACTCCAAGCAGACATAAATACGACACAAGCAGACATAAATATGGCATAAGCAGACACGCATAAACTCCACTTATATAGACCCAAGTATGTGCCTTTAAGCTGAGACCTACTAAAGCTCCAGGAACTCCATTAAAATATCTGTATTAATGTCCGTACATGTACCCCTGCAGTTCATGACATGGACCAAGAAATGTGAGTGAATGCGCAGTTGGAGGTCAAATATCAATGGAGGTTTTATTCAAATATATAAAAAGCAACAGTCACAAGCTCATTATCAACAAAATTTCGCGTTTTCACAACAGATCTGCGAAAAATACGAGATTTTCATAAGCAATGTTTTTGGCTAAAGGCTACCAGCCGTAAAAATGTTGCAAAGTGACTTGTTCATTGGGAATAATTTCACCGTTACCGTTGAAAAATCCCGTTATATTTTCCGTTGTATGTTACCTTGTTTAGGTGTCATGCAGTCAACAACATAGAATGTTTCATCGTCTTACATCGTGACAATTTCAAATAAATTTAGTTCTTATTTCGTTAATTTTAATAAATTCCCGAGGGTGGGTGATAGATGCTCAGATGGATGAAATTCATCCGATTTATTATTTTTAGTTTTGAATTACACAAAGGATCAAACAAATAATTTTCCTAAAACACTACAAAATTTTACTGAAGCTGAACAGACTGTACGGACAAGTAAGGCATTTCTTTCTGCCACAATGTACAGCTGTGCAGAGCGTTCACTCAGAGAAACCAGTGGGTCGTTGTCCAAATAGTAATGCACTACTTCTTTGCTCTTGTTTGGCTCATCCTGACCTATTTTGGCCCGGTAAAAAGAGTTCACCAGTGAGAACCAGTACGTTCGCTCTCTCAGAAAAGAGTACGTCCGTTCGCTCTCTGCTGTATAGTGCTGGAGATAAGAAACTGTGTCGTTATTTAGACAATGTAATCCACTAATGTTTCTTAGTGTAGCTATGCGATGCAGGTGTACAAGGGACTGCTAGCCGCAGCTCAGAGAAAAATTATTATTGCTAAGTTTTACAACCACGCTTTTCTGAAAAATAAGTTGTCTGATCTATAAGGAACAGCAATTCGATTCGTGAAAATTTTATTCATGTAAAAAATGTTTCAATCGCTTAAAAATTGTCCTCCTTATCGCCATAAAGAAAAAAAACTAGCGACAAGCTGAAACAAATTTACGAGAAAACATGAATGCTCTTAAAAATCTGCAGGAAATTTTGGCATGTGCCAGCGGCAGATTTTGCCGCGCTCGTTAACTTCGTCACGGTTATTTCCTAATCTCTTTTATCCCATCGCTGGAATACACTGCGATCTCAAACATTGCCTTGAAACGTTCGACGCATTTTAGCGCGCCTGAGCGCTATCCGGCGTGAGTGTTAGGTCATAAACTTGGATTTTTCCTCATTGAAGCCATGAGAACGTCCCGCGTGAACCCACCACAACTGCAAACTTCCTGCAAAAATTTGACTGATGGAGGTGTCGTATTCTCGAAGCGAAGCCATGCATGGGAACGAACATTAGACCTATAAATGAAACCGATTCCAGCCGTCATCACGAAAAATCGACTCTTTTAATCCATCTCACCAACATTTGCATTGCGCCCGTAGTAGTGTACAAATACGAGGCACTTTATAAAAGACCCTATACTTTTTTCCTGTTCCTTGAGAACTCGTCAGAAATGTCAGGGTACATCTATAAAACTTCGAGAAAATCTTTAATAATTAACGAAATTAGGATTAATTAATTAATTAGGTATTCAATAACACATAGTATGTGATGATTCCCAATATATTGTATGCCTATGGAGATATGTTTCGAAAATTACCTGAAAGGTCTTGGACAACAACAGCCGCTTAATAATAGCAGAAATTGAGTTCCATTTAAAAGGCGTACATAAAGTGAGTTATTTTAAGCAGACAGTTTTCCACAATATAAAGTTTATTCGAACTTGATCGAGTGAACTCCAAATTATTTATTTTGATTAAAATGTTGAGAAAATAAGTTAGCATTGCAAGTATATGAAATAAGTCCAAGATCTAGAAATACTAAGGATGTCCGACATGTGATGTCCGACAATATCGATCACAAGCTTAATGATCGATAAGGAAGTGCAGGCATGCTTGAAGATCGTGCGATCTAAAGATCAGTCAGAGATCGAGATTATAAAGGCCAGACCAACTGATTGAGTGAATGATTGAAGAGTGAGTGCCAGAAATGACTCATACATGCAAAGTGTTCTGTAAATTCTATTTACGGTATTCATTCATAATGGAGATAGGAATTTCATTACAGTAATTATCAACCTTAGTGTTCTTAGGTGACTATGAATAAAAAATTTTAATAGCATCTCGCATTTAGCTTGGCTGACGAATAGACTGCTAGACGATCTCTCACACCCGCAAAAGTCAAGTGATAAAGTTGACTGCTTGACTGATCTCGCACTTAGCTTGGCTGATGAAGAGATAGCCAGACGCCCAGTGCATCCTGGCTCCCCGTAACAACTCCCGCTAACGCGGTGGGAGAAGGTCGCTCAAGAGAGAAGGTCAACCACCGCTGCTGCTGGCACAGCGCTAGCACAAGCAGCAGCAGCTTGAGCAATAACAGCATCACCAGCAGCAGCTAAAGTAACAGAAAAAACAACAGCACAAGTAGCAGTACCTTGAGCACCAACAGCAGCACCAGCAGCAGCTAAAGTAACAGAAAAAACAACAGCACAAGCAACAGCAGCAGCTGGAGCACCGACAGCACCAGCAGGATCTGGAGCAACAGCACGAGCAGCAGCTGGTGTTACAGCTGCAGCAGCAGTTTCTGGAGCACCGACAGAAACAGCAGCAGCTGGAGCACCGGACAGAAACAGCAGCAGCTGGAGCACCGACAGCAGCAGCAGCAGCTGGAGCACCGTCCGACAGCAACAGCAGCAGCTGGAGCACCGACAGCAACAGCAGCAACTGGAGCACCGACAGCAACAGCAGCAACTGGAGCACCGACAGCAACAGCTGCAGCTGGAGCACCGGCAGCAACAGCAGCAACTGGAGCACCTACAGAAACAGCAGCAACTGGAGCACCGGCAGCAACAGCAGCAGCTGGAGCACCGAATTTTTTTATCGAATATAACGGGTAAAATATCCATAACATTTTAAACCTTCTACTCGTAATACACAGCAAATATATTCAACGTTATTCTAATTTCTCAAACTGTGCTTGCATCCATCATTTGAACTAGTTCGATACCTGAAGAAGTTGAAGCAGAGATACTAAATCAGAATAAATTTGAGTCGACAAAGGTGTGAGCTATGGTATATTATAATGCATGAAACTGCGAACTCCGTATGACGTCGTCGCGTAAGGCGAGATGTTATTTGGACATTGCTTTATAGCCAAGAGTTTGTCTCTGCATCAACTCTGAAATGTTTTTTGGAACAAAACGTTGTTTCCACTGTGGATCAGAAGAAACAGCATAAGTTAAAATATCCTACAGGGTTTCTTGGGCCCTACGATACTTGAAATATTAAATAATTACAAGAATATTTCATGACCGAACGGTTGCTGTACAGATAAGTGCTCTCGAGGCATGATAAAGGTTTATTTACCAAATGAACATACTCACAGATTCGGAAACGCCACGAGTCTTTCCGATTAATAAATTTGATACAGTCAATGTGAAGATGTGGAGATGGTAAGACAACTAAGGGTTAGGTCGTGTTTGCTTTCAAGAAAAGACGTTTACATTCCAATCTCAAGTCACTTCCGGAGAAATGCCGGAGCCGGAATCACTTCCAGTTTTTAAAACTGGAACGCTGAGCGTTCCAAGTTCGTCAATAACTTGGCCAGCCACAACTACAAAAACGCTAAATCAATTCAGTTATATCACCATGAGAGAAACTACAAGTAAATTTCGTTATATTTGCATATGAGAGACCCAATTTCAACGTTTTTACGCATAACACTATTTGAAACATGCTTCAAATCAACTTCAATATATTACCTATATGTTATATCATTGAGACATCAAGTCAACTTTCAATGAATAGCCATCGTTATGTCGCTCATGTGTTAAATTAATTTCAATGCATCACCTTCATTTCAACGTTTAAGCGTTATATCTATATCTATGTATTACGTGTATCACCTTCGTTATGTAATGTTCTGATGTTTAGTCAATTTCATTGTTTCGCCTACGTTAGATCGCCAGAGTTGAGTAGTTTTACAGATTACGCGAAGCACCACCCGCGTGCTGAATACATATCTTAACTTTCATTCGGAGAGTACGGAAGGGAATAAAGAATTGGCAAGCAATTTTTAGCTCAGAGAGAAAATTAATATGAGAGAGAACCTGTCAAGCAGTCGCGCACAGCAACATGAATTAGAACATGACTTGCTTTCTAATAGATGCATGAGGTGCACATAAGTGATGCAAAACGATGGCGATGAGCTGAATTAAGTTACTGCACGATTCCTACAGTTTTAACTGGCAGACGATTTTGAAATCGTAACCTTCTCAAAAATAACAAAACTAATACCGACTTATTTTCCCAATTCATTTAAATTATTTCTTGAAACTGCAATGGAAATAGAAACGACGAGGCTTTGTCAATACGGATGATATGGATATAATTCATTAGATCGTATGACCTAGCATTGTCTGGATTAGATAACTTAACATTGGGATATCAATATTAAAGAGCTAAGATTTTATATTTTCACGATTCCACATAGAAATGACAACGTATCAGCGTAAAATTCAAGCCGCTGTACACCTCCTATTAAATAAATAACAAAAACGTCCAAAAACTGATATCCGGGGAACAGGATATTAAATATCCATAAAAATATAAACACTGAAATTTAGTAATGGTTAAACTAAAGCCTTTGAGTCAGTCGCCAGGCCGGAAGGCGGAACAGTCATGCGCATAATTACTTTGCGCAAGCAGGGAGCGCTGTATGCATCGCAGATGCTTCGCCATAGACAAAAAGGAGAGGAAACAACGCGAACGAAAAACTGTATGATAATGAACATTTGATGCATGAATGTGGGCAAAATTGTTTGATAGTATAATATATTATGAATATATTATGAATATAGTATGAATATAATATGAATTTAATCTCGTCTAGAAATTAATTATGATAAATGATCAGAAGATAGGAATTGTAACGAAATGACAAGAAATAAATTGACTGAAAAAAGTTTCGAATTTCGCAGCAAAATGGTTTCGTAAAAGTTATTCAGTTTCTATCGCTTTAGCTTGTGAGAATAGAAGATTCATTCAAGGTTTAAATAAGGCATCATAGACACTAAAATGTCACAATTAAAGTTAATTGTATGCCTGTGTTATATAGGAGACGGTCTATTTCTACTTAAACATAGCGAAATTCATATCTTCCTAATTGTAAACTTCAACCTATCTATAGGAGACAACGGAAAGGGAGCAATAAAATTTACTAGTTAAAAAATTTATTTAATAAAAAATATACTTCGTAGTCACTTGAACGATATAAACGTATGTATTTCATGTTTTCCAGGGCATGAAATTCACAATGAGCCTTACTATTAAAATCAAGTTTGTTGATCAATTTAATTTCTTTTAGATAGCTAATAAACTGTTTCGATGCATGGAAACCCTTGCGATATTGTGCGGATGCGGCTACCTAACTGAGGTCAAAATATCCAAGAAAAAAAAATTATTGTCGGAGGAGATAGAGCGGTATAAATGTTAATAAATAAAAAAATATAAATATAAATAATGTTAGATAAATATATAAATGAATAATAAATATAAATATATGTTAGAATATTTGAAGGGCCAACGTTCGATTCAATCAAGCTAGCGTTGGGAAAAAGTTTGGTAATATCTATTACGCTCAAAACAGTGAATGGGTCGTGTTGTCCAAATAGTGTCACTTTGAACGCGTTGCACTGATGCACCTTCCTACCTTGCCAAACCGGGTCAGGGTTACCCACACAAGGGCAAAAAGCTCATCGATATTTATACAATATCTACTTCATTTCTCTGAGTGTAAACGGGATGCAGAGTCGCAAGCAGAAGGGCAAGGGAAGGGGTGAGGCTACCGCTGTGTTTGTTCCCAGCGACGTCAAAGGAAAAGTTCAGACACTTCCTTGTGACCTTGCAGCGAGCGCTAAACAACCTCATCTCATGGGGAGAGGGTTAAGCGAGAAGGGGTGAGGGCTGAACGTGAGGAGAGGAAGGCCTAGCGTGAGGAGAATAGGGCTTGGCGTGAGGATAGAAAGGCCTAGCGTGAGGAGAATAGGGCTTAACGTGAGGAGAGGAATGAGAGGAAGGCCTAGCGTGAGGAGAATAATGCTTGGCGTGAGGAGAGGAAGGCCTAGCGTGAGGAGAGGAAGGCCTAGCGTGAGGAGAATAGGGCTTGGCGTGAGGGGAGGAGAGACCAGGGTGAGGAGAATAGGGCTTGGCATGAGATCAAGAAAGCCTAGAGTGAGGAAAATAGGGGATTGGCATGAGGAGAGGAAAGACTAGAGTGAGGAGAATAGGGCTTAGCATGAGATCAGGAAAGTTTAGAGTGAGGAAAATAGGGGATTGGCATGAGGAGGAGGAAAGCCTAGAGTGAGGAGACAGGGTTTAGCGTCAGGGAAAGGTGAGAGTGTACCGATAATAGAGGTCGACAAAAGACAAATGGGGCTTGGCATAACATGAGCGCCTAGAGGGCAAGAAAAAGAAGTTAGCGTGAAAATAATAGGACATAACGTAGAGGAAAGGCCAGTGACCAGTAATTTCAAAACGATTTAACTTCGACATTATTTAGAAAAGCACAAACACCAGACTAATATAACATGTTAAAGATTAATAGTTTTGATTTAGAGATCTGCTCAGAAAATATTGCCCTGATGGAAGATTTCCGCCATCATCCAATATTAATCGTGGAAAAATCAATTGGAACTGAATTTTGCCGCATTTAGAATGGATTCCCGGGAAGGTGAATTTTTAAGTGATTTATCAACGCCTAGAAAGATTGATTTCAGTATAGATGAATTCTAAATCATTTATTGACATCCGCCAACGAATCAAATTCGACAAATTCTTAAGAGTTTAGAAAGTTTGAAAGCAACAAATGGTTTTCAACCACATTTAATTTAATTTAATTAACAATTTCATCAAAGAAACTTTCAAATGACTATTTCATCTCTAAAATAACTTATTTCAGCATCGATCAATTTCAAACCTATACTTCATCACCGGGAGGAATGATTTCAGCACTGATAAATTCCAAGCCATTGCTCTATCACTTATAGTGATTGATTCCAGCATTGATAAATTCCAGACTGATTTTGCGGGCAGTTATTTTGATTGATGGGCGAGCCGAGGTGCGCCATTGAGCAGCTCTGTGCTGATGTACCGCCTTGGGGGCGACCGACGTTGACTAATGATGCTGGCTGGTGTTGTTAGGGAATGCCGTGCAGTGATTGTTGCATGAATAGTTCGGTTAGGTTTATTTTCATTTGGGTTTTGAGTGAACTCTTACGCGACCTCGTGAAGACCGGCCATGTACTATTCAATGCCTCGTTATCCACCGCAGAGGTATGTGTTAGTATTTCGTTTTTTTATTATGTGATAATCTACTGTGTTGATTCAGTGATGGTTTTTTTAGATGATCATGAGTTTTATAATTTATATCAGTCCATTATTTATTTGTTACGTTTTGAATGCTTTATTAAGGTTAAGTTAATGCAAGTTCTAAATATGTGTTTTCTTGTGCATTTCATAAAGGCTACGACGTTAGAAAACGAGCTCAGGAAACATGATGTTTATATATTTTGTATTATGGTATTTAAAGTTATGTTTATTATTATAGTTTCATATATTCATCCTTTTTTGCGGCGGTTAAATTTCTAGGGTCACTAAAAGCTTGTTTTCTCATTTATTGAATTGACCTCAACAGTGTGATGCTGGCTGGTGTGATGCTGGTTGGTGTGATGTTGGCTGGTGTGTGATGCTGGCTGGTGTGATGTTGGCTGGTGTGATGTTGGCTGGTGTGATGCTGACTGGTGTGATGCTGTGTGATGCTGGCTGGTGTGATGCTGGCTGGTGTGATGCTGGCTGGTGTGATGCTGGCTGGTGTGATGCTGGCTGGTGTGATGCTGGTTGGTGTGTGATGCTGGCTGGTGTGTGATGCTGGCTGGTGTGTGATGCTGGCTGGTGTGTGATGCTGGCTGGTGTAATCAAGAACTGGAGTGTAGGTAGAATGCTGAAGAGTGAGGTACCATAATCAATAAATCTCAGTCACTTACGTGGGAAAAACTCAGCTGAATAATTTCAGGCCTTTTCGATAATGACATCAAGCATCAAGTATCATGATGCATTAACACGAGAATATCAAAAAGTTGGAAGAGAAAATTCATAAATGATCAGTAATCAGTGCGTGTAAATACTGAAGTATAATCTAACTCATTAATTAACGATCAGTTTACTTTGTTAACCTTATCGCAATGTCAGATATAGTGGAATGCCTTCTCGAATGGGAAAATATTCAAAGCTTTTCAATTGCCTATCATCAACTGACAAAGCAACTCGTCATCAATTTATTCCTGCCGCTCAATCATCATTTTTTTACTGACCACATTTGTCATCATATTACGCTTTGAAACCCAATTTTTAACGTCTCAATTCTAAGACTTTATCAACATTTTTAGTCTTTACTAATCAGAAATCATAGTAAACTGAGCCAGATCTCTTCGAGGCAATAAACTGTTTCAATTATCAGCGATTGTCTTTACTCATCAGAGTAAACTGAGCCAGATCTCTTTGAGACAAAAAACTATTTCAATTTTCAGCGATTGTCTTTACTCATCAGAGTAAACTGAGCCAGATCTCTTCTAGGCAATAAACTGTTTCAATTTACAGCGATTGTCTTTACTCATCAGAGTAAACTGAGCCAGATCTCTTCGAGGCAATAAACTGTTTCAATTTTCAGCAAGGTAATCAGAGAAGTCAGGGAACACCCTCATAAGCACGCAGGGAATCCGACTCGCTCGCCAGCCACGGCATAAGCAGGTCGTTAGCGGGATGCCTGGCTTATGTATAAGGCAAGATGCGAGCTTCTGGGCGTTGGCGCAGTGTTAGATACGGACCAAGTCATTTTAGTAACTTAAACTAGCGTCAGAATTAACGCTTTATTAAAATAAAATATTGAGGTAACTATACTGCTAATAAACTGCGACCTAAGCCATTCTAGAAACTTAAACTAGCGTTAGAATTAACGCTTTATTAAAATAAAATATTGAGGTAACTATACTACTAATAAACTGCGACCTAAGCCATTCTAGGAGCAGTATGCAGTGTCAGAATTGACGCTTTATCAACGGTAAATGAATAACATTGACACTATGCTACTAATAAATCGCGAATTATGGCCGACTTGAGCTATTCTAGGACTTTAGGAGCAATATGCGGTGTTAAAATTAACGCTATATCAGAGATACAATAAATAGCAAAGGCACAACACTACTAACAAATCGCGAATTATGACCGACTTGAGCTATTCCAGGAGCAGTATACGGTGCATAATTAGCGCTCTTTAAATGATGTACGAGTAATGAATTTTCAGCAGGCCAAAATGGATAAGTTGTGACCGTAGTAAATAATTTCAGGAGCATTTATTAGTATCTGGATGAATATTTTATGGAATTAATGTTATTCAATTAGCATTCCTCGAACGCGGCTGCAGTTTAATCAAAGCGAAAGCACGTCTAACTAAAGTTAACCGCATTGCACTTCATCTTAATGAAACTAACAAAAAAGTTTATTAACGTGTTGAATTTTAACTATACATATGCAGATCACTGCATGCCACCGAGATTTAACTGCACAATAAATAATATCAGAATATTACGAGTAGTTCTATCGCGCGATAATTCTAATAAACAATTTAATTATTAACTATACTTATGTGAAGTTGGTAAACTTAAACAACAATAATTAAAATTCGGCAAGAAAGTTCGAAAGAAAGAAGATAGAAGATAGAAGATAGAATTGCATCAAATCCTCTGCAATCGAGTCGGAGCCTGTAAGCCATTCTATTAGTTACCGTCTGCTCAAGCCATCTAAGACACACATAATGAACATGAATAAAATTTCAATGCATGAACTAGATTTAAACTTCCTAGTTTGTGCGTCCTCGGCCACTTTCCAAACTTTTAAGGAAGTTCTGAAGCCTTCAAATAGCTCCCTATAAATAAACTTTATGGGAGCCACCCACGCCAGGTCGTTTTACCTTATGTTCTCCCAACGCCCACAGTGGTTGTACTTGAAAAATGTCATCACTCGAATAATGAATCGACTAAAATAAATAACAAAGTCTATTATTTACAATTAAGAACTAGGGTAATGGATACTTTATTAAATTCAACCTAAAATTATTAAATATTTACTTTGATGCAAATTCCATAATCATTGATTATTAAGGTAAGTCTAATTAATAGGTATAATGGGTAGAATTGGAGTCGAAAAACTTGAGACATCCAATCCAACATTATTTGTACGAAATTTTAGGCTAGAACTACAGATAAAATAAAACTATAACTTTTCAGTGATAACTGCATGAATTTAGTGACATGATTGTAAAGGCATGAGTCACCTAAGAGGAAACATTTTCCAGTATTATAAAGTCCATTTTCGTTTTCGTTTATGAAAAGTATAAGCGACCATAAAGCTATCGCTGTAAAGTTATCAATCTGAACAGAGTATCACACCAACCTACTAGCGCAAATTCTGTTTAAAAGTTGTTTTAAATGGAAAAATCCTGAGAAAGGACATAAGACAAAATGATAATCTGTAAACAAGATGTATTCAACATAATTTGAACAATTTTAAATTCATAGCGAGACAGGATATTATTTCGCATTTTTTACTCCATGTAGTATTTCATATTAACAAGTATTCAATACTCTCTTTTGCCACCATACGCATGTACATGGAAATCAATATTATCAATAATTTTACTTACATTTTCTTCAAATATTGTCCCTAATTGTCAGAGCATTGCCATTGTAGGATAATGCTAGCCTCCTTCTGTTTAAATGAAAGATGGAAGACAATTTCTTAGGAAATTATCGGAAACTGATCTAAAAATGGTAGGATTACACACACAAGTGAATTTTACTTTGTGAGGTCCTCAAGTCAGAAAGCAAAGATTCTAGCAAGAATATTCACAAGGCACAAGAAATAAACAAATATGAGATAAATTAATAAATAAAACCTATCTAAATCTTCCGACATTCTTGAAACCATAAAATATCTTGATCATAAGGACAGTGGACAAAGAACATACGACGTGTAACAATATATGTATAACAATTCAGCTAGGCAGCAGCGTAAACAGCTTCACTGAATTCAGTACATAGTCTCATGATAGTACGCTGACACTCAGCATATCTTAGTCTTGACGTGTAATATAATTGAGCAATTGAAAAAGGCAGCATTTAAACTCGGCTAAGCTTAACATAAGCTGCGTATTAGGCGTATAAGAAGCTGAATCGAGTATTTACACGCAGATGGGTTCCCAACATAAGCAGCCGAAAGAGAGAGCTTCTAGTTTTTACCTAAAGTGGCAAAACCCCGACTATTTAAGAGGCAAAAACCAGACTATTTTAAAGGGCAAAAAGCTGACAACCACTATTCCGTACCATGCAGATGCGCATATATGCCACATCATTGGGCTGAACTTCAGAACACTGTTTAATTTGAAGACTATTAATTAAAAGCGACACCAGCGTTACTTTTGACCGATACATTTATTTAGTAATGAGTTTGTTAAACATTCTACAGAACATTATAATTTTAACTTGCACTTAATGAGAAGCAACAATAGATGAAGAAAGAAATCTTTCTCGTCTATTTAGATTGAATGAAATAATTGAAACTAAATTCTTCTGATGTCATTAAGCAATACAGGCAGCCAAGAAGGCATGCCTTTGGAAATGGTATCATAGATAATATATACATTGAAAGTAATAATGTAATAATAAGGCAATACTTAATCCGAACCTTAGGTTATTTCTGCATTTAATATTATTCATATAGAGAGCTCGAGTCATCGCTAGCTTTTGATAGCAATAAGGAGTGTGATGACTACAATTATTACAAAATAATCTAAAGAAATTACGAATTAAGTAGCTTAAACAAACTTTTTTCAATTATATTTTCAAGCTCTGCTTGTCATGTTGTGATAAGCCCCATTCGTCTTTTTATCAATTTGTAAATTATTACATCTATTATTAACAAGCCGTACCTGAAGTTTTGTCTACGTAGGAATGCCTTAGTTAAAAAACATTGAATGATTAGTAATGGTCATTGAGTGGCCGATGGTCGTATGTTCTAAGCGTTGTTGCTGGTCACAAACGTTGATATTCTTGAGATAAATAATTTGATGAATATACTCGTGCAGTTTACTCGTGTGGGCGGTACGAATCATAAAATTTGAGGCGCTATTAGCAATCCTGTTGTAAAGAGGCTGGCATGAAATAGTAAAATTTTAAATTGTTTATCAATGTAAAACAGAAATCACACATGTCAAATAAGTGTGCACTTTTATCAAATTTATGCAGAGATATGGAGACACAATTTGACGCCACTTTAGTTTCTAAAGCATAAAGTAATAAACAACAAGTTTACACTTTAATAAAAAAAGCGTTAAGAAATAAATGGCTAAAAGCCAAAAACAATTTTCTGCAGGCATATACAAACTAAAACAAAATTACAAAAATCTTGAACTCAATATTTCGAAATGTTTCTATACTGCCAAATTAAAAGAGTTTCTTAGCGCTGTCGGAAGTGCTTGGAAGCTTGAGCGACGTTCACAAGCCCAGCCACTGCCTGCTGCTGCAGCCAAGACAGCGGGTAATTTCCTTATAAGGCGAGCCACACTTCCTCAATTGATAAAACCTTACATTCAAGCTCGCAAATTCACAGGTGTTGACTATACCCAGGCACTTGTGATGCCAGAAGCCAATAGCTAAACAACCAATGGACGGAACCACATAAAAGATAAGAATAAAGCAGACAAGAACTATCGACACAGCATTTGTAGCTCTAGATTACGCTTCGAATGGAAAAAACGACCAAAATTTCAGAGTCCTAATATAATATAATATAATATAATATAATATAATATAATATAATATAATATAATATAATATAATATAATATAATATAATATAATATAATATAATATAATATAATATAATATAATATAATATAATATAATATAATATAATATAATATAATAATAAAATGTAATATAAAAATTGACATTTATTTGAACTTGAACTCGTCGGATGGTTGAGGCCTCTACCAAAGCCTGCTCATCTCTCCAAAGTCGAAGCCAACCCGATTCAATACACGCAGGACCCTAATTCTGACATTCTGGCTCATATTTACAATCTATTACTGCTACGAAAATGCAATGATAGCGCAAAAAACAACGTTAAAGCCTGTGAAGCTATCCTCTTCATGTTACTCAGAGCTCATGATATAATAAAGTTCCATAGATAAATAAACTCGTTGTTTATGTATAGTTACATTACTTATACCCACTAGAAAATTCAGTAATTTAACCTATTATAGCGATAAAAAATGTTTGTAATGGTGATTGTTGAGTAGCTTACCGCCTGGAGCATGCCTTTATACCTGCTGTAGCATGCCTTTATACCTGCTGTAGCATGCCTTTATACCTGCTGAATAGCATGCCTTTATACCTGTAGTAGCATGCCTTTATACCTGCTGAATAGCATGCCTTTATACCTGATGGAGCATGCCTTTATACCTGATGGAGCATGCCTTTATACCTGATGGAGCATGCCTTTATACCTGCTGGAGCATGCCTTTATACCTGTTGTACAACATTCAAAGAGCCATCTGCATCAAAGAAATGTTCCCAGTAATTGATCCGTCGGTTAAGTTGAAACCGGTTGCAGATAAAAATAATGGCAGTTTAATTTCATGCGATGCTCCGACAGTACGATGATAAAGGTTACGTCAATTGTAGAGATTAGCCGAACCTGGAATTATTACTATTATCCATTATAATTATTCATAATGATCAATATTATATATTTATTTATTATAATACTATTACTGCTATATATTATACTATTGTTCGCTATAATAAATAATAGGATTATTTATTATTAGATTATTTAAAAGTTTACGGCCAGGTAAATTAGAGCCATAAGTCAACCGAAAAATTAATATTTTTAAAACGCAAGAACAGCCAATGATGAAAAATATGAAATTTCTTTCTTATCTCTCACCAAACGACTTACTCAACATCCGAATTTGATTACTTTTGTTTCTTTGATTACTAAACATCCTAAAAATTGAAACTTAACTGTTTGATCCACTTTAGGAGCTGTTTGCATTGTATTTCATTACATGTACTCAATACTTGGCTTACTTGGCTTATATGGAGTCGGTTTCTCAATTTAATCCCATTTCTGCTGTCCAAATCGACTGCATAAGGCAATGCAGGTATCCCGAAAAGGCAAGAGTTCACTCGTGTCGATAAAAGTGAGAGCATTCGATACTCAGAGCACTCAGTGCAATGGAGGCGAGAATGAAACTTTAATGGTTACATCGCCATGGTCTAGTTCAGCCTAGGATGTAGGAGTCGTACAAGGGCTCGTGATAAGAACTAGATGGCAAAGTCACTCGACTCGCTTAGGAGATTACTTTAAGAGGAGGATCCATTAATTTCTTGTCCAATATAAATAGATTATTCGCGGTAAACGGATTCAAGTATATAGACTAAGTGAATATTAATTAGGAAATTGGCATTATTAAGCAGCTTTAAAGAAACTCAGTTGTAACCCATAAAACTTTTTTACTTGAATGGCCCGAATATCCCCTAAAAAGAAGCAGTAACTTATATAAAACCTCAATTGCAAACATCTGATAACCCTCGTTGTAATGGATTTGTGGTCTCCATCTTTTGTGAATCGATGTTAACTGATCTCGAAAATGATCACCGATTTCAATATCTAGTACCTAGATATATCGAAAGTGTATATGATAGCAGAAAAAAGCTAAGATATAAAGTATTTTTAATGGTCTTTGGTGTTAAGAATTATCATAATACAAATAGTGAGAATAATTGCATTGCTTCTCGAATCCTGTGTGAAGATTAAAACAAAAAAAAAAAAAAAGATTTGCAAGACCATAATATAAATAAAGTATTAAGATCATTTGACTGCTTGAATTGCAAGTTTATCAAGAATTTAAAAACAAAGTAAAAAGCCAAAAAAATTCACCATTTGTTACGAGAGAAAACGTTTCAGAGTCAAGTTCCATCGTCAGTTGAAACACCTAGGACACGACAAAATATTTTGATGACCTCCAGACGGAATAATTCCACTTCCCATGTCCCTTTGGAGATCATATTTCTCTCATGTTCACTAAGATAACAATTAAAAAATGTGCAGATGCTTGGCGAGGTATTGAGTGCGTGACACCAGCGAGCGTAAAAAGGGTATCTCAGATACACGTGTCACCTGACGCGCTTTATGTTGCAAGCGATAGGAAACGACGACAAACACCTACGCACGTCAAGATATAGCGAGGTTTACATTAACTTGGTCCAAACACAGACACGATCTTGCTATTGTTCGAGAGCTGAACCCTCACGACTTTGTTTAAAATGAATTAAACATTTGGCTCGGGGACTAAAAATAGAAATAAATGTGCAGCGTGTTGCAGGCCAAGCAGATGGAATAGTAGATTTGAAAATTGAATTTGAATATAAAGAACAAGAATAGATGAACATAAAAGATTAGAGATCAAATTTAGAATCGGAAATGACGACCAACATACACGATAAATGTGAAAGTTACAGCATAAGGAGTTTTTCTGACAAAATTTATTTTGATAGGAAAAGGTGAAGTTTAGAGTCATTTTATAAAGCATTTAATAATACAATGCGTACTTGATCATTTGAGGACCAACTTCATCAGCGAAGTGTTCACACGAAATGCAATACCATGAGCATATATTAACAAGCCATCAATTCTGAGAAGCTCGTTCCAGGAGACATTTCAATTTAGCGAATGCATGGCTTCTGGTCATGCCTGATTAGCGTTCTTTGTGTCTCAATTTTCTCATTGGTCAATGTTGTAATTTGTTTCATTATTAACGAATGCTGTAAATACCCGTTCTTTCGATAATTATTATTGTAACTTTGTAATTATCTGGCTAAAATCTTTAAATAATAATGTCTAAAAATACTAATAATGATTATTCTAAGCGATAATAAAAAATAAATACACTGAACCGTTATTCGAGTCGTGCATATAATTGTGTTACTTCAGAGCACTCGAAATCTTTTACTTTTTGACCCAGCATTTTTATCAGCAGGCATATTTCTAACTTTCACTCTTTCTAAAATTTTCAGATACTTGACAGAGGCAGGAAAAATTATATCATGTAATTCAGGTAGTCGACGTAAATGAATTTTTACGACGAATAATGTTAAGTGGGACACTCCTCACGTAAAAATGTAATTTATTTACATTAATAATTATACCCAAGAAGAGACAAGCTTAAAATGAATGTTACAAACCTCTCCAAAATATACGAAAGGCACTAGTAACCGAAGAGAGCATCATTTAATATGCCGAGTCTGGTAATTTAAATTAACGCTTCTAGTCACCGACATGTGGAATGGCCTACCTAATGGCATCGTTGACGCTCCGAGTAAGAACGCCTTCAAGAACAGACTAGACGAAGCTATGCAGGAGCATATGTTCAGTCTTAAAATGCCTAGCAAATTACGGACCAGGCAAAAAGTCCAGACGAAGCTATGCAGGAGCATATGTTCAGTCTTAAAATGCCTAGCAAATTACGGACCAGGCAATAAGTCCAGCAGCTATCTCAATCAATCGTCAGTTATGGAAAGATCGGGTTCCAAAGGCCGGATCTCTTGTGAATCAAGTCACGAAAAGTTCAAGAGTCGGCAGCAGGCCATGGGCCTATTTCTTCAGTGCCGACACTTCTATTCTATTGTAACTTTTGTTGGCTTCGAGAAGCCAGAGCTGGAGATGATACGAGATCCTTGTAGCAGCGTAAGTTTGTACACGGAAGCGCCATGTTGACTCGACACTCTGCCACAGCTGCGCCGCTCTGTGGCTGCAGGCTAAGCGACGGTGGTCGTGACATAGCAAAATTGCCGATCATTTTACAAAGGCCAACTACAGTATTCTGTAGCAGAATGCATTATTCAATCTGCAAACGTGCGCTAGAACTTGCCGTATAAATTTCACATGATGTGTCTTGTGCATGGTAGATAGCATAATGAAATTGACCAAGGAATTTAAAAGCAAAGAAAACGCCAAGAAAATGCACCATATCGATATTGAAAACGTTTCGGAGTCCAGCTCCATCATCAGTTCGACTAAACTAAAAATGAATAAAATTAGGTGACCAATGCTTAAAAAACGGTGCAAAATTCAATAAATTTTAATGCAAAAATTGTTTTGAATTTGTGAACGAGAGATAGCGTAAGAATTAATTAAATGTGGCCCAACAAAGGTATCTTTTCAAATGACTAATGAAACCGACTACTAATAATTAATGACATCATTCAATTGACGAACGTCGCCTGAATAAAGCAACGGAAGATGGAACTGATACATGCAAAACATGCAGTGGAATGAAATGTAAAATAATTCAAATTCAGCGAAAAAATAACATACAATCCAAAAAAAGGTAGTAAACTATGTAAAGAAGATTTCATATCAATTTTTTCTTCAAATCGA
Source organism: Hyalella azteca (assembly GCF_000764305.2). Lineage (NCBI taxonomy): Eukaryota > Metazoa > Arthropoda > Malacostraca > Amphipoda > Hyalellidae > Hyalella > Hyalella azteca. Next base: position 294,471 of record NW_025943273.1, on the reverse strand, counting down.
ACTATTTTATGATTTTTTGCTGTAATTAGGTTAACGTTACATTTTAAATAAAGCACAAAAAATTATAACTGAAATAATGGGATTAAATAATTGAAATAAAATTCATGATCGAGCCGAACTGCATCTTTTACGTGTAAACACATCAAAAACATAAAATAGGTGCGCCAAATGAGCGGATGAAAGAAAAAACTTCTTCCTTAACATAGCAACAAGTCATAGAATTACCCGAATTATTTTTTACAGCTAATTACACCTTTTACAGATTTTCCTTACCTCTGTCAGGGAATATTTCAATCATGACTGCGGCGATGAGGCGAGGATTTGTTCTTGGAAGACGTTCTTGATCTTCAGAGCACATTCGCTTAAACATTTTAGAGCGCACATTTAAGATTAAAGTTATGTGAAGGAAATTTCATCAAAATCATAGAATGGAGTTGCATCATACTCGTGTTACGTTTCAATAAATTTTCAACACAAAGAAATTTTCCCCATTTTCACCTGAAAGCTTTCAAATCTTTTAATGACGCCTTAATCTTTGAATTAACTCATCTTCATAATTTTCAAATGAAGTCTCCGAAACGTTTCCAAAAATTAAGCTTCAAATTTAGTTTGGAACGCCATTAAGTTGTTAACTAATATACCACTCGATTTTTTCAAATTCTTCTTCCTCCAGCGTATGAAATACGCTTCCTCTAATTCAGTCGTAAACTCAACACAAAAATTCTCAAGCCCCGTCCAGCCACACAGGAACAGACGGTCTCGCGTATCTATGGAGAACCCATGCTTTATATGTTATTCTCGCTTTCACACGGTGAACAATCAATGGCTTATTCATACAAGATGAGCGCGGTCATCAGTTCCTGCAGTTCGCTCCGACAATCTCAGGCCATAAATAAGACTTAGAACAGGCTTATATTTTATGGCCGTTCGTCGACTCTGTAGGAGCTATATTCTAGGGATTATCACTGCAAAAATAGAATAAAAAGAATTGTATTTTGCTACTAGGCTTTCATCCCTGAATAATTCATGATCTCGTTATGAATGTGAGAACTTAATCCCACAAAAAATATTTGACAGAGATCAATTCATGAAATAGTCAGTAAACTGAATTCTCTAGCAAATATTTTACAGTCGTTTTTAATAACTAATAATTTCTCTTCAGCGTATTGAAATATGAATTCCAGATTACGTCTAAATGCAGTGATGGCGTACGTATACATTTCCTTACATGAAAGGTCAGAAACTTTGACTTAATACATTAAATTAAATAGCTTTATACATAAAAACAAATAATTTATTTTACTTTTATTAGTATATTACGAGCAGTTTAAAACACATATCATAACTAGTTGATTCATTACATTATCGATAAATACACAAATAAATGTATCTTGAAATTAGTAAATCACCTTTAAAAACGATAACAACGTCCGTAAATAGTTAGGGCTGAAATCATTTCAGCTGAAAAGAGGAAAAATGTTTTCAATCAAACTATCACTTAAACTGTCAGTTTAGTAATGTTTCTTGATAAATAGCACACTTAAAGAAGAGTTATCAAGGACGCTTCAAATAGTATGGTTAGATGATACCCAAAAATACTGCTTCTTTCGATCAGAAACTCAAGTTTCAGGTGACAAATTCATGACACAATGATGATTTTTAATAAACTTTTGATATTACTCAATCCATATTTAAATAGATTAACCAATAAATTAGAGCCTTTATACCCAAGTCAAGACTCGGCTGATACACAACCCTCCTCACCACAGCTCAGGCACTACTGGGCATGCGATGCGGTGACCCCGCTTTTATAACCCGCCGACTCTGGCAGGTGCCCGCACCCATACAGCACCACAGGCCATACAAGCACTAGGGCACTCTTAAAGATTGACCTCTGAACCTGTTACAACAGGTTCTAATGTTTCCTGTTACAACAGGTTCTTAATGTTACCTGTTACAACAGGTTCTTAATGTTACCTGTTACAACAGGTTCATAATGTTACTCGTTACAACAGGTTCTTAATGTTATCTGTTACAAAAGGTTCTAAATGATACCTGTTACAACAGTTTCTTAATGTTATCTGTTACAACAGGTTCTTAATGTTACCTGTTACAAAAGGTTCTTAATGTTACCTGTTACACCAGGTTCATAATGTTACCTGTTACAACAGTTTCTTAATGTTATCCGTTACAAAAGGTTCTAAATGTTACCTGTTACAACAGGTTCTTAATGTTACCTGTTACAACAGGTTCTTAATGTTACCTGTTACAACAGGTTCTTAATGTTACCTGTTACAACAGGTTCATAATGTTACCTGTTACAACAGGTTCTTAATATTACCTGTTACAACAAATTTTTAATGTTACCTGTTACAACAGGTTCTTAATGTTACCTGTTACAACAGGTTCTTAATGCTACCTGTTACAACAGGTTCTTAGTACACTGAGGTATATCTTGAAAAAAATCATCTCAATTCCCCAAAGTTTGATTAATTTGACAATTCAGGAATAGGTACTGAATTTCATCAGGATGTGTAATTAAATTGTCATAAGAAATTTACTTAGCAAGTCATATCAAATATTTGGCGTCATTTACGTTAAGATATAAAGAGAAATTATATTCTATGAACACAATTGAAATTTGCACATATTTTTGTGACATTTTGCGACCAATTTCTTTGGACGCGATGGCAGTCTCGTATCGAATTCAATACACGAATTAAAAAACTGGAACGAACGTGATAAAATATTGATTTTTCTGAATAAATGTCAATCAAATTTTTGCAAGCAATGCAGAAATATCAGAACCCAGTTGATGTGTAATAATTAGCAGACATTTCCTGAAGTTCATTCAAGAGGTATAAAATACTTACCAGAACTTTTTTTAGTTCAAAATCTCTTCAAAGGGTGAGAAAATATTTGAAAACTACTAACAACCAATCAATACAATTAATCATTAACTGCACACTTGCCACGTTATGAGAATCAAAATTTCATTTCAGTCAATTTGATGGATGGAATTTAATTTTTTCCGTTTTTACTCAGTTAGATATCGCAACGTCAGATATCGAAACGTCAGATATCGAAACGTCATATATCGAAACGTCAGATATCGAAACGTCAGATATCGAAACGTCAGATATCGAAACGTCATATATCGAAACGTCATATATCGAAACGTCATATATCGAAACGTCAGATATCGAAACGTCAGATATCGAAACGTCATATATCGAAACATCAGATATCTAAACATCAGATATCTAAACATTAGATATCTAAACACCAGATACGAAACGTCAGATATGGAAACGTCAGATATCTAAACATCAGATATCGAAACAGATGAACTATCAGGTCCTTATCAGTTCCAGAAAGCTCTTTCATACTATATAAAGTCATGCTTACTTTTTTCCTTTCGCTACTATATACTTCCGATACAATTTTAACTTCAACTTAAATTTCGGAAAAAGGTAGCGTTTATGTTCATGCCAAAATTATTTGGAACCTTTGACTTCTGCATATTTTGAAGTCTTAATTGACCTCTTGAAGTTACATCCTGATTTGAACATTTGGAATTCAAGGAAAACGGATGAAAAATTCTTTTCGGTGTTAAAGAACTGTGATAAATGGCAGTTCATACCTTCTATAGACATGAGTTAACTCAGGAAGTAACTTCTGAAGATTTGCGATTAACCCCCGACGGAATGCATTAGTGAAATTGTTCATTATACAAATAACCTTAGTTCATTATACATATAACGCACTAAAATTATGCAGTCTGGACTGGGTTCAACATTTATCCTTGTGAAATTAATATTTCAGTGCTTCTAATGTTGAATTGCAGGCAGCAGGGATAGTTCATATTATTAGCATCATAATTTCATTATTTGATCAATCATTGGAATGACATCGACTTACTTTCACAAAATATTTGCATGCGCAAGTTACACAAGAAGTTGAAAAATGTAGCTCCTAAAAAGCAGCTTACTCAGATTTGTTCTTCGCTGTAACATGCGGCCAGTATCACACCGTCGACCAAAAAGGCTCGCATTTCTGAAAATCGTTGTGTTGCGCAGAATGATAATTTCACACAATAAATACTGCCTATAATCCTCATCAATGGCCCTCACGGGGTCTATTAAGTATACGCGCAATTGTCTATCAAAGACTCAATGCATGGAACAGGCCCATGTATTTCATTAGTACAACGGGACATTTTGAGCTCTCATAATACCGTTCTTAATCACGGAACGTACGACCAACTAAAAAGCTGTGCATGGCATGGCGACCAACGGATCGCCAGATGCACATAGTCGTGATCAGCGAAATTTTATTTCATACAAAAAAGCGGCCAGTGGCGATAAAAAGGTTTTGCACCACTTTAACTTGCCTTCCGATTTTAAAACTTGATTTAGAACATCTAAAACCAGCATAGATATGATGCGGTGCAAAACAAATATTTACTTTCATATCAAATGAGCTCCAAGATCACGAGTGTTCAAACGAAATAACTTTGTTTTAAGGTTCACGGGGTAGTTCATAATGACCTTGCAATATCGGGACGTGGTATCGTTATGAAGTTTAAAAGCCTAAAGCAATTTATTCGCTGACTAAGTTGATCGTAAATTCGATGTACGATGATATAATTTACCTCGATCTTGAAACTTATCGTCGATCGTAAGTACAAGCTTTCTGCCGATTAAAAACCAATTGTTAAACTGAGTGATTGTGAAGCGAATCAAGATTTTACTTCATGCGTGAGCCGCTCAACTATCATCGGTTTCGGCATGAATAGGCATTGCGCCGCGATAAAAATTGATGATTCTGACGATTTCTTGTCAAAATTATTCGGAATAATTCATCAATATATATATCGACATGTCGAAGTTTTAAATTACTTCAAAGTGCATCAAGTTTTGTTTGCAGCTAAAATAGGAATAGCAGGTATTTAAAATGCAACTTGATCTGCGTAAACAGCTAAGATTTTAATGTATCATATTTCATGCTGAAGCTAGTCTCAAGAAGAGCAAACAAAAAATTTTGGATTGGAAGATTAGGACACAAACAGCGTCCTAATTGCGGAACGTCGCAATAATAAAAAAAATGATAAAACCTCATCAATCTCCAAATAAACAAGAATTATAATTCTAGAAATTAACGCCCAATTAACAATTACAGTAAATAATGAACAGTTGCTAATAATATTTATAACCAACATTTGATACATTTTTTGATCTAGTAGTGAAAGTGACCTAGTAACATACAAACTACAGAATACATACATAAATTTCGGCATAGCTGTCTCTCTACCGTTGAACTTTCAGAAAATGGCTGTAAGTGTACTCCTTCAAACTTGAGAAGATCGTACACATTAGACGCAATGAATAATAATCAGTATGCGCAAAAGATATTACTCTAATCGATGGTGGTACGAATTCTGAGATCGGCAAATTACTGAAGTCAAGCATTACTAACTCCTCATACACTTCCTTTTATAATCGTTCATGTCTTGTAACTAGGGATACCTAGACATGCACGACCATACCTAAATACTTGGCCAAGATCGACTTGAGGTCACTTCGACTAATATAGGCAATGAGCTTCAAAACTCAATCTTGCGTACGCTTCATGAATTTCAGTTATCAAGCGAAAAGTCTCATTCACACCAAACATAAAATTTTCGATTTTTGCGATTATAATAGAATATCAGGTAAACTTTAATTCATTTATTCGATAGAATAGTAGTTAATTCGAGCTGCGACGCATAGAATTTGCCATACCTGACCTAATATTACGTTGCAGATTTCAAGAAAGCGAATGCGAGGATATATGGATATGCGCTGCAACTTCTCCACGCGACAAAATTTCTTCTCGCTTCGAATCACCGACATGTGGAACAGCCTCCCCGATGACATCCTTGGCGCTCCAAGTATGAACGCGTTCAAGAACAGACTAGATAAAGCTATGGAAAAATATATGTTCAGATGAGCTCAGCGGTGGGGCGCTCAGGAACAATCCCCCTAGGAACGCGAAATCCCATAGGACTTCTGACGCGCACAGACACGCGTCAGAAGTCCCCCCTGACAGAAAAAAATGAATAATCACGCGAATATCAGCAGTTAAAATTCCCAAGATTGGATAACAATTGAATTAAGAATTGATTAAACGGTACTCACTTTGATGTTGCGATTTTGTTCAACGAAGTCAAGTTAGTACACTGGAAGCAGCAGCAGTCTGAGCAGCTGAGTTTTAGAAGCACAACTGAACACCGATTTCATTTTTCACCTTTTCACATAAGGCGTTCTGATTAACCAGATCGGATATGACGTTATAAACTGATAGCGAGATGGAAATTCATAACCATATTGATATATGAAAGGAACTTTTGTTGCTTATCTCGATAAGATACGGAATTTACAAGAGTAACTTCTCGAAACGTGCCAAGTTCATCTTGACACTTCAGCTTATCACTCTTATCAAATACCACTTTTTCCCTGTTGAAATCACACTTAAAAATATCACGGTCGATGATGATAAGGATCTAGTGTCATCGGAAGTAAAATATAAGTAAGAAATGAAGCGATGAAAATTCAACTATTTGAGTCACTTTTTCCAGTACTGCCATCGTTTACAAAAATCTTCAATCGAATTCGGGAAATACTGTGACAACCTAAGTATTTTCATCATAGTGTTTAAATTTTACAGAAACTAAATTTTATTCAAAGTTCATTGGTGATTGACAGTAAGTAAGCATCGCAAAACAGAAATAAACAAGCTTTTAACTGTAATGTGAACGTCTGCTGCCACATCTGTCCCGCGTTCTTCTGATATCATTTCCCATAATTCTAGATATTCGCGTGAATTCTTCAAACTAAAGTCTACAAAACCTCTACATGTCGATGACTACATTCAATCTCGTTAAAGTCAGACGTCAAATACAATTGATTAGTTGATGATATATGATGAGTCGATGATTCTGGGGTTTAAATCCTGGAATCAGTAATTTAAGATTCACTGACACTTAAATTGAAATGAATAACAACCGACTTCCCTTGCCGACATAATCAAGCTACTGTTTATCAAGTAATCTGGCAATAAAAGGATAACAGAGCTAATTTTAACCAATTTTCATAAGCTTTAGTGATTAGTGAAGTCGAAATTTAATAGTTATGAAAATTTCGACTTCATTTAAAAAAATTTAAATGCATTAAATTTAATAATGAATTAAATGAAAATTTATTAGTTATGAAAGAAGTAGTGTTAGCGCCTAGCACGGGATCAGCCGCGTATTCTTTATCTGTCAAGGCCTTGTGCCAGTCAACTCGCATTTATTAGCTGATTTCACATGAAATTTTACTCATAACCTACCGAATAAAATTAAACGTAGATAATTATTTCTCATATGCTTACATTTTCATTGAACGAGAGTACGAACGTCTTCTATTAAAATATGATAATACGACAAAAAATTGGAACTTTGAAACCATCACTGGATTATAATTTATAACTAATTATATTTGACAATTACTGTGTAATTTTAATCCAAATCTAGACTTTAGAACAAAACGTTGCAAGCTTGCTAGGCACAAATCTTCCTGCAAAGCACTTCGTAAATGTTCATTAAGAATAAACTTCATTATCTTCAGAATAAGAATAAACTTCATTATCTTAATAATTCAATAAACTTCATTAAGAATAAACTTCAAGCACTTCATTATCTTCATCAACTGCCTTCAGTAAACGAGAACAGCCATCGGAGTATCTAATCTGGATTTCTAGTATTATGGAAAATTCGCATCTTTTATAACTAATTCTAGATTAAAGTTTTGTTTGATACCATTTCAATGTTAATTCGTGACATATCAGTGCAGCGCTGTTAGGGACATTGAATGAAGACTGATACATTACTACTTTACTAGCTGCTATAACAAATAAGTTGCAAAATTTCCTCAAAAGAAATGAAAGATACACAACATTTGCGGCCAGAACTGGGATTTGTTGTAAAAAATTCAACGTTCAAGTGGAGCTCTGACGCTACGAGTCAACCTTCCGCGATAACAAAATACTTGAGATAAGACCGAGTTTCCGAAGTACGAAGATTACAGATGAACCTTGTGATGAATTAAAAATAATATTCATTTACATTTTATCGAAATTATAGGAAAACATTCAGATGGTATGAAAAATTTTGAACTCCCGTCATCGGATTCGTTTTTAAAATTTTAGGATATTCTTACGCGAGTCAAAGAATTCATTGAACTGATAATTACAACGTGAAAGGCTTCGAAATAAATTTTAAAAATGAAATCGAATAAAATGTGTTATGTCCTCCAAGACAGAAAATTTATCACTTGAGAATTGCAGGGAAATGAAAATACGATTTTATTCCATTATATTGGGTCGCGAGCTCAAAGCTCGCCTTCTAAGCTAGACTCACAGCACTTCACCTAAATGCGGTCTACATCAATAACATTATCGGTGATTTCGAACTGATAACATGAATTCAACCTAAGTCTTATTCACTGGTAGCATCAACAACGCCAACTATTAGGAAAATGTGAATTCACAATCAAGTTGCCTTGATGAGCGAGATGTTATTTTATACTTCGCATTATTGAAAAAGTTTTGTGAACATTAATGTGTAAAGTATAGACAAGTTTTGTGGTTAGCCAGCGTTGTTGATGTGAATTGTGAATCGGGTTCACGGGAACTGAAAATATTACAATATAAACAAGAAAGCTAAAAAACAACGATGTGTACGGGCTGATAAATGGGTTACTAATACCAGATTATTAAATATTACATTAAGTTTAATAAAATAATACGCCAATCAACGGCATTTACATTGAGCAATTTGTCCAACATATGGATTGCGCAAGACGGTACTTTTCGATGACGAAACATACTGGCTTTATAGGATTTTTTTAGCATAGTATTTCTAATTAATACTGTCTATAGAGGGGAAACATCGCATTAGAACTACTTAAAAACATATTCTGTGAACCTTTGTTACAAAGAGGTGCTTCTAGTTCAAGATTTAATGGCCGATAAGTGGACTTCTTTCGGCAAAAAACAATCGCAAATTAACAACGGCCACAATACTTGGTTCTTGTGCCCTTTATATGATTTAATTCGTTAACGAAATTAAGATAATACATTAAAAAAAAGTCAATGCCACAGGAAAATAACAGGGAAACATCATGAATGATTGGAGCCTCGAAAAGAATCTCGGAAATTTTGTTGAAAATTTTCAGATGATGCAATCCAAACTAAAATAATGAAAAATACAATTAACAATGAACAAAAATGATCGAATTTACTATGCATAAATGTAAACGATAAAGTACATATAAGAATGAAATCGAAAAGCGGAATGAAACACGACTATCAGATTGAAAGGAGAATCGTTGATGCACAAAGTAGTTGAAAAATAAACTTTCTCGCGTTGTGTTTCGTACACCGCGTTTTCTCAGTGCACCTTCTTTACAAGACGTGCAAAAATCGCCGAGAAAAAGAAAATCGTTGAGAACCTTTTATTGGCAGGGAAATGCAAGACCAACGTCTGCCAATAAAAAAATGTTTTGAATAAAAAATGTCCATTGCCTAAACCAGTTTGAATTTACTTCAGCCTGTATTAGTTTGATGGTTTACACGCAAAAAAATGTGTAATAGTATCAACAATTACGATCGTTCAGAACTGAAAACAATAGTTAGATGAAAACACGATGAATAGTTCAATGGTAACAAAAATGATAGTCTTGAGGAAATAAGATTGATGGTTCAATGGAAACTAATACGTAAAAACTAACACCAGAAGAACAGCACCGTATTGGAAAAATATTGGCTTTAAAGAAGAAAGTAAAGGTAGTTTAATTCATTCGTCAAGAAGCAGTAAAATTTGCATGGACCATTTCAAGAGTTAGCAAAGTTTGAAGCAGGTGTAACTGCAGTACAACAGCATAAGTTTGCTGATAATAAATGGTGTCGTAATGAAATAAATACAGCCTATACTTGGAGAATAAAAATAATTTGTTCACTACTAAATAATTTGTATAACCTAACTAAAAGTGTACACGTTGCTGGTGATAATATTTTTGAGCTTCCCAATATTTCACTGCAAACTCAAAAATAAAAGTGATTCAACGTAGGAAGACAAAAAAATAATAATAATAATATTAAGAATGTTATTGTTATTAGTTAGCAATGAATATGAAGTTAGCAATGAATTTATATAAATAATAGCAATGCTTGAATGAATTTTTCTATTCTGGAATTTATCATGTACAACAGTAGAATCAAATGTTCAACCAGATAGCCGTAAGCACAATCAATATAATTATTCACTAAATCAACTAATTATACTTTATTTACAACATCGGTAGAAATATAAGCCAAATATACAAACAATTAATATATGTTGTGCTCTATTAAGTCTATCAGTGAACTCAAAACATTACTTTCTTAATGATTACTTAATAACTAAAATTTTTTGAATGAAAGTACCAGATCTTTTAGCTTGAGAAATGTAAGAGTAATATTCACATTTTCGTCAACAGATGAAAGTGAAAAGAAAGAAGTAAAGTGAAAGAACTGTGAAGGATAATTAAAGGATCTATATTACAGATAGCTAGAACAGAGTGAAAACTTTTGGAATTAATTTAAATACATAAATCAACTGAAAACAATGGGTTCTATGTGCTCAATGACTGGTTGAAGCAATCATTCATATGGGGATTTTAAAAATTTAAAAATCGTATTTATTCATTTTCATCTACCTCTTATCTTTACAGCGGCCTCTTATCTATACAGCACCAATGGCCCAGCAGCAAAAATAAAGACGATTGTAAAGATTTTCTGTGGATGACAATTGCTGAAGAGAAGAAGATTGCGAATCAAACTGAATCATTTCGAGTGTCTTGTTTAGGTAGCACGAACCTGATATATTTGCGACCAAGTTTAATAAAACCTTCGTGAATTAGGTACGATTCGTTAACATTCATGCATGAGGTATGATTCGTTAATATTCGTACATCAGGCATGATTCAGTAAACTTGCATCAGATATGAGCTAGTCAATCCAAGTGCAGAAGTCATATTAATAAAGTGTGAAGGATTTAACGTGTCAGTGAACAAGAGCGTAGTAAACATTTAAAACATTTAATCCTAATTATTTGATAATACATTTTCAGACCAGCCAAATGTATAAAACATATTCTGAAGAGGAAACGAAAAATATGGAGTACTAAAATATTCTATTCAGAAAGAACTCTTAAATTATGCAAAAAAGTCAAAACGTACTACAGAAACATGTCAAAATTACAGAAGGTTATTATGCTTACAAGGTATTGACTGTAATCCGTTGAAATAATTCATTTTTAACGACGATTTTTTCTTTCCATACAGTGCATTAGTTTTTATTGACACAATTATACTTTTTCCGCCCTCATCCCGTAACGCGCTTTACACGCGTTACATGTTAACTCAGCGCGTTAATTTTCAAAATAATGTTAATAATTTTCACTATAAAAGTGGAATTGTACAACGAATTATTGTTTATAAAAAAGAACTTGCATAAGTAGGACCAGCCTGAAGCGGCAGCAGGCACAACGTATTCAACATTAATTTTCGAAGATATAACACAGGAAGGCTCGAGAACAAAAGAAATTGTCGCATTCAACCATTGAATACGCCACACATTAAACCAATTGAATACGCCACACATTAAAACAATTGAATACGCCACATAATATAACTATCAATGACACGCAGGAATGACGACAGATTTCAACGAGTTGGGAGAAATTTATTGCCGAATACGCTTCAATTTAAAAATGTTTCTTGAAAAACATTAGACAAAAAAAATAATGATCCAGGAAACAAGATGAATATAATCATTTTCCTGGTTTTATGATCATTGAGTACGTGTCAATGTCCCTAAAACTAAGAGAAGTTTACAAACTATAAACCTCTTCATTTCAAGCATCGGAACAAATATATCGAAGACACTAAGAATCTGCTTCAAACTGTAATATGGAAACCGAAAAATTCCAAGTTAGTTTTACCTGTCGTAAAAATCTTAAGGCTATTGTGGAAGAGCTAATTTAAAGAAGAGATATAGCGTTACTTCCTTTTGCGAGTTAAAACCACTCGTATATTCCTTCTATGTTTCGAGTTAAAATTCGCATGGCAGACAATTGTTCACGAATATTATTAAAATAAGATGAAAATCGTACTGCAAAGTTGACAAGCAACGATCACACCGTACTGCAGATTCCTAATTGATCAAACGGGGCGATGTATTTGAGTAGTTTTCAGGCAGTCTTAAAATAAATTAATATTAATATCTCTCATATCTCTCACTGACTTATGAAAGTCTCCGTGCACCATCAGATTATTTGAATATTAAAATTCTTCGACAAAAGGCATTTGAAGCATGATAATAATTTCCTGAAACAATAAATTTAAGAACATTTTTTTTCCACGTAATTTGAAGAAATTACCTGTACGAAAATTTGTTTCGGCTACACGAAGTAAGCAACAATAAATCAATGAAAAGGTTTCCTAAATTAGTCAGACAAACAAATTAACTACAGTTAACAAACTATTATTCATTTCGTGTGCGACGAAACTCCGTTATGCAGAATTTGCATCTTCAAAGTAATTACAAATATACAAAAAAAGACACATGTTGAACACGAAACTGAATAAACATGGTCGTAATGAAAACTCTTGATCCAGCGAAGTAGTGTATGCAGAGTAGAGTTCCCTATCCAGGGTCCGTACTTTCAAAACTGTATTAAGTAGACTCACTACGGCTTAAGTAGGCGTATGTACTTACGCACTACAGCTTAATTGCGCGTAAGTACTTACGCACTACGGTTAAAGTAGGCGTTGGTACTTACGCACTACGACTTAAGTGCGCGTTAGTACTTACGCACTACAGCTTAAGTGCGCGTAAGTACTTACGCACCAAATAGTGACTATTATCTCGGCAGCGATTGGTGGATTTTTTCTTGAAAGGCCATCAGTGATTGATGGACTTACGAACTCTTAACTTTTTTTGAAGTCTGGCCCCAGGAGAGTGAAATTATCCTAAATCAACACAGACATACAAGACACGTGTACAAAACAAACTACCATTTCTCTAGTCACAGTTCGAGACACGCTACAAAAATGTCTATTCTATGCAAGACACACGATTTAATCCTATTTAAGATTAGTTTTCGCTTGAACGAAGCTTCTTCGGAACTTTTTAAACGAAACAGAATATTAACCAAAGACCAGCCATAAAAATTATTTCATGGAGATTTCAGTCAACAATGGAAGACTCTGAACAATTGAAATCATAGTGATCCGTGGCTTGACGTATTGCTTTGAAACATAACGAATATTAGGATGAATTTCAGAACGAATTTAAGGATGAATTTTAGAACGAATTGCTTGAAAACGCAAGTTCTAAAAAAGCTTGTGATATGTTCTCAAAATAGTTTTAAAACTTCATAATTTCAACGCATTAGAATATCTAGAAAATCCATGGAAGAAGAAAAATCGAATTTTCGTTAGCTCAACGTAGAATCATTAATAATGCTCAGGAGTACATTACCTTCTAACATTATAGAAGAAGATGAATTCAGAAATGTATTTCCCATTGAATTACATTCATAGATTACATATATACGACAGGATCCAGCCGTCTAATAAAGCACAAGTTCAATGGAAGTTCGCTAGGTTATTCTAAAAATTATGCGCACAACTAACACACACGAACGATATGGAAAGTCTGGCGTAGACGAAATAAAAGTTTTCGGACTAAGGTGTTAACATTCCACATATACTTCATTATTATAACCAATGTCGGGGCACGATACAGAAATTTGCACGAACTTAACTACCGTTGATGTTATTTACAATGCCACATTTTCCGAGATACATGACAAACTATTAAAAATTGGGCAAAAAAGTCACACTTATCAAACTTTATAAATACAAGACAGAGGTCGCCTCGAGCTTATGCAGCTAAATTATCGAAAATCTTATTCATGTAGTTCTTGAGTATTTACACTCATAGAAATGAGTCAGACAGTGTCATCCCAACCCGATTTGGCCCGGCAAAAGGGCGGTATCAGTGATACGTGAGCGCTTTGCTTGTGCTGCGGTTTAGAAAGATTGAAAATTTGGAAAGCTTGAATGGATTGAAAATTTGAACAACGTGATCCATTCAATTTTATGAGTTTAGGGCCAACCATTAAACAAATGTCAATACTTTAAGGGTAACGGAACGGTAGCTCTTAAAGACTATACACACGAGCACCACTAGACGTTCATCACAACAGTCAATGATAAGTATCGGAATTATTGTTAAGATTTTATTATCGAGGAATATGAATAAGTGGTACTTTTTAACTAGCAAGCGTCAGTTAGATGACGATTGTTAAATTTTTGAAACCATTCCGTTCTTTCAAGAATTTCTTCCAATATATTCGGAGAAAAACATAGAAGACAATTGTTAAATTTTTGGTTCTTTCAAGAATTTCTTCCAATATATTAGGAGAAAAACATAGATGACAATTGATAAATTTTTGGCTCTTTCAAGAATTTATTCCAATATATTAGGAGAAGAAAACAGAACCATTTCTAGTGCACCGACTTAACATGTACAAATGGACACTATTTATCACCGTGCAGAGATCAAGAATGTACGCAAATTAATTAAAAGAATTTAATTAAGCTGACTAATCAATCGCTGATGATCAATGTTAAGTTTATTCGAGGCATAGTGAGAATAAATGATCGAGTTTGGTCTAAAACGCTTGAAATCGTTAGAAATTACACGTAAAAATGTTCGCAGTTAATATACTGGAGTTTTGGAATATGAGCTATGAGAATTTCCAATAATACAAAATTGGATGTCTCTGAAATAACGATAATTGAAAAGTCATTATTTAGAAACTAAATTAATGTAGGATCTGACCATCAAACAAAAATCGTATGATAACTCTTATCTAAACCATCACACTCAGTTCTAAACTACCGTCTTTATTCTTAACAAAACTTTCTCTTAAATATCTGTCAAGACCTTGACACATCATCTCTTCAGATAACAAAACTATTTTCGTTATTAATATCATAAAACGTACCATAAACTTGTATTACGACTTCAGATAAAGTGATAACCACTTTCTTAAATATTTACGAATGAAAACAAGCAGTGTGCAAATTTTTTTTTGTCAAAGATCTCCTAAAACCTCTCAACTTTTCATGTTAAATTTTCATGTTTAAATTAAAACTCATGTCACGAGAAATGGCGTGATTTAACTCTTCGTAACCACTGAATTGATTAAAAAAAAACTGTGCAGCCGTCGATACAGCGTCATTAAAGTTAGTCCATAAAAGATAACAAATGCAACTCTTGATTCAAGACGCAAACGATTTATTAACTAAGAAAAAAATTAGATCCAGCGGCTTACGCCTGGTCATACTTCGTAATTCATCAATGCAAGGACGCTGGCGCTCATTGCTTACCAGGAAATGTGACAAGTAGCGATCTAGTAAAACTGCCGTTAGGTAGGACCCTGCAGTTATCCTGCAGATATCCTGCAGCTATCCCGCACTCATCCTGCAGATATCCGGCAGTTATCGATACTAATAATAATACAGTACATTTACATTATCCTACTGATGAAAACTACGCAGAAATGCCGATCTGCTTATACGTTATTGGTCAATTATTCTGAATTAGGCGCCGTTCAAGGCAAATGAGCATAATTTGAGCGCTGAGACTGCAGTACGCACGCTTATTGTGAAACTTTTGCACGCAACATCGAACACACAAGTCACAAGCACATAATTGCGAGAAATGCACGGCACATGGAAAACAGTATTGGAAAACTTCAAAGATACGATAATCATGCGCGTTGAGGAATGCTAACTAAACATGGGACGTCGAAACGAAGTATCATGGATATTCGACTAACTAAATAAAAACAATTACAATACAAAGGTGTGCAAAGTTAGCACGAAATAACTAATACAAAACGCAATAAGAAATGGACTCAAAATATTAGGATAAGTGAAACAGTGTAGTAAACAAATGACAAGGAGCTTAGACGATCTAATTACTTTGCTTACGAAATTGACGTAAGAAATGTCAATGGATTAACCAATCATTTTGTAAATAAATATTACGATTACGCGTGCTGACAGATGGGACAAGAGAAGTAATATGTGTTAAATAAAAAATTGTAGCGATGATTACAGTTTTAAAATTATACTTGGATCGTTTCGAGGTCACTTGTCACAACTTAAGGCGATCTTGATGAGTAAAAGGGAAGAAACCAAAGCGCCAAGTTAACAATTTAGGCTACAAATGAAATTCGGAAGAAACATGAAGGCCTAAAACTCGTTCATGCCGATAGATTTTCAATTTACCGACTTCGACAAGTGACATCTTCAATAGCTCAGACTTTGAAGTCAGCGTGAGCACGCATTGAATTATAGCGATAATAAATATCCTTGTATTTGAAAAATATCGTTAGCACTAGAAAGATTCAATAAGTAATGGGACTGGAACGTATATATCACATTTCTCGACATTCCTAACACAAGTCGAGGGATATTAGGAAAACGTTTCATGTTGCGTGGGTCAACCAATGTTTTGACTTCGTGGCTAAAATAAATAAGTTTTAGAAGCAACAATGAACGGTAACTGAACAAAGGGAATAAACTTGCATTCACTAAATGAATCGCGTTTCGTCCTTTCGTCCATAAAAGAAAATAAACGACAAAGGAACGTAAGTGAAATTTTTGCATACAAGCAAACTATAGACAGGATTACTCACACACACCAACAGCAAGTAAAACTTAGTCACAATACACAAACAACGAAGACGTACGACAATAAAGCACGGCCATGGACACGTGATCATATGCACGAAGATTTTTAGTTCTTTATTGTTCTTGGAGTATCATTAATATGAAATAAATCACTCTTAACTTGAGTGACGAAATGTACAAGTGGCCATAATGTCGACACAAACTCAATTTAAATCTAAGACATCCATACAAAGTTTAGCATAATTAATTTGAGTGACGAAATGTAACTAGAGGCAATAATGTCGACACAAACTCAATTTAAATCTAAGACATCCACACAAAGTTTAGCTTAAGAACGAGGTCGTTGTACAACATCACGTCACTAGTGAACTGGGGCTATACTTTCAAAATTCGTTAAGTGAACGTAAGTACTTATGTTCTATTTTCTTGTCCATGATTGGTGGATTATGCTTGAAAGGCCGTCAATGATTGGCTGATGAACTTACGATCTCTTAACTTTTTTTTTTTGAAAGTATAGGCCCTGAACCGTTAAGACTCATAGAAGATTGATAGTTCGAAGACAAGGCAAACTATCAGTTCTAGCTATGTATTTATTAACAGCAAGATAAACAGCGGCCACAATATAATTAACGGGAACAACGTCGACATTATTTTCATTTTTACTTAGAACTTATTTATTAAACTTGTAGCAAAAAGTTCACTCAAATAACGATTAGATCATAATGCGTGATTTACGCAACACGTTACCAGATTTCACGTATAAGCTTTCCAAAAAATTTAATAATATAAAAGTCAATTGGAATTCAGACCACGCCATATATGAAGGTACGATGTTCACGTTTGCAATAATTCGTATCAAAACGAAGCCAAATTAAAAATTTATTAGAACATTGCATCCAAACTCACTTTGAAGCATTTCCGAGCAATACGATGACAAGAACGCTTTTTCCGAGAGTGAAAGAGATCATGCTTGCCTAATGTGAAAGAACAAACGAATTAAACATAGTTGATATTGTTCTTAGGCATAGCGCTCTATGAAGCACATTTGCAAATTTTTTCACGAAGACGGGAATTAAATAAATATGCTGACCAGCATAGTGGCATACCTGAAACCCATAGACAATAAATTTAATAGGTAACGGACCTCAGCAATAAACCTCAAATGCGAGCCTTTTTTTCATACTGCGCTCAAGACTTTATATACGCAAACTATGGTGTCGGTTTTTGCAAAATCTCATATAATTCATGTGGCTGATGATGCACAGTATCAATGTCCATCATTGAAAATAATTGCCATATTTGCAAAAAATTAAACGTGTTGATATTTTTTACACAAGCGCTGGTACTCAACAATAGATTTTAATTACCACGTTTCTTTCTTGATAACAATTTTCTGGGGCATTTGTGAGTACAATCCCGTAACTTAGTGCATAATTTACATCTTACGATCTAATCTTTATTTGTATATGAAGTTTTCAGAAATTCATTCATCCAATTTTTATAATAACGTGATTACTTTTGACGTTGCCGTCGTAGCTCATATAAAGGTTGCTACTGTTGAGAACTACACGTACAGCAAAGCCTGGACCCATTTTTCCGCAAAATTTTTGCAAATCGTAAAACTAAAAATTTTTAACGAAACCAGAGATCATAAACAGAACCTCGATTAGAAAGTAAACGAAATCCAGATAGTAACGATCAAAAACAAAATTTCAACTTTTAAATGACCTTAAACCAACGTTGCCTAGGCTTGAAATTTTAGCGAAGAATTGGTTATTCTAAGATACTCGAAGGAATTGGACCTTATTTCCGATTTAATTTTATTTACCCAAGCAAATCGACCATTCAGGTGGAAATATTAACACATATTAACACATATTAAGAGGACGACCGCTTCACACTTAAGTCTGAAGGAAATATTGGATAAAAAATAGGGATAAATTGGATAAAAAATAGGGAAATATTGGACCAAGACCAGCTTTAATGGCTTAAATTTTATCGCCGCCAAAATTAGACGACTGGAGATTGAAGAGGCAGACAGGGAAAGTCTTGACTTGAGTCTGCCACTGGGAAGACAATTGGAAGAACTTGACGTTCGGCCACTCCACGGAGTCAATCGTGACTGAAAAGAGAACTTGGTCAATCGTGACTGAAAAGAGAACTTGGTCAATCTTGACTGAAAAGAGAACTTGGTCAATCGTGACTGAAAAGAGAACTTGGGGTTAATCGTGACTGAAAAGAGAATTTGGTCAATAGTGACTGAAAAGAGAATTTGGTTAATCGTGACTGAAAAGAGAACTTTGTGTCAATCGTGACTGAAAAGAGAATTTGGTCAATAGTGACTGAAAAGAGAACTTGGTTAATCGTGACTGAAAAGAGAACTTTTGGTTAATCGTGACTGAAAAGAGAACTTGGGATCAATCGTGACTGAAAAGAAAACTTGGTCAATCGTGACTGAAAAGAGAACTTGTGGTCAATCGTGACTGAAAAGAGAACTTGGGGTCAATCGTGACTGAAAAGAAAACTTGGTCACTCGTTACTGAAAAGAGAACTTGGTCAATCGTGACTGAAAAGAGAACTTGGGGTCAATAGAGACTGAAAAGAGATTTTGGTCATTCGTACAGAAAAGAGAACTTTTGGTTAATCGTGACTGAAAAGAGAACTTGGTTAATCGTGACTAAAAAGAGAACTTGGTCAATCGTGATTGATATGAGAACTTGGTCAATCGTGACTGAAAAGAGAACTTGTGGTCAATCGTGACNCCACCAGTGACAGGAGTGGACTTGGTGCTAGTTTACTTAGATAACAAGACAAAGCAAGTCCCCACCAGTGACGGGAGTGGACTTGGTGCTAGTTTACTCAGATAACAAGACAAAGCAAGTCCCCACCAGTGACAGGAGTGGACTTGGTGCTAGTTTACTTAGATAACAAGACAAAGCAAGTCCCCACCAGTGACGGGAGTGGACTTGGTGCTAGTTTACTTAGATAACAAGACAAAGCAAGTCCCCACCAGTGACAGGAGTGGACTTGGTGCTCGCCAGGACGCGCGTAACACCGTCCACAACATCGCGCCGACTCTCGCTCTCGCGCTCCCGCTCTTTCTTCTTGCCCAGACGCATGACTGCAAATAAAAAATCAGTTAATTCTATTTTAGTTAAGTTATTAATTGACGGTACATTATATCAATTAATTATTGACGTATTAATAATTTAGTTATATAAGTTAATAAAGTTAGTTACGTCACTTAAATTTTAGTTAGTTAAGCCCCCCCACATTAACTTCAATATCATCCTTGCATCTATCGCTTCAAGAATAATGGTTAAGTGATCAAGATTAACTTCACTTTAATCATCTTTTACTTTATTTTTTATTTGTAGGAGATGATGCTACGCATGGATGAATGGTCAGATGATTGGCAATTAACAAAGGCATGATAACATAAACCATATGGGTATTTTCCGAGATTTGAAGTTACCAATCATTGTAACTTCTAAGAAATGGCCCGCGAAAGGATTAAACCAATCAGGTTAACACGAGTTTCATACTGGCATTTATTGCTTCAAAAATTATAGCAAAGCGTTAAATTAAATAAATTATTAATTCCTTATATCTCACCATTATGTCCGTATCAAAGATTTAATATGAATTATTATTATAATCTTATTAATATTTAATATGTCCTTATTATGTTCATATCAAAGATTTAATATAAATTATTATTATAATCTTATTAATATTTAATATGTCATTATGTACTTATCAAAGATTTATTATGAATTATTATTATAATCTTATCAATATTGAATATGTCCTTATTATGTCCATATCAAAGATTTAATATGAATTTTAATATTAAAGTAACAGTAAAGTAGCGCACTTCGCTTCTTATTTTCCTTGGTGGCGTAGGAGAAAGTGATTATAATTAATTATAATTAATTAAATTAATGATTATAATTAATTAAAATAACAGTCAAGTAGCGCACTTCGCTTTTTATTTTCCTTGGTGGCGTAGGAGAAAGTGATTATAATTAATTATAATTAATTAAATTAATGATTATAATTAATTAAAATAGAAGTAAAGTAGCGCACTTCGCTTCTTATTTTCCTTGGTGGCGTAGGAGAAGGTGAGCCCTGAGACGGGCGCGTCTCTGGAGGAGTCTCTTATACACATCTGGACATGGCGAGCACAATAGTGCATTTTTTTCATAAATGAGAAAATGCACTAAAAATGATTGGACTGGGCTAGTATGGGGCATTTTGTCGATTTACGTACAAGAGTATGGAAGGAAAAATTTTGAGCTGAAAACCAAAACTCAAATCTGCATTAGTGACGCCTTAAACACACAAGCTAACGGCAAAAATATATGACAGGGTAATGGCGAGAACTAGTTTGCTTAGAGAAAAAAAGTAAAAATATATATAACTTGACAAGTCCATATTAGAGAAAGTTTACTAAAATAACAGCACAAAGCAAAGGAGTGGACTTGGTGCTAGTTTACTTAGATAACAACACAAAGCAAGTCCCCACCAGTGACANCATTGTGCGTGTGCTGTAATATAAATAATTATCATTAAAGTAATTATGCTATATATTAGCAGCCAGTAGTCGATCTGTAGCTCCAGGGCCTCGCTCTCTGACATTGTGCGTGTGCTGTAATATAAATAATTATCATTAAAGTAATTATGCTATATATTAGCAGCCAGTAGTCGATCTGTAGCTCCAGCGCCTCGCTCTCTGACATTGTGCGCGTGCTGTAATATAAATAATTATCATTAAATCAATTATATTGTTAACAATATTAATAAAATTGATAGTAGAGGGCATTTATAATGAATAAAGTCCAGCGTCTGCCTCTCGGACATCGTGCGAGTGCTGTAGTCTCGATCTGTAGCTCCAGCGCCTCGCTCTCCGACATTGTGCGCGTACTGAAAACAAAATACCAGTGTAATTGATAAAATAACAATTTTATTCAGAAAATAAAAATTCCGTAGTTAAAATGAGAATTTATTGATAAAATACAAATTTCCTTCATAAATAAAAATTATATTTTTAAAATAAGAATTTTCTTGATAAAATAAAATTCTGTTGTCAAATTAAAAATTCTCATGATAAAATATAAGCTTAATTGATAAAATAAAAATTCCGTTGTTAAAATAAAAATTTTGTAGATAAAATAAAATTTTGTTGTTAAAATAAAAATTCTCTTCATAAAATACAAATTTTCTTCCTAATATAAAAATTCTTTGGTAAAATTAACAATTCTCATGATAAAATAATATGTTATATAAGTAAATAGGCTTACGAAGGGAGGTGGAAAGTGTTGATATTGGGGGAGCTGGGGGGAGTGACGGTGTTCTCTCGACTAGTCTTGTCTGCCCCATGTATGGGGATGCCTTGGGATGAAGATAAGACGCTCCCCATGCCTGGGGAACTGCCTGTGCTCCCTACCAACGCACTCCCACCTGTATGGGGTTGAGGATATTTGCTACAAACATAATACCGACAATTTTTAGCGGCCGAGATAGTAGAATGCTAATAATTTTACGGGAACCAAAGAATACTAATAATATTGAGCGGCTGTGATCGTAGAATACTACTATTTTTACAGAGACAACAGGATACTAATAATATTCAGCGACTGCGATAGTAGAATAGGTACTAATAATTTTATCGAGATCGTATAATACTAATAATAATACTAATAATAAGAGTATTTTTCAAGGCCGCTCACGAGCATCTTCTGACGCTTATATTGGCCCGTTTGACGTTCTATCTGGTAACGCGGTTTTAAAAACATAATACCTAATAATACAATACCTTATAATATAATACCTGACAATTTAAATCTATGCAAATAATAAACAATAATTGTACAGTTTCATTGTCTATTTTGAACTTGACGATCTCGAGAAGTTTAATATGAAGGAAGGAATTTACTGATAATATAGAAATTATGCTCTCAAGTAGTTGAAACTAATCAGTTCAAAAATAAAATTCCTCTGCAATACTTCTCTCAGTTGTACGAAATCCGTATTAAGGGATTTTAATCGAAAATTCGGCAGAAGAGCCTAAATATTTTTTAATAGCTATAATGGCTAGCAGTTATCTGAAGACTACGTTTCATATAGTAGTTACGTATCTGAAAACAATATTTCGCATGCATAGGATTTTATCTGAAAATTATATTTCCTATAGCATTTATCTGAAAACTATATTTCCTATAGCAGTTATTTTAAAACTATATTTCATATAGCAGTTGTGTAAAAACTATCGTTCACATAGCAGTTATCTGAAAACTATATATTATATAGCATTTATCTGAAAACTATATTTCATGTGACAGTTATCTGAATACTATATTTCATATAGCAGTAATCTGAAAACTATATTTCACATAGTAGTTATTTAAAAACTATATTCCACATAGCAGTTATCTGAAAACTATATTCCATTTAGCAGTTATCTGAAAACTATGTTTCATATAGCAGTTATATGAAAACTATATTTCGTATAGCAGTTATCTGAATACTATGTTTTACCTATGTAAAGACTATATTTCATATAGCAGTTATCTGAAAACTATATTCCACATAGCATTTATCTGAAAACTATATTTCATATAGCAGTAATCTGAAAACTATATTTCATAT
The DNA here is from genome assembly GCF_000764305.2 of Hyalella azteca. Lineage (NCBI taxonomy): Eukaryota > Metazoa > Arthropoda > Malacostraca > Amphipoda > Hyalellidae > Hyalella > Hyalella azteca. The sequence goes on along the minus strand of NW_025943273.1, from coordinate 270,985 downwards.
AGCAGTGATCTAAAAACTATATATTATGCAGAAAAAATCTGAAAACTATATTTCATATAGCAGTTATCTGAATACTATGCTTTACCTATGTAAAGACTATATTTCGTATAGCAGTAATCTGAAAACCATATTTCATATAGCAGTTATGTAAAAATATGCTTCACCTCCAGACGAATTTGCGGAAGTTGCCGCGGCGGATGCGGAGTTAAATCCTGCAGGATTTCCGCTGCCCCCAAATCCTGCGGTCAGGGACGGTGGGGTGGAAGCCAAGTTCACCAAATTGGTGGAGCTGGATGGCTGGGACGAGGTTGCGGTGGAAGAGACAGTGGAAGAAGGCATGACAGGAACGTCATCGAGATCAATAGAGGTGGAAGTTACGTCTCCAGAGCCCAGACGTACGTCAGTCAAGAACGGGATGAACGTTTGTGAAGACTCGTTGTCGTTCCTGAGATGGAGAAGTTCATGATTCAGAGCCGCTTGTAACGCTCTGCTATGTTTTCAATCCTAAATGAAACACGGCAAATTTATAAAATTATCGATGAATGTTCATAAATATCACTGCACGAAAAACCCTTTCGAGCAAACGTATCCAACGAGGTGAAATAAATCTTGGTGAGCACAGGAGCGTATAATTTCAAAAAAGTTAAGAGATCGTAAGTTCATCAGCCAATCATTGACGGCCTTTCAAGCCACTCTTTTAAAAACAGTTAAGAGATCGTAAGTTCATCAGCCAATCATTGACGGCCTTTCAAGCAAAATCCACCAATCATAGACAAGAAAATAAAGCTAAGTACGTTCACTTAGCGAGTTTCGAAAGTATAGGCCCTGGGGGCGAAATTTTGAAACTCAAGCAAGAACACGTAGCGGCCTTAATATATGTATAACAGCAGTAGGAGTAAACATAACGGCCTAAGTACACGTAGCGGGATTACACGTATAGCGGCCTTAGTATACTCGTAGCGGCCCTATAGTGCAGGTGTTGGGCTAAGTACACGTAGCGATCTAAGTACACGTAGCGACTTAAGTACAATTAGCGGCCGATTTATCGTCTGTAATTGGTGGATTTAACTTGGATAGCCGTCAGTGATTGGCTGACGGAGTTACAAACATCAGACTTTACTGGCTAGATGGCGACGGAAATCGTTGAATACTGAAAAGACGCCTGATTGCGCCCCACAAAGAAAATCAGCAAGATTGTAGATTATCTAGTACAGAAATGAATTGTCCGAGGTTCTTAAATAGAATAGATCTTTGCTTTTTAATTTCAAATCGAATAGATCTTTGCATTCAACAATAGATAGAAGCTGAAACCTTTTGAGCTTTCAAAAATAGATACAAGCTGCAGCAATTAACGCTTAACTATACACACTAAAGAGATGATTTTTAATACTACTACATACGCGGCATTCCCGCTACAGGGTTTAGGATCGAACGCATCCCTTCGTCGTATAATGTACATCAAAACATCAGTCATAAATAATTTAGATAGATCAGGATGGAAATCAACATCAAGTCATGTGATTTAAATGCCAAGGAGGTACAGGGTGCCGAGGGTGTCAGTAGTAAGGTAGTAATGATTACGAGGTGATGAGTACGAGGTGATGACTATGAGGTAATGATTACTAGATAATGAGTACTTATAGGTACGCATTACTAGATAGTGAGTACTAGGTAATAATTACTCACCCTTTATCCTTGTAGGTGAGCATGGCCTCAGCGATGGGGAGATGTAAGGTGCTGAGGGCATGAGTGAGGTAACGATTAATCCTATTGACGGCCTCGGTCACGTCCTGAGGCTCCCAGCGGTCCCGGGCCTCACGCCAGCACTCGGACACGAAGCTCGCGCCGTAGCGGCTGTCTACGCTGCCCAGGTACTTGGCGAGGCTAGACACGCCGCCTGGGACCATTAGTTTGTCATTAATTAATGAATAATTAATGAAATTAATTACTTTATTATTATTATTAATGAATGAGAATATTCTAATGGTAGGAATAATATACAATACAATAAATATACTTGGCCAGGCTAGACACGCCGCCTGGGACCATTAGTTTGTCATTAATTAATGAGAATAATTCATTCAAATGATACGTATATAGGTATAATAATGAACAAAATAAATATACCGTACTTGGCCAGGCTAGACACGCCGCCTGGTACCATTAGTTTGTCATTAATTAATGAGAATAATTCATTCAAATGATAAGTATATAGGTATAATAATGAACAAAATAAATATACCGTACTTGGCTAGGCTAGACACGCCGCCTGGGACCATTAATTCATGACATTCATTAATGATTAATCGACGAAATTTAATGAAATTAATGAATGACTAATTACTGAAAATAATTCATTCAAATGATACTAATAATTTTTTGCGAGGGCAAAGTCCCGACTTACCTAAGGGCACAATAAGGAAGCGGATGTGGTTGAGGAAGTCCGGAGGTCTGAGGGAGAAGTCCGTCACGTAAGGCCTGAGGACGCTGTTAATGTAAGGGTCAGACCCAACCATCACCACCTTCATCGGACCTGGCGCCTTAGCGTTGCTGTTGCAACTGCACAAAATATCAATTAAAATCTAGGTTACAAATTAAATTAAATTAAATAGAAATTGCACGAAATATCAATTAAAATATAGATTACAAATTATAATTAAGTTGAATAGAAATTATCGCATAGAGAAAATAAGAGCTGACATTATCAAAGTTATCGCGTAGCAACTGCACAAAATATCAATCAAAATATAGATTAAAAATTTAAATTAAATTAAATAGAAACAATCGCGTAGAGAGAAAATAAGAGCTGACATTATCGAATTTATCGCGTAAAGAAAATGGAAATTTACATCATCGAAGTTATAGCAAAGTGTGAAAATAGCTGTACTAATATTCAAAATATCATTAAAATTAGAATTTATATAACAGAAGCAATGATATGAATAAATACAGCTGAGCTAACATAGAAAGAAATACGCAGCTTAGCAACAATTAAATCTATACCGATTAAATTCCGCTATTGTACATCAATTAAAATAAGTTAGACCTTCATTACTTGAGGAATGATCAAAAACGTTCCCATGCGCCATTTATAGGATTCAAGGCTTTTCAAGATTCTCATTGAAATTAAATAACATCATTGTTTTTTTTTTCTTTTAGTCATCATCGTATCTTAGTCAAACATGTTTTGGCGACTAACTCCATTTAAACGTTTTTTCGAAAAAGATGATTTACAAGGCGTTTTCTTTGCTTCTAATTGTCAATTAAGCAAAAAATCTTGAAGTTGCAATTATTAAATTGACAATTATAATATTGACAACTCTTGAATTGAAAATTCTTGATGGGAAAATTATTGAATTGACAATTCTTAAATAGAAAGTTTTTGAATAGATAATTCTTGAATAGACAATTCTTGAATTTATGATTCTTAAATTGAGAATTATTGAATTGATGTTTAAATTGACAATTATTGAATTGACAATTCTGGAATTGTTAAATTGCTAATTATAAAATTAACAATTATTAAGCTGAACTAGCAATATCATCACAAATATACTAACAATTTCTGGAGTTTGTTAATGATATGCTGGACGGTGGCCCTGACATCAGCAGCGGAGGTGGTGGTGACCACAGACAGCCCTGCACCGCTCAGCGCTGCTGCTAGACTCTGGTGCCCGCTGTTGCTGCTCTCGCTTCCTGTACAGGTAGTTAACATATAATATAATATTATTATAACTAACATTACTACAGCAGCATTTGCATTAGTCAACTAACATTATAATATAATCTTATAACTGCTGCCAGACTCTGGTGCCCGCTGTTGCTGCTCTCGCTTCCTGTACAGGTAGTTAATATATAATATAATATTATTATAACTAACATTACTACTGCTGCATTAGTCAACTAACATTATAATATAATCTTATAACTGCTGCCAGACTCTGGTGACCGCTGTTGCTGCTCTCACTTCCTGTACAGGTAGCTGATATTATAATATAATATTATTGTAACTAACATTACTACAGCAGCATTAGTCAACTAACATTATAATATAATCTTATAACTGCTGCCAGACTCTGGTGTCCGCTGTTGCTGCTCTCACTTCCTGTACAGGTAGTTAATATATAATATAATATTATTGTAACTAACATTACTACTGCTGCATTAGTCAACTAACATTATAACATAATCTTATAACTGCTGCCAGACTCTGGTGTCCGCTGTTGCTGCTCTCACTTCCTGTACAGGTAGTTAATATTATAATATAATATTATTGTAACTAACATTACTACAGCAGCATTAGTCAACTAACATTATAACATAATCTTATAACTGCTGCTAGACTCTGGTGCCCGCTGTTGCTGCTCTCGCTTCCTGTATCGGTCGTTAATATATGTTATAATATTATTATATTATAACTAACATTACTACTGCAGCATTAGTCAACTAACATTATAATATAATCTAATAAATATTACTCCTGAAACATTGTTCATTATGATTCAACAAATATTATTCCTGAAGCTCTGGAGTACCTAGGTATCTCGCTTCCTGTACGTTAGTTATCAAATATTATAACAAAACTACTGCATTAGTCAACTAGCATTAAAATATAATTTAACAAATATTAGTCCTGAAGCTTTGGAATCTCTCGCTTCCTGTACGTTAGTTATCAAATATTATAATATTATTATAATGAATATTGCTATTGCAGCATTAACTAACATTATAATATAATCTAACAAATATTACTTTTGAAGCTCTGGAGTATCTACCTACCTTCCTGTACCGTTAGTTATCAATTATTATAACATTAGTATAATAAACATTACTACTGTTGCATTAGTAGTCAACTTAGCATTATTAGTAGTCAACTAGTCAACAACATTATGCATAATCTAACAAATATTACTCCTGGAGCATTATTCATCATAAATCAAGATACAATACTCATACGGCGTTGTTCATTAAATATCATGCAAGAAAGATTAATCATGCAGCGTTACTCCTGGAGCTCCGGAGTATCTCGCTTCCTGTGCAGTTACTTAACATATGTTATAATATTATTATAACTAACAATACTACTGCATTAGTCAACTAACATTATAATATAATCTATCATATATTACTCCTGGAGCATTATTCATCATGAATCAACGAACAATACACCTGCATTGTTCATCGAATTTTATAATGCACGATACATTAACACTGCAGCATTAGTCAACTAACGCTATAACTCAATTAAAACAAACATTATTCCAGCAACATTGGTCAACTAACATTATAATTCAACAACATTATTCGTGAAACATTATTTACTAAGTATTTTAACGCAGCAAACATTCCTGCAGCGATATTAATTAAATTCTATAATTCGGCTAACATTACTTCTGGAGCATTATCTATAATATCAGCCACATTTAGTCAACAAAGAAACTATAATTCTCACCAGCGTAAAGAATTTTTAAATTTTTAATGCACCAATAATATAGCGATAATCTGATAACTATATGAATCCATGTGGAGAGTTCTAAACTATATAAATCCATGTGGAGGAGAGTTCTAAACTATATAAATCCATGTGGAGAGTTCTAAACTATATAAATCTATGTGGAGAGTTCTAAACTATCTAAATATATGTGGAGAGTTCTAAACTATCTAAATCTATGTGGAGAGTTCTAGCGTCTACTTAAATATCCTTCAGGTAAGCTTATCCATTTGTGTTATTTTTCCGATCTGCATGAATTTATTCGGGATTAATTAAGATCGGAAATTCTTCGCTATGCATTATTTTCGATCAAAATTAATTCTTTGTGAACCTTCGTGCAAGATCATTAAATATATTCATTTTCAAGCAATACAATGTAATATTTCATTCGGTACGCTGATTTTCCATTTACCAACGTCAACCACAAATATTGTTTCATATACCGAAATAATGAATGGAAAATCTACAATATAACAAATTCTTTGTCTTTAATCAAGCCTGCTTTATATAATATTTGGGCGCCTTCAGATTCCTTCATATTAATGCAATAGAAAGTAACATTCCTCACCTTCAATATTATGCACGGCAGCAATATTATGCTAGGCAGCAATATTATGCTAGGCAGCAATATTATGCTTGGCAGCAATATTATGCTAGGCAGCAATATTATGCTTGGCAGCAATATTATGCTAGGCAGCAATACTATGCTAGGCAGCAATATTATGCACGGCAGCAATATTATGCTAGGCAGCAATATTATGTATTATTTAAAACGGTGCACCTTCAAATCACTTTATATTAATTAAACCTTCAGATCACTTTATATTATTTAAATCTTCAAATCACTTTATATTAATTAAACCTTCAGATACCTTCATATTAACACAATATCAAGTAACATTCCCCACCTTCAGGGGAGGCATCAATGAGGATGAGGGCGGGGGGAAGCTTGCAGTCGTCGGGGGGGAGGAGTGTAGCCAGCAGTTCCTGAAGCCCCTTGCGCGCTGTCTGCCCGCCTGGCCCCACCGTGCTTGGGGAACACTTCCCTACCTGATCATGTGATGAGACATTCTTACTATTATCATTGCATTATTATTATTAATTATTTTACGAAGCAAATAATTAATACGAAGCGTTCTAGGTCAGGCGAACTTCAAGGGACAGACTTGGCAACCTGACCATGTGGTGAGACCTTCTTCTTATTACTGCATTATTATTTTATTATTAATTATTCTATGAAGCAATTAATTAATACAGAAAGTTCTGGTTCAGGCGAACGTCAAGGGACAGACTTGGGAGCATGATGACGTAATGAGACGTTCTTGTTATTATTATCATTATATTATTAATTATTCTATGTAGAAATTGTGTGACGTTCATGTTCAGTCGAACTCCGAGGGGCAAGCTGGGGCACTTGATGGTAAAGGTATCTAATCTAATCGTGGTAATTACAAATATTTAATCGGACGGAATGTGGTAGCATCCATCTCAATTATCGATAATTAATAAAAGAATTTAAAAGCAAAGAAAATAGCTAAAAAATTCACTCGTCCTTATAATAAAAAACGTTTCGGAGTACAGCTCCGCAATTGTGAAATCAATTAATTTTTTGGGCTATTTAAACTTTATTTTCTGGCCATTTTCTTTAGTTTTTTGGTTGTTTGGTACATTTGCCATTTAAGCAATCAAGTGATCTTGCTAATTTAATTTTTATATTTGACTGACCAAAGGCCCCTGACTCACCAAAGGCTCTTGACTCACCAAAGGCTTTTGACTCACCAAAGACTCTTGACTCACCAAAGGCTCTTGTCCCACCAAAGGCTCTTGACTCATCAAGCTCCTGACTCTGTTTGTTATAATATTATATTAGCAAAGGCTCTTGACTCACCAAAAGCTCCTGACAAGGCTTTTGACTCACCAAAGGCTCTTGACTCACCAAAGGCTCTTGACTCACAAAAGGCTCTTCTTAACTCACCAAAGGTTCTTGACGCACCAAAGGCTCTTGACTCACCAAAGGCTCTTGACTCACCAAAGGCTCTTGACTCACCAAAGGCTCTTGATTCACCAAAGGCCCTTGATTCACCAAAGGCTCTTGACTCACCAAAGGCTCTTGACAAGACTCTTGACTCACCGAAGGCTCTTGACAAGACTCTTGACTCACCGAAGGCTCTTGACAAGACTCTTGACTCACCGAAGGCTCTTGACAAGACTCTTGACTCACTAAAGGCTCTTGACTCACCGAAAGCTCTTGACTCACCGAAGGCTCTTGACAAGACTCCTGACTCACCAAAGGCTCTTGACTCACCAAAAGCTCTTGACTCACCGAAGGCTCTTGACAAGGCTCTTGACTCACCAAAGGCTCTAGACAAGGCTCTTGACTCACCAAAGGCTCTTGACTCACCAAAGGCTCTCGACTCAGCAAAGGCTCTTGACTCACCAAAGACTCTTGACTCACCAAAGGCTGTTGACTCACCAAAGGCTCTGACTCACCAAAGACTCTTGACTCAGCAAAGGCTCTTGACTCACCAACGACTCTCGACTCAGCAAAGGCTCTCGACTCAGCAAAGGCTCTCGACTCACAAACGACTCTCGACTCAGCAAAGGCTCTTGACTCACCAACGACTCTCGACTCACCAAAGGCTCTTGACAAGACTCTAGACTCATCAAAGGCTCTTGACTCATCAGGCTCCTGACTCCGTTTGTTATAATAATATTAGCAAAGGCTCTTGACTCACCAAAGGCTCTTGGCCAAGCCCCGCGTCCTGTCGATGTGAGGAGGTGGTCACCGCGGACGCGGATGACGCGGCCGCTGCGCTGCGTTTGTCCGACTTGCCGACGCCTGCGGACGACACGACGCTCGCGAACACCGTCCCTGCTGCGCCCCCCACGCTCTTGCTGTGTCAATATACAACATTAATATATGTTATCAAAATTATATTTATAGTATCACATTAATAAAATCCTATGAGCGTTTATTATAAACTGTATATTTATAGTATCATATTAATAAAATCCATTAGGTGCATTTATTATCAAAATTATATTTATAGTATGACATTAATAAAATCCTATGTACATTAATTATCGGAATTTTATTTATAGTATGACATTAATAAAAATCTATGTTCATTTATTATCATAATTAGATTTATAGTACTAATAATTATATTATTAGTGCTAATTATTATCACAATTATATGTATAGTATCACATTAATGAAATCCTTTGTGCATTTATTATCAAAATTATATTTATAGTTAAATTATATTATTAAATATTAAAATATAATATTAATATAAATATATAATATAATATTAAAAATTATATTATAAAATTACATTTATAGTATCACATCAATAAAATCCGCTTTGTGCATTTATTATCAAAATCAAATTGATAGTAATAATAAATATATTATTAGTACTATTATAAAATTAAATTTATAGTATCACATTATTGAAATCCGTTTTGTGCATAGCATTAATCCACAATATATACATTGATAATATAACAGCTATAGACTACCTATATGAAAATAAGAAACAGTGATCCAATTTATTTGTGATTCAATTAAAAGATATTTTGACATAGAATAAATACGCGCATAATGGAAATTCGAGCATCCCACACTTATAAGAAGGATATTAGAAGAGGATGGTAGGATTGTTCTTTTATACGAGGTCAATTGGAGACAAAAATATTATTTAATATTAGGTTTTATTAATGTGATACCGTTAATTAAATTTTATTAATAACTTATCATTTTATTTAAAATATTTTTATGTGAATGATATAGGATATATCATCTATATGATGTGTCCTATATCATATGAATGATATAAATGGTATCATTCATACGATATATCCTATATCATTATATGTAGGAGATATGAATTGTGTCACTAACCTGCTTTTGTGACTGGATTTGTGAAATATGAATGATATATAGGATATACGTACGAATGATATTATGTATAGGATATATAAATGGTATCACTAACCTGCTTTTGTGACTGGATTTATTGAATGTTTTGTCAGCAGGCTTGTCAGCAACGCTCTTGTCGCTGACGTTGTTTTTAGCTCCGCTGCCGTTACTGTTACCTGAAATGAACAAAGATATCAGGATACATTATATGTGCTTTATTTAATATAATTTGATTCTAAAGAAAACAAACGTATAATTATCATTATTAACCTGAAATGAACAAAGATATCAGGATACAATATACGTGCTTTATTTAATATAATTTGATTATAAAGAAAACAAACGTATAATTATCATTATTAACCTGAAATGAACAAAGATATCAGGATACAAAACCTGTGCTCTATTTAATATAATTTGATTATAAAGAAAACAAACGTATAACTATCATTATTTACCTGAAATGAACAAAGATATCAGGATACAAAACCTGTGCTTTATTTAATAGAATTTGATTATAAATAATAAAAAACCCCGATTATCATTATTAAGTAGATGATTGTTGAACATTACATTATTGCAAGAACGGTGCAACATAATTAACAATGTAAAGTAAATAACAACGGGTTTTAATCTTGTAAATTTGAGAACAATGATTATGAGTCGATTACAAGAGTACGTTTTAGGAGTGCAACTTGAAATTGTTAACTTGAAATAAATTTTCAAGTTAACTATTGTTAACTTGAAATAAAATACTGTGTATTACTGTATTTTATTATTTATTATTCACTTACTACTTAATAAGTTCATCCTTGTAACGCATGAAGGGGCTTATGAGAAATTTATCGGATTTCATTTCATTTGATCATATGTATTTTAATCATATTTCATTTGATTAAATAAAAAAAAAATGTATATTAACTATCCTCACCAGTACCTATTCCCAGGAGACGAATGTAATCATATTTATTTTAATCATATTTAATTTGATTAAACCCAAGTAAATGCATATTACTTATGCTCACCAGTATTGTCAGGAGACAACTTTAATCACATTTCATTTGATTAAATACGATAAAAATGCATATTACTTATGCTGACCAGTATTCTGAATCATTCTCTGTTTAATCATATTTAATTTGATTAAACCCAATAAAAACGAATATTACTTATGCTGACCAGTATTGTCAGGAGAGGACAGCTTGTGGGCAGTGGGGGGCGACGAGGCCCCCCCTTCACTGGAGCAACACGTCGCCTCATGGAGCAACACGTCGCCCCCAGCCTGAGGGTCGGACTGCTCAGCGTCTGTGTACGTGTCTGGGTGATCGCTGTCGCTCCCGTGCTCCAGGATAGGACGCTCTGTTGCGTAGTAATAATTATATAAATAATTAACAACATCTTAAAGCTATATGTTTAAACCTGATGTATTAGTAATAATATACTATTTATTAATATGCCTTACTCCTCGCCCTGGTGCTCCAGTATAGGACGCTCTGTTGCGTAGTAATAATTATATAAATAATTAACAACATTTAAAGCTATATGTTTAAACCTGATGTATTAGTAATAATATACTATTTATTAATATGCCTTACTCCTCGCTCTGGTGATCCAGTATTGGCCGCTCTGTTGCACAATAACAATTACATTAATAATTAACAAGATCTTAAGTTCTATAATTTAATAAATAAACCTGATGTATTATTAATATACTATCGGCCGTTCTTTTGCAAAATAATAATTAACTTAATAATTAATAAGATCTTAAAGTTTTACATTTGAACCTGATGTACAATTAACAAATACTGTAATATACTATTTATTAACATGATTTAGTCGTTGCCCTGGTGCTCCAGTATCGGACACTCTGTTGCGTAGTAACAATTATATCAATAATTACCAACATTTTAAAGTTATATATTTGAGCCTTATGTATTATTAAGACACTTTAATAATATAGTTTAATATAATATTTATTAATATGATTTACTCGTTGCTCTGGTGTTCCAATATCGGACGCTCTGTTGCATAGTAACAATTACATTAATAATTAAGAACATCTTAAAACTGCATACTTGAACCTGATGTATTATTAATACACTTTAATTATATAATTTACTAAAATAGGTATTTTTTAATATACTTTACTCGTTGCCCTGGTGCTCCAGTATAGGACGCTCTGTTCCACAATAATAATTACATTATTAATTAACATGATCTTAAAGTTGTATATTTGAACATGATTTATTATTAATATACTGTAATATACTATTTATTAACATGATTTAGTCGTTGCCTTAGTGCTCCAGTATCGGACGCTTTGTTGCAAAATATAAATTCAAACTTTAATTAAAAATATCTTAAAAATGGATAATTGAACCTGATGTATTATTAATATACTTAAATATAATATTTATTAATATACTTTAGTCATTGCCCTGGCGCACAGCTATCGGCTTCTCTGGTACAATATAGACTAGTCCATTGCAATGAAATAACTCCCAACGTGATGCATTTAAATGTGATAGAATTAATATTTATTTATATATCCAAGATAATTCACCTAAATCGAATCTAGTGTACCTAATCCCTCTGGTTTTAACTGGTCATAGTTGTGGGTTTGAACCCAGGAACATTCTACCATGTACTTCGTACGTAAGACTTCACAAGGTTATTATGCTATAATAAAACCAAAAACCTTTTACGCGATTAAATATTGAACGTTTCAGAAGGATATCATCCATAGGAGGTGTGTCATTATCCATCCTTCCCTGCAAAGGACGCAGGGATGGCTGGGACTCCTATAGGATCCTGGAGCAGCAGGGAGCGCGTGGAGCTGAAGTAAGGACGCAGGGAAGGCTGGGACTCACCTATAGCAGGATCCTGGAGCAGCAGGGAGCGGGTGGAGCTGAAGTAAGGACGCAGGGAAGGCTGGGACTCACCTATAGCAGGATCCTGGAGCAGCAGGGAGCGGCTGGAGCTGAAGTAAGGGCGCAGGGAAGGCTGGGACTCACCTATAGCAGGATCCTGGAGCAGCAGGGAGCGCGAGGAGCTGAAGTAAGGACGCAGGGAAGGCTGGGACTGACCTATAGCAGGATCCTGGAGCAGCAGGGAGCGGGTGGAGCTAAAATAAGGGCGCAGGGAAGGCTTGGGAGTGCTGCTGATGCTCAGCGTGTCCACTTCGTTGCCAGAATCGCTCAGGTCCTCGAGTTCATTCATCAGATATTCGATGTCATCGGGGTCAACGGGTACATCTGAGATCATAGGTCAATATTTGATTTTTCTATTTTGATTGATTTTTATTCACAAAGCCTAAGAGTTCACAAATTTATTTATAGCATAAGAGTTTTTTCTAATATAATAGGTCAATATTTATTTTATTATACTCCAAATATTTTTGAGTTCATAGTTCAATATTTATTTATAGCCTAAGAGTTTTCTAACACAACCGAAAACACAATTTGCTTATGAAATGCTGCAGATTACTTGAAAATTTCAAAAAAAATCATCCAATATTTATTTATAGCCTGAGAGTTTTTTAAACACAATCGATAACACAATGGTGAAGATTATTTGAAAAATTAGAAAATAAAAATCAGCAGTAGTTTGAAATATTGAGGATAGTTAGATGACAAATATTTCATGCCAGTAAATAAAATATCAAATCTCTACATGAATTGCAATACATTCATCAGTTATCATACCAGCAAAAATTCCATGAGTAACTCAATATAAATCAGGATAATTAACTTAATATAGATAAGGATAATTAACTTAATGTAAACGAGGATAATTAACTCAATATGAATCAGGATAATTAACCTAAAATAAATCAGGATAATTAACTCAAAATAAAACACGATATATTCACCAGATCTCATCTAACTATGTAAAAATTACATCGCTATCTCAATAAAAATCAGGATTAATAACTCAATATAACACAGGATATATTCAGCAAATTTCATCCAAGTAAACATTACATGACTATCACAGTAAAAATCAGGATTAATAACTCAATAAATAACACAGGATATATTCAGCAGATTTCATCCAAATAAACATACATTATCTCAATAAAAATAAAGATTAATAGCTCAATATAACACATGATATGTTCACCAGCTCTGGGGTCGAGGTCAGGGTCGGTCTCGTAGGCCTGCAGAGCCTCAGGAACTTTGATCTTCTTCAGCAGCGCCACGAACCGCTGCTTCAGATTCCTTTGCTGCAACATGTACAGTATACTTATTATTTAAGTTCTTTTGCCACATACATACAGTATAATTATTATTTAAGTTCCTTTGCCGCATACATACAGTATAATTCTTACATTATATACTAGTTCCTTTGACACATACATACAGTATAATTGGCATAGGTACATACAGTATAAGTGGCATACTACATTCAGTATAATTACCATAATTGGCATGCATACAGTATAGTTAGCATAGATACAGTACAATTATTCGTCATCATTGATCGGCATACAGTATTATAATTATTTGTTTATTTGAACCTGTATTTATCTTTGTTATTCTGAAATTTCCTGAGCTCAATTTAAGCAAAAATTTTCAGAGGTCAAGCAGTGTTGGTAGAGATAGTTTTTTTTTTTGTAAAGGGTCGAAGAGAAATCTATTTTTTAGATTTGAAATTGATCAAGTGAACGTTAAATTGGTGAAAGTTTCTTCATTTACATTTCAGAGAGGGTAAAAATTTCAACGCTTGAAAATTTTGAATATAATTAATTTATACCATAGCAAAATGCAAAATCACGCATGTAAAATCATTTTTAAATACAAACAACCTCTTGTAGACGCAGTCAACGCTCTGACATACAAAACACAAAAATATCAATATCATGTAAGATCAATAGGAAACCAACAAAGTTCAAAAAATCCACCAATTAAATTGAATTGCCGACGCCAATTACAGTGACCGTTACCAAACACCAACAATAAGGCAACAATATTGTGTTGTTCAAGTGGAATCACTTGAACAACACAATAAATAAGTGATTATTATTGTACCCTGGCGGTGGGGGGAGGTTGGAATAACGCAATGGGTTAGACGGGGTTTTTGTACCCTGGCGGTGGGGGGAGGTTGGGATAACGCAATGGGTTAGACGGGGTTTTTATACCCTGGCGGTGGGGGGAGGTTGGAATAACGCAATGGGTTAGACGGGGTTTTTGTACCCTGGCGGTGGGGTAATCTCCTTCTTTACCATACATGGTCACTTAGAATCTCCTTCTTTACCATACATGGTCACTTAGAATCTCCTTTACCATACATGGTCACTTAACCGCGCAGGGTTTCTGAGGGAAAATACCATACCTGAGGCCATACTTTCAAAACTCGCTAAGTGAACGTAAGTACTTACGCTCTATTTTCTTATTATGATTGGTGGATTTTGCTTGAAAGGCCGTCAATGATTGGCTGATGAACTTACGATCTCTTAACTTTTTTTGAAAGTATAGGCCCAAGTCACTTAAAATCTCCTTCTTTACCATACATGGTTACTTAAAATCTCATCCTTTACCATACATGGTCACTTAAAATCTCCTTTACCATGCCTGGTCACTTATAATCTCCTTTACCATACATGGTCACTTAAAATCTCCTTTACCATACATGGTCATTTAAAATCTCCTTATTTACCATACATGGTCATTTAAAATCTCCTTCTTTACCATTACCATACATGGTCACTTAAAATCTCCTCCTTTACCATACAAGGTCATTTAAAAACTCCTCCCTTACCATACATGGTCACTTGAAATTTCCTCCCTTACCATACATGGTAACTTAAAATCTACTCCTTTACCATACATGGTCACTTAAAATTTTTTCCCTTACCATACATGGTCACTTAAAATCTGCTCCTTTACCATACATGGCCATTTAAAATCTCTTCCCAAAAAGCTCCACTACAACTTTATATTTGTGTTTGAGGCAAAGTTATCATGCCTCTAACAATCTCCAATCGTCTGACATCGTTTCGAACATTGCATCATAGCCTACCTTGACCAAAAATTAAAATATGAGCATTCATATAAACATTTGGACTCAGCAATCAAATTTATGCTCTGTATGCATTTTTTAAAAGACGGAAGTAGCAATATCTAGTTAATTAATTAAGCTAACTTGATTGAATGGAATTAACTAACTTGAATTTATGAATTTTACTCTTTACATTTGCGAGCTTAAATTTGAATTATTTGAAAAAAATGTCTGCGTATTGACCGCATTTATTAAATTATCCATGTATGATTTACTATTCCAATATGCATTATTTTTAGAAATACGTACGCGAAAAAATATATCTAATAAATAATAATGCTTTAATTTCTTTGTTTGTTGCATAAACTTGAATTTATGAATATTTCTATGCTTGCTCGCGAGGCTTAAAACTTAGTATATCTTTACATTAACCATCGTCAATATTATTACCGTGAGTAATAATGTTGATTTACCGTCAGTAGATAAATCGATCTACGATCTAGAGCGGTGATCCTATAGCGACGTCACAACTCACCGGGATTGTCAGCCAGGAAGTTCTTGGTGATCCTATAGCGACGTCAGAACTCACCGGGATTATCAGCCAGGAAGTTCTTCATTATTCTGGCGTCAGCAGAGTCGTCGCACTCGACAGGCTGTGAGCTGAGAGCCTCGAGCGTGACGCGTGCCACAGGCTGCCCCTTGTCCTTACCCTGGGCATACAAGTCCAACTCCTGATCCTGAGGCCGCTGTAACACCTGACCGAGTAAATTAGGTTGTTACAATATTATGTGTAAAAATACGGCTAAAATTATGTTGTTAGAAAATTACGTACGAAAATGCAGTTAACATTATGTTGTTACAATATTATGTGCGAAAATCAGGCTAAAATTATGTTATAAAATTATGTACGGAAATCTGGCTAAAATTAGATTGGTACAAAATTATGTACGGAAACCCCGCGGAAATTATGTTGTTACGATGTTATGTACGAAAATCCGGTTAAAATGTGTAGTTGCAATATTATGTACGAAAATCCGGCTAAAATGTGTTGTTGCAATCTTATGTAGGAATACCCGCGGAAATTATGTTCTTACGTTGTTATGTACGAAAATGCGGCTAAAATTAAGTTGTTATAAAATTATGCATGAAAATCCGGCTAAAACTAAGTTGTTATAAAATTATGTATGAAAACCCCGCGGAAATTGTGTTGTTACAAAATTATGAACGAAAACCCCGCGGAATTTATGTTGTTACAAATGTTCTTAGGAAATTATGTTCGAATTTTCCGCAAAAATGTAGTTACAAATGTCGTTACACAATTATGCACGAAAACCCTGTGTAAATTATGTTCCATAATTAAAGTGCAGTGTATACTTCATCCTTAGAGTGAACACCATAACTTCGTTTAAATAGCGATGTTTTTTTTCCCTTGAATAGGTCATCCAGACACAGTTTAGCCCGACAAAACTCACGAATCATTGATAGGTGTAGAAAGTGTGTCACTATTTGGACAATGTGACCCATACATTTTTCTATGAGTGTGCTGGATGACCAGGTATTTAAGAAGATCGTTATTTCAACTGTGAACCTCCATGCACCGTTCGCAGTCTCGCCTTTCTGTATCATCGTTCCAATAAAGTATCTTACGTTCTGCAGTGTAATTCCCACTGTTAACGTAGGAACAATTGCAAGCAGAATGTAAAATATTAATCATTTGTGATGATTAAGGTAATATAAATATATAAGTCTTCGATGCCATTAGCTCCAATAGGCTCGGTGACGAGTTGCAAGTTACTAGACAAAAGAAAAAACTTTTGAATGTGGATACATTACATTAACGGTCGTAACTGCTAATCGCTAACAAGATTTACAGTCAGTAGTTAAAATTTAAATCTTTTATCTACGGTTAACCGTCGTCGATGCTAATTCATGGTCATTAAAACCAAGGCTCTAACCATAATCAGGTTTTAACAGTGAGAAAATATATAGTTTCAATTTTTGACTTAAACGAAGAACCATTCAAACAATGAATAAATATTTAAGACATGGCATGAAGCAATTAGGAATTTAAAAGCAAAGAAAATACCACAAAAATTCACCATATCTTTATAAGAGAAAACGTTTCGGAGTCCAGCTCCATCGTCAGTTCAAACCACAAAATTCTGTTCAGAAAAAGTTCAGTCCTAGAAACACAAATAAATCAATTAGTAAAGTAAATGCACTAAAAATAAATAGATAAGACATGTTACTGAAATTAACGAACTGGAAGAAGAATAAACTATTTTTTCAACAATTAATAAAGAAACAATTTTTGGTTACTGAAATTAACGAACTGGAAGAAAAATAAACTATTTTTTCAACAATTAATAAATAAACAAATTTTGTTTACTGAAATTAGCGAAATTAGCGAGACTTGGTCCAAATAACGATGCACTTCTAGTCCCTAATGTCTGTCATTCTGACCCAGTTTGGCCCGGCATAAGGGAGTATCAGTGCTGCCTGCAAAAAGTGTGTCACTATTTGCACAATATGACCCATACATTTTTCTGGGTGTGGCGATAAAAATATCAATACAAATTTTGACGAGCACCGGAAAAAATTGACAATTCCGCGGTACAACAATGTTAACCCATATATAATCTGATGTACTGGCAAAAATATTTTAGGTAGGCGTAATAATTAAAATTGTGATAAATGTAAAGCATATACGAACGCCATAACTAGAAGATCACAGCAGTATGTTTTAATAGGATGACGACTAACTATATTGTCAAAATTCAGCGTAAGAATTAATAAATCTTGAATTGAAACAATGATTGAATTGGTAGCAATGACTGATAAAAATATGGAACTACGGATGCTATTTTTCTCGCAAAAGTTGACTCGAATATGCTGGACTTTATCACACGTAAATATAAAATGTGCTTAATTTGAATAAAAGAAGACAACTATTCTGGCGAAAGTTGCCTTGAATATGCTTAACTTTATCCCACATAAACATTAAACAAACATAATTAAAATAAAAGAAGACAACAATTCTGAAATGCTGAATGCAATATCATTTAAGTATTGCTTTGTCAGCGTTCAGCGAACATAAAGAAAGCCAAATAACGGATCTGCAGAGGACATGCAGGTCCGTATCAAAATATAACAACCATAATTCAAATTAATGAATAGAAATATTCTTGAATGAAGAAGATTATACACCTGGAGCGAGTAGTACAGCTTCTTGTTCATATCAAAATATGATAGTCATAACTAAAATCAAATATAAGGCCTATTTTGAAATGGGTAGAAGTATATAACTGGAGCGTGTAGTAGAGCTGTAGCTCCGTATCAAAATATAATAACCATAATTAAAATCAACTATGAGAACTATTTATAAAAGTGAATAGAAGTATATACCTGGAAAGAATAACAGAGCTGTAGGTCCGTTTCAAAATATAATAGTCATAATTAAAACCAAAGATGAGAACTATTTTCAATTAAGTAGAAGTACGTAGGTATATACCAGGAGAGAGTAGCAGAGCTGTAGGTCCGTATATATATATATGATGGTCATAATTAAACATCGAAGTCATAATTAAAATTAAAGATAACTATTCATGAATGAGTAGAAGTAGTATATACCTGAAGCAAGTAGGTAACAGAGCTGTACGCCCGTATCAAAACACAATAACCATATTTAAAATAAAATACGAGACCTATTTATAAATGAGTAGAACTATATATACCTGGAGAAAGTAGCAGAGCTGTAGGTCCGTATCAAGACATAATTACCATAATTAAAATCATATACGAGACCTATTTTCAATTGAGTAGAACTTTATAAGAGAGTAGCAGAGCTGTAGGTCCGTATCAGAATATAACAACATAATTAAAATCAAAGGCGATAACTATTTATAAATGAGTAGAAGTATATACCCGAAGCGAGGAGCAGAGATGTAGGTCGGTATTAAAACATAATAACCATAATTAAAATCATATACGAGACCTATTTATAAAGGAGTAGAACTAAATACCTGAAGCGACTAGCAGAGCTGTAGGTCCGTATCGAAATACAACGACCATAATCGAAATAAGCGAAGAGGGACTATTTTCAATTGAGCCGTATCAAAACATAACGATCATAATCGAAATAAGCGAAGAGGGACTATTTTCAATGGACTATTTTCAATTGAGCCGTACCAAAACATAACCATCATAATCGAAATAAGCGAAGAGGGACTATTTTCAATTGAGCCGTATCAAAACATAACCATCATAATCGAAATAAGCGAAGAAGAAATACTTATAAATAAGTAGAAGTATATACCAGGAGCGAGTAGCCGAGCTGTAGGCCCGTATCAAAATATAATGATTATAATCGAAACAAGCGAAGAGGAAATACTTATAAATGAGTAGAAGTATATACCTGGAACGAGTAGCAGAGCTGTAGGTCCGTATCGAAATACAACGACAATTATCGAAATAAGCAAATAGGGAATACTTATAAATGATTAGTTATTATAAAACTATAAATGATTGGAAGTATATACCTGGAGCGAGTAGCAGAGCTGTAGGTCCGTATCGAGCGCACCGGTAGGTGAGAGCGGCATCTCGTTGGAGCGCAGCGTGCGCTTGCTGCTGTGCATCTTGACCGCGAGCAACACGGACGACAAGTCAGATGAGACGGTGGGGCTCAGCAGTACTAGGTGTGTGATGGTTACGTTACAGAGCCTGTAAATAAATGATATTCAGTGTTAGTAATGGTGATAATGTATAGTGCAAGCCTCTATAAAGCAACACGTACGTGATGATTACGTTACATAACCTGCAAATAAATTATATTTACTGTCAATAATGCTGATAATGTAATGATTAGTGCATGCCTCTATAGAACAACAGGTATGTGATAGTTACGTTACATAGCCTGTAAATGAATGTTACTCCATGTCATGAATGCGGATAACACGTCAGTTTATGGATGTTAACGTGATAAGAAATTATAATGTCAGGAAAGACGATAATAAAGGTACAGGCATGTTATAAATTATAATAAACTATGTTCATCACCCAGACAAATTATGTTGCAACAACGTCGATTCCGAGTTGATTTCTGATACTCATGCAGTGTCAGGAATGTTGATGATAGTTAAACAATGTTATAGGTGATAATAGAGCAGATAACCATGGTGGTAGACATTAGTGAGACGTCTACAAGCCGAAACTGAAGGATATTCATCAAAATGAATGGCGTTGATACAAGCATGAAATAGAACGTGAGACATTCACGTTACAAAGTCTGAAAACAAAGTTTGCACAACGAAACGTGTAATGCAAGATTACGGTATGTATAATATGAATGGCGATAGAGTAAATAACAATATGTAACTGGCGAGATGATACTGCTACGAGATAACAATGGTAATGGTAATGCTACGAGATAACAGTAAAGAATGCACATTAAAACTATATAATTGTGATATGCGAGAGTAGCTATCCCATAATTGGTGGTAGGGAAAATAAAATGAAAGTAGACAATCATTATATAGATGGTGACGTTCAATTAAATGAAAATGAAGAACGTGAATTGACAGTCACGAAGATGCACGTTCAAATAAAAGTTATTATCTAAGTGGATTATAATACCAATTGACGCTAATGAGCCAGAACAGAAAATGCGCTACAAATTCCCTTCGAAATATGCTTAAAAATTGATTTCAAATTCATGGTTAACCATTTTTAAAATTACAGCAAAGTAATTTTAAGAGGATTATTCATTATCTATTCCTGAAATAATGCCGCGGCGCGAAAAAAATAAAAAATTCTCAACCAGGGATGATCCGTATATACACCAACTGTGAAGACAGCAACAACACTATTGTCGCGCACGAAAAATCTAGCATATTTTAATGGGATTAACCAAATCCTTGCAGAAAAAATCGTACAACCTTTTTATTCTGGGATATTCATCAGAAACTTACCACAAAAACCAATTTCCTGAAGAAATTTTTCAGAGAACATACCTCTTAACAATCTTCTACGAGAAAATTACCAATACTCACCTATTGACACATGCTGATGATAAGTGTCCCTTTCCAGGCCTAGCGTTTAGTTTTAGTCGAGGCGACCTGTTTTTAGTAACGTTTATTATTTTAGGTCTACGAACGTCAAAGACAACAGGACAGCTCGGGGACAAGAAACTGTCGCGTATTTGAGGTGCATCTTCCACCACAGGAGTTCTCTCTTGCTGCGATGCCTCGAATCTATGAAGTTTCTCGCTCAGCATGAAATCCCATGACGTTTTAGGGTCAGAAGTGTTGGACACTTGCACGCCTTCAGAAGTCAACAGAAGAGATTCAGAAGGAATTGTTTTCGTCTTTGTGATGAGATCAACAGGACTCAAAATTTGGTCTCCGCATGAAGTAGACTGAGATAAGGAGCTGATGCCCGAAGGCGTTGGTCGTTCCGAGTTGAATTGCTCTGCCGAATCTTCATTATTATTGACGTTATCGCTGTTAGAATTATTCACGTCGGAGGGCGAAGCGTCAGACGAGGTAGAACCCAATGATGGTGAAGGGGACGCTGAATTAGAGGTGGGAGTTGGCTTAGTAGTTATTTGAGCGTTGGGTCTTCTTTTGACAGTGTTTGACTCACATAAATCGAAACTAACATTTTCTTTCAATTTGAGCTCGTTAGAGTTTGAATCGCCATTTGTGGCGGAAGGCTGACAGTAGCCAAGAAGATACCGCGCGTTAAATTCAGCTTCCAGGTCTGAGCCAGTTTGTTCACAGTCATCAGGGCTAGTCACCATAGAATTGTCCGCCTTCGCGGCTGACGAAACATTGCAATCTGACGGTACCGGAGATTTGAGACTGGTTTTAGAAGAGCGAGCCAGAAGGGAACTGTCATCGCTCTTGCTATTTTGCAGGCCGTGAATGAGGCGAGCGATGCGTTCGTCACACCAACTTTTGACCTCGCGACGATCCGTGCTGCGGAACTGGAACCTATCACCTCTGACTTTGATGTCCCTGCCATGCAGTCTGCCCCCGCCTTCTTTGCCGAGTTGTGAGTTATCCTTTGACCCACGTACAACGCAGCGTTTGTTTGAACTCTTGTGCCTTGTCTTATCAGGTAAGTTTGAAGTTGAGTCGAGAAGTCTACTTTTCGAATCATTTTTGACATACCGAGCTGGGTCAACAAAAGCTGTAGGAATGACATCGGTGTAGAATTCGGACTTTTCTGCCGTAAGTTCCTTCGGGTGAGAACTTCCAGAACTCAACTTCGATCTACGGCCTTGAATCCAGGCACCTAACTGCCTAGCAGGTGAATTCGAGGAAGCCCTCCATACAGAACCAAGGGATCTTCTCGGAGACCTAGGAACCCCGCCGGCATCTGCAAAAGGAATGTGCAGGTACTTGCTGGGTTTCACAAAGGCTTGGATTGGTGAATCTTTGTAACCACAGACCTGATGCTTAGAGTGCTGATGCTCCGACACGGCGCAAGTGTCGGATTGAACATCATCTTGAAGAGAATGTTGGTGATGCAGCACTCCCTCGGGATGGTTCGTTGCGTTTACCTTCAAAAACGCCTGCTCGGGTTCACCCAAACTCCGTTGTTTGATGTGCCGACGCTTTAGATTTCCACTGGGCCTATGTGATTCGATATCTTCAGCGGAACACTCATAGATTCGAGGGTTAGAAACTGTGCTACGATTCGTAGATTCTGCAGCAACAGGTGAACGCTGAGAATCTGCTAGGTCAGGAGCTTCGTCATATGTAGAATCCAAACCTGGAACAGTAATTCGAGATGTGCCCATAGGAAAGTACTTAGAAGCGGACGAGGGTAGCTGATCGACAGGTTGAACAGGTTTTAGGATACCACCATCCGCCGTAGATTTGGATTCTTGGTCGAGAGCATTTGTGCAAGTATTTACGGGGCTTAGAACTGTAGAGGGGACATACAAAGGAGCGACTGTCGATTCACTTGCTTTAGATGAGGTGATGTCGGAGAATGCTGAAGGGGGCGGAGGCGTTGCTGGAGTTACTTCCAAAGTGCACTCTGATGTTAGCATTTTCCTTGTCGCAGGCTAGCTAACACATTCAAAGTGAACTGAGAACCATAATACGCTTCACCAATATTTTAAACATCTGAAAGAATACAGAGTTCAACTTTAAACTTCACCGATAGATTTTCTGTCGATAAAGTGCTCACCGAGTTTCATTCGCTGTATTTGACTCAAAAGCAAAATATAAGCTCCTAAAAATTTAAACGCAAGAAAAAATTAATGCAAATTCAAGGAGGAAATACTGTAACTTAATTTAAAACAATACATGGTGAATCTATACTCGAGAATTCAGTAGCCATTTTCTCCGACCAAAGATGTTCGCATATTTACATATTCACAAATAATAAGCAAGAAATTATACGTTAAAAATCAAAAAGGCCGTTTCACTATTACGACTCACCCGCCTGTGACGAGTATGTTGAATTTATAACAATAAACTCACTCATATGAACAAGCTTGAACATCGGAACGGCCAGTTCTACGAAATACACGTCCCAATTCGTGTTTCCGCTTTCACATAGAAAAATTGTTACAGAGGCGGTATTAAAAGATATTGAAATATTTCGCACATTTACCGTAGAGTGTTATATATTTTAATATCTTAAGTTATCTAGGTATATATGAGTCCCTATTATAACAATATAAGAAGCATCTTACCGCTTGCGCGATACGAATTGCATTAAAATGAAAGCACTATTAAATTCAGTAAACTCTACTATTTTGAGGAGTTTTATTATGCACTAACGGTAAAGGAAATGTTTCCATTTAAATTTTGAAAACTTTTAAAAAATGGCATATTCTAGCTATGCAAGTTTCAGTTCAAAGTGAAACACAACACCGAAGTAGAAGCAAGGTAACACGAGAAACGTGCTCCGGTGCGCTCTAGCAACAACGTCTACATACTTGGAGCGATATATTTCCGCGCTAACGGAAAAGCCCCAGAAATGTAAACAGGGCAACGGCTGTCAACAGGAAGAGGTGGGCGCGTAAACAGGAGCAGTAAACAGGCGTCACGGCTGAGCTGTTCGACACCCAATGATCTCCTACACATACTCGCCGGAGGCTCAGTTTACATTGGCAGGAGAGAACACACCCGACGCATTCAAGGTTGTTATATTATAACTATTAATATTAGTTAATATAATATTGGACTAAAAGTATTAATGTTGCTTGTGCACTTTCTGCGTTATAATCTAATGATAAAAATATAAGAATAACAAATCTACAGTACACGACTTTTAATTCAATGTATATATTCTACAATTTTAAATTAAAGAGTAATATTATTTGTTGAAGACGATCCAGCATCGCATAAGATGTTCATAATCAAATTTCCAAACGATAGCTAGACCTATAGCTTGTATTAACTTTAAAAGCTATCTCAGGCATCATATAATAATGTTTGCAATATTAGATCAGTTATTAAATACTTGAAGCCGAGTCCTCATGCATTAATTTTTCGTAGCGATATATTGCATGAGAACGAAATTGTTTACTTAGTGCATGGGAAAATGGTAAGGCATTGCAAAACCAGAGAGGAGGGTTAACGAAAAATTGAATTAAATTATCTAATTGAAATTTGTAACTTCAATTAGAACGCTAGAAAATGTTCCTTTTTAGATAACGCTTTGATGAAATTAACAAAAAAAGGTTTAAGTTCTCGAGAATCTCAAATCTTATAGATCATATAATATTAATATCGAAAAATCTACTGAAAAATAAAAGCAACATTTTCTATCTCGTTAAAACGGTATAAAGATGCGCTTGATATTGGTTTTGTTTTGTACGGGTCTCTATTCAATTAAAATTTAAAATATTTATTTGGGAAATAATTAACTACATTTGGGGCGGAATCCAGCTTGACGAGATCCTCAAACCTAAGCGATAATTAATCTGCACTCAGAAAATTCAGTGGGTTTTATTATCCAAATAATGACACACTTTCTTACCCACAGCACGAGCGGACGTAGCACTGATACGCCCTTTAACTGGGCCAAAGAGTCAGGGTGACCCACACAATAGCAAAAAGTGCATTGCAATTTTGACCTCAAATTTCTCTGAGTGATCAGGGCCCATACTTTCAAAAAAAGTTAAGAGATCGTAAGTTCATCAGCCAATCATTGACGGCCTTTCAAGCCACTCTTTTAAAAACAGTTAAGAGATCGTAAGTTCATCAGCCAATCATTGACGGCCTTTCAAGCAAAATCCACCAATCATGTAGACAAGAAAATAGAGCGTAAGTAATTACGTTCACTTAGCGTGTTTTGAAAGTATGGCCCCAGGTGAGCTGCTGGTAATTAAAAACGATTAAAAATACTCGTATATAAAACGGCCAAAATATTATTCTCGTAGAGAAAATAACACGATAAGTCTATATTATAATGAAAGATCAAGATAGCTTGAAAAATTTAATTTGGGGTATAGAAGTAAGTCTTACATAGAAATTCCCCTTTGAAGCACCAAGAATGAAATTTAATTAATTCATCCAGAATGGTTTATCAACTGACGTGCCATGACTTTGAAATAATGCGTGGGCGTTACCATGGAAACGACAAATTCCAAGCTCATTCAATCGACGTATAAAATTCAAAGGATTTTTTTTTCCCATTTCGAGCCTGCAATTTCTTGCGTCAGAGCCAACAAAAAGCCACGTGTACCCAGGTTTAGACCTTTAAAAACTTCGACGAATAACCGAAATTGATTCATTTTATAGTATCAAAAACGGATCATTTCATTCAAATGCATTAGGTTTTCACAGACAATACAAAAAGAAAAAAAGATATCCAGATATCCACTAGGAATGGTGATGATCGACAGTAAGACGCTTGGCCCACCGCACATTCCTATACCTCTGCTCGGTTATCATATTAACAAAGTATCAAAATTAAAGTTTTTTACTCAATGCGTTGTTGCTTACGCACAACAGTTACCGTTGACTCTCGCAATTGCAAATTCTATGAGCTCGGGACAAACGTTTACCCCAACAAATGAAAGAAAAACGTTCTAGAGGCACACGTTCACTTCTGTGTAAAATTTGTTAGATTAATTCCAGTCCACCATAAGATTAAAAGGCTTAAGCAGCTAACTTTCTATGTCCATCTATAATTCCGATCCATCATACTATTAAAAGACTTGAACAGCCAACTTTCAATGCGTATTCAATCAAAAACGACGATGATAAATGTGGATATTATTTTATTCGTTAAGCAATGAACGTAATAATTGTGATAATCACTCAAACTTTATCTTCGAAAAATTGTTGAGGCTAAAGTGAAATCTATTTAGCAGTGTGCTCCTGAAAACTTTTTCGCATTGAAAAAGTAATCCAATAATTCGAATCTCGGCTATCTCGAACAAAAAAATATTCCTTAACTGCTTGATTAACTTTCATCTTTAATTATAACACAGTCAATCAGGAAAAAAATTGGTTTTGGGAAGTCTTGGGGAAAAAAATCATATCGTTTTCTTCACTTAGAGAGAGTGAGCAGCGACTTAATACAAGTTATCTGCAATGGACACAACACAATTAATCTTTAAAAAATCTCCTTCGAGACAGTTAGAGTTTCTCCATCATTAATTGAATTTATAGGAAGGGTAAACTTTCGAAACTATTATTAATTCTCAAAAGACGCTGCGACTTCCTTTACTCCCTAAAAACCTTCCCCCTTTCGAAAAAAAAAATAGAAAAAAAACAGCGTCAAGAACACGAACTGGGTTCTGTAGAGCCAAAGAAGAGCGGGGGCGATGCGAGGGTAATTTGAGGGTTACGTTCATTCGAGGGAGGTTGGGAGGCGCTTATTGTGTGGCCGCCTTGCGTCACTTGAACCTGCACTAACTAACTCCCTGGCCGTATATACTTCTTGACCATATACTTCGAACCAGGCACCCGGTACCACAACAACTTCTTTGTTTAACACAACATCTTCATCTCTTCCAAAGTTCCAATAGATAGAAAATAACTCTAACGTTCTTCTTCGTTGAACAAAACAGCCTGACTCTTCCAATGGATAGTGACTAAATCTGTCGGTTTTCCCTGTTATGCGAAAAAGCCAGACCTCTTAATTAATTCTAATGGGTAGCGAATAACTCTGACGATCTTCCCTGTTGAACAAAACGCCTTAATCTCCACTTAAAGGATAGCTAATAACTCTTACGCCTGACATACAATTGTAACGATACAAATTATCTGCAAAAGACACAACACTGACACACAACACTTACAGCTGGAGGACTTATTGTAACATTTGGAGGACCCATTGTACCGTAAACCGTAATAAGGGTTCAGATCGTAATCTAAACGGTAATTTGTAACGATATGGTACGCATAATAAGATTACCGCAGCAGCTAATGTTCAGTTTTGAAGGCTAATTTTAAATACACGTCAGTAACATGGCGTTGCTTCTTTTCTTCGATGAATGCAGAAGGTTCCATACTAACATGCTTCATAAACACGGGAGCTTCATAAAAAATTTCGATGATTTTTTCTAAAAAAAATATGTTATCCAATATTGTTGGCTTCGTTATTTAAATCGATAACTTAAAGGATCCATGTTTCGCGAAGACTTTGTCACAAATCCAAGCGAAATTCCCGTTTGCTCGGTGTCGAGGCCAAGTCCGATAATTTAATGTAATATTGATCCATGTTCTCAAGGCTGACTGCCAAATAGGATTGTGATCATCGACCATCAATATAAAATAATATTCGTGGCCTGATCAAAGACCCTTCCCTAATTTTCCATGAATACAAAGAGACTCTACTGCGTCCCAAAGTTACTGACGCCTACACGAATTCTGGAGAGGATGCTTTCAAAAATATTTATGATTTCAATACTTCTCGGTTTAAATTAATCAAATTCTCGATTCAATTTAAATACATGTTATCGGGCACCGATAGTGTCATCGATCACAGGTAAGATAAATAACCGATGTACTAATCACATTCAACCAGAATTTATTCACAATGAAGGGCAATTCATTCTGATTTCTGGGACAGCATAGTTGATTTTAAATTGGATGTGCACTGGGTTAATATTATAGACACTGAGCACGTTTAACGATTTCACTCTTCACAACAAAAAGGTTCTATAGATCAATATAGAATATATTGATATATAGAACATATATAAATTGTAACAAGAGGACCAACAGTAATTTTACCTCAACGGGGGTTTGGCATTTACCTCGCTGCGTTTTGGTATGTAACTAGCAACGTTCTATGAAAGACTCGCCTCTTTCTGGTATATAACTCACTGCGTTCTGGTATAAAACAAATAGCACGTCTCTAGGCTGTTGATGTATAGCTTGCGTGTCATGACCTACAGTCCGTCTCCCCAATTGTTTACCTGCACCTGCAAGGTCTGGAAGTGGGAAATCGCCCTCCATATCGGCGCTGGTTTCCTCGTTATGGCGGAACGACGGTCGTAAAAATAAAATCTGGAGCGGTCAGGGTATTCCAGGAAGACCGCGGTCATCTTGATTCCATTGCGGCCGCCAGGATTCTTGTCGGAAGTTCGGCAGGGAAAGTGTCAGGGAACATTTTTTATATTCTTTATGAGGCGGCCCAGAACGTTTGATGATTGCCGAAGGCGAACAGAAACATGATAAAAGGTTTATAGTTTAGAAAAAATATTATCGCATTACCAGTTTATGCAGGGATGAAACTCGGTAAATGGACTCCTTGAAACACTACCGGCCTAATAAACACCCATCGAAGTATTAACTTTGATAGAAAGATTAACTTAAATATTCCCGGTGCTAACACGTCAATCACTGACATGAGAAGCAAAACTAAAATCTATATTTCGCGCCAGGAAAATAAACTTTGAGCTAGAAATTATAGTTAAATTATTCTATCACAAATGGCAAAAATTACTTTTATTTCATTTGGCACATTCTCTGCTGAGCTCTTAGAAAGAATCTTGAGACCAGAATATACTTCTTCACACGAAATAACATGACGGGGAAACTTCGTCAGAGTTGTGCCCAATTTAATTACAGACCGCACGTTTCAAGCATTTTAAAGCCGCTTTTTTTAGACAAGCCGCACGTTTCTGCATTTTAAAGTTTAGTACTTGAATGATCTCGGCTGTAGAAACAATCGTAAAATTAAACTTGCCATTAAGGGATCGGATTCTCAAAATTATCTCTAATATACGTAAAGGTCTGAATACACGTAGTATGTACGAGTACTAAGTAGATACATACGTAATCTCTACGCGTACTTGGCTTGAATCGTAGTACACCGATTTCTCGTTTGTGATTTGTCGGTTTAGCGTGATTACCCGTAAATTCATGGATGATCATAACGCCGATAGCGTTAAATTATAATCATAACGGGCGGCAGACAGGAACCGAGACAGGAAAAAATTGGTTGACAGAGTTAAAAACTACTAATTATTGATGAAAGTGGGGCTAAAGTTAACATGTATAAAAAAGTATACGTAGGCGTTGACAAAAATGATGCAATACAGCAAATATTTGCAGGTATTGACCAAAGCACATTGACCGAAGCACATTATACGGTTTCTTGTCCCAAACATGCAGTACCAGTAGGTGCTGTAGTGCGGGAGTTGCAGTGCACGAAAGTTGCAGAGCACGAAAGTTGTATAGCAAGAGCCTTGTATAGCAAGACAGTTGCAGAGCAAGAGCCTTGTATAGCAAGAGCCTTGTAGAGCAAGACAGTTGTAGAGCAAGACAGTTGTATAGCAAGACAGTTGTAGAGCAAGAGCCTTGTATAGCAAGAGAGTTGTAGAGCAAGACAGTTGTAGAGCAAGACAGTTGTATAGCAAGACAGTTGTAGAGCAAGAGCCTTGTATAGCAAGACAGTTGTAGAGCAAGAGCCTTGTATAGCAAGACAGTTGTAGAGCAAGAGCCTTGAATAGCAAGACAGTTGTAGAGCGGAAGTTGGTGATGCGTTAGGAGCACAGTTTACATGCACCATCTACGCCACATAGACTGGAATAATGGAGGCCTGCGACTGTACGCGTCTCTGGAATAAATTAGCATCCCCTCAGCCGCCAAGATTGCATGGCTCCGCCGCCCCCGCGTTATCGATCGACGCGCTGCCCTATACCTCTTATCCCATGCACTCAAAAATATTGATGGGTCGTGTTGTGCAAATAGTGACACTTTCTGCACTTTGCACTGATACGCCCTTTTTTGATGCCATTCCTCTTATACTATGCACTCAAAAATATTGATGATCATGTTGTACAAATAGTGACAGTTTCTGCACTTTGCACTGATATGCCCTTTTTAACGGGTAACATGTTTTCCGAGATGACTCACAACAGGGAAAATCAATTAATAGGTATTGGGACAAAGTTTCACCCATTTCTCTGAGTGTGGGTCTGTCCACGTCTCTACTTCGCAGCTGCAAGTGCTTTATTGTGATAGGAAATATTCATTACTAAGGTCCAACAAGAAGCATCTTCCTAATTCGCTGAATGGTGCAATATGGTCCTTATAATAAACCTCAATTTGCAGTTATAAATGTAGGTTTCGTTGAAGACCAGAGAGTATTTCTTATTGACAATTTTCTTATTATTTTTCTCGATTCGGCGAATTAGGCTCTTGATAGGAAGTGAAAATCCAAATATCAGGTTTCCAAGGGACATTTTATTATAATTTTACGACGTTTCGAATGCAACTTCATTCATTATCAAGTAGAGGACGAGTTTTGCAACAAGTGTATTTGAAATTTTGAAATGATGTTGATGATGAAATTCACTTGTTGCAAAACTCGTCCTCTACTTGATAATGAATGAAGTTGCATTCGAAACGTCGTAAAATTATAATAAAATGTCCCTTGGAAACCTGATATTTGGATTTTCACTTCCTATCAAGAGCTTCAAGTTTTCGAGGACTCGCAACACACGAGATTATTCAAGTTTTCGAGGACTCGCAACACACGAGATTATTCAAGTTTTCGAGGACTCGCAACACGCGAGATTATCCTGATAGCTGCTACCATCAATCTTCTACGTGTCCCGCCGAGTTGTTTTGCACGAATAAATCTGTCGAGCAAACTCTCGCCTGCCACGACAGTACCGTCACAAATTTTCTAACGCTAATTCAATTTAAGAAATATAGCGGAGAAACGGTAGACGTGTGAAAAACCCAGGAATGGAAAGTGAAAAAACTGGAACATGGGAGAACCTGATTTATCGAGTTTTTTTACTGAAAAAAGTGTGGTTTGATTTGTAATAATGCGTGGTACAATAAGAGAAAAGTTTTTGGTTCTTAATCAACCTCAGTGAAAAGAATCGTCTCGGTCGTGTTCATTTATTGAGTAGAAGTAAATTGTACCAAGCCGTTATTCACTTGCAATTAGACGCATGAATGAAATTAGACGCATGAATGAAATTTGACGCATGAATGAAATTTAACGCATGAATGAAATTTAACGCGTTACGATGAAAAACGCATTTGTTTTTCATTGAAACACATTGTAAGTTTACTCTCCTTTAATTTATGAAACGCGCAGTGAAATTCTGTCGAAAATGTTCAAATGGAATATTTCCCGAAGGGAAACTGCTATCAAAGCCAGCTGATCGTGAATATAACTTTGTGAATTTGTCTTTATTCTTACTTAGACCAAGTCGTTCGAAAATGAAAATGTATAAATATATAAAATGCACGTATGTATAATAATATAATTTATGCGAGTCCATAACATATACCTAATACATATAATTTATGAGACAAGTAACAGACACAAAAACGATAACGAGAGGACGACTATGAAGATAACTGCCAGGCAGACGCATCACGAGCAGACGCCAGACAGGGACAAACGCGAGACAGTAACAGGCGACAGACCTTAACAGACGGCAGACAGTAACAGGCGACAGACGTACAAAGGACAGGAACAGACAGCAGACAGGAGCTGACGGCAGACAGGAACAGGCGACAAACCGTAACAGGCGACAAACCGTAGCAGGCGACAAACCGTAACAGGCGAACAGGCGACAGACAGCAACAGGCGACAGACAGCAACAGACGAAGGACAGGAATAGACGAAGGACAGGAACAGGCAGCAGACAGGAACAGGCGACAGACAGAAACAGACGACAGACAGAGAAGACGGCTGACAGGGGGAGACACAGTCACGACAAATCGTTGACAGCGGAGACAGACGGCGACAGGGTCACAGATGTAATCAGCGGTCACAAGTCCTCCCATCTCAGAAATGTTTTCGTCACACTGATGTTACTTTTCTGATGACTCAGCAAAAATTTCATGCGAGGAATGGGCGAAGTTGGCGGGAGAAATTAGAGAGAAATGAGGGAAAAGATGAAGAGGGCTTGAGAAATTAAGTGTGAGGTCGGCGAGCGGAGTTTGTTAATTAAATGATTTGGAGAGTAGAAATTTTGAAGTGGAGATGTCAATCAAATAAATGCTTGCATGAGCAGAACTTTTTACGTGGAGATGACAATTGAATAAATGCTAAGAGATAACAACCTATGTGTGGTTAAAACTTGTTATCTCTTGGGTTATCGTGGCTGAACTGGAAGTGAGAGGAAAATCAAGAGTACCAAAAAATGAATTAACATGTTGAAATTGGATAAGAAGCAACAACACAGTACGTTTCAGAGGGAAGAAATGACAAAAAAACGAAAGTTTAATTAAAACAAGCAATCGGAAATTGAATTGATCGTAAAATAGTGAGGTCAATCTCCAACTTTCATTTTTTCGCACAGTAATCTCTTAATTGAGATAAAAGGATACATCACGAGATTCCGCTTGAAAACGAACTCAATTTACCATTACAACTTCGGCAAAGCTTAATTAACATAAATTCCAATTGTTCTGAGCAATTAAGGGAAGATATTGCTTCTAATTGTGCATGGCTCATTAAGAAATTAGTGTAATAGCAATATAGCTCCATAGTTCCGTTCTGTAATGGAGCTAGCTAGCTCAGGGAACACCTGAGACCTCAATGTTAACATTAAACGAACCATTAACGGACTGAGGTTGCCGAATACTGACGTATATAAACTACAGCTCCGTGGATTGCACGTCGAAATTTCTAGATTAATATAAAAGTGTAATTATAAAGATTTTAAGATAAATAGGTACTTGTAAAACACTAGAAGCTTTGAAACTATAATTTGCATACTAACTCATTTACTTATTTTATACAATTGGCAGCCTGCTTGTTATCGCAGCCTGAATACGAATTTAAGAACTGCTGAAAATAAAAGTACTCTGATGAAAATATTCAGAGAACAATTTACATTTTAATAGATATATCAGCCATTAAAACAAATATTCGACAGAAAGTATGATACTGATGCGCAGTAGCGAAATTTACATAGCGACAGCTGCACGTTTTGCGACGAAATATTAGAATATTATAATAGTTGGGCTAAAATATGCACGAATCAGGATAGATCAATAACAATTTCACTGCAACGTTGCTAACATACACAATTTTTTCGTTAGTCACGTGTGAATTTGCCACAGCCATTTAATAAGGAATCATTTTTGATCTGAAGAATGAATCACCGAGCTCAGACATGCATAATTCATCGGAAAAGGGAGCTTAAGTTAAATTAAAGGCACCGCGTACCCATAAACTGTCTGTTAACTTTTTAATATTCATTAGTAGCAACAAAAATGCGCGAGGCAGCATGAGTAACAGTTTTGCTTGCATAATTTAGATTACCAGTTCATGGCAATCAAAACATGACACGGGCGCATAATTTTTTAAAATAAAATTTAGGTGCGAAACAAATAAAATTTTGATAAACAATCATAACAGAATGTTGCGCGTATTTCAATTTTAAGCAAGTGAACTAGACTTGAATGAGTAATTTCAAAATGAAACAATAATGAGAAACAATAAATATATAACAAGTCACCTAACTACCGTCAACATTTGTCACTCACACACTACTAATAAAACATGCACGTGGCTGGGTTTTCACAATCCTTCACAATAAAAATACGAAAAAATATAAGATTACCCCACACTTTTTATACAGCTGCCATCGCATCAACTTTTCACGCGTAAAAAGCGCTATTCAATTTGCAAGGCAACAGAAAAACCAAACACAAAATCAGGGGACGCATAAAAAATGTCGAAAATAAAACTGATCTGCGAGGCCACAGAGGATCCCGCAGAAACGAAACTGGCTTTCAAAGTTGTCAAAAATGCAAACTTGAGCAGCAGAAAGTTGGGTAAGAGATAGAGAAACTTGAATGGCAATATGATGACCTCTTGATGGTGAAGAAAGCCAGCCTTGCTGTTCAATACGAATAAACAGTTTACAACATCTATATATATCAGATCAGATCTATATTGCTGATTTCAAATTTAGAATAATCATTAAAATTTAGTACGAAAAAAATTCTTGATGCAAATAACTTTGTGCATCTCAAACGGAAAAATGTAGAGCAAATTCCAAGTTCGAAAAAGTAGTATTACAGTAGTATCATCGAGTGTACTCAAACCGATGTTATTTACATTGCACCGCATCATGACCTTTGCATGACATAAGCAGCAAGGAACTGTGATGTAACTAAGCTCTATAAGTAAAGGTCATCCTTATATAGATTGGTTGGGTTTGCTCCTAGCCTACTGAAGACAAATAGCCGAAAAAGAAAACAATACTTGTTTTTGAATGGAAACCATTACACTTACATAACAAGAGTGGCCAAACGAGAACGATTATTCAAATGTTCCAGAAATGCATGGAAAAATTTTACGAGTTTCGACCCTTTTGTCAGTGTGCAAAGAATTGGAGCATGAAAGTGGGCTGCATTTACAAAGGATATTCAGATGTTCATTTGTCGACCTCGGGTCGAACACTGGCGCGCTGTCAAAAGAATATTGGATCACTCAGTACCAGTAACTTGAAAGGAATATTCCATGAAAAGAACAACATTACGGGCTTTGAATTGACAACCGCAAAAATAGTTGATTTTTCTGGAAAATTTGTACGTTCAACTTCTGAGCGCTTATGTTTAAGTTCTCGCTAAGCTAAGATTAATTTAAATCAATATCATCAAATCTGTTATGGTTCATTCAAACATTAAGCGTAGGGTTTTAATACAATATTGCAAATTATTTGAAATTAAATGGGAAAACGAAGGCTATTGCTCGAACGCCACGTCTATCGCTCGGCCAATCGAAACTTCGATGTGGTCGTGCTTGAAAATTGAAGTGGGTCCTGAAAATTGAAGTGGGCTTCCTATGGTTCCGAAACGAAGTATTGTCCTCGACGTTTCAAAGTTACACAATGAATGAAATAAAGTGCGAGCAACAAATGCATAAACGAGGCTCGGTGAAAGACGAGAAACAACTTCATGCATTGTCACCAAAACGATTTTATTACCTATTTTATATTCATTAGAATAAGATTTTATTTTTCTAGCACAAGTCATTGGAAATACTCAAAAACCAGAAAATTGTTATAGCGCAAAAAAAAAATAATTTCTTCGGGCAGCAAAATCACTGTACTAATAAGAAATGATGAATTAATGAATTAATGGACTCGCAGCAAATATGAGATCCTATTTAAGTTATTTTAGATCGATATACTTACATCATTTCAAATACCGGTACTCATTTTAAAACCTTCATAATAGAATTTACGTTAAATAGAGTATCATATCGAACCAAGAATATTAGTCGGATAAAGAATTCTTATTGATTCACTGAAAGTTTGAACGATTTTTTCAAAAGTAATATAGATTGCAATATGAATATAAATGAAAAATGTAAATATTGGCGGAATAGAGAATTCTTGTCGATTTGCTGAACTTTAGAAACGGTCCTTTCGAAAGTAATATAAATGGAACTTTATTGTACCTGTGTCAGAGTGTCCAAAAGCACTTCAGGGAACCGATGCAAAGGGGGAAAAAAAATGCTGACATGTATTCAGCCAAAAATTTTTGCGTTTCCTATAATGTGACCATGGATACAGCCGATGCGGCATATAGTGCTGTCTTTACTGTCGATAATAATGGCGGTCTAGACCTGCACAGGAGCGATAAAGAGCGATTTTATCCTTGAAAACACGAATATTTCTCATTGGGTAACTGGGGCTAGGTTCGACTATTTTAAAATAATGAGGAAACAAAATTCATAAATTGATTGTTTGAAAGCGGTAGACAAAAATTCAGGTTTTTAAAGCAATTCCAAATCCAATAGCCCATTATGCACTATGTCAATCGAGATACTACAAACGAGACGTTTGAAAAGATAGGAATGATATACAAACAACCAAAATGATCAGCAATACCCAGTGAATTACACCAAGTACAAAATAAAAACTAAGTTCAGGTAATGCAGCAAGGTGGTAAAGAGAACGCCTGAATTTGAGTGCGGGATATTTGAAGCAAATTAGCATTTCGCTCGTCCTGACGGCATGCACTCAGCACGATGCATTTACGCTCAAACAGAGAGCAAGTTCATGCACCTAGTAAAATAATCAATGACATTAGGCGGATAAAATGGGGGTTATAATGGAGGTTATTTTCGTCGCAGCGATAGTACAGGCTAGATAATGAACAGGGACATATTAGGCGGCTAAAATGGGGTTCATACCAAAGGTTATTTTCGTCGCAGCGATAGTACGGACTAGATAAATTAAAGGGACATATTAAGCGGCTAAAATGGGTTCATACTAGAGGTTATTTTCGTCGCTGCGATAGTACAGACTAGATAAAGAACAGGGACATATTAAGCGGCTAAAATGGGGTTAATAATAGAGGCTATTTTCGTCGCTGCGATAGTACGGGCTAGATGAGCAACAGTAACATATTAGGCGGATGAAATAAGATCATACTAGAGGTTATTTTCGTCGTTGCGATAGCACAGACTAGATAAAGAACAGGGACATATTAAGCGGCTAAAATGAGGTTAGCGTGTCTACTCCACGGTGGTTATAATCCGATGATAAGAAATAGGAGTTGATAACCGATGTGATATTTAAACGGAGCTACGGATAAGTAGAGATATTTCTTCCCATACAAAGGAATGTTGCCCTTTTCACTGTGCAAGGGATTTCGCTATGCTAGTGTTTTTTTCACAAATTTTTAATATCTAATAATATGGAAAATATTCGAAAACCTAGTAGGTATATCATCTTTAGGTAGCACAGTACCGGTATTTAATGAGGTAAAGTATTTAAAATGCGTCAACTTGCTAGTAAATTAGATGTGCGGTAAAGTCATTAAAAAGGCGTTAACTTGTTAGTAAATTAAAAGGTAGAATAATTGATAAGGCGTCAACTTGTACGTAAATTAGAAGGTAAAGTAATTAAAAAGACGTCAACTTGTACGTAAATAAGAACTACGGTAAAGTAATTAAAAAGACGTCAACTTGTACGTAAATTAGAACTACGGTAAAGTAATTAAAAAGGCGTCAATTCGTACGTAAATTAGAAGTAAGGTAAAGTAATTAAAAAGACGTCGACTTGTACGTAAATTAGAAGTAAGGTAAAGTAATTAAAAAGACGTCGACTTGTACGTAAATTAGAAGTAAGGTAAAGAAATTAGAAGTAAGGTAAAGTAATTAAAAAGACGTCAACTTGTACGTAAATTAGAAGTAAGGTAAAGAAATTAGAAGTAAGGTAAAGTAATTAGAAGAGACGTAAAGAGTCGGCGTGGTGATGCCAGAGCAGCGGCCGCCACACCCTTGTCGTGCCGTGGCAATGAAGGGTGTTTTAGTTTTAGTGATGCACTATGGTTTTAGTGATGCACTCGCATCACTAAAACCATTTTACGACCAAAAAAATATTCATTTATTGAACAAATTTAATCGATACTTTATTTTGTTCAATAATATTTATTGAACAAATATAATCGATATAAGTATTTAAATAATAATATAAAATAGTAAATTTAAATTATTTAACACCCTAAATTCCACAAACCACAAACAGAATAAAACAAAAAGACAATTCGGCGGTATAATAGGATTAAAAACCTATTATAACGCAGAATTTTCTTTTTATTTTATTCTGCTTCGACTTCAGCACTGATATCATCAGGGGGACTGCTTTGTGCATTGGTTATTAGTTGGCTTTGTTCATCGAGCTCTATACTTCTAAGTATTGTAGATACCGACACTATATCTGTCAAATTTGGAATATTTTTGAAATTTTGCAATTAATCCCTTTTAAAAACGTACGTTTGCGGATGCAAAGTGCATCATTTTGCAAGAAATTGAACTTTAATAGTTCAATAATTCGGTTATTCATTTAGCCGCGCAGTATATTTTTTCAGGTGATCAATTGCTAATTTTCTAATTAAATTGTTGATCTAAAATCTTTGCCCGAGTTCAGGATTCCCGCGCTGTCGGACGGCAGGTAGATACGCTCCTCTTAAACGGGGATAAAACAATACAAAACACACGACAAGGCCTACAGCGGTAAAATTACATGTCTTTACAATGGGAGGGATAAAATACTAAATTAATTGGACTTTAAATAATGAAATTCTGTATGTACAGGAATTTGGTCGTAAAATATCAACATTAAGGAGCAACTAGCACCATGCACTTTATTATGTACGCATATCGAGCATGCATATAGTGTACACACAAGTCAACACACACATGTACACACACATGTACACACACACACGTGTACACACACACATATGTAAGCGACTAAATAGCAAATCGTCGATGGTGGTCCAGATAAGAATAATTTTTTGTGATGTTACGATAATTTTTCCATCATATTTAGAATTAATTTTCGACAAATTTGGCAAATTCAGGCTGGCTGAGATTATTTAATCTGCTGAGCATATGTTGTAAATGATTAAATGCTACCAACCTTCTGGCACAGGATTGGAATTAGTATAAATGAATTACAGATTCATAATATTGCTAGGATATTTTTCCGTATTTGAGGGTTGTTTAAATTTGTATTGAAATTATTTAATTTTCATTCCAGTGATATGATTGATATTAAAATTATTTGCTATACTACGTCATTTGGTACGCAAGCGGCTTGCCGATCTGGGCCTATACTTTCAAAAAAGTTAAGAGATCGTAAGTTCATCAGCCAATCATTGACGGCCTTTCAAGCAAGATCCACCAATCATAGACAAGAAAATAGCGCGTAAGTACTTACGTTCACTTAGCGAGTTTTGAAAGTACAATGTGCCCTGATTCGCATTTGTGCACTGCGCTGTTGTTGCACGTAAACCTTACATACGTAGTATACGAGGGTGCTTCAAAAAGTTGAACCGTGGAAAAACAATTGTTTGAAAAATTAGATCAGTACTCACTGCAATGAGTGACAGAGAGCGCATTTTCTCGTCCGCCCGTCCGTGAAGTCACGGACGGACGGACATGACGAACACAATAGCGCCTTTTTTCCATAAATGAGAAATGCGCTAAAAATTCCTAGATTGCATAAAACCAATGAGAATAATCAGAAACAAAAGTGGGAATATATTATAAAAAGTACATAAAAAGAAGAAATCGTATTTCAAATACCTATTGAAGATTTTCGAGGGCTCAAATATGCGTTGAAAGAAGCATATATAAGAGAAGCGTTTACTGTAACGCTGTAACGTCCGGAAGAAAAGCTTAGCATAATCATCTGTAATATGCCTTTGCCGATAAGTTCATGTTAAATCGACATCAAACGCCAAAGTTCGGTACTGAAATATGATATCTGAGTATAAGAGTAAGAATTGACTTAGAAATAATGTTCCCAGGAATGGACAAAGGATTAAAAAAAAGAGAATGATCCAAGAAAAATAGAGTACTGAACATAAGGATATTCAATCGATTCATTATTAAATAAGTTATTCAGGCCATTTTTCACCAATACTTGGTTACTAGTAACGATTGATACAGTTTGCATTCGTTTTAGCACAAAATATTCAAATGTGCCAATAACTGCAAGAATTCCACGTTTCTTATCCAGAGTGCCTATCGACATTTGAATCGAAAAGCCATTCATCATTTATACCAAATGACCAGCACACTCAACGATATTCAGTAGCTCTAACGACGTTCAATGAAACCACCAAGCCTGGCCCATAATTTGCTGGTTTCTTCAGTAGGAAAAACAAGTGCAACCAGAAAAACAAGTGAAGCCTCACCAACCGAAGACTAAAATACAAATTAGCACTGTTTTCGATTTCATTAACAAGAATGAAATGAATAATCGAGCTCATGCTGAAAATAATATAACTCAGTACTCACTGCAGTGAGTGACAGAGAGCGCATTTTCTCGTCGACGAAAACGTGAAGTCACGGACAGACGAACGGACAGACAGATGGACATGACGAGCACAATAGGACATTTTTTCCATAAATGAGAAAATGAGCTAAAAAATATCCAGACGACATGGTAGTTTGGTAAAAGTGATGTCAGGAAGGGACGAGTAAAAAGTGCAATGTCTGCGGGAATGTTTTCGAGTAAAGGCGACAAGGCAAAGGAATATTGGCGTTTACATAAAGTCACGCACTCAGGCCCGCATCGCCGGCATGCATCGATCCTTCAGAACTTTAGTATGCGAGACTGAATAGATAAGTTATTCTCAAGGGATACACAGCGCGTCCTGCGTCATAACGGCATGACCTGGCCAAGCCGGGCTAGGGGTTCCACGTTACAAATACAATTGAATTTATAAATACAACCGGGCATATGAATACAATCGAGTGTCGGCATGTAATCAAGCATCCGAGTACAACTGAGTATCCAAGTCAGGTGAGTGTCCAAAACAAATCGAGAATCAATCAGCAACTGGAAATCTACGGTACTTCCTACACATATTTAAGTAACATTTCCTAATTTTAAAACATCATCTTACGCAAAATGTATTTACGTGTAGATGTGATAGCAAGCCTAATTGTCCATTGTTCATAAAAAGTTATCACACAAAAACGCTAATATTGGGTTGTATATTTTGCAGTAAAAAAGATTTATAAAGCCTAACTTAATTTTTTCCTATAATATCGATCAATTGTGACAATTAGAACCACCCTGAACATAGCAATAATTAAGTAAACATGTATCTACGGTATCTATGTAGGCATCACACTACATGTATCTATATATGTAGGCATCACACGAGGTACTAAATGCTTACACAAATTTGGGTCGTTGATTCATCTTTCACATTTAATTTTAGTTTCGTTTCCTTTCAAGCGAAGCAAAATCAACAATACGGCAACCGGGCGAAATTTCAACTGAATCTTTTATTAACACAGCCCAAGCAATATAAAATGCCATGGAGAGATTCCATGCCTTGAAAATATTCCATCTTCACCTTGTTAAAACAATATAAAAAAATATAACTCAGTACTCACAGCAGTGAGTGACAGAAAGCGCATTTTCTCGTCGACGAAAACTTGAGGTCACGGACGGACGGACAGACGGACGGACAGACAGACGGACATGGCGAGCACAATAGTGCATTTTTTCCATTAATGAGAAAATGAACTAAAAATATAACATTTCCTGCCTAGATAATTTTCGAATAACAAATTTTAGGCAACGCAATCCTGCCTCTAAAATTTTCAAATCAACATAAGACTATTATAACAATCTTATTCTAGATACATACCCAGCAGCCATTAATGCAAGAGCTTGAATTTCCTCGTAGGTAATATGAAGTCGAGACTGAGCTGCAGAATGTCGTTATATAGACTGACCTTGGCGAAACGCTGTGATGAAACTTAACAACTCAAAATATAGTCAAATTGCTCTCTCAGGTATATATCAAAGACTCGCTCCATACGGAACAGTGAGAATACGCAATAGGAACCGTTCAAAGCGCAAATGGTAATAGCGAAACGAGTATGCATCAACATACTGAAATTTGATAAGCGTTTAAAGCCATAAATAAAAAAAAACTAAAATTAAAATAATGTGGAAAGTAATCAGAGGATTACTTTCCAGATACTAGTAATAAATGACATACGGGATAGTTCAATTGAATCTAAAGAATCCAACTAGCTAGCTTAACAACAACAAAATATTTATGTATTGTGCATCCTACGTGCAGTTTGCTATAGCGATAATCAATGCAATTTCAGCTACAGCAAGCAGGCATGTCGGGGCAGTCTTTAGTAATGCGGCAGCTGTAACAACAAAACGCACGTAAGTGATACTGTGTTAAGTAGTAATGCAGTAATTCTATCATCAATTAAACATACATAAGCGATAAAGTGCTCAAAGTGAATGATATATTCTACCGAAGGCCAACATTCAGCGCTTTATATAAATCTGAATCACGTAGTTCCTCCCGACCAACATCAGGCTCG
The DNA here is from genome assembly GCF_000764305.2 of Hyalella azteca. NCBI lineage: Eukaryota > Metazoa > Arthropoda > Malacostraca > Amphipoda > Hyalellidae > Hyalella > Hyalella azteca. Next base: position 228,275 of record NW_025943273.1, on the reverse strand, counting down.
GCGAGTAAATCTTAAAAACCAAACACTTAAATTTCTAGTCAATATTTGGGCGCTTTGAATCAATGCTTCAGGTTCCCTAACAGATTCAGGGCATTGAATCAAAGGTGGCGTGCCAGTCCAGATATTTACCATAAAGAGAATTATTTGCATGCACCAATCGAAAAACTTGTGATTTATTGCTTGGAAGCTGTCATCCATCCTGGACTTTGGTATAAGACCAACTAACAACCACGTGAAGAAACAACTTACAAACAAATAACATCCATCTTATTTTAATGTGAATGAAATGATATAAAATCAGTTTATTTGTAATCTATGTTTACATGGGATATCTGACATACCTAGTTCGAACAATTTTTCACGATACTTTGTATAAAATTCAATCAAACCTACACTGAACATGTTCAAGTAAAAATAATTTATTATTTAAATCTAACCCAAAAATGTTAACTCACCCCATCACAATTGCGTTTTCGTGCCGGATTTCAATTATTTTAAATGAATTATAAATAGAAAATAATAAGGGACACTAGAAAAGTTATTACCTCGTGCATCCATTGCCTACGACATTTAGAAGCTCGATTTATTGCTTCAAGCGACAGCTTCAAGTAACAGCTTCAAGTAACAGCTTCAAGCAACAGCTTCAAGCAACAGTTTCAAGTAACAGCTTCAAGGAACAGCTTCAAGTAAAAGCTTCAAGCAACAGCTTCAAGTAACAGCTTCAAGTAACAGCTTCAAGCAACAGCTTCAAGCAACAGCTTCAAGCAACAGCTTCAAGTAACAGCTTTAAGTAACAACTTCAAGTAAAAGCGTTGAATTCGTAGATAATAACGAATGCGCAACATTTGTGGGATACCTAGGAAAAAAACTGGCAGCAAAATTGCTCGCAAAACCTTGCACTTTTAGCATAGATTTCATAATAAGATACTGTAGTTGAGGCCCAGAACTCATTTCACTTGTGAATAATGAAGACGAATGTCCAGCACACAAAGGAGAATTTATAAGAATTATTCAAAGACACGTTTAAGTCACGACAAAAATCGATCACTTATTCCGCCGTATAGACAGAGAGGGCATTACTGTAGATGCATTACTCAACTCGATGCATTACCTGAACTTCTAAGAACGTGGATGAATGGATAATCAATTGAAACATCGCCCACACGAAATGTAATAAGACGTATCTTTATGTAGGTGTATACGTGTAATGTATAATAGACATCGGTGAGAGTGCACCTCGCAGTTAAGGGAGTCTAACCGCACTTAAGGGTATTTATAGTGGCCTGAAATCAATTACACCCTTTGGTATAGTTAGGCTAAAGTTCTTCATTTATGCAAGTTTGATAGTGAATATTAAAAAACGCCGTATTCTCTTAAAATGTCATTTGGTAACTTGCTTTTTTATTTCCCAGCGCCAACAAAAAATTTCGTTTGACTCGTTGAGTAAAGAATTATACTCTGGTTTTCAGTCAAACTTGCCTCAATAATTACATGTAATCCACGAGACTGGAGAAAGCATTGTTTCTTCACTTAACTCAAAAACGGGTTTTATATTAACCAAAAATGAACCACATTCATAGATTACGACTTTTCTGATAATTTGTCTATACAATATCATACCCCACAATCATACCCCACTTCGATTACGAGTTCAATTCCTTGAAACGCTTACTTAACGTCGTTTCAACTTGACACAGCTAGTGAGATTTCTGTGCTTCTCATTGATTGCTAAATTACTAACTCTAGATTTCATTTTCCTACTTTTGAATGGTTCAATATTATTTTGTCATTACAAGTAAAAGTAAAAGAAAAGCATCAATATGAATGCGCTCCGAGAGAAAGATGCGGCAGATGAATAAATAATAATGAAGTGAATATTCGACGATATTAAAACTCCGATAGATTGTACTGAAAACTGAAGCGATATGGCCAAATGACCGCCTTCAGAACAGAGTAGAGATATTTGATGAGAATAGATCGCCGGCAGCGACGCTGCGAGCACCAACCCAGTAAGAATTTACAGTCACGGCAGCTTCTGATTTGGATTACCAGAAGCTGGGGCGACTCTAAATTTTGTTGGGGAACCCAGTGAAAATTTACAGTCACGGCAGCTTCTGATTTGGAGTACCAGAAGCTGGGGCGACTCTAAATTTTGTTAGGAAAGCAACTGTCGAGTCCTACACAAAATATGAATTCCGGACAAGGACGAAAATATCGACTCCGCGAATAATCTGGTGCAAGGCAAAAACACTGCAAGAGAAGCAAGAAACGTATGAAAGTTTACAAGCTTCCAAGAAATCATGCATGTTTTAGTTTCATAATATGTTCAACTTGATGTTAAGAAAATAGCGTTACAAAATGAAACGATGGGGTAATCGAACAAGACACTGAAGCTCGCAAAATATATCCAACACAATTATATAAATTAAAAGGAAACATAGATTAATAAGTTATAATTAAACAAAACACTACAGCGCACAACAAAATTTATCAAACACGCTGCAAACAAAATTGGGACAAAGGCTGAAAAAAAATACATATTTGAGAAGGTGAGAAGGGCACGAAATGACGGAAAAAGAGGAGGATTATAAGCGAGGTTGTATTTGGTGTTCGAGCTTCCACGACAGGTCAGTAGTATTATTATCCTTGGCATTGGCTAGGATTTCTACATTGACTGCGCAAAATATCTGCACAGGTTGGTTACAGCTGATTTGCATTATATATAGTTCCTAATCCTATATGTCAGTATCGGTCAGTAATAATATTTCAGTACCAGTTATCTACAGTTGATCTGTTTTAGTTATATTCATTCTGACAGACATTCGTGACAGTCTCATGAAGTAGCAGCTACATGTGACAGTGGTATGCAGCCACGGGTGTAAATATGATACGGAATCATTCCAATGAAAAAGTAGCGTACGCAGCCATATATTAACAATTCAAGATGTATTAAAATAAATCCTGTCATAAATCATCCGGCGTATTGCCGGTCAACGGCCAAATTTGTCACAATTCATCGTCATCCTACAAATCATGAGGAACCCATCACCAGCGTGCATGTAACTGTCATCCGTGTTATCAATCAATTAATACGTTAAGAGCTTCAAATCCTGCTAAGACATCAAGTTATTTGACCCACTAATTAACTATCGGCACCTGCAAAACCGTGATTTTAAAGTAACACGTAAAAATCAATTATAAATTCCGCTCCCTTAATGTTCAATGACGATCACAGATAATGATTTTTGTAAGGATTTAATAATAATATTTCTAAATTATGTCCACACGAAATTATCTCTTGTCAGCGTTTGGCATTACACAAAGCATTAAACATGACAACACGTCAGAAAGTACACAATAATAGTTATAAAAATACAGTGCCAAGGTCTCGATGTTGGCAGCGGTCACCGTGAGAGGTTTATGAGAATGCAAGCCATATATCATTACGAGTTAAAAATTCAATTATATTTACGTGAATAATGTGGAGCTATGATTAATAAAATAAACCCGAAGCCTTCACAAGATAGTAGAGACACATCTAAATTTTCTGTAAATGAATTTTCTCGTACGAAACGGAAGCAAAATCGTCAAATTGAATAAGAATGAACTTAACTACGCCTTCAGGAATTTATGGAAATAGAAATTTATTTTATCATTGGATGCATTTAATTTTTTTATTTAACAAAAATCAAATATCTCATAGTTCTGCAATTCCTTCATGTTTTAGAGAAAAATTTCTTTTAAATATATCCAGTATTCAAAGAGAAAGCCGAACTAAAAGCTTCTAATTTGCATTTTACGATATTTAAAAACTCTAATACGTAATTATATATAAACCATAATTAGTATTTCAGGAACTGAAATATTTCAGATTATTAAAAGAACACCTCGGAAACGAATTCGAATCACATTATTTCGGGTGCTTAGAAAATTCAGCACGTTAAAAAAAATTAATTTACGAGTCGAAACTTCCACGGCGTGACAGGCGGCTAATGTTTTGTATGATGGCATATCCGCTCGAAATTAAAACTTAAAAGAAACCATTTCTGTCGCGATAAAAGCGAACTGCAGTAAACCCTCGCTCACTGAGAGGAAATTGGGCGGCGAGAAAATGCGCCGCGTTTGCTTGACGCCCGGCCAACTAAGGAAAAAGTACATCGAGCCTTGGCAATCGCAGGCAGAAAAATTACATCAAAAAAAATCAGGAAATTTTTTATTATTCCTGAAAGAATAAATGATCAAGCATAGCTAAATACTAACGACTTATTTAACAGCAAGCGTCGGGTGAAGAGAGGTAAAACCAAAAAATGGAGAAATAAAATTACGGCAGCAGAAAAATTACGCTAAGCTAATCAGAAAAGAACAATCATTCCTGCACCTGCAAAATGAAATGAAAAAATCAATGATCCAGCAGCATAAGCAATGATCCCATATCACACCCAGTCCGTTCGGCGAGCGTCGGGTAATAGGAGAGGCAGGGCCATGAAACAATGACATTTATTCCATCAATAAAATTTATTACAACCTTTTATTTTTTCTTTGTATTATTATTTGTTTTTTATTAACGACTGCATCATTCCCTCGGCCCTCCACGCAGGGAAAAGAATAGAGCGCTGTATTGAGGAACATATCTTATTACGCGAATTAATATTATACGGCGTCAACGAAAACTATTCCGCGAGGTCTTCATTTTAATTGTTTTTAACGAAGTTTATTGGGGTTCTAATTTTCCGGCTTATTTAGATGATGTGTAGAATCCTGGCTTTATTTACGGTGACAGAAATATAATGCGTTGAATAATAAATTTATTAAGGGGAATGTAATGATGATGCATTAAATCCTGCTTTTATTTACGGTGAAATAAAGATGATGTATTGAATAATAAATTTAGTTACGGGAATGTAATGATGATGCGTTGAATCTTGGCTTTATTTACGGTGATATAAAGATGATCGATGCGTTGGATCATAAATTTAGTTACGGGAATGTAATGATGCGTTGAATCCTGGTTTTATTTACGGCGAATTAAAGATGATGCTTTGGCTCATAAATTTAGTTACGGGAATGTAATGATGATGCATTGAATCCAGGCATTAGTAACGGGAATGTATGGAGATTCTAAAGCGGACAAAACTCTGTATAGAAAGTTGCATGCATTCTATTGACAGGTCGGCAAACAGGAAATTATTGACAGTGAAGAATTCAGCTTTAAATTGTGATAATTGAGAGTGAGCTTTGACGTCTCTTCTTATGAAAGAAATTGCTTATTAAAACATCGATATTTATTAAAACTATAAATTAAAAAGGATGGTGGCACTCTCCCTGCATAAAACTTGAAACAAACTGGGAGCAACGAAACACTATAAAATGAGCCCAGCGAAGCTCGACAACAAATTTATTAGGGACTGTCACTAACAAATTTGCTACGTACGCGATTTAGTAAATGAAACAACACGCGTCCTTCCTGGCAGTCATGAGAGTGAGAAAAATCACAAATTTTTGCAGCATAAGAAAATGTTTACAGCAACAAGAGCAAAGCGGCAATAAGAAAAAAAAATTCGTATAATATATACGGCTTTGAATCGTCAGATAATATAAGCAATTTGTGTAACGAAAATACTTCGATTCATTTTATTTTTTTCTAACAGGAAGCAAATACATTTGAAGAAAGTAATCTTTTTGATCGGTAAATCAATAGTTAATACTTCAATAAAATAAAGATCTTCATGTTGCAATAGCTTGGATTTTTTTTGCCTTTTTAATTTTTTACCGACCTTTTCTAAATGTGTCCGAGTTTTTGATGTAGAATTAGGAGGAAAGTTGTCTAACGGCATAACTACATACAAAGACGTCCATACATTAGTTTTTAATGAACCAGAGCCGGTACTAAATGCAGCAACGGATAATACAGAATAATTGTAATTCCTATTGATGACAGAAATATCAATGTTATAACACAGAAAATACAAAATCCATACTGGGAAAGGGGAACGCTTGCTAAAGGTAACGATTAATAAACACCCACTACACCAACACAGCCTCATCAAAACACACCCCTACACAAGGTATTCTCAATACTCCCACACTACACAATTTTTTACCAAATATACACCCACAATATAACTCGTTACCCAACGCATTCATCACACAACCCATCACCCAAGACATCCACAACACAACTCATCACCCAACACATCCAAACCCGTCATCCAACACACTGCATACACGATTTATGACCGAATACACTCAGTATATAGGTACACAATTCATTGATAATCGTTAAAGTTGATAATAATCAACTTTAACTAGCCATGTCACACATAACCGAAGCGACAATGCAGCACGGTCGTCAGCCTAATGCTAATGGCCAATAAGCCAGGCCATTTTAGCGCACACTTAAAAGCTTCGTCTTTCACGTTTGTGAGCATCTGAAAATGAACGAAGAACGCACTATATCGCCGAGCGTTGATTGTAAACATGCACAATAGCGGCGCTTAATTAGAATTATCATGATTATTGCTGATATGTAATGTTAATTCCTGTCGAGTGTAAAAATAATGCATGTAAACAGAACTGATTGAATCCCGGGTGGAAATTGAATTACCGTTAACAGAAATGATCCAATCTTGAGTGGAAAGTAAGTGTATTTAAACAGAAATTATTTCATAGTAAGTGTAAAGGTAATGCCTGTTAACAAAAATTATCCAACCTTGAGTGGAAAGTGAGTGCATGTATAAACAGAAATAATTACATATTAAGTGTAAATTTCCTGTTAACAGAAATTATCCAATATTGAGTGGAAAGTAAGTACATTTAAACAGAAATAATTTCATATTAAGTGTAAAGGTAATGCATGTTAACAGGAATGATTTAATCCACCAGAGTGGCAAGTGAATACCCGTAAAAAAAATCATTAACACCAGCCAAGTTTAAATAGTGCAGAGAAACAGAAAATATTCCTCCTGCCAACTGTCGAGGGAATGCGGATGGGCATTAATTATTCATTCCTCTCGAGTGTAGGTGGAATGAAAATAAATGGCAATAGTTTAAAAATAATTGCTGGGATACATCAGAAATGTCATGCGATTGCGAAAGAACATGAAATATTGAGTGAGAAAGATCATGGCCAACAATGGTAAGTAAATGGTCAGAAATTAAGCCTAAAATTATAGGTTACGGCTAAAAATAATTGTGAAATTAAGCGCAACGCAGGGCTATGTTTTTAACCCCAAATAAAACAACGCAGATCAGCAAAATTAGCAATGAATGTTATGAATTATTTAGAATGAATCGTATTCAACGAGTTGAAATAAATCGGAGCCGCTTGTAACGCAGGGCTACTGTTTTCAATCCTAAATGAAACAACGCCGATTTATAAAGTTATCAATAAATGTTCAAAAATATCACTGCACGAAATGGCACTTTTGAGCAAAAGTATCCACTGAGGTGAAATAAATCTTGGTGAGCACAGGGGCCTATACTTTCAAAAAAATTTAAGAGGTCGTAAGTTCATCAGCTAATCATTGACGGCCTTTCAAACAAATCCACCAATCATAGATAAGAAAATAGAGCGTAAGTACTCACGTTAACTTAGCCAGTTTTGAAAGTATGGCACAGGGCTTGTGATCAATAAGTCGTAGACGTGATACGTAGCCCCAACCCACCCCGAGTATGGCGCCCTCACTAATTACGTACGAGGGCGAGACAGACGGGCGGCTACTGGATCTACCCTTGCACGTCGTTGCGAGTCACTTCGTGAACACGGGCCTATGTTAAAGATAAAAATCGGAATTCCGTCTAAAATCGGAATTACTGACGGCTGCTCAAGTAAAACCAAGCAATCACCAGCAAGAAATCGGTTGCTACGTGTACTTATGCCGCTACGTGTACTTATGCCGCTACGTGTACCTATAGACCACTATATACGAGTGGTCTAGGTCACGAACAATAACGTCACGAGCAATAACGTTACGAACAAAAACGTCACGAACAAAAAACGTCACGAACAATAACGTCACGAACAAGTTAACGTCACGAATAGTGTTACGACAGACGGTCACGAACAATTCCTGACAGACGGTTGTAACGACAGACGGTCACGAACAATTTAACGTCACGAACAATTTAACGTCACGAACAATAACGTCACGAACAATTTAACGTCACGAACAATAACGCCAAGAACAATTTAACGTTACGAACAATAACGCCACGAACAATTTAGCGTCACGAACAATAACGCCACGAACAATTTAAGCCAAACTTTTTTTTAAAGAGGATTCCGGCTCCTTGAAAATACAAATAAATACCAGTTGGTTAACAGTGCAATAGTTCTCAGCAACATAGTTAGTTGACAAGCTGAAGTTCTCAACAATACAGGCGGTCTACAGTGGAGTTCTTAAAAATACAGCTGGTTGACAGTACAATGGTTTTTAACAATAGGTAAAATTCCTATAAACAACACAATTTCTTACAACAACACAATGCAGCTAGTAAGGAAAATACAATTCCTTTTAACAATACAATTCCTATTAACAATACAATTCCTATTAACAATACAATTTTTTACAACAATGCAGATAGTAAGTAAGAGAGTGAACGCCAACTAGGAAGTTGATGCAGTGAAGCAGAGCACACGCACTACAGCGGCTCGCAGGTAGCCTCCTGTTATTGGCTCTGTGCCCGGCAAGGCTAAGCTCGTAAAAACAAGTCATTATCGAGGGTATTTCTGCCCTCGTCATGTCCCACTTTCACAACCAAAAGCTGTCAAAATTAAATTATTAACCAACTCAGCCCAGTTCAACAGTCCGACTCAAGTTCGCCTAAGCCCACTTCAACAGTCCCACTCAAGTTCGCACGTAAGGCCTCCATATATAGACGCAATATATTAATTATTGTACCCTACAAAATATTAACTCATGCATGGGGACGCTTCATTTTGGATGAAACATATATAATTATCATAATTATAATATAAAATGCTGAGTAAACCGAACAATAATCTTAAGATAAATTGTTTACTGAAACTTCATGCCAAGTAAAAAGTATACCTACTAAAGTGATGGTACTATGAAGTTAGGAGGAAGAATAAATATAGCAATAGTATATTATTTGTACATCCTACGCAAATTATAATAAATCGTAGCTATAGAAGATATGATCGACTGCACATTGGTCCCACAAATTGACTCTAGATTTACATGATGATGCGATATTTTTAGCGCAAAGCTTCGGTTACTTTCTGTCATATTTATTAAAGACAAAAAAATCAGATGCTTGTTCACCACTGACGTTCACATGAAACTGAAGAAAAAACGTGCTGAAGCAAATCACGTTGCTTCTAATCTTCTTAACCGGAAATAATCTTAACTTCATAACCGGAACTGATTAAAGATAGGGAGGCGAAAAAAAGTTAATCTCTAAAGACGAATTGAAAAATCATATTCTCCTCCAATGCTTTTAAAATGGATTCGGATGTCGATAAATAATCACTAAATACACACTGGATATTATCAATTAGTCAATAGATTGGCACAATTAAGCACAGTCAATACTCAAGACAGGGAGCCCTGAGGCTGAGAGACGGAAGTTTCCTTATCAGAGGTAATATTTACCTAATAAACAGATGCCTCGATATATTTCCAAGAAACCGGCAGCTTTGTATTTGCAAAAAAAAAAAAAAATTGATGGCTCGATACTTCCCTAATCAACTGATAAATAGATATTTACGCAAAAAAATAGATAGATATTTAACCAAGGAACCTGCGTCTCGATATTTTCCTAATGAAATGATGGCTCGATATTTACCTAAGAAACAGGTGGCTTGATATTTACTTAAGTAGTATTAATATTAGTAGTAGTAGTAGTAGAATGGTTAGCTAGCCCTTCAGCTATCAAGTTATTTCGCGCCGGAAGCCAGAAATAACATCGCCTGCAAGGCAGAAGGTCTCCAGTTTTGAAAAATTCTCAAATGATTCATAACTCACAAGAGGTGGAAGGACTCAAATGTCCAGCCCGCTGAAGATGGCTATAAAGTAGCAGCGACAAAGAGACGATGTGCCAAGGAGGGACAAGTGACAAGGAGGGACAGGTGAAAAGCAACAGAAACTAAGACACTCGAACAAGAGGTCGCTTACACCGGACGTCGGCCTCCCGTACGAGAGAGACAGTAACGGGGAATTTAACGAATTCTACCAACATAATAACGTAATGTAAGGAATTCTACCTACATAATAACGTAATGTAAGGAATTCTACCTACATAATAACGTAATGTAAGGAATTCTACCTACATAATAACGTAATGTAAGGAATTCTACCTACATAATAACGTAATGCAAGGAATCCTACCTACATAATAACGTAATGCAAGGAATCTTACCTACATAATAACGTAATGCAAGGAATCCAACCTACATAATAACGTAATGCAAGGAATCTTACCTACATAATAACGTAATGCAAGGAATCCAACCTACATAATAACGTAATGCAAGGAATCTTACCTACATAATAACGTAATGCAAGGAATCCTACCTACATAATAACGTTATGCAAGGAATCCTACCTACATAATAACGTTATGCAAAGAATCCTACCTACATAATAACGTAATGCAAGGAATCTTACCTACATAATAACGTAATGCAAGGAATCCTACCTACATGATAAGCCCGCAGTTAAGCACCGCGAGCTCAGCTGTGAGGCGCTCAGGAACAATGCCCAAAGGAACACGAAATCCCATAGGACTTCTGACGAGCACAGACACACGTCAGAAGTCCCACATGAGAGGTGATATTTACGTAATAAGCCGATCGCTTTCGTATTGTATGGCTGGTCTGCGTTATACCATGTAATAAGTTTATGCAAGCCCGAATCTGTGCAAAACCGAACGCGAAAAGAGTAGGGAAGAACTGTTTGTAGTGCATCTAAATAAAGGATAACATTCAATAATAAAATGTTATCTCGAATTAATAAAGCCGTTATATAAATAATAACCAAAATAAAATTACAAATACGGAAACATGTCAGAATAATATCTAAATATTTAAGACATAGTAAAGTAAAAATTAAATTACCACATCTCCAACTTTCCAACTATCTTTCCCTTATTAAAATGATAATTACCCAACAATGATATTGTACAAAATATCATATAATATAATTTGTACAAAATAAGTCATAATTCATGACTTAATATTTAAGATGATAATATTTAGAAGATTAAGAATTTCGACCCCAAGGTATCACAGAACTATCAACCAGTCACGCATAATAATCACCCATTACACAACTTTAGGACACAACTAAAAGTTCTAAGAAATAATTACAGAATTCTTGAGCATTACAGAAGTCTGAATAAATTTTGAACGAGTGTCGATCGATTCAAGCGCGGCATACTAAAGACCCTTTAATTCAGACAGCACAAAGACAATACTCAATACTCATTGATTTAAGGCGAGATATATCCGGACATAACCGGCACATGGTTATGATAGAATAATCTATAGCAGACACACGGGCTCGTCAAGTGAATGCCACGACGCTAAGATTAATCAAATACGTACAGGAATCACAGCAAACTTTGGCGCATCAAAAATAAATTTATTTCGATGACGATTGCCAATCAAAAACAATATATAAATTATTAATTTCACCTTCACCATTTGTTAAGATTACTGCTATCCATATGACGATAATATGATGTCTCGTAGTACTTTTATTCGATCGTCATAAATTAATCACGAAGAATATTAGAAATTTTGGAATTGCCAGAAATTAACAACGGCGTCATTGAATGTACTAAATGCAAAATAATTATAGACACTTAGAACCTTTCATCGTTATTATATTATTCCAAGTTATGAGTATAGAATCTTCAGTGTCAAATGCGTAAAGAACAGAGGTATCAATATATATCTTGAGTAATATCAATATTTTCTTTTATAATTCACATAAACAAGTCTTCAATGGAATAAACTCGAATAAATGCATGCGGATTTTGTATCTTATAAATAAACCTAGCAATTTTAAACGGACGATACCGTATATAACCCAAATTAAATTCTTCACCAAATCCACGCAGTTAAAAGTTATGTGCGAAAAATTTACAATAATCGCTCGATCCTGAAGAAAGCGAACTTTTTTCGCAAACAAATAATTGAATCTTTAAATTGGGAGGGACTCAGTAATTTGTCCCGTCAATTCAATGAATGCATAATGGAATGAATTAAATAATTACTTTCACAAGAAGAATGAATGAAACGCGACGCCTGCTTTGGGGCCACGCTTCAATAGTCAAATATTAAAGTATGGCATTCAATAGACATTCAGTCGACAGTCAGTCTTATGACTTCCATCGAGAATTGTCCATCACCACCGAACGATGACCTAGTAGACATAGTTCCATTTTAAATTAACTACTTCAGGCATAAATTTGAAATTACAGGTAACAGCACAAAACTACACTAAGATACATGCGTGAAAGTAGGCTTTAGTCATTGAAATTCTTGCGTTCAAAATCGGGATTTATTCATGAAGACTAGTGAAGAGACGTACAATGATTGACTCAAAATATTTTCAAACTTATGAAGTTTTTAATTAAATCCATAAGAATGGGTTCATGTACGTAACAAATCCCTGTTCGACATCCCTGTTCGTATCTTCCGAATAGTGGAATTACAACGCGGATAAATTGTTATCGGCTGATATACTCCGAAAACTGACGGGGTCATGTTGTCCAAAAACAGCGACACACTTTCCGCATGTAGCAGGTCAAACTGGGTCAAAATGATGCATACAAAAGCAAAAATTGTATCTAAATTTGGACCAAGTCTACTTCATTTCCCTCATTGTGGGAATATAACCGAATAAAAAGAAGCGAAGTTGTCACTTCAGTTAAAAAAAATGACAGGAGTAGAAATGTGGGCCATAGAGGGATCGGAGGTCGGCATCCGTAGAGGACAAAAGACACGGAAAAATCGATACAAGATAGATGCAGTGATTAGATTTGCTGGCGCTAGCACGATAAATTTGTCATCCAGAAATAGAACACCTTTATTGTGAAGCGACATGGACTAGAAGTGAAATCTAAAAATATGTTTTATGGAACGTAGAATAATTCAAAGAAATTAAACGCGTTCAACCATTTTACTATGTCAATTATGTGCACTTTAGTACCGAGAACATTTTAAAACTCTTTCGCACCTACGAGTTTAAAACTTTATACGAATATTATTAAAGTAATATCGATATTACCAATTTAATTGTAAATCCTAAGACGGTCACTAAAATAAAATAAAAATAAGCAGCAGAAGCCAGTTGAAATTTTTTGGACGCTCTATAGGTTGATGAATTTCTGTTCAGTAAATTTGCTATCAACTCAACGATATGAGGCCATCGCATTAAACGATAATGTTTATCAGAACTGAATAAAATCATAATTAAATGAAAATAATCCTAATGGAGTTTCACTCGCGCAACGGAAATATGAACAAAACGTGATAACGAAGAGCATTAGCCACAGGTAACTACAACATCGAATATACCGTACGAAAAAAACTCACATAAAAAAATCTGCTGCAAAAATAACATACGCATGCACCAGACATAAAAAAAACAAGATAGCAAAATTAACAGCACAACCGCGTGATACAAAACTAATATCATCACAATTTCACATATCACTTTCACGGTATTTTCCTCGATGTTTTTGCATTATCAAGACAAATCCATTGCATTATGCAAACGGCCGCAAAACCCGGACAAATAATTTCGGCACCCGGAAAAATAATAATAATTTATCCTTCATCGTATTGGAAGAACTGGACGCATATATTTTTATTAAGGAGCTCAGATCACTGATAAATACGAATGATTTGGCCGCCGCAGTCGAAATCGAACCAGTCACTCAATTATATACTTACATTAGAATTAGATTCAACCAGGCATACCTATCGCAAAATGCTTTATATGAAATCGAACCAGTCACTCAATTATATAGGTACTTACATTAGATTCAACCAGGCATACCTATCGCAAAATGCTTTATATGAAATTGAACCAGTCACTCAATTATATACCTACTTACATTAGATTCAACCAGGCATGGTACCTATCGCAAAAGGCTTTATATGGAATCGAACCAGTCACTCAATTGTATACTTACATTAGATTCAACCAGGCACTTCGTAGAATGCTTTATATGAAATCGAACCAGTCACTCAATTACATACTTACATTAGATTCAACCAGGCACATCGCAGAACGCTTTATATGAAATTGAACCAGTCACTCAATTATATAGTTACATTAAATACAAGCTTGCACATAGCAAAATGCTTTATATGAAATCGAACCCAGCCAGTTTTTTTCAAGAACAGCCAGACAATTTTAAAAGTCATATAGTACCCGATCTGGTTTGGAATTCGCCTAGCCCACGATGTTGACCTTAGAACAGCCAGCCTGTCCCTAAACTCCAATCCAAATGTCCGCGAGCTAGTCTTCAAAACAGCCAAATAAACAGTAATAGCCCCCACCCCGATATTATCCTTAAAACAGCTAAATGCCACCGATGTTATCCATAAAGCAGCCAAATGTCCTCGAAGTTATCCTTAAAACAGCCAAATGTCCTCGATGTTATCCTTAAAACAGCCAAATGTCCCAATGTTTTCCATAAAGCATCCAAATGTCCCAGTCTTTTCCATAAAACAGTTGCGTATAAGCGCTGGGATGAGCGCATGGCCTCGCTACTGTAGTTACGGCTCAAGTTTTTCGAGGTGAGGGAACAGGAGGCGAAATCGGTAAACTCTACGGAGCAACAACGCCATGGACCGGAACGTTAATTTAACCGTGAATGAAATGTGAATTAACAAGGTAATCCCAATTGATAGAGATTAATAATACCAATGTTCAATTCAACGCAGCAAAAAGGAAAGTTCTACAAAAACAATCATAATTTTCCAGCCACCGCTCGTAGAATGGGTAAAGCCGAACCCAGAGGCGTTTCCATTACCAAATTGATCCATTATTTTTTAACTGAGATTAGAATCGAGGAAGCTAATCAACTATTTTCCTGCATTGAGATGTATTTTCAGTTTACTATGAGTCAAAGGGTGGACTCCATTGAGTATATGAGCGGGGTCACTAGCGGAGAATAAGCGCGCACAACCACACTCGGCAAGACCACAGAGAGCACTGGCGTCAGTGGACGAGCTTCCATGTAAATAAATATAAGGAGCGAGTCAGAGGGAAAACATAGCACGCTGTCCGACGCATGAATCAAACGTGTTGCCAGTGATGATGGAGGAGGAATTGACATTAAATTGGTTTTTCAACTAACTTCAGTAGGTATTTGTAAAATATTATAAAGGTACATTACACAGCTTTAAAAATGCCTCCAATGAACATGAACGTACAACGAATTGGTACAATTTTAATCACGCTGAAAAACGCGCAACTTATATCGACTTCATTCTAATTTTCACTCTTTATTATATACCTACGCGAAAAGAAATTGTATGGGATTATAAACTATCTTAGTTGAGACTCAATTCCGATTGCAGCATCGAATTTTCGCACGTCGAAACTCGATATATAATCATGCTATTTCCCAATTTACCGTAAAACCTTTTTATTCTAACATTGAGATGATGAATGTAATAGGTAAAGTCTGTACTAAGTGTACTTATACCCAGATTCACGCAACTTTATCGTACAAGGTATCATCATATACTTATTGCTTCATCATATGAAATGGCTGCACGGTTATTGACCAAAACCAAGGACTAGGGCCTAGGAAACATTGTTTCATTCAAGCCAAATGAAGAAATGAGAGTTCAGAGTTAGGAATAAGCATCGCTTTTCCTACAAATATAACATATATATAACAAAACACTCAAATATAGAATGACAAACACTTACCTGGTAATGCAGTAGGCTGGACTTTTTTTCATGTCACCAGTATCAAATAGGCTTTCCCTGTTACATCATCATAGCAGACTTTTCATCATTGGGACATTTCACAATTTACCAATTTAACCTAACCTAACTTGCGTGTACTTATCTTTGCAAAATGCACATTATGCAATGATGGAATTTGATGGTGGAAACTAGTATGATGAAATATTTCAATAAAGAATTACTTAAGCAATGAAATGTCTCATATGATAAGGTGTCTTGCCACTGCCAAAAACCTTCCCTGTTACCTCACAATACACAAATCAAGAGTAAAAACACTCACCTTGGGATGCAGTTTGCTGGAGTTTTGTCCATATCTCCAGTAGCGAAAAGCTTCATGCTCATTGGCACAGGCTTGAGGCCAAAGTTGCTCAAGATGTTCTGTCGCTCAGCCATGATGGAAAGGAATGGTCTTCAAAAGATGCTGTTAACAATTACCGCCACAATATGACACTCGTGCACAAGAAGGGTTATACTATGATGTGTAATCACAATGAGTTTTGTTGCATAGCAAGGCCTGAAGGATGAAGAGAATCAGGCAGGATACAAGGTTGGCAAATGAGTTTCATTGTTCAATGCAATTTATGGGCAACAAAGTTTCATTGTTCAATGCAATTTTTGTTCATTGATTGAATTTTAACTGTAATGCCTTAAAAACCAAAAGAACAATATTAAATAGTACACTTTCAATTCAGAAAGATGTAGGCATTTTAATCTTGAAAAAGACAGTGCTCAAGAACCACAATCAAAAGCTGGTTTCCAGATGTATACTATACTTCTAGTGGTGATAAGTCATTTTTCAATATCACTGTAGTACACTTGAAGTAAAAATAACTATTGAGCCCATCAAAGTATTTTCTTTTTTTACATAAACACTAGGGGCAACGACTAGCACTGCTATACATTAATTAGCTTAACACAGGTATACACTAATTAGTCTTTAATGATATCAATTCAAATCTATAAGCAGGAATAAGAAGACCATTGCTGATATGTTTCATTGGTACACAAGATAGTTCTATATTTAATCCAATTATTTGCCAAGAGATCAGTTTCTTCAGTTTGTTACATAAAAATTCATCCTGTGGAAGGAAACGTAGAAGATTAACATTAACGAATCTTTGTAAAACTTTTAATAAAGCTAAACAAAATTTTTATTATAATATTTTTAGGGATTTGAGAACTAGATGATTAATGAACACCATAAACTTGGCCATAAGTTGAGTCCCACAGTGAGCAAAGGAAACCCACACAGAAAAATTTCCCTGTCATGACTAGTGATGCATATAATTTTTTCTAGACCATAGTTTTGATAAATCATTTCAAATGGTTTTTGTCATTTTTAGGGCCAAAAAATTTTCCAGGACAATATATTAGATATTTGTGAGTTTGTTTTTGAAGTTGTGAACATATTAGGATTTTTCAGGCGCATAGCCTGGATAATCTACATGTCAGGATATAACATGGACTGGAAAAATATGTGTGTATGAAAATAGCAAAGGTGCTGACCAACCTATGGTTTTGTGTGAGAGCAGGGGCACTGGGTGTAGATTGTACTTAATTGATCTAAAAAATGATTTTTTACTAGTCATCAATATGAAATCATGTCAACGAGAACAGTAAGCTTTATAAATAAATAAAAAATGTCACTACTATTATCTTGGC
This sequence comes from Hyalella azteca, assembly GCF_000764305.2. NCBI lineage: Eukaryota > Metazoa > Arthropoda > Malacostraca > Amphipoda > Hyalellidae > Hyalella > Hyalella azteca. The sequence goes on along the minus strand of NW_025943273.1, from coordinate 210,654 downwards.
CAACCACCGGCCATCCAATATTACTCGCCCCTAATTGTGCTCCCCTCCACCACAACAGTGACAGGTGGGTAATTTATGATGTGTGTTTCCTCTCAGTCTTTCCCCAACATCATCAGAACTGTAGCTTCCAAAGAAAATGTGAAATCTCCAATTTAGCAGGGATAAAAAAGTATTTTGTTAGAAAATATCTACTAAATAGAGGTTGATTCAGATATGTTGTTAATACTGATCAATAGAGAATAAATAGTAGTAGGTACTTCCTTGTGTCTCACAAATTTAGGCAAGTCGCATTGTATGATGAACATTGACGTACAACCTTTTGATCTATCATAACTGATGCTATACAAAATATACATATTTTTTCTCAATTTAGAGAAACTATAAATAAATAGCTGAATAAGCATAAGAATTCAGATTGATACTTTATTTACAAGCAGTGATTTAATGATTATACATAGAGATAGAATCTCATAGGGATCCAGCCAAGCCTGCCTGAGGGCTCGCAGTTCTCAATAAGATTCCACAATTTTCAAAAATGACTCAAAACAATGACTTTCACCAACAATTCCTGTAAATTGCCCATAAACATTCATGTATTCATGACAATTCTGCACAATATTCCAACTGGTAAGTAGATTTTTTGTAAAGAAATGGTTTCAATAGATTTAATTGAAATAAAAAACTTCATGATAGAGTGAATTTTCACTTGTAGACAAGGCTCAGCAATCTATAGCAATTTTTTTTAACATTCAATCTCTTAATAGTCTTACATTACCTTTCCAGAATTGTAATTTGCAGCAAGATTTCCCAGATGCACAGGATTTCATTTCATCAATCTGTGGAGAGTGCTGAAATATGTAGATAAAAAATGAGCTGTTCACTGAAGATATTTTAAACATGGATGCAGGTTATGTGATTGCACACAAACATATACTACCAACATGTGACTTTGCACATGCATGTAGGATGTACAGAGCTGGGCAGCGCTACTTTGAAATGTAGCGGCCACTACCGCTACATGCTCTAAATGTAGCAGGCGCTACCACTACCGCTACAACTGCTTAAATGTAGCGCCGCTACTGCTACCGCTACTGAAAATGTAGCAGCCGCTAGTAGCGACCGCTACATGTAGCATGCTACTGCCCAACTCTGGACTAACAACTAACATGCTGACACTAGTAACAGGCTGAGGTTCGGAACATTACACCGAAATCTTTCGTACAGTTTTATTCTGTAATTTATATTATGTATGTATCATGATGGTTTTTACATAGTATTTAATACTATTAAGTAAAATCTAAAGGCTTTATCTATAAATGTAGTGGTAGCAGTAGCACTGTGGCGGCAAAACCTCCTATTGCTACTTAAATTAAATATGTAGCAGGTGCTACCGCTACAGTTGCTCAAATGTGGAGCCGCTACCGCTACTGAAAATGTAGCGGCCGCTACATGTGGCACGCTACTGCCTACCTCTGTGCTTGTATAATGTATTAGTGATGCCTGTGATGGCATCCTGCATGTATGATCATTGATCAATGCCTGCTGCAGCTGTAGCCTGAGCAAGCAGCCTTAATCAGGTAGTCATATTCTCTCAAAACGTGGAAATACACATAGAGTGTTAAAGACCATACTCCATAGAAGAGGACTACTGCATGCACACTACATACTACATAGACCATAATCACCATATAGACCATAGACATAGAAGAAGAAATTAAAAATGAACTGATTATACAAAATCTCTGGTTTGCCAATATGCATTGCTTGTTGCAGTTGCTGATTGCCAACTCACAAGTTCAGTCCATACTCCAGACCATAGTGGTAAAGCAGAGTTTTTCAGAGTTTGGACTCATTCTCAAGTTCAATTCTGAGTCCTATAATAAGTAGATCAGCAAAGTATCATGGTATCAGGCTATCAGCATTATCATACATTAGATATTGATTTATATCTTTAGTCTTGAGTCTTGACCAAGTGATAAAATTAGGAAAGAACTGATTCTAAATAATCTTTGGTTGGTTTGCAACTATGCTCACACAGAATTGGAATTTTCCAACTTGTTTCTGAAATCTTGTGGCACCAAAGTGATGAATTTCTAATTCATTTGGAATCTTGCAGCCTGATCATGCACTTTTGTTAACAATTGGATAGGAGGCAATTCATCAAGGAGAAATCTTGTGCTCCCAGTTCCGGAAATGGTGGCATTGGTGGGAAACCAGAAACCTCTAGTCACGGCCCTAAAGCAAAGCCTACAGGTAGACATTTTCCATACTTGTGCTCACAAGTCACAACTTATATTATAGTCATTGTTCCAAAATTGCTTGGATTAACTGCCTCTGCCTGTGCCTGCAGCCTGGCAGCCCCAGCCTCCTCAGTCCTTACCAATTCTAAGCAAAAGCTGCACAGTGACTGTGTGACACAGAGCTGCTGCAGGCTGCTGTAATCAATTCAACAATCAAATTGACACCTCTCTCTTCTATTCTTGGTAATGGTAGGTACTCTGATTCTCTGAAGTCTGAGTCTGAACTTTAACCACTGGCCTGGCCTGGGCCCCATCCCACTGTGCAGAGAGTGGATGAATATTGCAAGATCTTTGGCAACGCTTCAGTAGCAAAATTTATGCCTTCAGAAGATCTTGCCGACACATTTAGATTGAAATTCTTTCATTTAATAGGGTAAACGCGGTATATTCCGACATCGTAGGTAATTCCGTCACTTCTCAGTTTTTCCTTTAAATTAAGCTTTGTTTTAGTTCCATGCGTTCATTGATGGTTGAAATGGTGACGTCATACATTTGCGTGTCGAAATACTGCAAAAACACTAGGTCTTGGCCATCTAGTGGGAAAATATAGAGATCCAAAGAGAGACAATGCATGCAACCTGGTGAGATCATCGGAAAATGTGTCAAATTTGACAGTTGACCTTGCTCTACCAAATAGTGAATAACTGTTTTTATAGGAAGAATATTATGGTTTGAGACTTTTAAATACGTCTGTGAATATATTAGGAATCCTTTAAGTAAACTTGTATTCGCTGATTTCAAGTCGTAAATAAATTAATAGATGATTAAGTTGAGTGATGGATTTAGACCCATCAAAACTAATTCCGACACAACTTGAATTGGACACACACAGATCGTTCCAAGCTTTGTACAAAAATTGAAATTTGCTTAATTAAAAGCCTAATAGCTGTTAATTAAAACGTAATTAAGTAATGTTCAATATTCGTTAGTGTTCTAATTCAAAGCCGTGTTGTATCCCAATACAGCTCACACAGCGAACGGAATTCGAATACGTTGATGTCGGCATTACGTATCAGTTAAATTTGAAGCGCTGACGCAATACAACTCACCACGTGTCAAATATTGCCACACACAGTGACGGAATATAGGGATTTGGTAGGTTTCCATTCTAAAGGCTTTTTAATAAATATGGCAACATTTTGTGACATTTCATCGTTGCTGACGCGTAGTGAAGTGTTTTGAGAGTCACGTGAAGGCAACAGAACTTATGTAACGCATACGGTTTTTTTTTATAGTTTTTCATTTCTCGATGCGTCCTTAATGTGTCGGAATATACCGCGTTTACCCTATATTTGTCAGTCTTTGGCCAACTATTTAAAAAAAGTAAGGTTTCCGGTATGTTGGATTGATCAGTATGCAGTGAAGCTTGTCCGGAAATCAGTTGCGATGAGTTCCCACCAAAAAAATGTAAACATCAAGTTTACGATTACATAGTTGCGGTCACGTTAGAGTGGTCAGACTGCATTATCACATGTTCAGTTGACACTTGCTGTACAATGGGACTGTTTTTAGGGTAAAATTAGTTATTTGGAGAGGTAACACGTGCATGCAAGTTGCAACCTTGTAAATAAGTTTGTGGCTTGTAAATAGTTTTTCATTACTCAGCGTAAATGGCTTTTCATTAAAGATTACCTGGCGACGCATCTTAAAATTACCCGGCGACGCTTAGGGCTTAAAAACCCATATATTGGTGATGACCGTGACGCTGCATCCACCCTCTGCAGTCTGCACCATGGGCCCCATCATGGATATGAAAAATTGTTTGCATTGCACTCAATCAAAAAATTGAAAATTAACAGTTTTCTAATAAATCTCTTTTTACACAATGAATAACATAAAGTAAGTTTCCATGCCATCCCCCAAAGCCCAACTCTCACAGTCACACAACTCACACAAGCCACCAGCCACCTGCCACCAACCCACCTCCACCTGGCATGATTATGATATAGTAGTGGCATGACTGGCATCCTGGCTGCTGGCTAAATCCTGAATGACTCAATGAGCCTGTGAGGCTGTGTTCTGAGTCTGGAAACATAATTTTGTGTGTCAGTGTGAGAAAACAGTATGACCTCAGACCTGTGTCCTGTCACCTGACCTGTGTCAGTGTGTGGACTGTGTGCTGCAGTGCTACACCCTAACTCTAAGGAGTAAGGCTAGGCTAAGCTAAGGCCTAAGCCGCTAACGCTAAGCCTAAGGTACATTGAACTGATTGAAGCAAATTCTTGCGTGAATTTTCTTGCCATTCCTCACACAGTCACACGATAAGAAAGCTAAATCCAAACACAATGGAATTTAATTCATGTTATCTGGATGTTTTCATTGCTTCCAGATCCAGTCTCCAGAACATCGATGATCAAGGATTCAAGGTTGGTTAACAACTTAACAGTAATCACAGAAGCGCTAATGCGAAAAAGGTCTCTAGTGCCTAATAATTTGGTTTCTAACACAAGTTGAAACAAACGTAAATGCGACCAACGCCGACAATGAACGAACATTGAACACTTGATCTCATTCTTCATCCACAAAAAGCTTCATCAACGGGAAATGAAATTGATAAATGCTAGTAGGGGGAAAAGGAACTGCGCCGACATAAAGCTATCATAGCCATAGGAGGCTAGGACAGGCTTCCGCCCAACGAAATAAACCGGAGGACTTATACGTCGACCCGGGTCTGAACTGAAGGACTGAAGCATGGCTATAAGCCTACGTCTGCACCGAAATTGCCCTGCATGCCTTGCAGACAACTCAATTGTTGACGTCTTATTATAAAAACTTCGCGCAATACTTCAACAAATGACAAGTTCATTTCTGATATTGGTTCAACTGATTCATTTCAATAAAAAGGCGTCTTAAAACAGATCAGCCGATCCGGATTCCACATGATTTTGTCTTTCTGATTTTTTTTACTACCATTCCTAGAATTCTTCATTTTCAAGCTATCCAACGCGCAATGATATCCTTCAAATTACTGTCCTTTTCTCTGGAGAGACGGGCAACTCTGTACTTTCGCTTTTACCCTTTTCGGATTATACCTAATCTTGGCACGATTATAACCTTGTAAAATTATGGGCAAACACTCCGTTCTTCGCAGTGACTAAACTCCTAGACTTGCTAAGTGATTTCATAACCTTGCTCACCTGACTGGGCCTGATTTGTCGCTTAAATTCTTTAAGATGAAATGATTAGCTGTTGTAGATCCTTAATCACTAGAGCTGGGCAATTCCTTTGTACTCCTTTTTCCGGCCGTTTTCTCCAATGAGCCATTATATTCTGACTTTTCCCTTTCTACTGTCGATCACGTAGGCAGTTGATAACAGAAATCTTGGACATCTTATTCGAAAATGCTGGCTTGAAATATCATTTAATGTAAAGCATATATGATGTCACGGACTGAATTTCTTCCAACATATCTATTTGATGCATATGTAGCCCGAGGTAATTTACCAAGTCAGATAGCCGAGTCTGGGCTCACCGATTTTACTGAGCTGTAGTGTCATAGCCTACTGCGATTCAAAGCAGAAGCATTCTTCCCTTGTTTCTCGAAGTCTACAGTAACCATTCGATCATCCATGGCTATAACCAGGCCGACAACATCAATGACTAGAGCAGGTTGGCTCAGTGGTTACAGTTCAGGGTATCAGGATTGGAGCAGCGGTGCGGATTCAATCCTACCTTTGTGCGCCTGTTTCTGGTCAGAATCGGCCTGAAGGCCGGGCGGTTAAGAACAGCAAAATTAGAGCAGCGAGTTGCGTGTTCGAGACCACAACAATCTGTGAATGTTCAGTGATGTTAAGAATTGCGATCACTTTTAACGTCCAAGTCAACGCACTAACTGTTATTGCTATTATTATAACAATTTGGATGCAATCGGAAGCTAAGAACGGCGTACCGATTACCGCAAATTGAATTGTGAATATTTCGAGTTTTCCTTTATGTTTATTCATAAAAATCACCAAACTATTACTGTTAGCAGTAATTGAATTAAACATCTAAACGAGCTTCAGGGTGCATTATAAAACAAGCATTCAAGGGTGAGCATTAGTCAGCACCCTTAGAATATATTTTGAATGTTAAACAGAACACTGCCACTCGAGTAACCCACACGATTTTCCAAATTAGCAAAAATTTGTAAGGTCAATAACAAGGATCATTGAAATACCCGAAAGTAGAATTGTTTTTATTTATTATAAGATAGGATAGATACAAAATACAATCACCGATGAGGGACAAAAAATTAATCCTAAGATTTGGTACATTGTGCAATAACACGCCTTACACTAATATTAGCTGAAGGAGGTAAAAGAGAACTGTGGGGCTCAAGCCAATAACGTCATGCAAATAAATGGTGAATTTCTTAGGATAGGAAATTAAGATTAGAATATTCTCATACTTAAAAATTGAACTGGGCCATTATTCAGAAAAACGGTCTGTTTACAGAATTTTCTCACTTATTTCAACTACAACATCGATATGAATGAGGTCAGTAAGGACAAAAGAAATAATACATTACCAATAACTAAATATTTGAAAATATGACAATTCTGGCTTATTTGAAGTATATCAGCGATCGTAATACCAAAATCTCTGGCGATGTATTGAAACAATTTTTTCACCCGTAGTTCTCCAATATCTCCTTCAAAATAAGATGATTTTAAGCTCACAAGAAATACAAATATTCGAACCTTACATTAAGCAGATCGAGTGGGCTGCATAAAGAGGTAAACAATTAATGTTAGAAAAACTAGGATACCCAATAGTTGGTAATGATGCTCGGGGAACTCACGAGATATTGCGGTTATTAATCATGAATTAAAAGATGAGCGCTACGAGAACTACAGAACGCATACGAAAATGGGGATAGTTAATGCAAGTATTGACGTACAACGCACTTGATGATCAATGGAACAGCGAACTCTCCACATTGCATTCTTCTGCTGTACATACTAACTCAGTACTACTACCAGCCGCTCACACTGTAAACATAAGCATGTAACAGTTAACAAAATATGTTAAAACGAGTGCTGATTATGGAGAAACTTCTGAACATGTAGCTAATTTATGTCAATGAATAGACTCACAGGACTGGACATAAGTTTCATATGGGTCATCTCTCAATATTAAATCAAGTACGATGCTAAAGCTATTGCGAATCTCAATTCTTTATTCAGTAAAATGTTTTGCAAGGGCTTGTTAGTAGTAAAGAGTTTAAATTTCCACTAAATTGGCTGAACAAATGAAAATAACTTCGTAATTTTTCCGTTAATTTACCGCAACACCCAGGATACAAGGAAGTAACGAATGCTTGGCAAATAAACAAATAAAGATATAAACATACTAAAGTATTAAAATAAAACAATCGAATAAAACAGCTTCTTAGGTCGACTTAGATACGATTACTAAACGAAATTTAGAGCAATAATAGGATGATTCAGCTCAGTGTTGTCATTACATGCAGAAGAATTACAGATTATGTACACGAATTAACATAATTCTTTCCTTAATCATGCACAACAAAATTAATGCAATGCTCATATCATCGCGGTTTTTATCAATTTCAAATGGATTTCTACAGGCGGGTGAAAATTTTGCTGTTTCATGGAAGTTGAAGAACGTCTGTCGTTAAGTTGTTAATCCGAACTTAAGGCAATTAATAAAAATAAAATACAAATCCAATCTCGATCGAGAGAGAGATATAGTTTTTTTTTTTTAATCATTTTACTTTGGGATTCTCATAAATTACTTTAGAGTTCAAAGTATTTCTAGAGCAGAATGTTCTTCAGACGAGAAGAAATATTATAGACGTTTTTATTCAACCGTATTCATCAATAAACTTAGTCGTCCAATAAATACGAGTAATAGCACATTATAGTCTAGACATGTAAACTACGGTTGCAAATTGATCAACTATTTCCCAACTCAATACCACGAACAGCTATTATATAAATGAAATAGTTCACCATCGACATTATACATGAGGGCAAGAAGCCTTGATAGACTAGTTACAGATGCCACGTTTACTAGTAAGGCTGAGTTGGTGCCCATTTACCTATTATGTGTCGATATGGCAGATAATTATAACATAATCGTCAGTGTGAGACTTTTTGTTACAATACCAGTGAAGTTTGAATATTTAAACAAGTAACGAAGAAGTTGCAGTCCACTTGCTACCATCATATTTCTACCAGAGAAGAAAGTAATAGCATTGCATGTTAGTTAATGGTGCCATTCAGGCACGACAAATTATATGCTTTTCCCAATTTTCGTACAAATTTTTCTTTACACTCATCACTCAAGATTGATTATTATAAAGGCAAAAGTGGATAGTGAAATTTCCTAAGCCTATACACGAATAAATTTTCCAAACATTTTCTAGAAAGACAAAAATTCTATATAAGTATACGCTTTTACGGACACTACTACCCAGTACTGAGAGTTATCCTTAACATTAACCTATAAGTCCAAAACCACAGCGACTTTCTCCTAGCGTTTAAATGAATCTATCATGTTCGACATCATCGAGCGCATTTCTTCCTAGTGTTTATATAAACCCAAGTGTAACACCTCCAGAGCTTGTTCTCTTAAAATTTATAAGTGAAACTCCGAGAAATGAGAGTGAGACATGATCCAAATAGCGATGCACTTTTTGCACTTCTGAGGGTCATACTGACATGGTTGGGGCCGTGAACAGTGCGTATCCGTGCTACATGTACAAAGTGTGTCACTACTTAGATAATATAATCCATTCATTTTTATGAGCGTGTTCAAGTCAAACATCACACAGAGTTCGTTCTCATAGCGTTTATATGAACTTATATAGTCTAACACGCTCCTGCAATTGCCCTACACTTGACCTATATCAAGACTGACATCAGCCAGCGCTTGTCCTATACTTAACTGATTTCAAGTCTGACATCAGACAGCACGAAGAGTCAGCTACAAAGGACTATCAAGTCTGACATCAGCCAGCGCTTGTCCTATACTTAACTGATTTCAAGTCTGACATCAGACAGCACGAAGAGTCAGCTACAAAGGACTATCAAGTCTGACTTTAGCCAGTGCTTGTCCTATTCTTAACTGATATCAAGTCTGACATCAGACAGCACGAAGAGTCAGCTACAAAGGACAGTCAGCACTGAACGCTGACTGTCTCAGCTCAGTTCAGTTGAAGGGCAGAGTAGCGACGGTCAGCTGAGATCCTGTTCGCTTGCTCAGCCACACTCTGGAAACATTTAAAAGTTTCAATCAAATCCGAGAGTATTTATCCTAAGCTCAAACCATAAAATTTGGGAGACTTTAGTTGAAGACCAAGGAAGATTTAGTTTTTTACCTTCAGAGTCAAGCGACCTTATTTAATAAAATCATATATATTTTCACGCCTTGCGACTTGATGATCAAAGGAGGGTGGACTATAGCCATAATAATGCAGATGTTGCACTTCAATCAACGGACGTAAAAAGAGAATGTGTTGAATTTCTCTTTAGTCTTCATCCTGAATCGGGTCCTGACCATGAATAAAATTCATACAAAAGGCATATTTCTCTTTTTTTTCAGAAAAATTATATTTAAATTAAATGGAAAACAGTCAATCCACTTAATATTATTTAAGCTGCTCAAATAACTTTTTACCTATTGTAATTCTTATTTAGCCATGAAAAACATTATTGATTATAAATAATATTTTTTGGACGCAGAAAAAACTGCTTACCCGATGCCGGTCTAGCTATTGTAATTCGTATTTAGCAATGAAAAACATTGTTGATTAAATATGATACTGTTTAACGCAGAAAAACCTACTTTCCCGATGCCGGTCTAGCTATTGTAATTCGTATTTAGCAATGAAAAACATTGTTGATTAAATATAATACTGTTTAACGCAGAAAAACCTGCTTATGCTTACCCTATACCGGTTCCGAGCAAGAAGGACACAACGTTGGTCAGGAAGAATGAAAAACATTATTGATTAAAAATAATAATGTTTGACGCAGAAAATAACTCTTTAGCTATTTTAATTCGCATTTAGCCATGCCAAACATTATTGATTAAAAATAATATTTTTGGACGCAGAAAAACCTGCTTACCCTATACCAGTTCCGAGCAAGAAGGACAGAACGTTGGTCAGGAAGAGCGTGTAGAGAACGCCGCGCGAGAACAGCGCTGATTCGCCGACTTTGAGGCGCCGAAGACTCGCCCCACGACGCAGGTTACACCCGACGGCAGGCAGCCTGGCACAGCTCGCAGGTCTGGGGAGGGTGCAATTTTAAATTTGATATAACAACGCTGGAAGTTTCGGGGAAGCTGGAATTTCAGAGTAAAAAATTAAAATCTAGCAGTTCCGGGTAGGATGGAATTTTAGAGTAAAATTGCAAAAAATGGTGGTTCTGGAGAGTGGGAAATTTCAGAGTACAAAAAGTTGATCACGCGGCATGTCTGTACAAATATTTTGTTTTATACTTCTATTACTTTGGTGAATTATTTCTATAGGCTATCATTTATTTGCGCTATCAAACCAATTGGGAATTTAGAGTTGAATATTTGAACCGGAACTAAAATTTCACTTTTATTTATATTACAGGGTAATTCACGGAAACTTCCTGATTTGAAAGCTCGTAGAAAAAGAACTAGTAAAGATATCATTGCAATATAAATTTTATTAAAAAATACATCACCTGAATTTTTGTATCACTAAGTTACTAAGATGTCATCGGGCAAATGACGTTAGTCGACATTTGAAGTTGCGTTCACCTCGCTGAAGCATATCGACGGGTAAGTTGCGATGGCTTGGCGTATGTTGTTCTTCAAATGAGGTAGCGTCCTAGGACAGTCATTGAAAAAAATTTATAACGGCGTCAAAAGTTGGCTTAATTAGCCCTTAATTCTTTGAGAAAAACGAACGCGCTGTAACAGTGATTGCAGCTTGGTACACGCAAATGGCAGACGTCTTTTTTTTGCCAAAACTGGCAGATATGAATGTCAGGGATGTCTGGTTCCAACAGGATGGAGCCACGGCCCACACCGCGCGATGTTTAATGGATCTTCTGAGATAACATTTGACAGAGCGCCTCATCTCCTTGAGAGGTGACCTTTGGCCGACCCGATCCCCCGGTTTGGCTGCGAGTGATTTTATATGGGGTTCTTCAATTAATTGTTTCCAATGATTGTCCAAGGACCCTGCTTCATTTGAAGAACAACGTGCGTCAAGCCATCTAAAATAAACCCGTCAATGTGCTTCAGCGAGTTGAACGGAACTTCAAAAATCGACCAACTGAATGCATTGATGATAGGGGCCGTAATTTGTCCGATGCCATCTTTGAAACTAAGTGATACAGAATTCAGGTAATGTCGTCTCTCAATAAAATTCATATTGGAATGATATCTTCACAAGTTCTTTTTTTGTTGAGGTTTCAAATCAGGAAATATCCGTGAATCGCCCTGTATCTAAGTGCAAGTTGTTTGTATCGTCGGCCTTTTCTATACATGTTAGGACACAAAAATTTGTTTTTTTTACTATACTGGCAACTTTTTTATTAGGATGACAGCGTAAAAATTTAGCTACAACTATTTTCCAAAATAATACTTAATTCGTAGAAAAAAATTCAAACCTGGTTCTGCGTGTGGTGGCAGTCGCTGCCACGACGGTGCCTGCCATAACTTAGAATGATTCTTAATGTGTAGGTAAAATTTCAACCTGGTTTTGCGTGAGGTGGCAGTCACTGCCACGTTGGTGCCAGCCATAACTTCAAATGAAACTTAATGTGTAGGTAAAATTCCAACCTAGTTCTGCGTGTGGTGGCAGTCACTACCACGACGGTGCCTGCCATTACTAAAAATGACAAAATGATACTTAATATGTAGGTAAAATTCCAACCTGGTTTTGCGTGTGGTGGCAGTCGCTGCCACGACGGTGCCTGCCATAACTTAGAATGATTCTTAATGTGTAGGTAAAAGGCCAACCTGGTTTTGCGTGAGGTGCCAGCTGCTGCCGAGGCGGTGCCACTGCCGACGGGGGTGCCACCACTGCAGCTGCTGCTCGCTGTGCTACCAGGGTGACTGAAGTGCCATTCCCTGCAGGGTGCAAGTCTTATGAGGGCATTTTCTCATTTATGAAAAAAATGCACAATTGTGCTCGCCATGTCCGTCTGTCTGTCCGTCCGTGACTTCATGTTTTCGTCGACGAGAAAATGCGCTCTCTGTCACTCACTGCAGTGAGTACTGAGTTATATTTTTTATTGTGTTTAACTGGGACGAGTCATGACCGAGTAATCATGAATTTATTTCAAAATAATATGTTGCATGGTTAATGAACTCAGATATAGTGAAAGTGCGAAGATAATGAAAAACAACAGTTATGGAGGATATTGCTAAACATTTACGTCATTACCTTTTTTTCACTAAATAATAAAAATATTGTGACTAAACTAAAACGGATAATAATCAACAAGTTGACTACCATGAACATAATATAATAGTGGATGAATTAAAGTCTTACATGGACAAAAGCTGGCCGGGTCTCCGGCTCTATTTTAAACTAAAACGTATTAAATTTAAAAAAATGAAGATGAAGGATGAAATGATAATATGAATAATATTAAATGACGAATAAGAATTTTTTGCGGTAGCTGGTTGAGTCCTTTTCCAGCTAGGTACAAAAACATTGTAACTACTAAAGTGGAATTTTAATGAACAACTTGATGCCCATGATTATAACGAATTAAAGCCCGACTTCGGCGGTAGCTTATCGAGTCTCGTCGTGCTACAGTTAGGCAGAAAAATAATTTAATCAAATCAAACGGATAATAATCATAAACTTGATGACCATGAATATAACAAAGGGCGAATTAAAGCCTGACTTGGGTGGTAGCTGGTCAGGTCTGCTGCTCCAGTCCCAGACCCAGTCGGTGTCCGTGTTCTTCTCGACCCTGACGAAGGCGTCGCTGTCTTTACTGTAGTAGTTGATGTATACGGTGCCCAGCTGCTCCAGCCTCCCGTCCGCCGTAAGCTCCGTGTTGGGCGAGTTTGGTGGCGACTTCGGGCTGAAAAAGATATCAATAGGATTAATTACATTGAATTATTATTTCAGTAATGAAAGTATTAAAGAGGAGATGAGGATAGAAATCTTATTAGTGAAGACGACAATCCCGTTCATAAACCGCATGCAACTGAAGTTTACGGCGAGTCACTGTGGAACGAGCACTAAAATTGATGGGATTTACTATCAGCTCGCGATGGTGTCCTTTAGTACTATCTTATATAGTCTATAGGATATGTGATGAAGAATAAAAATGATAGACTTCAGTCATTTACGCTCATCTAGAATTCTTGAAGGGGTATAAAAGTTACGCTCGCTCCTTTCGTAAACAAGAATGTGGGATGTATGTAACTAGCGCTCTTCTAGCATACAGCAAGGAGATACACAAGTAAATTACGCTCATCTAATAGCGGTTTCAGCGTTTAATAGGCCGTAGGCCTTTCGCCGATTCATAACATTCACAGTATTTTGCGGTCTCGTACTCGCAACTCGCTGCTACAATTCTGCTGTGCTTGACCGCCCGGTTTCCTTGCCGATTTTGACCAAAAACTGGCGCACAGAGCTGGGATCGAACCCGCGCCTCTCTGTGCCAATCTTGGTACTCTGAACTGTAACCACTGGGCGACTAAGCAAAGCGACTAAGAGAATCTAGCATACAATGAGGAGATATAAAAGTAAATTACCCTCTTTTAGCATACAATAAGGATATATACAAGTAAATTGCGCTCTTCTGGCATAGATTGGAGACAGATACAAGTGAAATGCGCTCTTCTAGCATGCAATGAGAGATCCTCGAACAAGTAATTCACACTCTCCTGGGCAAAAAGTAACTCACGATCCCCTAGGAGAGTCTCGTCTCGAGGAAGAGAGGGAGACCAAGGCAGAGCTCTGGTTGCTTCCTTCTCTCTGCGCCTCTTTCAGCAGTCGCAGGTACTCTTCGCCGTTGCCGAATCCCAACGGCCCGACGCTGTCGTGCTGCTCGGCCCAGCTGGCGCTCGTCATTGGAACAGCGCTCGAGGACTGCAGCAACATCGATGAGTCCTGTGCAACGAAAACGTATAGACGAATAATATGGTGAAAACGTATTGACGAATAATATTGTGAAAACGTTTTAGACGAATAATATTGTGAAAACGTTTTAGACGAATAATATTGTCAATTTTATGAGAAAATTTTTAATGGGAGGATGATTAGAAAGGGTTTATGAAGTGTTTCATCCTCCGAGTAATACTTATTATTGACGCAAAAATAAGAGCAAGGAAGGATTTGAGACGGGGATAAGTTTACGAATTGTATAGAATTCCAATTTAATGTAGATTGTAGAAGAAATGTAAATGGCAAAGATATTTTTGGGAATAGGCAGTACAAATTCAATTTCAAAATTTTAAACAGGAGACGGATACATAAATGACAGAAGTGCCAAAATAAATATCAAAAGAACGTCCAGACCAGTCGCCCTGATGGCTGAAGTACAAAAACTGCAATGAGAGACGATGAAGGATCTAGGAGAGTGGATGGATATACTAATTAAGGAACAAAACTTTAAACGAGCAATTTAGAACGATTTAAAAGAGTACATACCATATGTACTAATTCAATGTCAAAATTGAGACTATGAACTTGAACGGATTTAGGAGAATGGATTAATTCAATGACAAAAATTAAAAGGAAAACATTGAAGCATTTAGGAGAAGGATAAACCAATTACACGACGAAAATTGAAACGAGGGACTTAGAATCATTCAGCACATATGACGGTACCAATTAGACGATTAAAATTTGTGAAATTTTCGATTCTGAAGCGTTTATACTTCATCCAATGTAAAATGTATTTTAAAGGACAATAACTATCACAAAGTGAAGTGTTATCAATAGACTTTTACCCGTATTTATACCCTAATAGAATTTTTTACGCGCTCTACCTGTAAAAATACCCCGTTTTACCGGGTTGAAGCCCAATACTTCAGTACATGTTCTACCCCAATACAACCAGAATACACGTACGATTGTCAACAGGAATACTAGAAAAAATAGCAGTACCGTCACCTGTTGTGACTTCGGCCACACCTACAACAGAAACAAATGGCAGCAAAACAAAATAATAAACGTTGGCCAAAGTGACTGGGGTGACTTTGGCCAACGTTTATTATTTTGTCTTGCTGCCATTTGTTTCTGTTGTAACTGTAGCCGAAGTCACCCCAGTTGACGGTAGTAAATTATTCACAAAGTGTCCAGAATATTTACCAGAGATTGAGGCACCATGAAGGGACTACTAGTGACGTGAGGTAGCGGTGGTGGCAGGTCACTAGCTGCAGCACTAGTGACAGCACCAGAGGTAGCACCACTATTGTCCAGGTGGGTGCAGGGAGGTGGGTTGGGTGGATCCTGTTGCTTCTGAAGAGGATGTGGCGGAGTCGGTGGGTTGCTTTTCGTGAGATCTACCCAGGATTCTGAAATAACATGAAATTAATAGTAGATTCCCAGTGAAAATTTACAGGCGCGGCAGCTTCTGATTTGGATTACCAGAGGCTGGGGCGACTCTAAATTTTGTTACCCAGTGAAAATTTACAGGCGCGGCAGCTTCTGATTTGGATTACCAGAAGCTGGGGCGACTCTAAATTTTGTTAGAGTAGGTAGGTAGTTCCATGGACATTGTAATTAAAGCACTAAATTCTCTGAAATTTGTCTATGATTTGACGGCATTCAAAAATAAAATACAATGGTCACAATTACAAAAACGATTGCTGAAGCGAAAAGAAATACGAACTAGATTCATATATAACTTAACTGGATCTATCTACAAATATTGAGAGATGTATCCTGAAGAAGATAAGGGGGCTAAGGCAAAAAATCGAAGTTCCGGATATTGAGGCTCCTGAATGATATGACAATGCAATTCTAGAATTGACCGCGAGATAATTTAATTAATTTAACAAACAGCCGGAAATGTAATAAATAGAAGTTTAATTGGACCATTAATTAACAGTAGTATAACAAGAAAAAACGCTGGATGAGCAATTACGAAAAAAATGTAACTCAGTATTCACTGCAGTGAGTGACAGAGAGCGCATTTTCTCGTCGACGAAAACGTGACGGACGGACAGACAGGCAGACAGACAGACGGACATGGCGAGCACAATAGTGAATTTTTCCATAAATGAGAAAATGTGCGAAGATGAAGAAGATTATGGTAGGTCAATACGCGGCGTTCTGAGAGCCAGCGCTGCCTGGAGAGAAACGCTGCCTGAGCTATTTCGGGACAGTGGGAGTGAAGAGAGAAGCGGAGGGGGGAGGTAAGAGAGAGAGTGGGGAGAGAGAATGCGGAGCGAGCGAGAAGAGAGAGAGAGGAGAATGAGAGAGTGTGAAAAGAGAATGGGAGCGGGCGGGAAGGGAGAGAGAGGAGAGAAAGGGAAGAAAGAGAGGGAATGGAGAGCGGACGTAAAGAATGAGAAACAAGAGTGAAGAGAATGTGAGGAACGGAAGGGTAAGCGAAAATGAGTTGCGGATATCGAGAGTGAGTAAGGAGCGGGAGCGAAGATGGTGTGAACTGTGAGGAACGGAGGTGAAAGAGGTGAAAGGAGAGGATATAGCGAGCGTAAGGAGCTGAAGAGCCCAAATAAGGCGATAAAATGGCACTAGAGTCAAGAGTGGGACTGATGAGAGGAAGAGAATGGAGACGCAGAAGACTGAAGTTCTCTTTCAGCTTTGTATTGAAAGAGAACAAGGATATTGACCTCACAACGCTGCCTACGAAGTTTACCGATGACAAAGCACGCAGTCACTGGAACAATGTAAACAACGAGCGTCGGCGCGGTATCGCTTGTGACAGCGCGCTTGAGAAATCTAAGAATGGCCGCCAAGGGTGACACTACCAAATGGTAGCTCGACCACCAAGTACATTTGGTAGCTTGACTACCAAAGATATTTGGTAGCTTGACTACCAAATTCACTTCGTAGCTTGACTACGAATAAAGAATGGTAGACGGCCAAGGGTTTCCGATACACCGGTGGTCCTAAAGTTGGTTTGATTGATTCCTGGGAGTAACAAACAGTTTTTGCTTTTTGGCATAATGGACATTCGTTTTTTATAGACAACATATGAATATTTTCACGGCTTAAACATACCCATATAGTAGGTATATCAACGACAACAATTGAGAAAGGATAACATGCTTTTTATGACATGTTAAATTTGAAACGAGATACAACCAAGCTCAAGGTTTTTTCGAAAAATTTGTGGTAAAAAAACATCAGCCGTACCTCTCACGGGCCTTACTATCAAAACTAGTTACAAGTTGGTAACTTCGTCAGCCAATCAGAGGCGGCTTTTCAAGCTAAACCCGCCAATCACAAACGAGAAATCGACGCTACGTGTACTTGAGCAAGTATACATAAGAAAATATAACTCAGTACTCACTGCAGTGAGTGACAGAGAGCGAATTTTCTCGTCGACGAAAACTTGAGGTCACGGACAGACGGACAGACAGACAGACGGACAGACAGACAGACGGACATGGCGAGCGCAATAGTGCATTTTTTCCATAAATGAGAAAATGCGCTAAAAAGAGTAATATTAGCATAAACACAAGGTCGCATACGGTACCTGGCACACCTAGTAGCCAGCCATTGGCTGGACTTGCCCATCTTACGATTGCTAAGGCGACCAATGCTGTTTACGGTGAAATGCGAGGCGGAATTTTTCTTTCGCGGTTAATTTCAGGTTTAAAACGTAGCATAAATATCATGCAAAAATATCATAGTTAACTAAATTCACGCCCGTATGAATGCATTCTGAGATTTTCTGACTCTTGATTGAGTATACAAACTGAAATTTATTTGAAAAGTAAAGTAGCAGCATTCAATGAAGATCAATTATTAAACATTGATGAGAAATCCATAGAAAATCGAAAATTTCGTTGAGCTTAAAATGGCATAGCTCGGAATATAGGTATCATACTTGAGGTTTGAAAATACCATTATCTAGAATCCCGTTATTAATTTTAACCCAAATTATTTTAAATATCAGAAAGTCAAATTCAAACTAACATTTGACATAAAACTAGTCACGTTTCGAACTTGGATTTTTTCTTTTTGAATAAATAAGAAGTTCACCAAATAAAATCAACTAAAATTCCCAATCTAATCATTTTCATACTATTTTGCAATGCCTCTTAATTCCCGTATTAAAAGAGAAGTATCAGATTCAGGTTCTCGACAAAGTAGTATATTGCGAGTTCGCACCTCAATTATTGACCCTTTACATTTATACATACTGCGGCAGGCATCAAAAGCATGTAAGCAAAGTTTTAAAATATACAGTGATAATTTGTGATAAGTGATAAGACGCCTCTACTTGCAAACTCTTAGAGATCCGAACCGGAGGTTCGAGATTTTTTGCTCTCACATACGAACATGTTTCTGCTTACGAATCGAATTACATTCAGAACCGATTCGGTGCTATATTTTATTTGTCTACATAAAATACATATTAAATGCTAATATTGCTTCCATTTCAATTATATCCAAGAACATTTCCTAACACGGGCACGGAACGACGACTGAAGTTCGTAAGTGGAGGTATCATTGTATGTTAAACTCGACGCTATATAATAGGACCCGGCATAAGAAGCCGATCACTGTGGACGAAGCCACAAAAAATGGGATCATCAGTCACTTCAAGAGGAGCTCTTAAGACTAGTAATACCATCCTCTTCAAATTTCCCAAATTTGCATTTTAGAATTTAAAAAAACCAAACAATTCTTTAAACCACCTAATTTAATTGTCAGGAACTTACTTAAATAACCCACAGTTAAAAGAATGAGTGTCATGATAACTACTTCATGATTCAAATATTACATACGATAAGAACGATTTGGCCGTAATAATCGCTGCTTAATTAAAAGCAGTCTGAACATTCAGACAATAGCGATGAAATTCAAGAAAATTGGGACTATTCCATACTCGAAATATGCCGCACTTCAGAAAATATGTGTATATTAATACGTTAGAAGATGTAATATATTGCATCAAATATGAACAAAGCATTAACAGGCTCAAGAGTTGAACTACAAATTTCACCTACCTATTTAGCGATCGAAGTATATATGCTAATATAATTTCAGCGGGAAAAAAAACTTGATTCAGAAAGTAATGAATAAAATATCTGTCATAATAAGCGGCGCAAATGAAAAAAATACTCTTAAAGCTGCAAATGAAAAACAATAGACATCAACAAAGAAATAAATAAAAAAGTTCGGAAATTAATATTAAAGTAGCTTTCTGATTAAATTAAATGTGCGCTTCCATCAAAGAGTTAAAAATGACCATGCCAATAGGTGATTCCACAAGATATCCAGGTTGTCGTAAATCTGTTTCATCTGCGTAGATTATGGAGGTAAACTGTAAAACTACGCAGGCAAAATGATTATTTGTGGTTTGGAAGCTCTGTCAGTACAAGCTCGTAAAGGCAGCCAAAAAAAGTGAAAGGGTCATACCGCATCGCATGACAAACTCATTCACCTTGTTACTCGGTTCAACAATTGCCGCGAGGAAAAAATGGTTTCCCTCTGAAAAATGTTGACATTGATTGATATATAAGCTTAAACTAAAAGACTGAAAATCTTTGGCCACCCAAAAAAAAGCATGGAAATTACCAGCACTAAACAACGTGTAATCAGTCAAGAACTCAAGAAACGTAGTCAAATGTTGTGTGTTAGGCGTAAGTGATAATGACTACAGCTGTGATGTAATATGAATGATTAGTATAGAAATAAATTAACGAATCTCAAGAGTTTCCATTTCTTTACCGAATTGGAAATGCAGCCCCGCAGGCTTCCGTTTGTAAACACGTAGAAGCTATAAACCAAGTGGTGAGCTGTGAAGAAAGACATTGATCCGCAGAACTTGTCGATAGTATAAATAATGCCGAGGCTTGGAACAGCTGAAACGTTGTTGGATGGAGCAGCTATATTGCAACAGATGTTCAGTGGCAGGAGATTCATAAATAGATTCAGTGCACCTGCGTGCACGATAGTGTAAGAATTTATTGGCTACGATGGCTCCGAAGAGTCGGAGAAAAATGCTACGATGCTTCGCTTGATAAAGATTTTATATTTTTCACAGCCTATATTCATTTCCCATTTCAATCAATTTAGATTACAGCATGCGATTTCTGAATAAACATGACCATGCATATGCTGAATTATAATCATATGAGATGCTCAGTAGTGGAGCGATAAATATTTCATTTATCGGTGAACAATGACAATTAAAAGCAATATTTATAAAAAAGTTTACACAGAAAAGTGAAAACGCATGAAATTTTTAACTAGAAGCAGATACACTCCCGACTTATCACATTAAATACTCGCAAACAATACACGAGGCACTCATGGCCATGCATGGTAGCGTGTTTACTCTGTACACAATACAGATCACCACTTGTATATTAATCATTATTATTACGACCCTGTATTAATATATATTAATGCATGGTCTATCTAATTGAACACGACAGTTAATTGCTGATCGTGAATGATAAACTAAGTAGTAAGATATCCTAAACCCCTCAATTAAGATCGACATAATTAAACAAGACAGTTAAACGCTAATCTTGAACGGTAACCTACGCAATATGAGACCCTAGACATCCCAAGGCCTACATTATTAAGCATGACAGTTAACCGCTAATCGTAAACAGTAACTTACGCAGTATGAGCTAAAATCGAACGTAGGTTTGAGAATTTTTAGTAACGAAATTAACTTAGTTGCGTAATAAGCATTCTCCGAAATGCGTCCGCGCAGTGACTACACAACTAAATGCGTAGGCGCTTCACTTTAGCAGGCCTAATACGCAACAAAACTGAATGACGATGCCAGACTATTTATAGTAGCGTGTGATGCGAATTCGAAATAATAAAAATATTGCCGCACAGTAAATTCTAAATAGTTAAAAACATACGAACGAGCTGCGTAAATTGTACAAGATAATAAGTATGAATAATATTATTATCGATAAGATGAGGAAATTTAAATAATTTACTGACGCTACAATTAACAACGTATGAAATACTAATATTATCGAAGTTTTTGCTATCAATAACCGTAATTCTAACGTAAGTTGCGAAAAAATATCAAAAGTATTACTACTCTCATTACAACGAAGTAACGAAAAGCCGAATGGTGTAAACAAAGCAAGACCACAAAGCAAATTCAATTTTCAGAGTGACGCTGAATAATTTTACGAATAATAACTAAGATTCGCTGTTCATTGCACATACGAAAAAGGAGCAGAGGAACAATCCATTGTGAAGATTAAGAAAGTTTAAAACCCCGGCAGATGACGATGTTTTGACTGCATCTCTTAGTGGACACAAAAACGTCACAGTGGCGCCATATTGGCAAATGAAATAATTTTTAGCATTTATTATACCTAGATCTACGTAGTTCGAAATTTTATTTGATACCTACATGATGATGCTGGTATCCATGATACTTTACTTGTCTACTCATAGGACTCAAAAAATATAACTCAGTACTCACTGCAGTGAGTGATAGAGAGCGCATTTTCTCGTCGACGAAAACGTGAAGTCACGGACGGACGGACGGACAGACAGACGGACTGATGGACAGACGGACATGACTAGCACAATAGTGCATTTTTTCCATAAATGAGAAAATACGCTAAAAATGATGAGTCTAAAAAATTATGCTTCACCACTTCGAGTCATCGAGTCACAACTAAACTTCACCGTAACTCGATCTTTCGTGGCCCTCAGACACCAGACGCCGTCAATTGTCAAGACAAAGAAGTCATAACACAGCTTTGGAAATTTGCTAGCCAATTGAAGGTTGGTCAAACCAATTGAATTGGTTGGTCAATAGACCAATTCATTGGTCAAATCAATTGAAGGTTGAGATGTAGTGACAGTTTGAACCTCGAGATGAAGCGAACTCTATAGAATATTCTTCGAATAAATACATATATTTGTAGGTTCATTTTGTAATTTTAATAGCGAGAATTTGTTGAACAAAATAATCAATAGATGTAATTACAAATTTAAAAACGTGTTTTTGACTGGTAAATTGAGACGGTTTAGTTAGGCACTTTCAATTATTTCCGATAGAAACAAAAATTTGTTTTATTGAATAAGTAAATACAAAAGTAATTAGTAATTAATATTGTAACATAACAATGTTATTTCCATTTGTAAACTAAAATATTTCATTAGGCTGTTATACTTACTCATGAAGGGAGGAGTATCCATGATGTTATATTTTGGCAGTTGAGTGAAGGAAACACAAATGAAATCTTCTTGATTAAGCGAATTTAAATCTACACAAATTCATACTATACTATCACATGAGATTCTGTAATCTTAGATACAAAAAAAATTACCAAGGACCTTCACAAAATCTTCAAGTCCGCTAATAAAGCTTCACGTTAATTGATGCTAATAATATCCAGATTATTACGAGACTCAAGTTTAAATGATGCTTCAAGGATTTAAGAGCAGTTTCCTGCACAAACTTTGTTAGTCAATTTAATAAGTTATTAGCTCGAAGGTTTCGGACAAGGTCGTAAGGATCAAAGTGAAGAGTTTCTAATAAAAAATTTCCGTATTTGCAGAAAAAAAATTCCGGGTAAGTAAATCCCGCTACAGATGAAAACTAAAATTTTTTTTACCTGAATCCCAAAAGGAACGCAAAAAAATAATTCCATGCACACAAAAATAGCCGATTCTAGTTTTAAATGCATTATTTTTGACGCAGTAAAGTATCAGCTAACATCAACCGCAAAAACTGATACCGATACAATCCAGATAGGAAATTTGATATGGAGGCGGACTTCGTACGAAGAACGTGCAAAGAACCATGATAAAATAGCCAAATTAAAAAAATTATTTTAAGAAATCGTCTTGCAATAGCTTATTCTGTTCTTGTCATTTAGCAGCATCATTTGAAGACTATGTTACTACTTCGAAAACTAACAGTCTGCCAAAGGTTTCTAACAAGAACGAGTGAAGGTCCATCAAAATTTAGCAAGATCGACGAAACTTAACACTGATTTTTTAATAGGAAATCTCTCTAGAAACAAGGTATGTTTCAACCCCAGCAAATGAGACTAAAACGCTGCTGAAGTCATTAGACGATAGAGGGACTAACTAACCTTCTGCAGTGAGCGTACGCAACGAAAATTTCTCATCAAAAAGCAACGTCTGGTGGAGGTAATAGGACGTTTGCATGATAAAAAATTACCAACAGAAACATTGAAACGAAACATAAAACGTAAACAGACACAGCATTATTTTTATCCTACAACATTATACAACGATAGATCAAACGTTTTCTCGGTAGAATCTAGATAATATAAAAATATTAGTTTGCAAAGCCACATTTACTTCAGTTCCGTGCATGGAAGGCAGAGCATGTTTACACGCAGCGACATTAAGTCCTGACCTCGCATTTTATGGTAATTTTCTTAACGCGTGACTCGCATTTTGCCTCTAACAACTATGACTAAAGTTGACATACGGTGATCATGCTTATATTGAAAATGAATATTTCCGTTGTTCTGACCAACAGAAATATCATAAAATTTCTAATTCAATATACGTTTTTTATACATTTATTAAGAAAATTTAGGAAAACGTTGAAAACAACAAGGGGATTATTATTCAAATCATCTTATAACCTAATTCATAACTTTGATTTTATGCAATACTTCTTGCACTCACAAAAATCAATTTGACCAGTATTCGACTGAATTCAACGTTTAAATTTGCGCAAAACGCAAACAAGGAAATCCGTTTCCTCTGAGAGCAAAACGAGCGACATCCTTTAGCAAGCCATGACAGAACAATTGTGGCGTTAGCGAGTGTTACTTAAAAGAGGATCTCCTATTGGGCACACATTTGAACAATATTAGAACAAGCCCATTTCAATAACGTTCAATTAATCGCGTCCACAAGAACACTAATATTTACATCAATGTTGACCCTACCTACGTTGAAAAGGTTCGATCGGAAAAGCTTAACAATGCTTATGCTCATGATTCAATGAGAACAACTAATTTGCATGCATCAACTGAATCAAATCTAAAAAAACTGCTAAACCTTTTGAAACTAAAATTTTGGACTCCAGCTAATTCATCTTCAAAAAGTTCTGAAAATAAACATTCAGCTGAACCGTTCGGGAAATAAATATAGGTTGCTCAATTTGTCAACAAACATTTATATAAATCCAATAAAATTGAAGCAAGAAATTCATTTATTTCTTGCTTCAATTAAAAATTGAAATTTTTTAATATTTATTTAAAATTTCTCGTTAGATCTTTACTCATCATCCAAGTAGAGAATATGTCCCAGAAGCGATGCACTTTTTGTCTCTTTGTGGGTCATCCTGGTCCAATTTGGCACATTAGTGCTAAGAACAGAAAATGTGTCTTTATTTGGACACACTACCCAATAATTTTTCTGCGTGCACGAGGAGACGACAAAGCTGCGGCAAACCGCGCCTTGTTCTTTCGAAAGCGCGAGGCGGTGGCAGGGCGAGAATGACGCAATGGAACATAGGGTCTTGCCTCAGCTTTCATTTCAGTTATCTAAAAGATTAGTTTTTATTTCTTTTATGTAGCATAACGCCTGTTAGTGAGACACTAACTATTATAGTACTATTTTAGTAACACACAATACAAATTACTTCATAATCGTAAACTCATGAACGATGGACTTTCCGTAAGTAACTAATGATTACCAAAATATCAAGTCCCAGGACCATGAGATAGTTGTACAATGAATCATATTTTAAAAGAGTACGAAAAAAAATGATAAGAATCCACCAGTTACGATAAAGTTAGTGGGCTTCGTTCCAATAAGTTCTTAAATAAAAACAAACTTGAGTTATTGCTTAGAAGCAGAGCTTCAAATTTATCTTTCCCGGAGTGATCGAACTCGAAGAAATTCACAAAGGTGTAATATTGTATTGAACTATAAATATAGAATAGTACTGTGTTACGATAGAAATAAAAAAAAAATAACTTAATTAAAATTTATCTGCCTTTTGCGAATTTTCAAAAGAACTCAGAAGTTGAATCAGCTACTTAGCTAATGGGACAAGAAAGGTTTCTTCAGAACTAACCGCTTGCATCTGCTTAGTCTTCATATGCTATTGCGTACTGCTACGCAACAGTTTTAATATTAACCTACAGCGCTGCAGGCTTCAGTATGCATTGCATTGATTGCAATACTGTAAATCGAAATGAAAGAACAAATTGCTTTTGATATTCATTTCTTTCAAATTGAAGTAAATTTTTACAAATTCATAATAAAGTATTTCTGTTTAGAATAAATCATGACCGTATATCACCTGGAAGAATAGTCCAATTGCACTTATTCAATCCTTAGTCAGTAACAAACGCGCGAGTGAACGGGAATATTTGAAATATACGAACAGACAATTTTGTATATATTAGCACGTTCAAAATGAATATCATTCTATATACAGAAAAACCTAGCTTTCTTATCAACACTTTGCACTATAAAAATTTTATACAGAACATAGGTTATTGGGAGATGAATAAAGAATGAAAACAAAGAGTTTCAATAACCAGCTGTTCTCTACTGAAGGTGCAGACGCGCATGCGCACAACGCCAACGGTATCAGGCACTTATGATAACGCCACACTGACATGAGCTATCTCAACGTTGAAAAACTCGCAACTGTCAACAACTCTTTTCGATTCTCAAGAAACAAAAATCTTCACACAATACGTAAGAATTAACACAAACAGTCACAGTGAGCAGAAGTGAACTCTTCTGCGTTCTACCCGTTTGAAGGTTGGCATCATAGTGGCAACACTTCGTGTAGTGCATGCCAGGTATCGCCAGATACATACCAACATTAAACCACATAAAGACTAGATATGTTTTTATTTCAAATTATGGGTTTTAAATAGGTCACGAAGCAAATTATTGCAATAAAATCTAGAGAGAAATGAGATGTTTTACATAATGTAGTAGCATTTGCTCTTGAAGAAAAAAAATATAAGGAAATGTTCGTAACGCAATCATACATGATATAAGTCGAACGTTACTGGTGAGAGTTGAAGGAAACCTCTTTGAGGCTCCTTTAGACAGGAAATTTGCAAGTTTGAAGGATTAAAATAAAGGACATCACCGTTAACCTTAAAGAAAGAGAGAAAGCAATTTTGTAACTAGGCAGAATAATGTGGAGGATTTTCAATCGTTGGCAACTTTGCTGGTCGGACCATCATGCGGAGCGGCAAGCCGCTGTAACGTCACGTACGCAAAACATTAGAACACGTACGCAAAACACCTGGCAGAAATTTTTCTCCAGCAGTAAATTCTTTGAAAAATTAAGCATTATTTGATAGACATAAATATTTCTTTGAATTTCAAGTAACGAAGTGTTGCGCACCACTAAATGATTCCTGATACATCACTATTAAGTTTTTCTATAAGAATCGTGGATTTCCCGAAACCTAATTATTCATTCAGAAGGAGAATTCCGGCAAATGCAACAAGAAACAGTAATAAAATATTTCGACATCAGAAGTGTAGACATTCAACGTCAGCAGTATTGATTCAAAGAAATATCAAAGCCAACAAACTATTATTCAGAAGCACGTTGGGTGCTGGTGAACGGTGTGAACCCGAGTTAGGTAATTCAACTTTTCAGGGCGCACTTACACTCAAAAAGAAACAAGCAAACACGATACGATGTTTAAGTTGAAAGCAGATTTAATTCTAAACTTAATTTTCGGTACCGGTAGTGTATAACGTTTTACATTATTAAAATATGCACTTTGCACCAAATATTGAAAATAAAATTCTCATCGGATTGAGAGGAAGTTGCCAATGGTGAACTAACCATTCTAACTTTACTTTAAAGTTCAAGCGCCCTCGTAGTAATATAAAAAATGTTGAATATAGAGTAGGCAGTGAAAATCGGCGGTAGCGTCATCGGGAGAAATTGATCACAATTCAGTTAATACGGATGAAAGAAAAAAGTTCATCATAAGCAAGTTTATATTTCAAGAAGGAAAATAAAATAGAATATCAGCCCAGGGTGGCGGTAACAGTAAAATGAAAAATACAGGAAACACGTAATCGAGTTAATGAAAACTGAGAATATGGGTCGGTAATTAACTATTCCTAACTAAGCATTCTGGAAGGAAGACAGGAACCTGTGCAAGTAAATGAAGTGACAAAATAAACAAATTCGTATGTGATGCAGAACAACAAAGAGTAATAATGATGAAAGTCCTCTTTAGATCGACCCTAACACAGTTATGAGTTCACAAGCAAAAGGATACATACATCATTGAGGTCATCCTGTCCGATTAGCGACTGCTGACGCACGCAGGCATGCATATAAGTCGACTTGAACGCAACGGGTTAGACTCGTGAATGATTATCGTCATGACACATCTCAGCAGATATTGCACTTTAGTCGCCGCTCGTAAATAATACTGTAAAATACTTCTAAAAACTACGATTTGGAGGGTTTGATTACCATAAAATGAATAATAAGCTGTGGCAGTCGTGCTACAAAGTTGTGGTTCAGTTTTGTTTACAAAAGAAAAACTCGTTTCTAATGGAGGTCGGTGACACAAGTGCTGTAGCAGTGTGGACTGACTTATTTGGCATGGACGCCTGGGTTTATTCATAATTGCATTGTCTGATAATAATAATAGTATATTCATGTGCGGCATAAACTTTCATCTGGCACGAAAAACTCATTTGCAAACAAATAATTTTCGTTTGTTGTTTGATAAAATTACTAAATAATTGATATTCAGAAAATGAATATTTGAACTTCATTCAATAAGTATCAATATTTGCGCATGAGTGGAATAGTACCGTAACTCTTATGAATGAGGTTGGACATCATAAAACATAAAACAATTTATAAAAAATTACCACTCATCAATTAGCAATTGACAGGGTAATATGACGTCAATACAAATATGTACGTAGCTTAAATAAGGATGAATTGTGAGGGCAAATATGATGTCGCAGAAATGCAAAGTCACATAAATATAAGACACCTGGAATTAGGCCACAGAAAACGCGCTTCGTAACTAAACAAAGGCAAATATTGTTTCAATAGAGTCTGATAAGTTCATAAATGATATTTTGTTGAGCATGAACGTCAATGCCAAAGACAAGAATCCCATCGTTCAGAATCGTCCTCGCTGCCAGCCCTTACTGCGCACTAGACGAAAGCGCAATTTATGCTTCGGGTCAATCAACTTTTCCTCATAACACTTATTTGCATCAAAATAGAAACACGAACTGAGAAGGAGTATGGAGGAAGGAGTTATATAGGCTATTTCTCCTGTGCAATGGACACTAGCTTGACTGAAGGAAGTGGTGATGTGGCATGCGGCATCAATCGACTGGCGCTGCAGGAAGAGACGTGGCAACGTTGCTCACCAGATGAGCGTGACGTAAGAGGGTAAACAAGTGGCACGTGTGCAAATAGGGATGCTCGTCTCTCAGCAACGGCGACTAAACAAACAATATCGATACTGGTAACTAATGTTAAGAATTTCAGATGAACCTAATGATTAAAGTGAGATTTTAGAGCTGAAGTACGCACCGTAAAACCAGGAAAAATAACGCATAAGTCGACGTTAAAAGCGACAGCATACGCAAGTTAGGTAGCACCGTAAGCTAAGAGTTGACTCGTTCAACTGCTGATCTGTCACTCTGAAAATGCAGCGTCGTACATTCATCAGGCACCCATTCAAATTAATATTCCCGCCTTTCGAGTAGGAAAACACGATCAGAATTAATTCATGATAATGAACTGTCATGAGAATATAGACTCAGATGCCCTGGAAAGAACAGCGATTGTTAATGCAATTGTTCATGGCACAAACCCAAGAAACACTTATTAAATCGTTTTACCGACATAAGGCTACACCAGAAAAATCGTCACTCTAACATTTTTTAAATAATAAGTCATGTTCAGTGTAGCTAGTAGGGGACTTGAGATATTGATTGCTGGAGGCTTTTTAACAGTTGTCATCCCCAGCAGCTAACATCTCGTTACCAGGCCTTCATAGCATTAACGAAGGGTAATGTATCCGTATTTATATGGTTAAGAAGATAAATACTTTCTTAACTTAACGGAGACCGATTGAAATTAAAAATACAAGAGCAAATAAATAATTTGACAGCTGCTGGTGAGACGTCAATCGGCTCATGTTTGCCACAAGCATGTTAAGCGTTGACTACGTAAAGAATACTTACTGTGTCCTCGAGCGATGCTTCATGAAGCGAATTTCAATTTGTCCGCTCATAATGCATTTATTTTAATCTAAATTCGCGCTAACACAGTATAACTGAAGGTGACTTACCGCTCAATTCTGCTGCGTGTTCTGAATCGAAGTCGTCTGCAGCATCGATTCGTTCATCAACAGCTTCAATGTCGACTCCAGCTTCATGGGTGCCATCGGCAGGCACTTCGTCTTCATAATTTTCATCATCCCTTTTCACATCTACGAACTCTTGTTCGGACGGTGCACGTCTTACTGGTTCCTCATGTGAATCTTGTGAAAGATAGTCTTCGTAACCGAGAAGGTCGCAGGGTTCGCTTTTAGAACTCTCAGTTTGGTCCGTTATAGGAGATGGTGCAAGATTGGACGTTTCGGCGACCTCTAAGGGTTCGGTCTCATAGAAGGACGGGCTTTCGAAAGATTTGGAAGCCCCAGAAGTTCCGCATGAAATGAAATCAATGTTATCGCTTTTAGCAGGCGATCCAAGATCATAGCTCACGTTCAAATGTATAACAGTTTCGAGCAGAGATTTAGGAATCTCGTTAGAAGTTAACGTGGTCGAACATGGCTGGTCAGACGTGGATATGTTCTGTATGAACTCGCGATCAATACCTGCATCTCCAGTAAACATCCTTAGGTCGGGAATAAGTAACGAGGTTTGGTTGATGGCACCATCTACTTTCTGTTTCTGAGAGATAAAGTTATTAAACTTTAAGTCGTTATCTTCGAAGATATTCTGAGGATTAATTTTACGACAGGTCTTACAGCTAAAACCTGCACTACTTTCACCACATATGCAGGATGAAACATCGCTTGATTTCGCTATGGATTTGGCCATTTCAACGTTTTCAACTAAGGAAGGCAATTGCTGATAAACAGGTCCAGTATTGATGGTGTAAATATCATGGATGCAGGGATTTTCAGGCAATTGCACAGCTACAAGTTCAGAGAAACTGGGCGCTTTTAATAAACCATTGAATGTTCTGGATGGTTTCTCACTGGGAAATTCGATGTTCAGATCAGAAAGAGATTTTGACCGTACAAAATTTGTTTCCTCCTTCAAGTCAGAAGTAAGCCTAGCGCTATTGGTAAGCGATACCAGGGAACTAAACGAATCGTTTGGAGGAATATCAGACATAATCACGAGAAGGAACCTGTGAAGGAAATTAATTAAATTTTTTCATACTTGAAGTGAGACATTCTGAACACAAAATGGTGAACTAATGTGCGAAACAAAGAGCTAAGTAAAAGAAAAGAATGTGCTTGGCCACAAAACAACGTTAGTGTTAAGAATGTAGTACCTAATTGGCTGGCAGTAGTTTATATACAGAGTGATTCACGGAAACTGCCTGTTTTGTATATCGCGCCAAGCAGCGAGATGTTGTAGGAAAGGGGCATTTCATATGAAAGAGAAGGCCATGAAGTTTTGTGCCCAGCCTTGTCAGCTGCCACTATGCATTTGACAAGAGAGCAGCGTGCGTTTGCTTTCGAGGCGTACTTTCCAATGGCCGTTCCGTTATCACTTTTCAATGAGCATTCCGTCCTCGGTTCCGTATTCGTCCTTCACGTCGGTTTCCTGATCGGAAATCGATTGTTACGTGGGTGAACACATTTAGGGCCAGTTATCTTAAATAAATTTATTACGACTGTCCAAGGACCCCCTACCTTATTTGAAGAACAACATAAGCCAAGCCATCGCCAACATACCCGTCAATATGCTTCAGCGAGTTGAACGGAACTTCAAAAATCTACTAACTGAATGCTATGACAATGGGGTCCGTCATTTGTCCGATTTCGTCTTTTAAACGAAGTGGTACGAAAATTTAGGTAATGTATTTTTTCAATAAAGTTCATATTGTAACAAATCTTTACTAGTCTATTTTTTTATTGAACTTTCAAATCTGGAAGTTTTCGTAAATATCCCTGTATAATTAAGGTGGAGCATGTAAAAGCCGTCTGCCCAGAAGATGAAAGAAACGGCCTTTCACCGGACGGAACTGAAATTCAATATGATAACAATTATAACACCTTGAGTAGAGGTGGAAAAGAATACGATGACCAAACGACAAACAGCAATGTAAAATACATTTTATAACAGGGAATAAATAAATCTAAATCCCGAAGATTATGCCATTATCGCTGAGCATGACGAACGACTTGCCCAGGAATTAACACTCTTACTTGACATGGCCGAAGGCTACCGCCTACAACAAACCATTCCCTTAATGAAGAACCTAGTCGCCTTAATGAATTTTAAAATTAACATTTTAACTCATCAAGGTTTCTTATCATCAATTCACCATATATACATGGGAGCAAGCAGTTTGTCACTTGTGTAAAGCAAAGCTGGTAAAATAATTGTTTTAATATTCTGGAGCTTTAAAAACTTAACTACAAGACAAAATCAAGTAGGATTAAAATAACATACATGCAAGTAAGAAATAAAGATTCAAAAAAAGTTGAGAAAAGGGAACCAAGTTGTACCCGTAACAAACTCGTTTTTATTTTTCTCTATAATATTAAATTGTTAAAAAAATTCTACAGATGAAGCATCAGAATTTCAAACATTAAACGTTTACAGCACACTTTCTGTACAGGATATATTTTCTTAAGCGTTGCGCGTCTACATTACCGTGTCCTGTTGGTTCTCACCCTACCACAATGAAAGTGAGTATATAACTTATATTTATATAACTGATAGACTTGCAAGTCAAATGATCAAAGTGCAAAGGCAAGATCGGTCTCGTAGGTCAACACCCTCTCACTGCTTGCTTCTTTAACTGCAACCGTGCCACGTGAGACGAACGTGGCCAAGGCATCGAAGCGAGCTGTTATTTCATAGGTTAAACATTTTTCAGATTTACAAAAATTGCTAGGAGTAATTTTTAGTGTAATCACTCTTTCTAAATTCAAAATTTTGTTTGCAGGCGTTGGACACTTGGTATTTATTCATCGCTGAAATTTTTGAAAAAGGTAACCTAATGCATAAATCTTCTTTATTTTTTTTATTGTTCTCAGGCTGCATTGAGAGCGGGAAGTTGATTATTTATAGAACAGACAATTTTAGTCAGGCAGTGGGTGCATGACAATTGACAAAAAAAAAAAAACCTTGAAAGTGATTGGCTTCAAGAAATGCAGCACAAAGCTTGGACTGAATTCTGCTTCAAGGTACAGTGGCAGTAAACATTGCGGATTAAATCTCGTCAATCGAGTTTCATCAGGGATTACTTGCGATAAACATCATCGTGTATTCAAAACGTGTAGTTAATTATGCTATTTTTGAGCACAACTTGTAAGCTCCTAATTCTTCAAGACTGCTTGGATTAATTAATTATTCTAGCGCGCACTCGGTTCATCAGAGACAAATATAAAACTTTACAATGACGATCCGAATACGAGCCTGAATTGAAACGGAAGAAAGTAAACCATACCAAGCGAATAAACACAAGTTTAATTCATTTATAGCCCGTTCCCACATACCAGCTTTGTTTATTGTCAGCGTACGCGCTTGCAGAAAAATTTTGCAGGTTAAAATTGGGATTGGATTTACAGCAATACATCGCTGAAACGTGTAACAAAAAAAAAACTGTGTGACACAGCACTGCAATTGCATGACGGCAATGATGACGCGAGCATGTCCGACAGTCCGAGTTCAGCGATGTTCTGAACTGCACCGGGCTGGTCGCTTGAGCTTAGGCTAAGCATTTCCCCAGGCAAAGGCAAAGTGGCAACCGCCAACCACAGGCTCGCTGCATTCAATAAGCTTTTAGAGGAGTTACGTACTTGCGCTAAAAACGCAAAACTTCATGCATCCTAGAAATATATCTGTTGATTGAGTACCATGACCTGAGAATAATTGGTTTTAATTCTATTCCAAAAGCTAGGAAAGGCATATTAATTTGTGTACACTTCATTCAAAGAAAAACGAGCAGGTAAAGCTCACTACTGTAGTTGTAGTGTGAAAGAATGAGTTTAGTGGTAAAAACGTATAAGCGCTTCATGCTAGCAGCTAGGGAAGCAGTAGCGGATGAAATACAATTGAAAGAACTCCATTAAGTATACATAGATTATAATTCATAAATTTGTCCTATCACACGTCATGGATACCTACTAGTCTACTACTTTTGGTTTATAATTTAGGTCCTGTAAATAGCCTGTAATGGGATTCGTATTTTCGAATATATACGTTCTATAATAATAAAATAAATCGTTGTAGCCTATGATACCTAATTTATAAATATACATCGAGATGATAATAACGTAGACTTGACCTTGAGAATATTATAAATAAGAATTGAATCGTAATTGAAGGTAGAGAAGTTGGAAACAAAATGGAAGACATGGCTGCGGATTGCAGTGTTCAAGTACTATAGGCTAATAAGTAATATGCATTATGTTTAGCACTCAAATCCAACGCACTAAAATATCTAATCAGCAATTTGTACTAAATGGGCAATAATTATTTAGGAATGGTATGATTTCCCTGGATAATAAAAAATTCTGTCAATTAACACAGCTCAACACAGAATACAGTTACACTGATGCGTAATGCTGCAGTCGACGCTAGGCGCTTCGAACGCGCCATCCCGGCAACAAGTTGCGTCGTTGGCGGCTATGATTCTACGAACGACCTCGAATTCGCAGGTGGGAGGAACGACGGCGAAGATCCGTTGAATGCTCAGTGACAATATAAAATGCTCGCGAATTTATAACAGAATTTTACTGAAGCTAATTTTAAAAAAATGTACATTAATGACATTTATTAGGTATTCTCAATAACACGCAGTATTAAGAAACAAAGGATGGCGAGGCTCAGTCATTGGATACTTGGACGCCTAATTCTGACAGCAAATAGTAATGCAATAAATATAAACGTTAAATTTCCCGGAATATTGCTGTAAGTTAATAATGCAAAAAACTGACAATAAATGCTCATTTCACATCTATAGCCGTCGATATTTCAGCACTAGTGTCACAAATTAACAAAAGCGTTGAAATAATGGGAGGACGAACCACAACCTCACTCGACCAGCACCAACCTCACAATGCCTGCCGCAGTGCCGCGGAGCGGGAGTGCGTGAGTTCTGCTAAACTCTGATGCGAGAATCCTTATAAAATGCAAGGTTGTGGCGTTGAGAGAAACTAAACTTGGCTTATCTGAAGTTCCTCGGCTATAACGAAAAAAGTCGATCACTACATACGAGCTGAAACTTCAGGGATGTACAAAAATTTTAACAGCATAGAACTTGACTTGAGGGCATCAAGAACTTAACGATTAATTTTTCTCATCTGAATTAGAATCTGGAATTAATACCTACTACCGTAGGGAAAAGTTGTTCTGTATTCAGGATGAAAATTATTTCTTGCTACTATTTTTTACCTACAATTGTTCACTAGTCAAACTCGCGTAATCTCGGTTAATTATACTGAATTATCTTCATAAACAAATTGTCTCAACACGTTTTATGATATTTTTCCATGTCCAGTGATTCCACGTCAATTAACATAAGTCATTGAAAAATAATATGTACGGCGCAAAAGAGCTAAAATTGATTAAAATAACTTGTAAGAATGTCTGCAATTTGAAACTCTTTATCGAATTGCTTTTAGTTCAAGGGCTCGTCGTCGGTAACTGTTGACGTCATGAACGTCGGCCTTCACTGATAAAGACGCAATTTCTGTGGCGATCATAGTAGACGTATTTTCAAGTTAAATATTGACTTTATACGAGTTGATTCAAATTTTGACTTCGCACAAATTTCTTTGCTGCAGACAGCAGAAGCTCAAATATCGAGGCGTAATTTGTCAACTGGTGCATAGAACAGAAAAAAACTGAAATATTTGGAACTGTCAACGAATTTGAATGATCTAAAGATAACATGGGATTCACAGTGCATTATCCTATTGATAATCGAATTAAATAATATAACGAATTGGATTAGACTAAAAATTGTTAAATTATGGATCGGATTGCAATACGCTCGTGAATGAAATTTAAGGAGTGGTAACAAGGAAGAATGTGTACAACTGTAACTCACTTGAGATAAGGGAGAAGAAGGAAGAGATTGGGCGTGGACAATGATAGGGCTAATTTTTCTTTCATGTGTAAATTTGGAGGTCATGGTTCGTTTAAACACAATATTACAGGTTTAATTTCTAACTAATGCACTTGAAGAAGACTTATATTTATCATACAAAACAGTACTTAGTTGCTTTTTCAGTGTTGTTCTTATTCATTACACCCTCCATGGGCTCACTCTGACCAGCCTCCTCTTATCTCTCTTCATCTCACCTACTACTGTTCTCTCTTCATCTCACGGTCTCACCTACTACTGTACTACTACAGTAGTAGTAGTATGTGGACGCATATTTATAAAATTGACTGCTTAGTATCACATCACAGCCATTTACCATCTTCCCATGCAGTCTCGGGTTCAAGTGCAAGTGTACGGTGCTTTTTGCTAGGAAATAAATCTCGCAAATCAGCCTGTCTACCATACAAGCTTGTCTTGTCGCGTACGATCCATACAAAATCGACAGTAGGATTTGCAGTGGTTAACTATGGTGGTGCTGGTCGTAAATAAATTAATATAATGTTTTCCTGTAACGAATAAACGTCTTAGTCTAAGAGATTTTCATCTAATTATTTGAGTCTTCTTCAGTCTGAGTTCCGTACATCTGAACTGACCACTTCTCTGCGCTGAGCCGTTAGTATAACGCTTGGTCGACAGTAAGAATTTTCTAGTATATTGATTGCAACGCTTTTAGGTAAGTGATTTGTGCGCAGTAAAAAAATATATAAACATGGTTTTGCGTTTTGATCGTCCCTCAATAATTGATCCATATAAGTGGCATGATAAACGAATGCGAACTTAATCGGTAGATCTATTTGACTATTTCTCTTCGAAAACCGATGATTGCCATCTGACCTTTTGGCTTCAACATCACAACTCGCATTTGTGTCGGAAAAAATGCATAAACGATGAATGCAAACTATGAATACGATATTACTGGTGGATTAAGTCCTTTATAGGACGTAACCTACCAGATAATTAAAAAATGAAATATTAGAATAGAATAAAAAATGCAATTTTGGGATAGAAAAGTACAAGGACCATTTGCCACAAACTTGGATATTAATTAAATTTATATTCTGCTTTGAATGATTTTTATTTCTCATGACTGCGAACATATCTAAAACTCGCAAGAACAGTAATGCTCAATATAGTCAGGTAAACAACTATTACCTACTATTTCTGCCAACCTCGGCGATAGGATGTTTAAATATTTTCTCCTGAAATTGCCGCTTAGTGTTCCATACACACAGATTGAGTTCCACAACATTGTCTCTACTCTTGAAATGAGAAAATCTCTGTGCTTGACTTTACTATTAAGTTCGGAACCGAGCTTGACTTCCCTAAAGGACCTTAACATTCTAACATTGCCTTAATTGTACGGGGTTATGATTGGTGCTAAGTGCTAAATCCGTCGTACTTAATGTATTTCGCATGAGATAAAATTTTTTAGTACCTAAAAGAAATGGAAATAGGAGAGAAAATGAATTTCGATATTCACTGCTGCATTTCACTTTACTCTGTTCATTCTATGCCACATAGCTACTGGCAAAGTTACATGCAATCTCCTATTGAATAGTGCCAACTCTTCTGAAATTCCAAACTATCTCATCAGTGTCGATATATTATGGCAATTTAAGCCCATATACAAGGTGAACGTAATGCACGGGCAGTCCATCAATAGAAGAAATCCAAAATTGTAGCTGCCGAATGGCCTATATGAAGTAATTTAGGCAGTCGATACTGCTTCGTTGCAGACTCTTCCAGCCAGCTACCGGCTACACATTGGTCCGCAAAAATTACGGACCAGGCAAAAAGTCGAGCAGCTACCTCAATCAATCGTTAGTTATGGAAAGATCGGGTTCCAAAGGCCGGATCCCTTGTGAATCAAGTCACGAAAAATTCAAGAATCGGCAACAGGCCATGGGCCTATTTCTTCAGTGCCGACACTTCTATTCTAGTCTATTTCTCATCAGCTAGAAAATTAATCAGCCTATCGCTAGACTTTGGCTAACACGACAAAATCAGTTGTTTCCGACCCTGCAAAATGGCGTGCGCCGTGCAACGACATGCTGATTTAACCAAGTTGCCTAATTTAGGTGAAAATTAGAATTCTTGATTACCAAAAATATTTCATAATCGAGAATGCATAAAAATACGAGTTTTTTTCTCTAAGCAGAACAGTCGGCGCTGGAAGTTTATGTTTAGATTCTAGCTGGAGGTTAAAGGATAAATATCAACTAGTTCGATTCCCGCCAAAAAACTCGCTTCCGTAGCTGCCATGGCATAAGCCAGACGGGGAGTCTGCATCGTACCTATGTCGGCTATGTGATTGCAGTTACCTTACCTGGTCTCCATTACTTTGTTCTCAGACAAATTTTGCCGGTGTTGGAGTTAACTGCGGTGTAGCTTTAGAAATCCGTGATAGACATGCTCGGGTTATTTCGTCACAGATTGGTGGATCAACTCCCTGCTGGTATCGTGGACGCTTCTAGACCTAGTATAAATGCGTTCAAGAACACAGACTAGAACTAGATGAAGCAATGCAGGAGCATATATAATGATATATGTCTACTAGAAGATTCTCCCACCTCACTAATTGGTGGATGTACAGGAGATACTTAACTTCGACGTCAATTTTGGATGGATCTGGTCAAAAGTCCAGTCCTCAGAGATCTGCAAGAGACAAGGCAAGAGCATACGTAATATGAATCGGCGACAGATCAAGTCAGCCTTCTCGTCAACACCGTCATTGCTATGCTAAGTAGTGCTAACTATTACTATTCTATGCTAAGTTAATTAAGGGTATTTAACGTCAGCCGTGCGGACCAAAGCACTGACAGTGATCACTGATTATGCAGTGTTGGGTGTCAGCGTAGTTCATTAACTTTACCTAGATTGATTGCGCAATGTTGGGTATCAGCGTAGTTCATAAACTTTACGCTAGACTCTCTACCTTTGACTATGTTCATTCCTACTCATTAGCTTCCATTATCTAATCTCATCGAAGACGCTGTTTGGCCCAGCGTATTAGCAAACACGGCTTGCACCGTAAATACAATATTTCGTGTGACTGCTGCGTGCATGACTACTCTCGAAAACCGAAGTGATCTAAAACGCAGGGAATATTCTTAACACAAAACTGCGCTTTGGGCAAAATAGCGGTTGGGGAAATCGCTTCTTATTATTATACAATATGCATGACTAGTAAAAAGTGAAATAAATTGTAATGCAGCCCTACGAGTTCCAATCATCATTACATTATAATAACATGGCGCTTCTAAACATGTGTCAGTCCGTTTTTTGCTTATAAGAACGAATTAATATCTCTTACATTGAAAATATTTCCTATCCTCTAGGATTATCAACTGTAAGCGAGTCAGAAAAAAAATGTAACACGTTAGAGGGAGTAAAATCGAGACGAAGCTGTAATATGTGAATGGGTATATTTATAAACACAGTTGATTTAGATTTTAGAACAAGTCATGGTAGTGAAAAAGTTGTGCTAACACACATCGATTTTGATTGACGTTATTAGTGGTCTCTGTGAAGAAATTGACGACCGTAGAATAATTTTTAGAAAACTTACCAACGTTGGAATTAGAAATTGGAATAAAACTAAGAAATTAACGACTTTTTATGCATATATACTTGAAAAATGGGAATGGAAATGAAACGAAGTAATTGATTACTGTTTATTATGCATATAAAAAATTGACACGAAACGTCCATGCATATATACTATATTTGTGTAGTTTGGCAGAAGAAGCATATATACAGTACTAGTAGACATTTTTAACAAAGCTCGTTAGGAATAAACACATTTTAAGCCTGTAAATAATAAACGAATTTCGATTATTACAATTAATTGACATAAGCCAGAAAAGAGATATGCTTTTGATTGTAGAATTTTCAGTGTATTGACTTTGCTGGTTGGCTACCTAAGACTCATTTCACTCGTTAAAGGTTCAAGAGCCCGAAATTTACACAAAAACGGTTAACGTCAAAATTTAAATGTTCGTACCTGCAGGATAGTTTTTATCAATAGATTGAAAATTGTAGGTAAAAAATACATTGTGCATTTCCTTTCAGTTTAGAAAATGTTTCTCTCTTTTGTTACGATTCGATGAACATTGACGAAATAGACATCGGTTTCATAATAAATCAGTTTTTGTTTAAAAATCGTAGCAAAGCTAGTTTTCTCTTAAGAGAGGTGTGGTTTGGGCACACTACACTAAAAGCAGCTGCGGTGAGTCAACAGAAAAATCTTATCAGTAACAATAAGTTTTCGAATCCGAATATACATAATGATGGAACTGAAAGTGCGTTTGTATGAGGTGCAGCTAACGTTTTTTATATAAATGAGTCCTTGAAGTTAATGAAATTTTATAGCATGGAATGTTCAAGATTTGTGTTTGAGGCAGCATAAATGTTTCTTAGAAAGTAATTAAAAGCTCTTTGACAACATTCCGCTCAACAAGTTAATGAAGATAATTACCACCCGAAACATCGAATGCATTTTACTGCAAAGAATTATTAGCATAACAATCCTTTTTCGGTAGAGCTTCAACTTCTTATTACTTTCTGAACTTTTTCAGTTCAAATGACGACACTCGAAGGACATATCTAGCCAGGTGGATGTTCGTTAGACTTGAGTTTAATTTTGAACCTCTGCAGACATCATTTCTTTTCCTTTGAACCCATCGGATCCATGTTTCGCTTCTCGAGGAATGACTTCATAACATCCAGTCTCTAAAGCTTGGTGATATGCCCTTAATTCGTAGGCATCTGCATTAGCTCCGTAAGGAGATAATTTCTTCAAAAGGGTTGAATTATCACAGTAAGGCACTTGTAATTCTGCAGGGTATGCCCTTGGAGCCAATGTCAGCGCCCTTACTGCTGCATAAGACAAAATACCGATGCACAGCAACGCAAGGATGATCCCAAAACTGATTTTATATTTTGTGTTGCCCTCAATTTTGATGGGTCGATCAATGGCTTGCTGATCCTCGAGAGACATGATTAAATTCCAGTGGGAAAACTTGGATGTTCTTTCGAAATTTGTTGACGATGTTGAGCTAAATACCGTCACTGAGGCCGACACTTGAAATTCTAAGCATTAAATGTTGAATAGCTTCCCGTTTTCAGTTGAGTTCATCAATGCATTGAAAACAAAAAATTTTCTATGAAAATGCCGATACCTTATAATTTACTACGATTTATCACTTCATAAAGTTTCACAAACTTGACACGTCAGGCTAGTTTACGATGCTTTTTTTTTGTTGCGACTGAACCCGGATGTTTTTTTTCGTGATCTTCAGTCACCACATTCCGTCACGAATTAGCTTGAGTAGATAATCGCGGGTCAAATTCACAAAGTAAAAATGCTTGATGTCAATTATCAAGCAAACAATCGCGCTGAGTAGGCTAGTAGGTAAACTGTGGCGAGCTCACTTGTTCGACGCGCAACATTACTGTCGGTGTGCGGCGCTGGAATATTGGAACGACTCGAGCTCTACCCACACACAACCTTGACGTGCATACACGGCTGTAGACTACGCGCCGTTGACGACACAAGGCAATAGTTTAACCAACTATTCATATAACATTTCAGGATAGAGGTAACTGAAGCAAATTATTACACAATAAAAATTATATAAAATAATTCTCTTTAATTTGACATGTACGAATAAGGATGAAGACTAATATTATCAATGTTAAAGCGTTAGACATTTCCTTCAGATGCAATGAATTTCTAATGAGATAAGCATTTGACCAAGTCTGACCGCTTGTGAGATAGATGATCAAGGTGATTCCATGTCGATCTGGAATTGAAGGCCTAAAATTTATAGATGCGTTCAATGGATATCTCCATAGGGTTTGTATGAGCCTTAAAACATAAAATCCGACTTGAAACGCGATACGATATGTTAGAATGTATGCCACTCTTTAAAATATCTCTGTTAAATTTGGGTAGTTTTATTTTCTGAACATTATGGTTGCAGTGCAGTGTTTTTCCACATTTAATAGACTTCCGCATACATTGGTTATGGGTACATCGGACAATAATGCTGATACCCACCACACAAAGACGGCTTTGAGACCAACATAATGTTTAACTCATGTCGTTGCTATGTCGAGGTTATGAGAGACTTCTTGAAACTCGAGTCAACTGTGCCCTCTGATCGTGAAAGCTCATGAGCAGTTACAACGTAGTTCTTCCACTGTGCGGTGCACAAAGAATTTATCTGTTGAATTTTAAACTCTAGGATGAGAAATGCTTAAAGTTTTCGCGCTCACTTCTGTGGTTTAAAGTTGTAATCCATTATTAGTGAATATTTCGTTTACAATATGTTAATTAAAAAATGTACTGCTGATGCCTAAGAATACACAATACTTCAGATTTTAATAACCCAGAAACGGTTTGAGAAATATTCTAAAGATTTTGCCATTAATTGTACCCATATTGATAGTCGATATCCGTACTAATTGACCACATGAATGGTCACTTTTAGTATTATAGGCATCTTCACTATAGTACCTACAGTAGGCATCTTCACAATAGTACCTACAATAGGCATCTTCATTGACTCCATATTAGGATCAATAATAGGTGCGCAATAAAAAAACTACTGATGTTCCTGGTCACGCCTCTTCAGGTAAAGAAAAAAAATTAATGTGAAACGATTTGTGGAAGTTTGTAAGAAAGTTTTGCGTTTACATTCACACGAAGCTAAGTGCACCTTACTGTTTAATTGATTTACAAGAATTACCTGGTATACAATGACGAGTTGGGCAGAGTAAAAGTTATAAAATTTGAGGATGAGTAGGAGGACCATTATTATAAAGCTAATTATTGGATCTAGCCTGCAGGAAATAAATATTGATTCTAATCATTCAATTCAGTATTTGTATTTAACACGATCATCGGTTCGAAACAGTGGTTAGCCTAATTACCATCGATCATTTTATTTCAATTGAATAGACCTAAAGTTGCTTCGCAGATCGCATTATTTTAATACAAACCATCAAGACATTCTACGTATACAATCAAACACTGAAAAAAATATTAGGCAGATTTTCACTGATAAATGCGAGCATATAAAGCAATACGACCGGCCAATTGTGAAGAAAAATGCTAACGTGAAGTTATTTCACTATTATGCACAATGGATTGGACTTTTCTGCACCAAAATTTCAAATTAGTCAAATTACACGTATTACACATTGTCTTGCGAACCTTTTGTTCGCAAGACTATACAGTATATAAATAGCTACACAAATGCGTTGTCAACAATACAGAAATATAACGATTTCATTGGATTTTAGTAGGAATACTTAATATATAATAAATAAATACAAGTGTTATTTGTAATTAGACTTTCGATTTTCATTCTTTATAAACTAAGTGTACTTTAGTAGAATACATTTTCAAGGCATTTTTTACAGAGAATTTCATGAAATTGGAGAAAAAAAACAATAAAGCACAGATGATTGAAAGATAAACTGGTTGTTGTAACCTCGCATTCGCCGAAACGAAAAATAAAAAATCATTACTCAGAACCAAATAATGATTATTTTAGAATATTTATATATTAGAACTCTCCAAAATCAATGAAAATTGTAGAACATCCAATCGTTCTTTTTCCACGTATGATAGTTGGATTTTGAATGAGATCGAGTATGACGGTCAGCCCTCATGTCCGGAATGAAAACTGCGCTCTTGCAGAAGATATTTCTTCCCTATAAATTATTTATAATTTTTTGAACGGTATGAAAAAATTACCTTCTGGACCAAAATGAAACATCCCGCATGCTGGTTTCTATAATGGATTCAAAATGTTGGATGCCTATCCTGGAAATCAATATTCAATTTTTTGAGTTGTGAAGAAACGTTGCGTAAAAAATATTTCAATGACTGAGCGTTCTAAAATATCAGAATATATCCTACTCGCTAAAAGTTTGTAGATTAGAATCACAATGGCATCTAAACAGAATAAAATAATATTTTTTAACTTGCCTAAAAGATCCAACAAATTTTTACTTCGGGTTCGCTATGCATTTTAGAGATGAGTTAAAAACAAAGTTTTCAAATAAATAAAAAATTCTTCACAAAGCCTGTGTATTTCAAACCATAGAATTATTTTAAAAAGTTTAGTATACAGTCACAGACAACAAACATACAAAACACGAAACTAATAAAAGAAAACAAGGGTTTGACGCCGCATTGACTCCTCCGTACAAGCCATAAACAGAGGAACCATATCCATGATCAGGATCCTCAGCTGAGAGAATTTCAAGTCTAGAATCCGCCGGTTGGTGAAGCTGGGAAGGATCTCCTACCAAATGTAGGTCTATATCTACCGGCAGGGTTGCCTGATGTGGTGGGAGATGAATGCCTGATTCTAAGGCACAATTTTTTACAGGTAAACAAGCACCGAAATCATTGATACGAAAACACGGACCAACGCAAGGTTGAAGAGGGATCGGAGGAACCAATGGTCCATGTCTAGAAGGTTGAGGAATCGACCCTCTCACTGCATGCTGTTGGTTTCCAAGACACAATTCATTCCTGAGACAATTGCAGTTCAAATCGGGTGCGTAACACGGATTGCCGCAAGGTTGACACCTGAAATTTGATTCTTTTTGGTACGAAAACTCTTGTTTGTATTCTTGATGATGGCCATGGTTGATAGGCGAAGGATTTGGATAGTAGGCAGGATGATTGTCGTAATTCATTACAGAAATTACGAAGAGTGGTTGCGCAAAAAGCATCAGAGAAGACGCAATGAGAAAATAGGTTTTCATTTTGATGAGTATTCTTTCAAAATAAGTGTAGAAAAAATTACTTCCACTCAGGTCTTTCCGACGGAATAACCTTCATTCGCTAAGTGGAATTAACGTGTCTTCAAATTTCATTATGAAACACAATGAAATCCTAAAGGTTGGAGTTGTTAAACTCTGTATTGTATTGTCACGAAACGTGTAAAGGTTCAAGAGGTTTCCAATAACAAGAAAGAGCAATATGCATCTTTTTCTGAATGGACTGTACGAATATCAGTTGTCACACATGACATCAAACGTCTTCAATTCTGCCGATGCTCACAGAAGCTGATCATTTACTAACTCGTTTCCGAGCTTTGGAGTGGTCATTGCCAAGTCGGAACTTTCCAGTCCAGATCAAGTAGATAAACAGCAAACGGAAGTGGCCAGATAACAATAATG
This sequence comes from Hyalella azteca, assembly GCF_000764305.2. Lineage (NCBI taxonomy): Eukaryota > Metazoa > Arthropoda > Malacostraca > Amphipoda > Hyalellidae > Hyalella > Hyalella azteca. The sequence goes on along the minus strand of NW_025943273.1, from coordinate 165,722 downwards.
TCTTAGACCTGACTTAATAAGCACTTAGGATTATGCAAATCGACTTCTCAACGGCCTTAACTAGTATCGAGAGCCATTAGTCATCAAACAGATACACACACCTCAACGTTAGTAAACTCGTGTAGACTAATAAATTGAAAACGAGAAATTAACACGGGAAAAAATTCCAAAAACAAACGCCCTACAACATCTAGAAGATTAAAGTCTTCTACTAAGAATGAGGAAAACTTCGAATTATATGCAATTAAAAATGAAACATCGACTATTCAATTTTTTTGGAGAAATGCGATTACCGAGCGAATGATTTATTCGATGCATATGAATGCCGAGAATGTGAAAGCCTAAAGTAGTATTCAAAATTCACGTGGAGTTTATTGAGGTAAATTAATGCAAAATCTGTTTGAAAGCTGTATGAGGTTTGTTTCTTTAAATTTAGACGATTTTGCAAAGAATGTTGTTTACAAGAATGCTAACCCTCAAAGAAATTCATTAATTATTGTATTTTTCTTTAAGTTCACTTTATTGCGTGAAAATATAGTGATTCAATAGACAAATATCCCCAAGCAGCAGTTCACCGAAAATATTTTGCCAAAGATTCAACCGTGTAGTGAAACTAAGACGATGAATTCAGCGCACGATTCGTTGCTTTATACACAACAAAAACATCATAGGATGAATTTAATAGCAAAGCCGTGAAGCCTTCCATGATGGTCAGCCAACAGTTTTATTCTAAACTCTGTTAAGGGAGGTTTTCCGTGAACGTAGCACTGAATTATATCCGGCTAGGTTACTTGCCTATAAAAAATGAGCTCAGCGCCGCATTCAAACAAGAATGAAATGCAGCATAGTTTCTGTGTAAAAAGAAAAAATATTAAAGTCGAATTGGAACAGGAACCATAAAATCACATAAACAGGAATAATTTTGGAAAATTAAGGTCGGTGATCATTCTTGAACATCAAGCAATGTTGATAATGATTAATTAACTGCATGATGATTAGTTTTTATCGTTAAAATATAAAATTTTTACATTAGGTTGGGTTCAGTTGGCGTAAGATATTGTATATAATTGGTTAACTTCGTTATCTAACAGTTACTAGGAGTTTCTGAAGAACATAATTTGGGCACCTGCTTAGGGTAATACAAAAAAGCCTGAATACAGAAAATTAACAAATGAGCTAGTTTTGCCCGATGAAAACAGACCAATTTAATGCATTAAATTTTCAGCGAGTATTTCGATACCTAGGAAGGAAATTTATAAAAATTCTAAGAGATGATACCATACGAAAAATTTACGGTCATGTTATAACAGTTAACGTCTTCTATAAAATGTTCAAGCATGTAGAGACAATGAAGAATAGAGCTATCATTACTGATACCTTCAGATACTGTGTGAAAATTTATAGCAAACCTTTTAAGAGCCATCCGGTTTATGCATAACTAGCGTTGAAATTGATCATAATTAGTATAAATGTGTCTTCTATTAATGAGAATTTGGGCGCGTAAATTGTTATATTTCAAAGATTCCTCGTCTCTTCCATCTATTTTTCGTATCGATTTGAAAATAATAGTGTAATTAACTCCCAGCATGTAGTCGAATTTTGTTTTCATATATACGTAAGATCAATATTGAATAGGTAAAGAAAGTCAACTGATCTTAATGATCCGATATTGAAACTCAACAAACTTATTTCAAGTCTCATTTGTGCAGCCATTTGTGTGTCTCTTTCGCCAGATGATAAGTAATTTTAGCAACATCGCAGAAAAATGCCGAGACCTATGAATTTCGATGGCGTGTTCATTGTTAGTTGTCTTTTATGTTTGGCAACTCATTTTGTAAACACAGCAAGGAGTCATGAGAATCACAATGGCCACGAGGAACGATATCCTGCAAGTTACAATTTGTCACTAGAAGCGGTTGGAAAATATTCCTCATTTCAACACACACATTCCACCATACTTGACCTGGATGGCGTAATGGTTCTCAGCTGGACTCCCGATCTCGAAAAACAGGTAAGGAAAATTAGTAAACGTGATAGAATGTTAATTAGGAAAACAATCTCAATAACTTGAGATTTTTAAATGGATGCTTATTATATCATTGAAAATTTAACTATTGTATTAAATGACAACTGAAACCATGTTTTAAGTAATGAGGTTGCGATTATATTAAATTAAAATAATATTAATTAATAATTAATAGTAATAATTGTAAAAAATAATATTTAATGAATTAGGCAATATTAGAATTTATTTCTAATTTACGATAAATTAAACATGCAAATTTGTGAATAAAAATCCTCAGTGTAACCTATCAGACACTGCAAGTAGCTGGTAAGCTTTACTTATGTTTATTAATTTAGTAACCCGCGGGCACCGTATAACAGTCCTGGAGAGCCTTATGGTAGAGAAATAATTATTTTCAGAATAATATGTGATACGAGGATAAATGTTCTTATACATTTTCACCGGAATCGTAACAACTCAAAGTGAATTCATAATTATGATGTTTCGTTTCCAAGGAAGTAACGTTCACCATATCAGCTCGGACTCGTGGCTGGGTTGGTCTAGGTATCAGCAGCAACGGAGCCATGCACGGCGCTGACATCGGTGAGATTTGCGATCAAACTTTGCTCGACACTGGGAGGCAATCACCGAAGCGTATTGTTTGCATACACATATCATTACAAATAATATTTGTATGGTAGCAAAAACAATGATGACGTTACATTGTAATGATTAATCACTGTAATCATAACAGGATTATGGTGATTAATGTGATGGTAAAAACTCAATAATAAGAGAAGTGTGATGAATTCGGTAATGTAGCAGTAAATTTCTTACTTGAAAGAAATTATTATTTAAGGCACTTAGGTTATGACGACGAAACATGAAATTATTATTTGAATTTAGGATTTGATATCAGTAGCTTTTCAAACACTGATATGCTCAACATGACCACGTTAATAAATGGCATGAACGTAAATATGATGAATAAGGCAATCAGAGTTATGTTATGACTATGGTGACTATGCTATGAATGTGGTAATTTTAGCAATAGTATGCATGACCTGCTCTCAAAATGGCACGAGCATGGAATTAATAATAATGTAACAGATAAAATAAAGAAATGGATTTCTCACGTCAATAATAATAATAATGGTTAAACTTTTTTAGGATGACAGAATAAAAATAATTAAATTGAAGTGTAAATGTGATTTTGAAACATTATAATGGTGACTGAAGTGATACAATTTCACTAATAATATATGAATTATATATGAATTATTATATGAGTGTCAGTAGTAATGTAACTTAAATTAATGGAATAGTTCTAGTATAATACACGAGACGACAAATATGTGTTATTGTGTCGAAATTCTGAGCATTAAATGATTTTTATTGCATTAAATTCGGACAATGAAATAATTTTGTTGCATCGAAATACTGACTAAGAAATAGTTTAATTTCATCAAGATACTGAATATGAAATAATTTAATTGCATCACAATACTAAATATAAAATAATTTAGTATTGTGATGCAATAAATAACACCACAATACTGACTATGGTTTATTATAATTGCATCAAAATACTGAATATGGAGTAATTTAATCGCATCACAATACTGACTATAAAACAATTTAATTGCTTAAAATTATATCTAACGAATAATTTAATTGAACCACATTATTGATTATCAAATAATTCGATTGCTTCAGAATGCTGACTACGGAATAATTTAAGTGAATTAAAATACTGACTTTGGATTAATATAATTGCACTACAATACTGACTATCAAATAATTTGGTTGTTTCAGAATACTGACTAAGGAATAATTTAAATGAATTAAAGTACGGAATATTAATTAATATAATTGCATCAAAATACTGACTATGGATTAATATAACTGCATCAAAATACTGACTATGGATTAATATAACTGCATCAAAATACTGAATATAGATTAATATAAGTGCATCCAAATACTGACTGTGGTTAAATTTAATTGCATCAAAATACTCACTAGTGATAACAATACCTCAGTGACGGCATGGGTGAAGGGCGACCGTGTGTACGTCCAGGACCGTTACGGTGACGGTCACAAGACGCCGCCCGTGGATGACAAGGGCCACTGGCAAGCCTTGGCAGCTTATGAGAACAACACGCACACGGTCGTCACGGTCAAGAGGGACATCAATACATGCGATCTGCAGGACTTTCCTCTTACTGTGAGTACAACTTATATTTTTAAATTCTATACTCGATGCAAGGATATCGATTGCGTACTGTACTGTGAGTACAACTATGTTTTTAAATTCTTTACTCGATGCAAGGATATCGATTGCGTACTGTACTGTGAGTACAACTATGTTTTTAAATTCTTTACTCGATGCAAGGATATCGATTTCGTACTGTACTGTGAGTACAACTTATGTTTTTAAATTCTATACTCGATGCAAGGATATCGATTACGTACTGTACTGTGAGTACAACTCATGTTTTTAATTTCTATACTCGATGCAACAATATCGATTACGTACTGAACTGTGAGTACAACTATGTTTTTAATTTCTATACTCGATGCAACAATATCGATTACGTACTGAACTGTGAGTGCAACGAGTGCTTTTAAATTCTATACTCGATGCAAGGATATCGATTACTGTACTGCAAGTATTCATATATTCAATGCAATGATATCGATTGCGTACTGTATTGTGAGTACAATTGTGCTTTTATTTCCTTTACTTAATGCAAGGTTAACGATTACTGTACTGCGAGTACAGCATTGGCAATTAAATCATAACTTCAGTAGAATTTATGTATGAATAACGATAATAATTGGCCTTGTAATATCGCAGAACTGATAAGCCAGTGTCAGGGCTGGTGGAATAAAACTGTTGACTCAAATAAATAAAATTATAATTCCGTGAGCAGAACGATACTACGCGATTTATCTTCGCCTGGGGCCCTGTTGATCCTGAAGGAGAATTTCCACCATACCATGGACCGAGGCGCGGAGCGAAGTAAGATTACGGTCAAATTTCTAATTTAAATCTATTCCTGGGGCCATACTTTCAAAACTCGCTAAGTGAACATAAATACTCACGCTCTATTTTCTTATCTATGATTGGTGGATTTGCTTGAAAGGCCGTCAATGATTGGCAGATGAACTTACGATCTCTTAACTTTCTTTGAAAGTATAGGCCCTGGTATTTGATTGGAGTAGATAATTCAGGGTACGAAGAAATGATGAAAAATTGCTTACATTAAACATCCTTTTGCTTCCATGATTGAAAATTAGAATCCAGTTTTCATGATTTATGTTGATTTTTAGCGCATTTTCTTATTTATGAATAAAATGCCTTATTGTGCTCGTCATGTCCGTCCGTCCGTCTGTCCGTGACTTCACGTTTTCGTCGACGAGAAAATGAGCTCTCAGTCACTCACTGCAGTGAGTACTGAGTTATATTTGTATTATTATTATTTATATAATTTTTTTATTTATTTTTTATTTTTTTTATAAAATATATATATTATAAATTATTATTTCAGGTTTGCGCTCGCTTTGTTGCCATTCCACAAACCCACTCCGAACCTAAAAAATTACAAGACATGGCGTATTTCTCTTGAGACTCCGCTGCCTCCAGACAAAAAAACATTTTACTGGTGCCACATTGAGAAAATTCCTCAGTTGGCGAAAAAACATCACTACATCGGGGTAAGTAATTGTTCCAGCGATTTGTAAAGAATAAGCTTACTTCTTGTAGAGGAGATCCACCGCTGCATATTTAGAACGGAAAACCTCAAACAATCACCGAAGACTTAAAATGATAGTAGGAAACGAGATCAAATGTGGCAAAATAACTTATAACATTAATTAGGAAATGAGGATATTTAGAATTTCAAGAGATTTAAAGCATTAATAGATTTAGAGCACTAGGAATTAAAAACAATCAAGAGTTTTATGAAATTAGGACATTTAGAACATTATAAGATTGAGACATTGTAGATTTCGAACATTATTAAGAAGGGTCCAGAAAATAGTAAGATTATTGAGAAATTCCAAAATTGGTTTCAAAATAAATCATTGGTTTAAAAAATGGACAAAAACTGCGTGCTGGAAAGCCTTTTCGCAACGGATAATCCAGACTCCCTAAATTAAAAACGCTTACTAACTTGTATAATTATTTTCTTACAGTTTAGCATGATATACGGCAACAACTCGAAGACATTTTTGCATCACTCTGTTGCGTTCGAGTGCAGAAGTAATGACCCCAAACGTCCAGCATCTGATATATATGAACAGGTATTTATTTTTCGTGTAAATTTGCATTGTCTATTGATTGTACTTGTGTCCTTAAAATGTGGTTGAAATTATGACTGAGTTGGTCTCCTAAATGTTTCTTGTGAAGATATGACAAATAAATCTGACGTTTTTCTTGCTTTTAAATTCTTGATTAACTCGCGATTTAGGAAAACTAATGATATACATATTCGTGTACGTATCTTGTATACGAACAGAACGTTGGGCACGCCGGATACGAGTGCTATACCCCCAGCATGCCAGACCACTTCAAGACCTGCGAGACATTCTTCATCAACTGGGCCATTGGAGGCGAGGTTATTGTCACTAAATAAATACATTGTTAAGGATAGTTAAGATATTTATATATTGATTCACTTTCGTTTGATACATGACTAGCAAGCACTTCAATGCCTGCAGTAACTTTTCCCTCAGTTAAGCTAATTTCGAGGGAAAGTTTAGGGTGTATGAATGAGCTATTAGCAACATTTGGCGTAATAATTTCAATTTTTGATGGCAATGGAAAGTCACTGAAAAATCTGGCAAGTCATAAATTCGAAATATAACTTGTTTTAACTGTAAGTACGAGTGAAATTTCATTTCCAAACTTCAACGTAACTAATAATATTTATGCATTAATTAGTTCGAAAGTTTTTAGCAGAATGTAAGCGTTTGCTTTAATGTTTACTTGCATAGTGCTCAATCGCGTAGCCAGAATACGTACAAACGAGTGTATTCTGGGGCTAACTTCTGAACCGGTCTTTGGATCCTTTGTGAAGTAACGTAATCAACGCATTGAAATGGGAGGAATAAACTTCAAAAGTTATGAGCCGCAGAAGGAGCTCTACTTGTGTGATCGCTGTCTCGACGAGCGGACTCGCTGCCTCCAAAATGAAAATTTGATCTACCCCGAACGCGAGCCTGAACCTGTTCCACCCGATAACTACAAGGATATTTTCCAAGCTGCCAAGCTCAAAAAGCATCGAAATGTGCACAGGAGACATCGGGCTCACGACAACCAAGGTGATGGCCGAGAGAGAGTAGCGCTGATGTGGAAATCTGAACAAGATGGGCAGATAAGGCAACGTCACCCCAGACCGGTGGAAGTTCTTCAGCGTTGCCAGGAGGTTTTACCTCCCGTTCAGAAGAAGCCGTTGCCACGGCCTCCAAGTCGCTACAAGGAACTGCCGATACGGAGGGACGGCATTGCTGAAAATTACGCTGGATGTGATCCACACTCAAGACGAGAGTTTGAAGATGTGGAAGTGCCTCAGCGTTGCCAAGATGATTTTCCTCCCGTTCGGACGAAGCCGTTGCCACGGCCTTCAAGTCGCTACAAGGAATTGCCGATACCGAGGTACGGCACTCTTGAAAATTACGCTGGATGTGATCCACACTCAAGACGAGAGTTTGAATACGACTTCAGGAATTAGGGTGCAGTTGTTTTTTAAAATGGAGTTCATCAGCAACCAATTCTACATCACGGGCAGTGAATTCCATCTTTTGGTTGACTTTGGAAGAATAATTAAAACTGAACATAGAGTTATTAGTTATGTGTGGAGCTACTCGTAACATACGAATTTACTTGTGATGCGTAAAGTTAGTTGCTGTACAATAAGTTACCTGCCGTACGTGGAATTATTTGTTTAGCTGTGAGGCTAATTGTGATACTAGAAGTCACATGTTTCTGTTTAGTTACTCAGTTAATAGTTCACATTGGATTGCTGGCTTGAGATATTCACTGAAAAAAGGCCTAATGCTAAATTTGTCAAGAAGGGAGCGCAAAATTAGCAATATCACGGAACCCTTACAACGCATCAACAGTGCTTGTTCATTAGTTAAGGAAGTCTATCCAGGAAAATGCAAACCTACCTGCTCAGGGAAACGAAACGACGCACTGCCTTAAATGTTGTAGTACAGCGAAGAAAAACCTTAGAACAAATTGCATCACGTTTCTTGTACAGTGATTTATATTTTTACAGTGATTTTTGCTACTACTACGGAACTTATTACGGAACTTCTCATAATCGTCTAGTCATCGTTCTCAGAAAATGTGTGGCGGCTACAAGACAGAAGATTTATAATTTTTAAAGTAGTTAAAATATCGGAGATTATTTCTTAAAATATAATTTCTGCAATAAGATTAACCTCCTGAATATCCTAAACGATATAAATGTACGTGCTTCAGAATGTTGTTATTGAGTCTAGCTGAATTTCCTGATGATGTTCGATGTAAGAATTGCTTTAAGGTGATTAAAAACTTGCGTCGCTGCGTTTAAAGAGAAACACTATATAATAGTATTTAACGGTTATGCTGCATGTCAATAATAATAGTTAACGGCAATACTGCACAGGGACTATAAATTTCCTAATAATGTTCGAAGTAAAAAAACTTGCGTCGGTGCGTTCAAGGAGAAACACTAATAATAGTATTTAACGGTTATACTTTATGTCAATAACAGCAAATAACGTCAATACTGCCCAGGGAGCTAAAGGAATATCACTTATAATTGTTATAAAGAGTTATACTGTGCAAAGGGAGATCTTCTGCCTCACACGGTGGGTGTTCCATAAGACTTTTAATTATTTTTTTTCTTTTGACTCTAAACTTTATTAATTTTCTGACTGTATTTGTGTTCTAGATTTATCGAACTGACGATGGAGCTGGTCTCCGAAACGTTTTCAATTGAGAAATGCTGAATTTTTGTGGAGTTTTCTTCGCTTTTAAATTTCTAGTGAATCTGCGATTCAAGCAATCTAGTGACATTATTATTTATAATTGTTATGAAGGATTATACTGTGCACAGGGGGAACTACTGCCCCAGACTGTGGGTGTTCCCATCGGGGAGCAGTACGGCGGGGCTGACTACCTTCTCATCCAAACTCACTATGACAACCCCCATTTGAAACGAGACATTACGGTGGCCTTCTCCATGGATATTTATTACACTGAAAATCTCAGGTCTGTAATCTGTGAAGCCATCGTTGATCTTCAAAATAAATGAACTTTTCTATAAAGCTTTTGACCTAATTGGGTCAAGTAATCTGCATTAGAGCGGCGATGAAAGGAAGATTTCAGTATTTAATTTGATAACTTCATTCAATAAAGCATGGAAATTTTTTACAAGTTATGAAATTTTATTGACAATTGGAAGCTAGTTAATTATTCTAGCAGACTTGGTTTGGTAAACATGTTCTCTTACAACTCTCGAATGCTCACTTGATGAAAAGGTTGAATCAGTCAACATACATTGTTTCAATAACATAAATATCTTTTTACAAGGCCGAATGAAGCTGGAAATTTCGCAGTCAGTCGCGCCATTAATTGTTACAAATAAAATAATTATCTTTTTACAAGGCCCAATGAAGCTGGAAACTTCGCAGTCAGTCGCGCCATTAATTGTTACAAATAAAATAATTATCTTTTTACAAGGCCCAATGAAGCTGGAAACTTCGCAGTCGGTCACGCCATTAATTGTTACAAATAAAATAATTATCTTTTTACAAGGCCCAATGAAGCTGGAAACTTCGCAGTCGGTCACGCCATTAATTTCGGCCTAACAATTCCACCCAAAACGCCACTGTGGGTGACAGCTGGCCATTGTTCCGAACACTGCACCAGGCAAGCATTCCCACCTACAGGAATTAACGTCTTCATGGTCTTCCTACACGCACATTACCTAGGTGAAAATAAATGCTTATTAATTTTCATCTAGATTTTGTGTGATAGATCAGTTATGCATGCTTCGGCAGATGAAGGAGATAAGTTTAAACCGCATTACAATTATGTATTACGATTAGATATTCTAGGAAATTATAGAAAATTATTGTTCCGTTCGGTTTCTATACATATATATATGGTTAGAATATGTTATAGGTACTGATTTCAAGGATAATAGTAATGTAGGGCTGTCAAACTCGTAGCTGGAGTAGTTCACTAGGAAATGAGTACAAGTAGCACAAACTGTAGTATGAGAATATATGCTGCACAATTGTACTATAAGAGAAAATGCTGCCCAGACTATAGTACAAGGTTACATGCTGTGCCGACTGCCATGATGCCATTGTGATTTAAAAGTTCCCTTTTGAAATCTGCAACAGGTGATCAATAAACTCATTTTCTATAGAAATATATAAATTGCTTTCATTTTTGGTTGCAATAAGGAAAACTTTCTATTATGATATTTTACTTTGCGTTTGTAGCATTAATTTTACAGTAAATATTTCACCTCGACTTTAGCCTCAGAACTTTTACATACAGTGGGGGGAAATAAATATTCGTACACTTGAAAAATCGTATTTTAATGTATGTAAGTACACAAACTTAACAGGAAAAGTGATGTGTACGAATATTTATTTCCCCCCACTGTATAAGGTAAAGAGGTATGAAAATATTATATTTTCACTTATGTTTTACAGACATGGAATACGTGTATTCATTTTATGCAAAGAAAAAAAAATTGCAAGAAATGCGTCGGAACGACTTTCTCCTCATTCTTTATTCACTAGTTTTTTATAACGGTATTTAGTTTATAGGATCGGGCAGTTCGCTTGTAATAGAAACCTTAACTACTAACTAACTAGAATAATTCAAGTGAGGAGACGACCTGAAATCTGGGTCGTTGTCAGAAAAATTTCTTGGAAATTTTTCTCATTTATTTCCACAAATTATATGATCAGAAGGATATGCAATTTAAGAACCATTTAAGAACAAGTAGTTTATCGAATTTGAATTTCTGCGTCGATTGGGTTCGAAAATTTGAGATAAAGTACTTGAATAAAATAAAACACTTATTTAACAATTTCACAGCGAGGGCGATAAGAGTGCGACACTTCCGGGATGGTGAAGAACTCCCTCTTCTGGCTGAGGTAGGTACAGGCTTATGAATTAATTAATAATATTTTTATTATTGTGTTGTGCCTTTAATCTCATGCATCAAAGTCTTTAATAAAAATTATCAAAAATTAAATTGAGCTCGTAAAATACTTATAAAGCTATATCAACTAATTATTTAATTGATAAGCAACTAAACTGATGTGTATTGGCTATTTATTGGAAAGGTACACAGGCATTGGAAAGGTCCTTATTGGCATGATTGATTACTATGTAATTATTTATAGCACAGTTCGGTAAAGGTGAATAGCATCAATATCACAATCAAAATATATAGCTTGAACCTAAAATCGTAAAATACGCTGATAAACGTTTTCAAGTTCACTCGAGAATAACAATATATTAATTTATTTACGTTGCATTTTAAAGAACTGAAAGAAAGCTATTGAATGGTTCGAAGCATAAAAACGATACCGTCCACAGTATTTCAGATTAATTTTTTTTTGTGTAGGACTCCCACTTCGCGGCAGATTTCCAGCAGTCCAGGAAACTGAGCGAAGAAGTGTCTCTTCGGCCCGGCGATCACATTACTGTTGGTGAGCAATTTGATTTATTTTAATAGACGAGACACGATCGTTCTTTACAGGTTATATAGAGCAACATTTAATTGAAACTTGCATGCTTAACGAATTAAGATTTGTTTTTAAGTGTGCTAACAGATATTAGAATGAAGAAATGTGTATACCTTATGACATCTTAACGCACAATTTCAAATGAAATGACTGAAACTGATTTTATGATTTATATAAATTATAGAAATCCTCAGAGCACATTTAATTTCCGTTATCGACATATATAAACCCATTATTGGTAAAATTCCTTGCAAATTCGAAGTTTCTTTTTAAATTAACCACATTCTACCGCTCCGTTGTTCTCGCGAATACGCTAGAATTATTCCGGATATCAACAGATTTTATTCCGACATTAACAAAAATCTGGGCAGAATGCGACTACCAGTCAACAGATCGCGACACCGCTACGTTTTCTGGCTGGGAGGCAAAGGACGAAATGTGCCAAGCATTCATCAGTTACTACCCAAGAGTTGACTTGGCCTTATGTAGGTCCACTCCTACCGTCAACACGATGAGGGACGCTCTCGAAATGCCGTATATACCCAGGTGCTCATCAAACGGCTAGAATTATTTATGGCTCCGTGTGAATGTTTATGATTCCGTACCAAAGAATGTTTATGGTTCTGTACCAAATTCGTTTATGGTTCCAGTATCAACTTAGAAAGTTTATGGTTCCGTACCAAATTCGTTTATGGTTCCATACCAATTTAGAATGTTTATGGTTCCGAACCAAATTCGTTTGAGTTTCGCAAGCGGTCAATTCTGACATGTTTATATATACAGTGGGGGGAAATAAATATTCGTACACTTGAAAAATCGTATTTTAATGTATGTAAGTACACAAACTGAACAGGAGAAGTGATTTATATTATGTATAGAGGCGCATTATATTAAAAAATAGCATCAATAGAAATTAAATCTCAATGCAACAAAAATTAATGCAACATGTTAACTTCTTCGGGTCAAAAAAGTATTCGTACAAAACAACTTTTGACTAATATTTCACACCAGAACATTCCAGAATGTACTAGAAACATGTAGCACGTTCCAGTAATGTAATCAGTAACCATAGTTAACGTATTTTGCAACTACCAGATCATTCTGCAACTGCCCGTAGTACAAGAAGGTCTCAAAAATGGCTAAAGGTAAAGAACTAACAAGATCCCCAAAACAACTATTTCTATCGCGTTGGAAGGAAGGAGAAAGTTATAGGAAGATTGCTAGCCACTTGAATGTTCCTTTTAGTACAGTTGCTTCGTTCATTGGACGCTTCAAGACCCGTGACAGCGTTGAAAACCAAAGACGATCAGGTGCTCCTAGGAAGATTTCTGCACGATCTGCTAGATTATTGGGACGAAAAATCCAAGAAAATCCACAGATTACTCGAGGAGAGTTGCAAAGTCACCTGAGTGCCTCAGGAATTCAAGTAACCAAACAAACGATAAGCAATGAACTTCACAGAAACGAATTAAAATCACGCACCCCAAGAAAGACCCCACTCCTAATGAAACGACATCGAGATGCCAGGCTGAAATTCGTCAAGGAGCATAAGGACAAAGACTATGCTTTTTGGGAAAAGGTTCTTTGGACGGACGAAACAAAAATTGAGCTTTTCGGTCGAAATTATCGTCACCATGTGTGGAGGAAAGACGGTGAAGCCTACCTTCCAAAGAACACTGTGCCTACTGTAAAGTTTGGTGGTGGCAACATCATGATCTGGGGCTGTTTCTCCGCAAAAGGTGTTGGTAACATATCACTTATAGATGGTAGGATGAATGCTGCAAACTACCAGAGCATCCTGGAAAATAATTTGACGACTTCTGTTGAGAAACTAGAGCTACCTGGTGGTTGGATTTTCCAGCAGGATAACGATCCTAAGCATACTGCAAGATCCACAAAGAAATGGTTCGCTGATAGAAATGTACACGTTATGGAATGGCCAAGCCAGTCGCCGGACTTAAATCCGATTGAAAATTTGTGGCGGTATTTGAAGATTCAAATTAAGAAAAGGTCCCCAACAAACATTGAGAATCTTAAGGTGGTGTGCCAAGAAGAATGGTATAAAATACCAGTCAGCATCTGCAAATCATTGGTCGAGACGTATAGAAATAGTCTGGTATCTGTTGAGCTGAATAAAGGGTATTCAACCAAGTATTAAATTAAAATAATGCGGATTTATTGTTTTGTACGAATACTTTTTTCACCCGAAAAGTGAACATGTTGCATTGTTTTTTGTTGCATTGAGATTTAATTTCTTTTGATAGTATTTTTGAATACTATGCGTCTCTATACATAATTTAAATCACTTTTTCTGTTAAGTTTGTGTACTTACATACATTAAAATACGATTTTTCAAGTGTACGAATATTTATTTCCCCCACTGTACCTAGTTTGTGATCACATTGCTGTGATTTAAATATGATCATAATGTGTAAAGGCATATTTGAATAACACGTTTAGAGAACAGCGCCCAAATAGCAAATAAGTGTATTCTGAAGATATTAGTATAAAATCGATCTGGTAAAATAATAAGGTCTAATTATCAATTCATGTAACAAGCACTATTGTTAAAAACGCAGATTATCATAATTGCGATGTTGTTTCACATTCATCAGAATTTTTTGTAATATATCGTGCAATACTTGAAAAATTAGAACCCGAGCCATTTGACTGATCCATGATAAACGAATTCTATTCCATCAAGTAGCAGCAGCAATGCAACTTAAACTGCCATGTACATGCATTTATTGAAGTGTTAGAAATTGTGCATACGCATTCAATAGGAATGCGAAAAATGATTGTTAATAAACCTAGGACTATTTATTCAGTGGCCAATTGGAACAATAAAAAAGTTATATTCTACCATACGAATGTCTGAAATATATCTTCCAAACTCAAGAGCAGCCATAGTTCTATTAATTAATAACATTTTTATGCTAAAAACTTGAATGAGATTGCAACGCGATAAGTAAACGATTCGACTAATAACATGATTATTCATATCTTTGAATCGGTTATTTTCAGCGGCCTGAGGTGACATTATGTATGAACTATTAACATTTCATCGACTTTTTCTCATTCAATAAACACTCTAATTGAAAAATGCAGAACTAATTACCTTACTCTAGCTTCAAATTTTCCTGCAATTTACAAAGTTTCAAGTAAATCTAATGATTGATATTCTGATACCCTGATAACTTCTACCTTATTTTCATTAGACCAGGATGGGCAATTACAACAACAATAATAAAATTCAAATTTCAATTGACAGAATAAATCACTATACAAAGTTCCAATTAAATTTCATAATTTTCTAATACGAATGTATATTTTGCAGCGACGTTGATCTATCGGAATACGTGTTCTGTATGAAGCTGCTCAACGGCCAGCACTATCAGCCTTCTGTCAACGCCATCGACTGGAACGCAAGAGACAAGCGCAGGACCAACCAAATCATGGCGCAGGGCGAACATTTCATCAAGTGTTTAACGCACGGTCGAGTCGCGATGAATGTAAGTGACTAGAGAGTGAACTTTTCATTTTGTGTTTAACGCTCCTCCAAGTCGCAATCGAAGTTACTCGGGAGTGAACTTTCATAAAGTGTTTAACGCACGGCCGAGTCGTAATGAAAGTAAGTTCCTAAGGAGTGAACATTTCATAAAGTGTTTAACGCACGGCCGAGTCGCAATGAATGTAAGTTACTAAGGAGTGAACTTTCATAAAGTATTTAACGCACGGCCGAGTCGCAATGGAAGTAAGTTACTAGGGAGTGAACTTTCATAAAGTTTTTAACGCACGGCAGAGTCGCAATGAAGTGAACATTTCGTCAAGTGTTTAACGCTAGGCCGGGTCGCAATGAAAGTAAGTTCTAAGGAGTGAACTTTCATAAAGTGTTTAACGCTAGGCCGGGTCGCAATGAATGTAAGTTACTAAGGAGTGAACTTTCATAAAGTGTTTAACGCTAGGCCGGGTCGCAATGAAAGTAAGTTCCTAAGTCGCGAACATTTCATCAAGTGTTAAATGCGAGGCCGAGTCGCATTTGAAGTTAGTTCCTACAAGGGCGAAATTTTCATAAACTGTTTTACGCACGGCAGAGTCGCAATGCAAATAAGTTACTAGGGGACGTGCAATCATAAATAGTTCCGAGTATGTCACTCCGTCAGCCAATTACTAACGGCTTTTCAAGCTAAACTCACTAATCGCAGGAGAGAAATCGGCCGTTACGTGTACTAAGCGCGATATGTGCACAGGAGCGAGTTTTGAAAGTTCGGCATCAGACGAATTTATTGAGCCTCAAAGGTACGCCGGGGACTAAATGTGTTCAAGGTTCTGGAAGTTTACGAGGGGGGAACTAACGCAAAAACGTCGGTGATAGAAGGAGAATGTGATCAAAAGATAAAAATATATTTAGATTTCGGTAGTCCGCAAAACAGCAACGCTCTGGAAAGAAGATTAAATTAGTTAACTAATGATTTGGTTCGTTAGAAGTCATATAATAAAAAACATGAATTAATCGAGGTAACTATACAGTAATCCATATACCGAATCAACATATGCTTTTCTCTATGATAATTTTATTTAAAGGTATCAACATAAAATAATCTTGCAAATTAATTCATAAATATCTGATAAATTGGTAAACAATTTGAAAACAATTTTTAATAACGAATAATTTTTTTTTAGCTGGATCACAACACCACGCGGTATCCAGGGAATGCATCTCCTTTCCAGCAACGACCGCTGCATAACCAGTGCCTTGGAATGCCGGACAGCGATTTCTACGCGGAGCACAGCCATCATCATGAACATGATCACCATGACGAGGGCAATCATGGTCAACATGATCATGGTCAACATGATCATGGTCAACATGATCATGGTCAACATGATCATGGCCAACATGATCATGATCAACATGATCATGATCAACATGATCATGATCAACATGATCATGGTCAACATGATCATGGTCAACATGATCATGGTCAACATGATCATGGTCAACATGATCATCCCGATCATCATGATCAGAGGGTTCAGAACGGATTTCAAGATCATGCAGACGATGAAGAATCTAACGAGCGTCACTCAGGAGACCACGAACATAGTTCTCATGAACATCATCATTCTGGCGATAGTGAAAATGACGACCATGCCCATCACCCTGAACATGATCATCCTGATCATAATGATGACAGTGAAGATGAACAAGACATGTTAGACTATGACTATGAAGAACAAGATAGCTCAAGATCAACGGAACTTAAGGTTCTATCATTCTGTACCATTCTTGTACCACTTACATTAATGGTGTTCATAAATTCATAAATATATTTCAAGCATAATATAGGAAGATGGTATTGTTAAACCTGATGAAAATTATGATTTACTTAGAAATAAATTCAATTGTAATTGCAGTTGGGCACGTATCTTTCACGTATATTTAGTTATGAATTTCTTTGTTACATAGAAAGTTGTTTCGAAATTGTACAGGGTAGACTAAATATTTTATCCGCGAAAAAGGACACGGACACGAACGATTTTTACATAATTATAAAGTATATATTATTTTCATGAATTATGCATAATAGGAGTAAAATAAACGATGATTGACACATTCGATTTTCATTCGTAGTACAGTTTGAGGTAGGATGAAGTTTGTGAAGACAAATTATTTATACTCGTACTGTAAACAATATTTGACTAATAAAATGAGCAAATCCTTCCAATCTTGGAAATAATGTTGCTCATCTATGAAAATCAGGAAATAACCATTATATTTTTAAACTAAAAAACTCTAAGTGGATCATTCGAAATGAGCTGAAATTAATTAAGTTATACCAAGATACATTTGACTTTCACTGTGTTTGATGGTCGTTATAGTTATTTAATTTTGAATGCTAAATTTATCTAGAAAAGTTAGATGGCACAGCTAGTAATGTTCAGTAAAAGTTTACTATATGTGGACCGAAGAAACGCAACACTAGATGAAGTAAAATAAGCGTCATGTAAATGAAAAATTTAGCATATTGTGATATTGAGATTCAATATTGCATTATATTGAAAAAGAATGATGCTTTCAAAAAAGGCATTTGAAAATCAAAACGAAGCGTTGACAATTGCTGTATAGGATCAGCAACATGAGCTCGAGTAAATCTTACCGCTGCAAGAATCTACAATCGGGATTGTGGGCATTTGAGGGTTCGAGGAGATTTGGCCAATATCACATTGAAGAAAAAATGGATGAGAGTGCCGATATAAGAGGTTACCAAGAGACTTTCAAAAGCTATTGACACTTCGGCGCGCACGCTCGTCAATCTAAATCAATAAACACAAGACAATATTTTCTAAATATAAATCTTGGGATTAAATTCTGTGAAATTCAGGTGTCGATGAAATTTGGATGATGAAAATTTACAATGCAACGAAATGAATGAGGATACCGCCATGGGTTACTATGAGACATTGGCAATAGCTTCCGACGTTGAGGCATGCACGCAAGTCAATCTAGCTAGCGAGGGAGGTGGCAGCGAGAGGGTAGCTGCCTACCTACAAACATTCAGTCAGTACATCTGGCTAGGTGCCACGCTTAGCACAACCCTCCTCTACTCTCCTCTTCATGTCGTGCTTAACCAACATGACGACGATAGCTTCCGTTGCAATGAACACCTGACTCCGAACACAGTTTCGTGCAACGCTCAACCAGATACCGTCAAAAATTTCAAATGTAAATAGAGTTTTATGATGAAACCGCGCTTCGGTAAGAAGCGTGAACTAATTATGGACTGCCGTGGCGATTTTCGTGCATGTGTTGAAGCAGTGATAATGAGGCATATCGGTCATAGCTGCCCGAGGTCTTCGCTCAAAGGGCGTCCGTGAGCAATGAATGTGCACAAGCGAACCGGGACTGGCTATATATGCAGCATTCATCTTTACTTTTCAGTGAATGCGACGCTAGTGAGTTGGTGAATCAAGATCAGTGAATGCGACGCTAGTGAGTTGGTGAATCAAGATCAGTGAATGCGGCACCGGATAGTTGGTGAATCAAGATCAGCGAATGCGACGCTAGTGAGTTGGTGAATAAAGATAATTGGTGAATAAAGAGGAATGCGTCTCGAATTGATAACAGTTACTAAACTACGTTTTTAGTTTACACTAGCAATTGCGTTGATTAATACTGCACTAATCAAAGTGTAGAATAAAAATAAAAACTTTAAAATCTTATCAAATTCGCGAATAGGTGAGTTCACCTTTAAAAGAAATCAACCATGACAATATACGACGAGCCAAGTGAGTGTTGTGGTTGTGGTTGGAATGCCTATTTGCTAAGGCCAGAAACTTTTGTTCCTATCTTCTATTTTCAGTGCGTGCAGTAATTGATTCAGATTAAGGGAGAAAATCCTTGATTGCATTGGGCATTCCCCTCGTACGGCACCTGATATGACTTCATTTTGGATCTCGATAGTGATCAGTCGATGACTTGAGTCGATATGCTGGCGAACTGGCGTAATTTGACTGGAACCTTCACCTCCTTTACCTATTGTTTCTACTCAACCTGCCCCAGCCCAACACCAGTCGTTGAAACGTTATCCGGCACCACCTTGCGTGGGTATCTTTACTACCACCTGCACTGGAAGAGAATAACCATTGACATAAGAAGAACTACGGATCCGCACAGCCGGTCTAAAGTGTCGTGATTAAAAAGGAAAATTCTCGCAAGTTTTAAGTTAAGTTAAATGTGGAAGACATAATTTAAGTTGCGAATCACACACTCGATGTCTTTTAATTGTGGTTTGCAGAACGATTGTACGTTCATAAAGTCCTTTTATTAATTCCAGTTTTGGTGTTCGGAAGCACCAAAACGATCTCTGAAGAAGAGTTGGTTGGAATTGCTTCTTTTGAAGTTTGTTTGGCGAATGTACACGTTGCTTGTAACGTGTGAAGGAACTTTTTCTAGTTCCTTCTTGGTTGGAAGTCATTCGTTCCAAATATTTTTAGCTGTCTTTGGACCATTCTCGTCGTCAGTATTTTGTATATATGGAATTTTTTAACTACATTGAGTTTCTTACGAAAGCGCGGATACAATTAAGGAAATAAACATAAAAATACAAAGTTCATTTTCAACACAAAGTGTAGCGAAATGCAATAACAATTCGCTGTGGCATCTTCGTCATTCCGTCCTCGCGCAAGTGCCCCAATATTTAAATCTAAATTCAAATTAAACTGTTAAACTGTTATAAATGATAGCTCTACAATAACTCTTCGTTATTTTTAAATACAACTTTTGGTAAATCGTGAAGCACGAAAATCGTCAAGTGGAGATCGCGTTCGAGACCACCAGTAGAAGAACATTCCAGGCGAGAGTGGATCAATCAAGTTTACAATAATAATCCGAGATAAAAATTACTACGAATAACCGAAAATAATATGCTTGTAAAGGATTCGACAGTTTGATAAAAGTTATGCTCAGGAGAAGAAGAGGACAAAAAAGTTTAGAAAATGGACGCCTAAGTTTATTTATTTACTTTGAGATCTCAATATCTCAATCATCACTTTGAAACAGTCAATCGTTTTCTAGCGTTTCACCGAACGCGAAACTCACTCGGAGGGATTTACTTGAAGTATTTATCGTCCACCTTATTCCATACTTCGAAATCGTCAAGATGATGTTCACTGGAGGAGCAACTAAGAAAAAAACGCAAAGCCAGAGTACTAGCAGCAGCAGCAACAGCAACAGCGGCCATAGGCGAACACCCCACGACAGATACATGGTCGACAGACAGCGATACTGCAGCTACGAGGTTGGTAGTTACATTAAATATAAATAAAAATGATCATCAAATTCAAATATCAAAATATGACAATAAATATATCGAGAAAACATACAGCAACAATGGAGGATGCTCTTATGCAACTGCTAAAAGTAGAAAATTGATTTCGAAATTTGATTCTATAATGCCTCCTTATAACATTTCGAATTGATTTTACAAATCGTATATGATTCACGTGTGGAAATTTTTGGAAATGGTAACAATTCATAACAAATCATTGATTCTGCTTTGATCAGTTCACAATATTATAGAATATCAATGCATAGCATTTAAATCGTTGAAATCGGAGAGCTGGAACTCCATCAGCGAAATGGCATTGACTTGAAAAAATAATTTTGTCCATATCCAACACACAGGAAATGAACTGAATAAATACTTGGTGGAGATAAAGGCATGCATCACCCATTTATATTATATGATATACGGTTGCGAATAGTAAATGAAATTAAATGAATAAAAGTAATGAACGAGAAAAAATTACACTTCTCCGTTTTTTACGTCTAAAAAATCAAAGTTTTTTTAAAGACTGCTGTCTTGGTGCGATTTTCAAACCAAAGGTAATGAAAACACATGTTTATTAGAAAAATTGGCATTTCTCAATTTGAAATAATAGTATCAAAATGAAGCTAATATAAAGATAAAATATTATGTTCATTGTTACATTATATCGCAGGCAATCAGATTTTACTCATGCAAAAACTGTCTTTTATTTTGTCACTTGCATTTCATTATTCAACAGGCTTTCGGGTTAAAATGGCTCGAAAAATGCAAGTACGTACTTAAAAAAAGATACTTCAATTATTTAAATAAAAATAATAAATTTGTCTTTCTCGATTGTATATTTCATGATATTAATGAAGGTAAAAAATTGGCATTAAATTAACGCATGCATAAACTTATCTCTGTAATTTGGAGTTATATCAGTAGCGAACTTTAATAATGTTCCGAATGAAATGCGCTATATTATGATGAACATTCAAGGCATTGGTCTCAATCTGTTTTCGCGCATGTGAATCGCAGATTTCATCCATTGATAAATCGTGATGATAAATTGTTAGTTTAAAAAATGGAGAAAAATATGAATCTACAGCAAAAAAGTAACAAACCGATGAGGAACATTCAATAATTTTGATTCTGCTGTTCTGACGATATTAATAAATAATAAACGAACGGATGTTCCTACAGTTATAATTTAACTATGTGTGAATTATAACATCGATAATATGAATCACTGCACGCAGACAAATATTAAAGAATATAAGGATAGAAAATATAGCCAATTGTCCTTCCACCGCTCTCGATATTGAAGGGCTTAATTAAATAACATCAAATAATGAATTTCTTTGCAAATACAAGTAAAAAGTTCTTCTCATTTCAAGTCAATCATAACCATCCTGAGGTCAACGCTTCAAGATTTTATCGTGTTTTCTGCTGACCTAAGAATTTTCAACTTGAAAGCTTTTATAGTCAATTAGTGCCGCAGGTTCAAATGGTCATCTGGTCATTAGTTTTCAACAACTCGAACGAGATCCGCTGATAGTAAGATATCCTATGACCAAAAATTACCCCATGACCGTGCATAATTTAACGATCACAAGATATCTTAGGACCATGAATTATCCCATGGTCGTGCATAATTTGACGATCGGGTCATCTAATGATCGAGCATAATTTGACGATCGGGTCATCTGATGATCGTGCATAATTTGACGATCGGGTCATCTGATGATCGAGCATAATTTAACGATCGGGTCATCTGATGATCGAGCATAATTTGACGATCGGGTCATCTGATCTGATGATCGAGCATAATTTAACGATCGGGTCATCTGATAATCGAGTATAATTTAACGATCGGGTCATCTGATGATCGAGCATAATTTAACGATCAGGTTATTCTATGATCATACGTTATTCGATGATCGGATGTTATTAGCTGATGGTACATAAGATGATGATCGGGAACGTTTCGTCATAGTAAGCAATTTGATTATCGTATGTAGTGTGTATAATCCGAATTGATCTGATGTTCGTAAGTAATCTGATGACTGTAATTAAGCTGATTAGCCGTTAAATTTTCCTAAATATTAGTTGATTCAATCGTTTTTCACTACACTTTATATTAGCTGGAACAGCAATCAACAGTTCAACACGGATGACTATCTCGCATGCCAAGGACGCTCATGCATCTCACAAATGGACTTGTTCTATCGAAAATAAAAACTAAAACATAATTGAAGGAGCTAAGGTATAAATATAATAATAGCATAAACAAGAATATAAATAACAATTTAGATACTTTTTAGGTATAAACATATTAGTTATATTAATATTATTATTAATATACAAATATTATATACAACATATACTTGTATATTTGCAAAATTTTGTATATTATAATACAAATGTCATTAGTGTTAATAATAATAATAATAATAATAATAATAATGATAATAATAATAATTATAGTAACATATTAAAAGGTATTCGCCATTTTCTATCAGCTTTAGCTTTTACTCTGGCATTTTCTATGCAGCAGGTGAGCTTTGTACGCGTCACTTCAGCTTGACCCGCGCATCGTTTACCTAGCATTTTTTGTCACGTCACAACGTCACCTGAAATAAAGATTGCAAACAAAGACGAAGAAGGAATTATGTTATTACGTATTAAAAGAAGATTGCAAACAAAGACGAAGAAGGAATTATGTTATTACGTATTAAAAGAAGATTTGCAAACAAAGACGAAGAAGGAATTATATTATTACGTATTAAAAGAAGATTGCAAACAAAGACGAAGAAGGAATCGTATTATTACGTATTAAAAGAAGATTGCAAACAAAGACGAAGAAGGAATTGTATTAAAATTAAGAGAAGATATGTGCGAAAATTTGACTTTCAAGCATTGATCGTCATGAGTGAATTCCATTAGGAATTTTTAGTACTTAAGACGATCGTACAAAGTATTAAAAATGATTATGTGATGAAATATTTGTAGAATTTTTGCTCATACAGACTATTTGTTCATAGCCTATATATATAACGTAATAAATATATACAAAATTCACGAAAATGAAGCTCATTTTCAGAATTATTCGAATGATATGTGAAGAATTAATACCGGCAAATAAAATTACGAACTGAAAATTAAAATCTGGTACCAGTTCATCATTAGATAGAAACATCATAAGGACAGGTTATAAAGAAACCAAACAGGAAATAAACAGTAAATTTCTGAAAAACTCGGTCAGTAATGCAGAGAAAAGCACGTTTCACCATAACAGGATAATTGACAGCCTGGTGAATCACGAGACGGGTAATGCTTCTAAGTTGCCCTGACAATGCTTCTAAGTTGCCCTGACAATGCTTCTAAGTTGCCCTGACAATGCTTCTAAGTTGCCCTGACAATGCTTCTAAGTTTCCCTGACAATGCTTCTAAGTTGCCCTGACAATGCCTTTAAGTCGCTCTGATAATGCTTCTGAATTTCCCGAGCAATGATTCTAGGTTACCCTGACAATGGCTTGAAGATCCATTGGAATGGCTCTAATTTGCCCTGTCAAGTTGTAAAGTTGCTATAGCTCTGAGCTCATCCGACAATGGCTCCAAGTTGTTCCAATGTTGGCACACAGTTGCTATCTCAATGTCTCCAAGGTTGCCTGTCAATAGCTTCAAGTTTTCCTGTAAATGGCTCTAAGTTGTCCCGTCATTGGCTCTAAGTTGCTCTGAGTCTTGCCAGTAACAAAATTATCCCCACAATGATTCAAAGTTTAGCTGCGGTGGCTCTTACATGTTATTTCAGCCATAGAACTGGATGAAAATGAAATCACTTATCTATAACATTTTAAACAATTTTTAAACAATTCTTTGTAATTTTTTTTTCTCTGTAGTATTAAAGTAAGAGATTGTCTTATTAGGTGATGCATGGTATTTTGAAACAAACTTCCGACCGAAGTTATGCACAAACATTTAATTGTAATTACAAATTTGTTTTTAGCTGGTCTTCTGATATTATATACCATATATTATACCAAATAGCTGGTCTTCTGATCTAAGATAGAAGACAGTTTAACCACTATAGGAAACAGCTATAGGATTGAGTGATTTTACATCAGCTTGCTCAGCTGAGGGCAGGTGTACGTTAAACCTGGCAAATTGTTTGAGACAAACGGTCTGATCGTCGGTCAATTTAGACGACGCCGGTCATTAACTTTGGACATCCACTTACACGGCTACACTGATGTCACCGCCTTCGTCGTCCACCGACCCTCAGGCATTGCCCTACCACCGGTATTCGCAAAATCGCCGAAAAACGGTCTGAGGTGTCGGCCGCTGCGTGAAATTCAACGGTATCGCAGTTTTTAGCGAATTTTCTCATTTATAGATAAAATACACTATTGTGCTCGTCATGTCCGTCTGTCTAACCGTCCGTCTGTCTGCCCGTCCGTGACTTCATGTTTTCGTCGACGAGAAAATTGGCTCTCTGTAATTCACTGCAGTGAGTACCGAGTAATATTTTTTTTAATTGTGGTTTAGGTTTCATATGTTGAAATCGAACTTGACAAAACCGGCGACTCAGTTTAATTTCACTGGTAAGTCTGCCACTAGAACGCCAGTCAGACCGTTACGGCGTTTTTCCTAACAGTGCACCGGTGACGGGGTATGCCTGAGGGATGGTGGATGACGAAGGTGGTGCATCAGTGTTGCCTGAACAGAGTATCTCACCTGGGGCCATACTTTCAAAACTCGCTAAGTGAACGTAAGTACTTACGCTCTATTTTCTTGTCTATGATTGGTGAATTTTGTTTGAAAGGCTGTCAATGTCTGGCTGATGAACTTCCGATCTCTTAACTTTTTTTTGAAAGCATAGGCCCTGAACAGAGCAAAGAAAACGAGTCATACGGGAGAGAGAAAGAACACGGCTGGTCTGAGATTATTTTGAACGCTTAAACGCCGTGTTGACCCAATAATAGAATCTTCTATGTCTGACTTCAGTAAATGGACCACCCAAGCCAGACAAACTAAGACGTATTGCTTTAAACTCAAATCTTTAAAGAGTAAAAACAAGACGCAGCCGTAAATCTTTTACACTGGCTACGAAGGTCAGCTTGCGGGGATATAAAGTAACAAAGTAAAGAGCACACAAAGGTGACATATCATTCGAATCAGAATTGGAATTAAATATAAAATATAAAATAAGAATTCCACCTAATTCAATTGTCATTGATGATAAAAATAATAGGTTAAATTTTCACGTCTGTGACAGGAAACCCAGGCATTCATTTAGAACGTATTATTTCACCACAAAGGTACTTTTTTTTGTGGCAGATAAAGCCGAGAATGCTTGCCATGTGAAGGATATGGAAACATCATCAATAGCCAATTGACGGATTTCGATCGAACAGCATATAATTGTTCATAACTTTATTCAAATTAGAAACTTTTGCTTGACTCATCAATGAACGTAGTGGACATTTATCAAAGTCATTAGAGAACTTATTCTAATTTCAAAGAAGCCAAACTTAAAATCTATGCTTCGACGGAATTTCAAGTCAGAAAAGTTTTTAGGACGTTGGTTTTTCGTTCGCATGTTTATGAAGTCGTTTTTCACTACACGTGGTTGGTGCATAATAACATGAGGCGTCCCGAGGTGTCACTGGGCGCTACAGAGATGAGCCTTTGTTCTTACGACGTCGTAAGTCGTTATTAACGTCACTCTTAGGGAGCCAAACTTCACCTAGAGAATGTCACTTATTTAACGACCAAAATTAAGCCTACTTTACTGACAGGTGAGCCTACTTCAGTATGAATTCAGTAGTCAGTTCAGTACTTCAGTATGAATATATTGAGTGGCCTGTTCAAGAAAAATCAAATTACAAATTTACTTTGATATGATTTACAAATTAACTTTACTTCATAATCTCAAAGTAAAGTAACACCTCATAGTTAAAACACTCTCATACTATTTAATTTCCATGCGTGACTGTTGATCATACATTTTACATAGTGTTTATTCATTTCATTCAAACTTCAGAAGATTACATTATTCATAAGAAAATAATTTCTTAATGGTACTAATTTCATTATTAGGTCAAACATTGCAGTATTTATCCATGACAACATTTCAAGAGTTAATACATGCATATTGTTTCTATAATTGTTTGAATTTTTTTTTATTAAATGAATTTTTCATGTATCACGGATTCTCTATGTATAATGTATTTTTTACGTAAAACGTATTAGACAATTTAAATATAAATTTCTTTTATTTGAAAATCAGCAGCTCTAAAATACTTTGTAGGCCTTGATATATACTTCGTATATATATCATATACTTCGTATATATTGATATATACTTCGTATATATCAAGGGAGTTCACAACAAAACGACTTGCGTATGCGTTATATGACTGACGCAATTATAACCCGCCATGATCTTTCAAAGCGTTGACTTTTTGTCATACGTCTGCGATGATGAATGGTTCAGCAGCTGCAACTGAAACTTCGATTTAATTAAACAGCTATAAGTATGCGCGCAGACGCAGCTATGCGAACGACTTTAATGATTCGTGCAGATGTAACTATGCGTGCAGATGTAACTATGCATGCAGCAGCAGTAAGATGATCGTCTGATTTACTGCAGTTGTCGTTCAACGAAAGCTACACATAAATGGAAGAAAAAAATGTAAATGATATTCACTGCAGCTGTTGCGGTTATATCCATTTAAAAATAATGGTAGATTTTCACTGCTGTGGCAGATATGAATTATAAGTTGTCATTGATGCACTTGCAGTTGATATTATTAATTTTTGCAATAAAATAAATAGGAACATTATCTAGATTTATATAAATGGGAACTAGACAAGTAGGTTCTGCACTAAGTTTCAACAAACTAGCAACACGCCTGTGAGTTTAGCCGAATCACCAAAATTTTGTCGGAAATTATGTGCATGGTTCAACGTCCTTATAAAAATATAGATATTTTTGCCCCCAATATCGTCGATAAATTCAAATTCTATAATTCATTTAGCAGGTAAAAAGTGATAGATCGATTAAAATCTAATTAATTTATCCCACGGATAATCCCTAGGCTCAGACAAAATTTCGACACAAGGGCTTTATAAGGAATTTTCCATGATCTTCGGACAACACATATAGTTGTTTCCGTAAGTCTAGTGCAGGATATTATAAATGAATCAAACAATTAAAACATTTCGATGCAATATGTTGGTGCAGAATTCCATAATCTAAATATTCAGTCAAAGGTATCTGCTCAGTTTCAGACGATGATTTATTCGCTCCTTAGGCAGATTTGAACCGATAGCAGGGTGTGAGATGTTAAGTAAAACTTAGAACTAAGAAAGAAGGCAACTGAAGGTCAAAACAAAAATGTTAAAGAAAACATATAAATATGGGATATTGTTATTACCTACACCACAAGTGGAAATATATAATGACTTTTCGGTATTATTTGAAACGATGTAAAGATTTAAATTAAGATCACCGAAAGCTAAATCAAGAGATCCAACACGATCTCCTACCCTATTTAAAGAGCATAATCTAGTGCGCTAACATGATGTCTTCTTTAATATACCGTAAACAATCACACTTCTTTACTTGGTACCACGAGTGCCAGAACCTCGTCCACAATATAAATCAACTTGATGAATTTTGCGAGTATCGCGAAAAATATTCATTAAAGCTACGGCCTGATAAACTGCCGTCGAGGCTAAATTGTATGATCGTGTTTGCTTATAATATAAAATTCCACCCATAGCAAGCAGAGGGGCTTTTTGCAGCGCATGACTCATCACCAGTAAAAGATGCCCATTGAATAATAATAACAATAATGACCAAATTGTACTGTTAATTGTGTTGAAATGGTCTTAGAATTTAAAACAGAGAATTGCATCTGTCCCAGATTTATTATAGCTTAATCAGATGTTCTTAAGATATCTCAGCAAGCCTCGCCCGACGAAGAGCTAACAGGTGCTAGCATTATGAGTTACTTGAGGTCTCTGGCGTCAGTCGAGATGATCTAGCAATGCTCCAAGCAATCGACCGAGCTTACGGGTTCTTAAATTTTATTTTATTATAAAGATTTCGATTAACTCTCAATTGTAAGAAAATTTTAAATTATTCATAGGAAAAGTATCTTTGACAATTACAGCGAGAAAAATTTACAGAAATATATTTTAAGCTTAAACACTTATATTCATTAGGAACAATTAAGACTCTACATTCCAATGAGCTAGCATGCACTTTTTATTTAAAATTTAAATTAGATTGAAATGTTTGAAGTATTGAGTTATCTGATAAATCATCAACAAGCCTGAATTAAGAAGAAATTTACTGCGTTGAATCTGAAGATTTGCCGAATAAGGGTTACGTAATTGTGGATCTAAATTTGCGAATTTTTTCAGGAAATTTAGATAAGCTGCTCAGGCTCTACGTTAGTGTATGTAATTATCAACTAAAGTCTTAATACACTGCAGTTAACTATTTTTTTACCACAAAAGTTCATGAACGCAAAATATAACACTTTTTATTAACGGTGCTTCCAGAAATTGGCCGAAGCCTCAATCGTTAATAAATTTATATGTCGTGAATAATTGAAACCTAAAATTTCCATCGTTTAACATGTTCAGAAAATAACGAGAAATTTGAGTGTAATTTTGTATGAAAGGGTGAGAGAAATAGAGAAAGTGAATACGCCGTACAAGAAGTGCATATCTTTAACATCAACACAAGTAATGAGCACAATAATTTTGTAAATTTAACTGATAAATTTGAGAAATTAGTAGGAATATATCCGAAATAAATACGACATAAAAATTTGACTAAAATATTAGACGACACTTCCAAAGCAGACAAGCGGTAAATGTACACACTGATTGCTCAAGGAAAAATGAATAAAAAACCTAATAATTGTTGTAGATAATTCCAATCACTTTTACACTCAAAAATTGATGACGGAAACTTTAATTAATGTAATTCAAAACAAGTGTTAATGAAAACGTAATTTATGTAAAAGCTAATGAATCATTCGCTGTTGCATTAATTTATGGGAGAATAAGAATAACCTTATTACATTTAATGGTAAAAGAAAACAACATCAAGTACTTTTCCATCAACAGGTTTCGAGACAACGACCAGATCGAAGTGGCCGGCAACTGAACTACCAGATTCGACAGCAAACAGCACAACGAGATGGAGATAACAGTGAGTAAAATTGGTTACTGTAAATTGAAAACAACTGTAACAGATCGTATTTGAATTAAATGTGTTCAAAAAACAAGATATCTCATCACAATGTTGATTTTTTGTTGATGGTACTAATTCCATTGCATATTGTGTCTCGACACACACACACATCAAAAAATTATTAATCAATCTCAAAGTCTCGTACCTATTTCCTCTGTCACTGAAAAATAAGAACTTATAAATTAAGAACTTGAAACTAATTGATGTATTGTCTATGATGTAAAATTGGAAAACTCAAATTATTCCACGTGACTATTTCACTCGTCATCATCACCATTTTTCACGGGATTGAATGATCAATATTGACACATTAATGTTAATTATTGTTTTTGCATAACAGTGAGAGGTTATAGTCTCGATATGGTCAGAAAATGATATGATGCACTTGGATTGTGTTCACGTTCTCGGGTAAATCTGAATATGAACATAAAAAATATAGTTTATTCCGAAATATTTAACCCTCTTCCGCCGAATGTAACTCTCTGGGAACATAACTTTCAACCTAAAATTATACGTAAACTATTGAGTGTAGCAACCTGAGGACGTTTGTACGCAACAGAGAACATGGTAAAGTTTTCGTACGTGGCGGCAACCTTCAGTGCAAGTCATTTTGCCCTCACTAGAACGTATCCTTTTTGGGTGCGCTTGCGTGACAATATGGCTCCGGTTACTCATGTCAGGGTTAGAGGGTGCTCCGGTTACAGGGTTAAGACTTTTTGCGGGGTTGCATACGCAGCAAATTAACACAGGTAGACTTACGCCTGACAGATTAGATTGACTACCGTGTAAGGCGATTATTACAATAACAGGTTAAGATAATAATATTTATATAAATGAAAAAAAACAGGTTTCTAAATCTCGAAATTCCCTGTTCACTCTCAAAGTGCGGTTTATTTTGAATAATGTTTATGTTCATCATTTCATGTACATATGAAAATAGGAAAACTACAAACCAAGTCCAGGGTGTCGAATCCGTAGATTCAAACTATATTTTAATTATATATATATGAAAGAAAACGGGTTGGTTACATCGTCACTAAATCGGCTAAAAATAGAGTATACACCACCATATTATCTCAATATTCCAGCTCTTTTCATACACGGATCATACAATGTTCATTTAAACGCATTCAACATATTTTTTAAATATTCCTGTATTAGTTTTCTGTGAATATGAAGAGGAAGAAAGAAAATTCAGAGCATTTTATGGTAAG
Source organism: Hyalella azteca (assembly GCF_000764305.2). Classification (NCBI taxonomy): domain Eukaryota; kingdom Metazoa; phylum Arthropoda; class Malacostraca; order Amphipoda; family Hyalellidae; genus Hyalella; species Hyalella azteca. The sequence continues at coordinate 134,642 of NW_025943273.1, read as the reverse complement.
CCATTCTATATTCCTCATTCCAATAAGTGCGGAAAAACCATGGAGAAGAAAGTCACTGAAACAAATCGTGCAAGTGGATTAGTCACCAAAGAATCATAAGTAATTGAACAGAAATTAAACTACAAAAGTAATAACTCCACTCAGGAAAACGCCAGAATTTCATGTTTTTTCTCAACGTTTTCCCAAAGTTTCCCAATATTACAAATTTCATTACTGCTTGTGGGAAAACGGATGAAATTATGTCGACATTCAATAATTGACTGAATAAATATTAATTGAATAATTACCAATTTTTTGGTAAAAAGCACGAACACCTGACAGGTCGATATTGCTTTGAATTATCACGATCATACCGGCTGCAAATACGCGTCATGTCTCATATTTTGTATATAAAAATTATCCTGTATATAGTGATCACATGTAGTATTAAATATACCATACATATTCCTAAATTCAAGGTTCTCTAAATATATTTTTTATATATCCTGTTTGCCTGGGGCATGCGTGTTGTGCATAGTGTTCCTATACGTATGGTCGATTCAGTTAGCATTTTAGGTTTCAGTTCGGTGCTGGCTCTTGACTAGAAAAAAAAACAAATATTCGGGAGAAATGTTTTGATTCTGAAGATTCGTTTGACCATGTACAATTGTTTATATATCGTAACCTATTTTCGAAACAAAGGATTTTACTTGCCAGTGATAAATTTTGTGCATTATTAACTTTATTTTACCAAAATTTTACCATTTTATACTATTTGTTTTAACAGAAAGCAATTTTATTAAGGCAGATCGACAAAAAAATCGTGTATTCAAAAACCTTTCCAACGAATAAAAAACCTATTAACGAAAAAACTTTAAATAATAAAATTGTTAAAATCTTCTCCACGAAATAATTGTAAATTTCAGCTCCAACGATCGACGAAGAGGCAGCGTTTCTGAGTGTGTCGGGCATCACGCGCAGACGAGGTGCCATCCGACACCAGAAAGTTCACGAGGTGCAGGGGCACAAGTTCGTGGCGAAGTTCTTCCGGCAGCCAACCTTCTGTGCCTTCTGTGGAGACTTCTTGTGGTAGGTGGTACTGATGGTTGCGTTGACAGTTGACCTTCTGTGCCTTCTGTGGAGACTTCTTGTGGTAGGTGGTACGGATGGTTGCGTTGACAGTTGACCTTCTGTGCCTTCTGTGGAGACTTCTTGTGGTAGGTGGTACGGATGGTTGCGTTGAGGAACTATGAGGAAAGTGTGTTAGTTCTTCAGACAGTTGACTTTCTGTGGAGACTTCTTGTGGTAGGTGGTACTGATGGTTGTGTTGACAGTTGACCTTCTGTGCCTTCTGTGGAGACTTCTTGTGGTAGGTGGTACTGATGGTTGTGTTGACAGTTGACCTTCTGTGCCTTCTGTGGAGACTTCTTGTGGCAGGTGGTACTGATGGTTGTGTTGACAGTTGACCTTCTGTGGAGACTTCTTGTGGTAGTTGGTACGGATGGTTGCGTTGACAGTTGACCTTCTGTGGAGATTTCTTGGGATAGGTGGTACTGATGGTTGCGTTGCCAGCTGACCTTCTGTGCCATCTGTGGAGACTTCTTGTGGTAGGTGGTACTGATGGTTGCGTTGACAGCTGACCTTCTGTGCCTTCTGTGGAGACATCTTGTGGTAGGTGGTACTGATGGTTGCGTTGACAGTTGACCTTCTGCACCTTCTGTGGAGACTTCTTGTGGTACGTGGTACCGTGAGAAAGAATAAGCAGGTCAGTGGGAAATGAATTACTTCATGAGAAATGATTTGGAACAAATTTATTATTGGATGATATTTTACACTATATAATTTGTCGTAGGCACTACGACATTAAACGGATATTTCAATGAGGTAACACGACTTGCGAAACAGGTGGACTGAAAACCCTAAAAGGCAATTGAATGCATTTAATCCTGAAGTCAAATTGGCCGAAATTAAAACCGTGGATCTTCAATTATTACCAGTTCAGTCAAGTCAGTAATTCCTTTGTAACAAATAGATTTGAATATAATGAGTATATTCACAACTGAATTGTAATTTAATTTGGTAAAGTGAGTGTGGGAGAAATCTGAGGAACGATTGCAAATGCGAGTGAGATTTATGACGACAGTCAATTTGATTAATTCATCTTTCGGATAGACGGCCTAAAGGGAGGAACTGCTGATTCATCCAATGTCTATGCAATAACAAGTTATCTAGGTAATATTTCAATCTAAAATATTGCCATTTAAGGCATCCAGTTCAATCACCAGATTTGACTCCACAAGTTTTTGGTATTTCTAACTACTTTGAATTTCAGAAGTCTTATGACTTTTTCTGATCACAAAAGCCTGCAGGGTTATTATATATAAATTCATTTTAACACTAAACAACAATATTGAATTGAGACAGCTTACTTCTGGCATGGCGGGCGTTCGCCTCTATATAATGTTGACCATTCACTGATCTACGTAATCTAATAAAAATATTACTCAGTACTAACTGCAGTGAGTGACTGAGAGCGCATTTTCTCGTCGACGAAAACGTGAAGTCACGGACAGACGGACGGACATGACGAGCAGAATAGCGCCTTTTTCCATAAATGAGAAAATGCGCTAAAAAAAACAGAGATAGAAAAATCCGTAGAAAATTTCCTATGCATCCCAATTCCTTTAAGAAGTAACGATCAGTAAAATAAGTCATATTTTTTACTTTCCGCATTCTTAAATTAACATGGGAGAACTAATTCCTTTCTTTTGTCAAATTTTCTCCATTTTTTTGCAGGGGTTTCGGGAAACAAGGCTACCAGTGTCAAAGTAAGTATACAGAAAATTCAGAAATTGGTCTTTTTCGTCACTTGTCAAAATTATTGCAAAAATGGCTTGAGAGCGTTGAAACTTCCTTAAACGAAAATTTCCAATTTATAGGAAATTTCTATCATACTGCTTAGAGTCTTTTTCCGGTAGCATTTCACAGTAATTCAAATAAATCGCTCATATTTTAAAATTTCTACATTGACGCAAAAGCGTTGATGGATTTTTAGGTCGAAGGAAAATCTCGGTTAACTGAAAAAGTTACCATTAACTCGCATGCTTAGTTCTTTCAATTGAATGGTTCATATTTCTTGAATTTTTCAAAGTGTTGGCTGACTCACGTTGAAATGAAGTAATTGCCAAGCTAGGTTACTGATGAGTGTAGTGGATCAGGTACTCATCTGTATGTGTGACGTCTTAGGTGTGTTGTGTTAGGTGCAAGTCAGGTTAGTGTTGTTATTGGATGAGGAGCTAGTGAATGTGGGATCAAAGGTAGCAGTATGGATGTGTTGTCAGAGGTAAAACTTCATCTCGATCGTTAGGTGAGAGTAATACCTGCTGGTGAAAAATGATAGCTTAATTGGAGTCAGAGTTTCATGATTCCAATAGGATTTACGACTGTGAGAGAACTGTGACTGTGAGAGTACTGTGACTGAGAGAGTATCAATGGTGTAAAAACTATGTTTTTGGTTGACGTATGTAACTTTTTCATGTACAACGTTACATGAACGTCTATGGAAGCGATATCGTATGCACAACTTTGATAGTTTATTCAGAATTGCTTTATGTTTATTATCAGGAGTAGAACTGTGACACAAATATTTGGGTAAAACTATGCTGTGTTTTGTCAAAGGTACAGCAGGACTTGTGCTGCCAACCGTATATCTGCTCAATACAGCTGTTGCCGATGGCATCTAGTGTTTGCTTTCAATTTGTAGCGCCGATGCTTGACTTGGACTGTAGCAATACTACAGCTGTAATGGCAGCAGCCATTACTGGTGCCGCAGCTGATGCTCCTACAGCTGAAGCCGTTACATCTGCTGTTCTAACAGATTCAACAGCTGATGATAGAACGTATTTAGCATATGTTGTTTACGGTTGTGCTAGCCGACTTTATTAATGTAGCTAAAACAACTGCCAAAGCGTCTGCTATCCCAGCTACTGCTTTTGACAGTTCTTGCTGTATTTCCTTTCCATTAATTTACGGTAGTTTATTAGGACGTGTTTTCAGCTCCTAAATCTCGTTATTGTTGAAGATCATGCTTCTGATTTTTTTATCGCATTTTAGCGATGGCCATTACATATGCTGTAAATAAAGGCTCAATAGGCTGGAAAATAAAGAACTGCTAGGCAGAGAAATAATAAAAACGCACGTATAAGAAATAAAAATTCACATTTAACCATAGAAAACTATTTTTCAACGTGATATAATTGTAAATTATTTATAATAAGGAAGTTCAGAAATAATTAAATGAAAGATCTAACTTCCCAAGATTTCAAATATCATTAAAATCAACTCTAATAAGGTGCACAAATTAGAAAAATTTTCGCAAGATAATCATGTTCTACGATGCATATTATAAAATTTGTCAATTATATACATATCACGAATACCGTATACGTTCAACCCAATTCATAAACATAAAAGCAGCTGAAACAAATTCAGTCTACCTGACTATATTTTTTCCATCGGTCGTCACTACTATTTATTGAACCGAAAAAAGACTCACTTTACCGTCGAATTCGAGCCAGTTTGATTGAATCGGAGGTTCGAAATTCAGGATCGAGTCGCCGCGTGGCTGTGGTTAGGGAACGTAAATTGTTTCCTTTGCATAGCGTCGCAGGCAAGTTCGAGGTTTTAAGAGACATTTTAGAGCCTGTTGACATGAAGCCTAAATTCTTAGGACTTGACCGGGAGGGAATGATTTGGTGGCCGGCGCGGATATAGCGAGGTTTAAATAGAAAGAGATCGAAAAAAGTAGAAATGTCAATGGAATTACAGTGTTTTTACTTCATGTTTCCTGTCTCAAATGTAATTGGAATACACCTGAAATTGTCCAGCGCTATGATACAGTATAGTATACCTAAACTATACTTGAAGGGTATACTATACAGTAATACTAATATTAAGTTTGGTGTTTGAAACGCTGTGTATTTCGTTTCAAGCCGCCGCAAATCTTCAAAGAAGAGTAAAAAAAATGTAAAAATCTTTCTTGTGAAGTAATGGTTTGCTAATCGAGGGATGAGATTCAACTATGATTGTCACTGAGTAGTTGTTAAGACTGACTGTAGATCCAGTACCTGAAGGGTATACAGTTGGAATTTTAATATCCTGTTTATTTCCAGTGGTTCGGATCTTGTTCAAGTTTGCGTTTTTACTTTATTTACATTGCATTGACTTTATTATTGACTTTTTAACTTTGCATATTGTGAATTGATTTCAGCGACATGGATTGTCACTGCTATCGCTCATGAAATCAAACACACATTGTGTTTTGGAATTTTTTTAGTCCACCTCGAATGGAAGGGCTGGCGGGCAGACTCTGAGAAATAGATTTAAATTCATTCTCCCTTCTACAACAAGAATCATAGAAATGAAAAAAGAATGGAACGCAACGTTACTTATAATCTAAAATCATGAATGTACTTCATAAATATGATATTATATCCTGGCAGTGCAATAATGATAATAGATTTATGATACAGAAAACTTTGGACAAAACTTTTTCAATAATTTCAATAATATTATGCGAAGGTATCTGTGATCCACTGAATCTGCCTATAAATATTACTTATGAATACTAATTATTAATAGGTAACATTAAACATTATAGACCTACGTAGGTACTACTGATGGGTGTTTTATCATCCAGGAAGCAATTACAAGAAGGCTTGCCTTGAGTACATTGGCAGGTCAAAGTAATTAGCAGACTACTGATTTGTTATAAGTAAATTATACTAATTCGTTAACACTTCACGGTTGCAAGACCTCATTTAATTGGACAGCACACGCTAATTAATCGTCGATCTACGAATAAATAAAATGTTATCACTTATGATTGAAGGCTGAAATTTCATATGATAGACACATTCAGAGTCCAATATTTCCGCTCTGAATATCAAAGTTACTGAAAACAATTTTTTAATTAATGCTAGCTGCTAGCTACACTAATTTCATGAGGTAATAATACATTTTGCTTCACATATGAAATACCTTGACGCTTTCCAGGTATTTTGCAAGTGTTTGCATATTTTATTTCAGAAAAAATTCATGAGTTGGCAGAAAAATGTGAAATGTAATCTGTGAAATGTAATCTGTTTTTTTTTAATAGGATCATTATTACTTTTATTTCCCGATAAAAAATTTCGTTCTTCAAATGCAATTTTGATATTTTAAATGAGCGTGTCATCTCATAATTATGACTATTTATTTATGTGTAGTGAATTGTGTTTTTCAGTGTGCCAGTGCGCCGTACACAAGAGATGTCATGAAAAAATCCTCGGCAATTGCCCGGAATCTGGGAAAGAATCAAAACAAACAATTGTAAGTTGCGGTAAGCAGTGCAAATATCTGCATATATTAGGTAGATACGGTAACAATACTGTATACTGTAGAATATTGTGGTGGATACTCTACTGCGAATATTAGGTTGTTTTTGTAACGAATGCGAATAATATGTCCGTTTTTCGTAGATAATTTAAGCAATGTGATATTTTTTTTACATATATTAGGTACATTCCGAAAGCAATGCATATATTCAGCTTATGTTAAGAATGATATTATAATTATTAAATCAATAATTAGATAGAAATTATTATATATTATATTAGCTGATAATAAAATATTCTGAATTTTATGCAAACATTATGCCGTTACAGTAAATGCAAATATCCTGTAAATAGTAAAGACTTACTTTTGGCAAAGCGAACATCCATTAGGAGTGAAAGTTACCTCAGCATTAAGAAACTAAGATAAGGAAGAAGGCCCTATTTTTATTAAATGTTAACAGTAAACTAGATGAAGATATCAAAATTGATCTCTATTAGTAAGTAGTTAATTTCAAGTTAAGCATTTCAGCATTGGTTTTCGACAGTATCTACAAGAGCGGTTCAAAATCAACGTCCCTCATCGCTTCCAAGTCCACACCTACGTCAGTCCAAGCTTCTGCGACCACTGCGGCAGTCTTCTATGGGGTGTCATCAAACAGGGGCTCAAGTGTGACCGTGAGTACCGTGATGTTAACAGGGGCTCAAGTGTGACCGTGAGTACCGTGATGTTAACAGGGGCTCAAGTGTGACCGTGAGTATCGTGATGTTTACAGGGGCTCAAGTATCATAATGTTAACAGGGCTCAAGTGTGACCGTGACTATAGTGATGTTAGGGAAGTGCGGCCGTGAGTATCGTGATGTTCACAGGGGCTCGAGTGCGTCCGTGCATCGTATTGTAATATTTACACGGGCTCAAGTGCGTATTATTAACGAACTTGAAAACAGAATATTTTCAATTATTAGGTTCCCGAGTGTGGGAGAACTGTGAGTCGTGGAACCAGTGTAATAACTGAAATTGATTCTATTACATACAATTGAAATCCTATTTTTTCAACGTCTGCGATCTTGAATGAGACTACAATATTGATCGATTATAATATAGCGTTTGGAATTTTATCAATCCTTGTATTTCTCATCAATGCAATGGACAAGAAACTTGCATGACATTGCAAAAATCTAGAAATATTTGACAAAAATTTTAATGTGCAATAATGCCGGGGTTAACTCTTCTTTACCATAGTTGTTGTGTCACACGGATTTTGGCCTGTAACTTGTACACATCAAGGAAAAAAATTGTACAAATTACAAGATCTCTAGAATTTTTATCTATCTGGGTGAATTCAAAGAATAAGGAAAAATGTTATAAAATAATTTCTGAACATTTGCAATTGAACAAAACACAAGAAGAAGACCTTCTAGATGTAACAATTTCCGAACAATCCCGGAGCTGCGTAAGTGAAGTTTCTGTAACTCGTCGTATGTCTTGAGCGCTCAGGCAATCTGGAAATATGTTCAGTACTTTGGAGCTTTATCCTTTGCATCAAGTAATTGAGCCAATGTGTCTTTAGATTTACAGACACAGCAAGTTTGAGCCAAAACTTTCGAGATTACCTAAAGAAGGCAAGCAAGTAGAAGCTCCGACAGCTGGGCTATAGCTTAGAAATAATCGCCTGGAAGCGACTGAAATGGTCTGTCGCCGACGCCGTTCGAGATTTGTCGCTTCTTTTAAGTAATTGCCCGCAATAATAATAATAATAATCGATTATATTCTTTCGAATCGATCTAATTTCCAGTTATGATTTTTCAGGTGACGAGGCTATCAAGTCTTGAATTGCTGCAGATCGTGCTTTTAAAAATAAATCCTGGATAATGAGCAAACCTTTTTGTTGTGGAAAAATTTCAAAAACTTTTAGCAATCTTGGAACTCCTACAAAATGTCATAACGATATATATCTCTTTTTTAGATACGAAAGATGACACTGACAAAATTTTCTTGAGAACTTCCTAAAACTATTCCACTATTTCTTCATTGGCCGGTCTTTTTTTCTTTGGCTTGCAAAAAATATGAACCGTTCGAAATATCCCAAAGATTTCCAAGATCCGTTCGAGTATCGAAACGTTTGATTTGTCTGGGATTTAGTTAAGAGATTAAGATTTCATGTCCATGGATTGGCACAAGAATTTATTAAGAACTTCATGGTAGTCGAAAAAATAAGATTCTGCTGGCCATCGATCGCAATGTACCATTAAGAAATAAAAAACGAAATCTTCTAGGCACAGATTTCGGAGAAGATTTATGCAAGAAGCGCCGGCATGAGTTGCTAGCTGATTTCACGAATATCTTTTACGTTATGTCCGTAATTTTTCGCGGCGGCTGACTTAAAAAAATTACATTTAATAATTTTCGCCGGCCAACCGTTAGCAACGTTTTGGAAAGCTCTAAAGCTCTGTTTAATTTCTAAGGGTGGAAATAGTTTGTTGTCGTATAGTGGGCGTCATTATTTATACAGTGCATAAAATGTACGTATGTAATTTAACGATGAAAAATTTATTTACTGTGAAAATTTTGGAACGCGTAATACGACATTTGACTTATAACTTGCTTTTAATTTCCACTGGAGATGATAGTCTAAACTAAGTTTTTGTAATTTCAAGTATACCTAATATAATTAGCCTAATTTTTTTACAATTGCACATATATTTAAAAAAGTTATTTTCAAAATTAGACACCTTGAAACCCATTTAGACGGATTTAACCACATGAAAGCTGTTTTGAGATCATCAAGTTTCTAGATAATCTGGGATTTAAGTATTCCACTTCACATCCTCAAGATATATTGCTAAACTTTGACAGAAAAATTGAAAATCATGCAGAATTATTGAGGGCAGATAATTGCATGGATTCCATGCTGTTTTTTCAGTTCCTACTTCGCGGACCGTCGATATTTTTCTTGAAGGCAAATAATGCCTTCGAGTGCTTAATCATGTTATTTAGTGCACTATGTAAATAAAATTAAAAAATATTGTTCTATTGCACAATTTTCTAAATATATATGCAAATAATAACGATAAAAAGTGTGGTTTTGGTAGTGGTTTTGACGCAATGCGTGTTCCGTTTTGATGTCTTCATCTGTCTGAGTTAAAAGCGAATCCAAAAATCCTTCTTTTAATTACGTTCATAAAAAACTCATAGCAAAAGGAGAAGCCGAGGCTTCATTTGCACTTCCAAGCAACTTAGAAGCCTTGTAGTTTCTATGCCAAAAGTTTGAGGTATAATCGCCCGAGGAATAGTCAGCATATTTCTCTGTTTTCTCTCAAATGCGGGACTTTTCCCCGCAGACTTTTGCGTGAATGGCACACTCTGCCTAACTCTGTGAACTAATTTAAAGCAGCCGTTGCAGTTCCCACCAAGTAAATAAAGTTCCTGTTTGGAGTGTCCCCGAGAAAGGTCGGTTAGAAGGACACTTTTGCCGATACTTTGAAGAATAGTTGGAAGCTCAGCACATTTGCGAAAGTCTCCCCTCTGAGGGGGTGCGTGGACGCTTGGCAAACAGCCCTCAACTGATAATTGTTTCCCCTGAAAAGTCAGAGATTTCTAGAATCCAGCAGACTTTCCATAGCAGGTCGGCAAGGGAAAATTACTGGTGGCAAATACGTCGTCAGTATTTCTCATTATGTCATAAATAGTCTCAGGCGGAAGGGCTAGTGATGCAAAGAATGGATGAAGGTGAGAAGATATTTTTATAATCTTTTCAATTTATGTATGTAATTATCGAGGACGATACTGAATGTTACCTGCTAAAGTTCAGTTTCTTGATGCATAAGATATGTACTAGGTTTAGGTTAAAAATTTTAGGTAATTGGATGTAGGTTTAAAATTTGTTGGTTTTAGGTTATTTCAATCAAAACATGGACGTATCAGGAGATCACAGAAAAACATTTAGAATTCCTAGAATTATTCGTGATTGAGCATCAAGAAAAATCAGAAGTTCACCACCGCAAAGGGCCAAATTATTTTTCGTAAGAATCGCGGGGCGTGAATTATTTGCTGGAATTCTCATGTTAAGGCTAAGAATTCACGTGCAATTCTTCTTTGAGGATCTCACGAGCGCGAGGATATTCATTCAAAGTCAAGACGGCTTGCAGTGAGGGGGGGCTTTCCTTCTCATTATTTCTGTCTAGAAGCACCGGTTGTGGACCCAGTATATTCAGCATTACGTGAAATTCACTTATAACTTAAGCGATATTGTCTGAAAATTTGGATTTTGATCCAGGTGTAAATAATGATTAATAATTATTAATCATTATTTGCGTCTTGGATATCGTGATTACTATTACGATATATAAAATGATTTTTACGATGCATGATTTATGATGAAAAAATTCAGATTTTTAAACTCGATGGCTAAGTAACACAATCGGTGATAAAAAGAAACTAAAAGTTTGAAACACTAACACTAAATATAAGCATGTAGGTATCATTTAAATTTTTTAACATGATTGTAATTCTTCCTGAGCGTGCAGAATCTGATAACGAATCTGATCTGATAAAAAAGAATCTTATCCGGTCATCATAATTATAAGGAATGAATTAACTACAGATAAATTTATTACAACTCCAATCATTACAATTGCAATGGAAAAAACGCATTTGAACTAACAAGATCAATGTACGGTGCCCATTTCGCTCCCCTCAAGTACATACATAGCTCGACATCGGCGACCGGGCTGGCTTGCCTTAGATTGTCACGGTTACAATAGACGATGAAGATTTGTCAATGTCTAAGTTTTCCAATACGACGCCTTAGGCTAAATAGTTCCCTATAAAATAAGAAATTGGCAACAGCCCCTTCCGGTGAAGGGCCATTGATTTCAATCGCAGCAAATCGAATCGCCAGCTGTACTACGTACCTGCAGAAATAAAGAAATTTCCGCTTCCAATTGAAAGACTTCGAGAAAGAAGTGCGCACAACGAATGAGGATTGTTCTGGTAGCAATGACTGTCGCGTGAAGAAATTGATCGCATTAACAATCCAAGAGAGGCCTAACGTGTGCAATAGTTCACATTGACGATCCAGGTACGGCCAAAGTCGTGCATGGATCGCTTCGATGATCCAGGTACGGTCCAATGCGTTCAATATATCGGATTAATAATTCAGGTGGTACGGCAAAACCCGTTCAATGCATCGCATTAATAATTCAGGTACGGCTCAACGTGTTCTATGGATAATAATAAAGATGCGGCCCAATGAGTACAATGGATAATAATCCAGGTACGGCCCAATTCGTTCAATGCATCGCATTAATAATTCAGGTACCACCCAAAGCGTTCAATGGATAATAATAAAGATGCGGCCCAATGCGTTCAATAGATCGCATTAACAATTCAGATACTGCCCAACGCGTTATATGGATAATAATAAAGGTGCGGCTCAATGCGTATAATGAATCACATTAAAAATCTATGTACGGCACAACGGGGCCAATATTTTGCTTTACGATACAGGCGATTGATCAAGTAATTAATGTGTAGTTAATTTTATGTAATTGACGACACCAAAATGAAATTTAAATTCCGGAACGATGATGGTTTTATTCAGAAGATGCTATCTCGAGTTTTTTGTTTCACTGAAGTTGAATATTCGAGGATAATAATGATTCCAAGTCCTTAATTCTGCACCATAATCTCAAAGTATTCATTCCATGTTAATTCCCGTTATTGTAAAAGTATTTAATTTTCGAGCGGCTGATAGTTTCCCCGACAAGTAAGAGATACAGTTGAACGTGTTCTCAATTTCCCGGACTGGTATAGAATTCTGGTATAGAATTATTCAGATTTCCGGATGATCTAATCTGATTTGATTATCTATTTTATTGATAATACATATTATCTTTCTGGGAAGGATAATACATGTTTCATTCACGCCAGCCTGAATCATGCATATAATGATTCAGGCTGGATGTTTTAGACCTTTTGTAAATAGGACCTAAAGATTTAATTTTGTGATATCGACTATATGTTTTAGAATATGAGTGTGTTTGCCCAAAGTCTGGCGCTGGAAATATAACAAGTGCTTTTCGAGCGCGTTTACACAATATTCATTATATCGAGAGATAACCGGGGCCTTAACTTTAAAGGTTGAATAATGAGGCAGAGAGAAGAGCTTCCTGAATACAAAAATTGATAATCAACTAAAAATTTACTGGAACTTTTGTCGAAAACCAAAAAATTCAGTTTCTTAGAATTTTGGAACGGAAATTAAATGAGAGGTAGTGGTCGTTGATTAAATTTACAGGACTGCGAGTTAGAAAAATTAATGTTAGTAGGGGAAGGAGATTCGAAAACGGGAACAGGATGACAAGACTCAGGGATTGTCTATTCCGAGAAAAGCCGAGAAGAATTAATGTTCTCAAAAATTTAGGGTCAATTATTAAAATTATGACAAATATAATATTGAATTTTCACCCCAAACTGATTTAGAAAGGAATAGCGTACTCTTGTGATGTAATTTATCAAGCATTAATCTTACATAATCATATTTAACCACGATTATCAGACGACTACAATAAACTTTTTCTATGGGCGAGAAGGGCGGGACGTGCATGCTTGCTGCTGGACGCGGTTGCTGCAAGAAAATGATTGAATCGCGCGCAGCAAGTCAAAGAAGCTGAAAAAAATACCACCCGTCACTCTCGTGTCTCGCGAACAAAAGACCATGCAGAGCTTGAACAGAAATAAAATGTTTGTGGCCAATAAAAGCCTAGAGAGAATGAATCTACTTTATCTTGTTGCCGGAGAATATGTTAGGTAAAGTCGTGTGCCGCTTTTAAGACGAATAGAGATCAAAATTTCTATTGTCTTCTTGTACGAGATGGAAAGTTTTTTTTGAAAACTTTGGAGGATGTTTAATATAATAAGTTTGTTAGATGATTTCAAAATAGGATTAAGTTTGTGAAAAAGCTAAAAAAAAATTTGGAATAAGAAATTTGATTCTTATTAAAAATAATTTATGCACGAGTAGTTCAAAGATTATTTAAAAAAGATACGAAAAATATTTGGCTTCAACTCTGTTTGTTTCGCCAAACTTGTAGAAATTAGAAGCAAAAATAATGTAATCATGAATCGCTTGGTAAATATTCATAAATTGAAAAAACGAAAAACGTCACTGATATCGATAAGCACAACTATTTTTTCAGGCGAAGTTTTTAGTATCATAACTTCATGGTATGCTGATAACTTCATGGTATGCTGATAACTTCATGGTATGCTGATAACGTCATGGTATGCTGATAACTTCATGGTATGCTGATAACTTCATGGTATGCTGAAAACTTCATGGTATGCTGAAAACTTCATGGTATGCTGAAAACTTCATGGTATGCTGATAACTTCATGGTATGGTATACTGATATATTCGTGGTATAATAGCACGTGCACTGGCTCGATAAATCTCTCAGCAAGTTTTTCGAATCTGTTAGCATTATTCAGCAGTATTATTTTATTTATAAATCAAATCTATAAGAAAGACACAATAAGGCTTCGAAACTCTCATAGGCATTGAGCTTCGAATTTACCAGTCATCAAGACATCAATTGAATATATCCGCTTCGTGAAACGCTCAAAACTTTAATTGACGTGGAGAAAACATCTCTTTTGAAAATCTAATTACTGGAAATTAATTAGTTAAATTCAACCCCATGGGTAAATAAAATATTCAAATTTCACCATGATATGAAAATTGTTCTGGGGCATTCGAGCAACACATTGCTCTGTTTGTTGCGTGTTACAGAGCACGTCTTACTAATTGCAGCCTAGACTGTTTACTTTGCATCAGACATGAGCATGTGAGGTGTCCATGCCGATGAAATTCTGAGCGGTATCAATATTGAATGAGACTTAGTCGAAGCTGCTGTCCAAAGAAGAAATATAGTAACTGTGGGAAAATTCTCGATACAATATTGACGTTTAATACAGAATTTTTTAAAACACAAGTTGATTAAATTTGAAATTTACCATAATAAATTTTTAAAAGATTAATGCTTAATGGGATGGCAAGAGTAGCACTAAATGCTTTTACTAGTCTAATATAATTTTTTAGGCTCTAAATTAGCCTTTGTTTAAATTTAATCCATTAAATCCTCAAACAATTTGTAACGCGTGGCGCAAAAACTTGTGCTTATTACGAAGCTTTCTGAGACAGCGTAATGAAGGGACATTATTGTGTTGTGGCATGCTTTGAGGAAAAATTCAGTATTCAAGTGAGAATGTTGGATAAAAATTATAATTTATTTGTAGCTGCTAGAAAGGAGAATGAAATTCATTCTCTGAAGTTACTAAAACAACAATAAATTGAAACAAACTCATCTTATTTTTTTAACAATGCACCTTCATTTTAAAAGTTATGTTAAGAAATTGATCCTACAGTTTGAGCGGAATAATTTTGGTATTGGACGTTAACGTGCAGAACGCAAACTTTATACATCACAAAATTCACTGCATGAAATATCAATAGAATCTAAAATTTACTGAAGGTTTGCTTCACAAACGGCAAACTTTTGCGTACAAATTTCTAAGTAGACCTGTATGTAACTTTTACTAAATGAATCCTTTGTAAAATATAAACTTTACAAAAAGCAAACTTCACTGGAGGTAAATTTTTCATTTACTTATATAAAAATTTCCATAGGGCAAAATAAATTTAAATGATACATGACGCAAGGTTTACACAGCAGAACATGTGAAAAATGAAATTCTTTCTGGACGCAAACTTGACGAAAATTCAAGAACAGAATCAAGTTCAGAACAAAAATTATGCTAAAGAAACCAACAGAACATAAAATTCAAACACAACAGTACCGAAATTTTCTAAAACAAAAACTTTACAGGACGTAACATTACAAACATTCATGTTTCGGATACAAAAAGCTCGAGAGAACGTGTGTGTTGTGTTGAAGACTTAACGAGCTCACTAATTAGATAATTTTAAGGCCTAGTTTCCATTGAGGTTAGTTAGCGCTTAACAAGCTGGCTTTTCTTTAATTACGTTTCGAGCAGAAAACTCGCTAACTGGGTTCCGACTTCTTTAGAGGTTTTCTGGCCAGGAAGCGCTGTTGGCTTAAAAAAACGAGAAGTTTATTAATTTTTCTGCAAATATTTGAATGTGTTTTGAAGTTATTCTTTTTTTCCATGATTCGGAAAGAAAATTTACTGCCTTAAATGTGATCTACGGTCCTGATGCAAAAAGCTAATATTTATGAAGTTGATCAAACTGTAATGGAAATGTATCCACAAAATATTCCTTAGTTTTTTTGTGACTTTTTGACGTACTTTTTGCGATATAGTTTAAATATTCTTATTGAGATGTTGCAGATTAAAAAAATACAGATATAAATAATAATATAATCGTTTCATCTATTACAACTTATATTTTTAAATATAAAATCTATAAAAGTGTAAGTAATAATAGATGAGACGTCTGAATGCTTTGCTTGTAAGCTATAGTATACTAAGAACATTAAAATCCATATTTTTCATGAATTCATTTCTGTTTAGCAATCTTGCTACATTCATTTCATTTTTGTCTCCAAAATAAAAATTCGCAAACTTGACATAACATTTTAAATTAAATTTTTGAATTTCATGGTCTTTCGCTTTAGCATCAGCGTATGAATTTGGCGAATGCCGACAAGGAAAATATTTTGCCGAGCTCTCGATAGCCATATTTTCGAAAAAAAACTTGAAATTTTCTAAAGGAAGACGAAATAAAAGTTCTGCAAAAAAGGAAAAAAACAGAAATTTTGCTGAGAAAAAACTAACTGAACTAAACATCAATTTCAATTACCCCAATTACATCTTAGGGAACAACTGAAACGACCATTCAGTTCAACACTTATCTTTTAGTATGAACAAAATTTTTTAGAAACGATCTATGGATGAAGATTTCCGAATATAGCGATATGATACTATATTCGTAAAGTACAGAAATACCATTATCATTACATGAATATTATGATAATGACATTTCTGTACTTATTCTTACTTCTGAATGTCTGTCATACTTTGCCCTCAGTTCATTCCTGTGACTCACCAAGGGTCGGATTCCACCACCCCATGCGTCGAGTGAGCCACAAACTCTACCCTTCTTAGCGAGGGAGCGTTTATTGATACGAGGCATTCCTTCTTAAAATAGAACCCTCGCGCATAGATACCGATGCTTTTGCAAGATGATTCTTCTTACCAATTATTTCAATGTACAGAAAACAATGAGCTACAACGAGGTTTGAATTCAGGACAAGAACATTATAATACGGGCGAATTTTTTCAGATCTTATTAATGGTTTCAGATATTAATTGTTACTAGTATTAACTCTGAATTTGAAATAAAATCTTTGTATTAAAAGACGTAATAGAGATCACTATTGGTACGAAATACTGTTTGTTTTTTACACGATAAATTTTGCCACGATAAAGTGCTATACTATATTTAAGTTGTTTCAATCACACGAAAAGAGTTAGCCATCTTGGTTGTTATTGGCAAAAAAAGTCAAAATCTTCAGCTGGATTAAAACTCCATTTTATGAGGATGCCATAGTAATAAAGTATGGAATGAATTTCGAACATAAAGGAAATTACTCGAAGCCCAGGGTGAAATTCGTTCAGAATTTTAACTATTTTCGAAGATTATTTGTGTCGGACGATTTACCTAAACTTAAAAATACCTGCTATTCAACACTATTGCAGAAATCAACATATATACATAAAATACTTTTTTGAGACATAGAATATTCAGTGTTCGTATTCATCATGTTTCTTCTATTAAATATTTTGCTAATACGAACGAAAACTTCAAATATTTAATTAACTCCATGAAGTATGAGCAGCACGGGTTTGAGCTACCAACCCAATAAGCTGTTGGTGAATTTGAAAGGAAAACCAATGCATGTTTTCAATCGTAATTCTCGTAAGCTGTTGGAGAATTTGATAGGAAAAGCAATGCATGTTTTCAATCGTAATTCACATAAGCTGTTGGTGAATTTGAAAGGAAAAGCAATGCATGTTTTCAATCGTAATTCACGTCTGCCACGACACCTGCATGCTTGGCAAGCGCCTTCAGCGGTTGGCAGCGGCGAGTGCACCAGACAGCTCTGATTCAAGAGGCGCCATACTCGCACCAGTTGTATTTACGCCGAACTTACCAAACTAAAAATATAATTCTTGTGCGCACTAAATGTATCTTTAGAATGTGGGTATCTGAATGTATCTTTAAGAGGTAAGCCAGTAGAATAATATCAGGTAAACGGAACAATTTTTGCAGGTCTAATAGCAAACAGGTAAACCGACAAAATCAAAACCAACTCTCGTTGGGTACAAGACAATTCGAACAAAAGGGCATTCAAGTTAATATAAAGCATCACAAACCACGAGAGTAAATAAGTTAACATTACATGTTGAATCAAAAACAGCATTCATTCTGCTGTGAAAAAAATACATCTCTATGGCAAAGAACGGTCGGTTGCCATGGCGACTTTCTTTGTTAAAGGTCCACTTTGGAGCTTGTCAGTCTAGTTGGAGTTTCCACAGTTTTGGTTAATTCAGGACTATTGTGAAGGGAAAAATATTGAATGTCGACTTAATTAATTGTATTAATCAGCCGCAGTGCACAGTTAATGAGAATACGGATATGACATCATCGTTTCTAAATATTGTCAGTTTAATATCAATATTCATAATATTTTCACCTATCATATTATTCCAATAGATTCATGCATGCACATGAACATTTTGTTCCTTGGTGGGGAAGCAAGAGCCTCACTCTACGCACGGCACGATTTAGTTAATTAAATTATTAGGCAAAAGAGTTCTATCAAGTTCAAATGTGTCAGGCCCTATAAGGTTAAAAGATTAAAATAATGCGATGCGTTATGCATTAATTCAAATTTTGCGGGATGACAAAGTTAAGAAGCGCTCATAATTTGTATGAGTTTAGGAGTCGGAATGGTGGCGCTAAATTTCATCCAATATATGCATTAAATATCTGTTTAATCATTAGCGTTAGATTACTCAGGTCACATGTCGGTGGTATAGCTTCATTGGTATTGGAAGTTACACAACTCATTGTTAAGTAAGTCAGCGAAACATATATGTAATATATTAGGTTTAATTTATGTCTGGAGGTGTTGAGGTAACATTACACGCTACGAGAGACACATCCTTGACATAAAACCAAGCCCTTGACCGTGTAACTGAAGATCTTACGTGGCACAAGCGTGCAATGACGACGGCGATAGAATGCTGTATTTCCCGCTAGAAATAGCATGAAAAATGCTGCGTGTGGCCGAGAATGATTCCAAGTGGCGTGATTGCTGGTAATGTTGAGTGTAAAATGGCAATGCAGAGTGCAAGGCAAATTTATCACGATTGCTTGTTTCATGGAATGAAAGTTCGAGACTTCAAAAAGTTGACTGCTTCAAAAGTTGACTTGAAAGGCACACTGCTTATTTCATTTCACAAATATAACTAAAATACAAAAAGAATGAAACTGCTTTAGAATGCGTGAATAAACCTCTTACCAACAATTATTATATTGAAAATTAACAACTTTTACTGCATCAGATCACATACAGGATGAATTTGGAACCCAATAAGCGCGACCATTACAAAGCGGAATAAGCGCTCGATATCTATCAAAACGCTCATGTTATTATTTCTCAACTTTCATTGCGATTTAATGGAACTAAATACATCTGTACACTATTTCTATTTAACAAAACGTCTGAAAGAGGAAAGTCAAAAACAATTGAAACAATGGAAACAATTTTTCCATAATATTTTTATTAAAGCATTTTGTAAGAATTCACTGCATAAAATTGAAAAGAAAGTTTACCCAACGAATGCTATCTTGTTAATTTACTTGTGCGTTGTGCAATATAAAAATTTATGCTCTTTGAATTCCTTAAGTAATTGCAGGATATAAAACGCATGAATTGAAGAAAAATGTCATGCAAAGAATGGCATTAACTTGTTTATTTTTTAGTTATTTAGTTATAGGTGCATAACTACATTTATTATATTATATTAAATCATATAATATTACATAATATTATATTATATTATATTATATTATATTATTTCTATATTATATTATATAATAAATTATTATTGATTATTATGATTGGCAAATGATTATTATTTTTAAACATGATGAGTGCAACATCCTAATATCGAACACGTCATCTTGGCAGACCCGACAGTGTCACGCTTGCCCCCAATGCGACGACGGCCTCTACGCTCCCTAGTTGCTGTGTCACAGTTTTAATTAGTAATTATTTGATAATGTTATTATTATTATTCTTATTCCTTAGTTATTGTTAAGGAGCTATCCAAATGAAAGTGCAGTTATTGCGTAATATTGCATTTGGGTGATAAACATGTGAGAAGAAGCTGATTGCGTACTTTTTAAATGTTAGAAAATACGCAATTTTGCCGATTTTGCAATTCGTGAAGGTTATAAAATACGAAATTAAAAAAAATTTAGCACCTGGATGCATATTTCACAAAACAGGCATTCAGGTCTGTCAAGTATATCCGGGGCATCCAGGTCAAACAGGCATCCAGGTATGTCTAGGAATTTGATAAATTATTTTCAATATTCAGGAACATAAATCCGTCTATAAACATATTTTGTCTCCTAAATCCGCCAGCATGCGAAGAAAAAGCGGTTGCGACGAAGTGTCAGAAAACAAATGAAAAACATTTTCATTCAGTTTACAGTGTAAGGAGTTTTATGCTGTTGATATATGTGACACCTCCTTACATTTCAGTCATGTTTTCTATGGGTTAGGATCTGCATGACTAAAAAAATTGCTGCGTCAGACGTTGGCAAGACTGAGAAGTCATGGCAGAAGTCGCAACAAACTTCATTTCAGTGGCAATTATTATTGCTTAATGAGATGCACAGTGAATTTAATTATTACCTATATTACAGGTACAACAGTTGTTACTGTTATTACAGCATAAGCTTTATCGCTGCCTGCCGCTGTTTTATAACTGTCTGTGCAGCGGCAGCCTCGGTTGAATTTGCAGAAGTTTAATATCTTTCAGTGTTACAGCTGGTGTCTTTAGAGCTGCATTCGTCGCGTTTACCATTATTACGACTGCAATTGTTACGACTGTAACTGTTACGACAGTAACTGTTACGACTGTAAGTGTTACGACTGTAACTGTTACGACTGCAATTGTTACGACTGTAACTGTTACGGGTGCCACTGTTACGACTGCCACTGTTACAGCTGTAACTGTTACGACTGAAACTGTAACGACTGAAGCTGTTACGGCTGCCACTGTTACAACTGCCACTGTTACGGCTGCCACTGTTACAGCTGCCACTGTTACGCGCGCCACTGTTACGGCTGCCACTGTTACAACTGCCACTGTTACAGCTGCCACTGTTACGACTGCCACTGTTACGCGCGCCACTGTTACGACTGCCACTGTTACGACTGCCACTGTTACGGCTGCCACTGTTACGGCTGCCACTGTTACGACTGCCACTGTTACAGCTGCCACTGTTACAGCTGCGGCTATGGTGCAGTTGGCACCCAGTTGGCCTGCAGCTGTGTATGAGAGAGGACTGGTGCTCTTAATGTCTAGAATTTGCATGATATTCTTGATGATTTAACGTGTTGATAAATACTGCGAATTTTTAATAATTGAAGCGCTTATTCTGCGATTTAGAGCTCAGCAAAAGTTTGGGGTTTTAATAGAAAAGCTAAGTTTGGGCACATTCTCAATAGATGTTTTTATTTTACTCACTCAATGCCAATATAAATTTTACTGGTATAACGTGCAATGTGATAACGTTGTTCAAAATTACGAAAAAGTTAATTATAGTGTTGTGTGTGCATTTTCGAGGAGGATTCGTGTCCGGGAGGAAAGGCATAATTTATTGCTGCTAAATTTGCAAATGTTAGATTTTTTCATAACAGGAAAATAATTTTAACTCGTTTTCTCGGCTTCAAATTTTCTCGGAAAATACAAATAAGAGTAGTTCTCACATCAACGAACTTTTGTCGACTTAATATGAAGTTTTGAGAAAATAACGTGAAAATCAATTGAGTTTGTGACTTTGCAATATTGCGTCCACTTGTTTTTCATCCTTGCAGATTTTTCACCTCTGATGTCGATGACTGTGTAAACAAAAAAACTGAAGGATAATGTAAGCAGCATCGTGATCTATTTAATATTTATATTCAAAATTGTGGTTAAGAACGTACGATTGTACAGGTATATCAGTAAGTTGAATACAATAAACTTCTAACTACCGCATTAGTTATTTCAAGGACTGAGTAGGTTGGCTTACTCGAACTCTGCCAAAATTCCCGCTGTAGAAGCCTCCAAGAGAGGGAAAAGTTTAATTTCTTCGTATTTGTTTACATTTAAATTGTCTATTTTTACTTGCTTAATAATTGTTGGTAGGCTTTATTGGAAAATTGCATTGATCAATATTTTTGCAATATTTTTCTATTATTATATTTTGACAATTATAATTGTTTATTTGAACTTAATAATTGGACTTGAAAAACTTATCCATTTCGATTTTGTTCCAAAAGTCTTGCAGTCTTAGGCAATTTTCGTAAATGATAACAATTGAGGAATAACTATAGCTCGGGCTAATTACATCCGCGAATAGTCTCTGATTTATTGAATTGATAGTCATATACTGGGTTCATTTCAAGAATATCTTATCTTGTAGATTATTTTATGTTCATCATGTCATAGTTCAAGTTCATAATTATCTCTGACAGTAATGAATTCAAATCAAGTCTAATCTTATTCAGAACCTTTTAAGATAGTTTAGTTTGCACATTCGTTGTTTTTCACGTGCATCCAAAGGAAAACATTCATGTAAAGTTAATCATTATTGCAAACTTCATAAAAATTATTATCTTATTATAATTATTTCATATCAAGAATAATTATAATAGTCATTCAAGATCACGTGACCAAAAAGGTTTTTGTTTGTCGTTGTATTAGATTTTCACGATAAAAACTTATATAAAAAATAATTATATTTTTCAAGCGGATAATACCCATTCGCAAAATACTTTTCAAATAAAAGATTAAAAATTTTTTAAACTTATGTAAGAAAACTGAAATACTGCGATGATAACTATAAAAATGTACGAGAGTAAAATCAGGCAAATATTGCTGAGACTGGAAATTACTCAAGAGATGCACAGACAAAAGCTTGAAGAAATCAATATCATGTTTTGGTGATAAATGTGTGAAGAAGAAGCATGGCGATTATTGTAAAAATATTAAAAAACGGGTGATTGGCGTCACAATGAATACAATGAACTGTTTAATACAATGCGATACAATACAATACAATTTAATACAATACAATGAACTGTTTAATGCAATGCGGTCTCAGTGATTTAACTATGTTCTCTGACTGAAGACGATAAATGCTTTTTCTTGTATAATAAAGTGAACAGTATAGAAATAGGTATGAAATATCGCGTTGCGAATAAAATAGTGACGCTTCAATCTAACTTGTTCTAACAATATAGTTTTGGAAATTCTGAGAAATTTTTTAGAATATTCCCTTAAATTACAATCTCTGAGTTCTCCTTCATTAGCTCTTTTCGGAGTTACTCACAGAAAAGATCGACTCCTTGTTAATTAATTAGGATTATTGTAAGTGTGAGTACCTTCTATAGTTTCCCATTTTCTCCTTTTAGTTTTTTTTGAGATCCAGATAAATTTCACTTAAATCTTTGTAGAATGCCCTACACTTCATACACTTCTTACAATTACTCGAATTATGGCGCGGCTCGACCTTATAGTGGCAGCAAAACCTACACTCCATTCAGCCAAACTTCCGCGTATGGATCAACCAGCTCAAGTAACTACAACCTCACTCCCTCAACATCGTTCTACCCGTACAGACTTGGCGGACATTCGAGTTCCGGAAGCACTTCTTCCCCTTATGGGCTGAAATCTTCGGCTTCGTCCTCTGTTCTATCAAATTACGATGCCAGCACATCGCCCACAAGAAGGAAGATTTCGGCCGTACCTTCTTTTTTGTCAGGAAATACAGCGTCCCTTAGGAAAGCCTTTGGGGACACCGAAGCCTACGTCGAGGATCTGCCATCGGCACCGTATAGGTCTCGAAGATTCAATTCGGATGGAGATAAAACCTACCCAGAAAGATTTTACCTGCCTCGAAAGAGCACCAATAAGGTAGAAGCGTCGACATACACCTCCAAATACACATATCTCGATCCTCCTAAGCCGAAAGAAATAAACAGCAATGATATTAACTTGAGCAAGCCACCAACATCTTCAAGGTTGCATGGAGATGTGAAGCGCAATGATCCAGGGAAAATTTCTCGTAACCGTCAAGTGGTCCGTTTAACTATCAAACGAAATCAGGATCAAAAGAAAAATGTAAACGAGGTTCGAAAAAATTCCATCAAAACTGTGGCCCAGAAATTGCTCGACAAATACACTATTATTGAAAAGAAACCTAATACAGCAAATCTCCAGTATGGACCGCGCGATCGGTCATATTTTTATTTTTCATCAGACTCTGATGAGGTTAAGCCTAATCGTGACGTGGAAGAAGTTGTTGTTCGACTAGGGAGTGAATCTCTTTCAGTAAAGGACCAAGAGGAGCAAAAAAGAACATCTGCTTCTTCTCACATTCCCCAGAGTAATAATGACCAGAAGAACATTTACTCGGGAGCGAGGAAGCTTTCGAAGCCAGGAACAGAACTGGACGACGGAGTTGTTTTTTGTGCTGCCACCGACAAGTCAGTCGAAGAAACAGAACTCGCCAGCGCACAAGACGTAAAAGACATGATAGTAGCAGCATCACTACACCCAGATGTTGACATCGAGTCCGACGAAGAAATTAAGCAACTCATAGATGCGGATAGCGGCGAAAGTTTTCCCAATACCCCGACGATCTGCGAAGATACTGACAGCAAGAAAATATCAGGACGCACCGTGAACCCGATGGAATCTATCGTTGCTAAGCGTCGAGCTAGCGGGGATATGAGTCTCAATGACGGATCAATCATCGTTGACAAGCTTAGACGCTTTGTCAAGCAGCAAGTATCGATCAAGAAAGCGAGTGTAAAAAGGCTGTCTAAGACCGGCCCCAAGAAAGACACTAGTCGAGGCGATGTTATAACTGTAAAGCTACATGGTGTTAAGGATTTTGAAGCGAACAAAATATCGTTCATCCAGAATTCTGATGAACAAATTTCTGCGCCGTGTGAAAAGAATAATGAGAAATGCCAAGAAAAGGCGTGTGATCTATTGTCGTCTTCAGACGACACTCGGGAGCAGGAACGCCTTTGCAAGAAAAGCCCAACACCTCAGCTCGCTCTGATGAAGGGTATGGAAAAGATAAAAATGAGCATTGCCGTCTGCGATAACATTTGCAAGAACAAAGATGACTCTGAATGCAAAAGTAGTTATGAAAGTGGGCGTAATAGTTTATCTTCAGAATCCTACGGAAGCAGTTGCAGTAGCAGTGTTAATGGACCAACGGCCATTGTTGGAAGTTTAACCCTTGCATTGCAAACAAAGGATGAAAAATCAAACACTTGCCTTGAAGATGCGCCATGGAGGAAGAAAAGGTCACCGTACATCAACAAATCTAAAACTTCAGCTAATATCCTTAGTTCCGTTTCATCCTCTGACAATCCTTCCCTTAATTTGTATGATTTATCTAAATCTACTTCATCTTTTGCCCTTGATAATCCTGTTGACAGAGTAAATAGAGTAGAGTTCCAGTGTGGTAATGCTGCTTTGGATTTAAACAAAGTCACGGGGAAAATATCCATTAGTTTAGATTCCGAAAAATCCACCTTGAACCAAAAATCGAGCGCTCAGTCTAGAGAATTTTGGAACGTGAACGAAATCAGATACGTTAGTTTAATTCAGGACGGCGATCTTAATAGGGCTTCAAGCTTTGTTGATGACACAACCAAAAAAGTTCAATCTTGGAAAGGGGATGTAGTCACTCCGGAGAGTGAATCAATTGCGTGCCTACAGGACTCAGTCTCGACTTCGGAAATTGTGCAAGCAATGAAAAAATCTTCCAGTTGTACACGAGCAGAAAAAGGAGATGAAGAAATAAACTTCGACGACAGGCGCTCTAATTTGGACACGGCATGGGTGGGTCACAAAAACTCTTCAAATGCGAACGCCTCATCTGAAGCATTACGGCCGGAAGCTAATAAGAAATCTCCGAGGCCTTTGATCAAATTTGGAAATGATGCCGCGAATATAAAAAATCTCTTGCAAAAAGGGATTGGAACCAATAATAATCGAATTACCAAAGTTAAAGACAGTAATGAAGATGGAAGGTCTCTGCAATTATTCGAGAAAAAAGCTCAAATGAGTTCCGACAAAGTTTCTGCGGCAGAACCTGCGAGGAATAACAAGAGTCCTCCAAGCGTGGACCCAAATAAAATATCGAAAGGAATTGCCCACGATAAAAAATTTCTCAACGTCCGGACTGATGATACTGATCTACCTGATGTTTCAAAAGAAAAAAATTCATCTAATGAAGATGATAATTCTAGGGTACTTAGCTCTCCATCATCGAATAATGTAATGCTAAACGACACGAAACGCAACAAATTGAGTGAAGAGCAGAAAAGTGCTTATAGGGAAGCATTAGGTGTAGGAGATGTAAATGAAAAATCATCAGGAAAGATAAATTTGGGAAGAAAATTGACCTCAACAAATGGAAATGAAAAAATAAAAATATCACCATCGACTTGTGGTTGTACCCAAATTTCTGATACTTTCGCTAAAGAAAGTGACACAATAATCGGGAGAAGTGAGCTTTGCCAAACAAAAACTGATAATAGATTAACTGGTGGACAGGAAGAAGATAAATCCTCAATTTTCAATGATAAAAATGAAAAGAAGGTGCATCCTCTACCAATATCCAACGGAAAGAAAGTTGACAATGAAATCCACAACGCGCGAAACGTACTCAAAAAACGGCCGGTTGATAAGGGAGGAGGCAATGAGAAAAATAAACTTGAGGCCAACAAAGTTACTGAACCGACTTTGAGAAAAGTCTGGAAAATACCGGTATTGGATCCCAAGCCCCCACCCGTCGACCAGCTTCGGGAAGTTAGGAATGTTTTGAAAAGACCCGGGAAATTAGGCATAGGTCTCGATCAGAAGAAAATTAGTGCCTCCGAAGCTCAACAGTCTGCCATTCCTGCCAATAAAGCCAATACCGACGGCGCCGCCTTGCCTGGTAAGCCAAAGAAGGTTTGGAAAAGACCAGTGGCTTGTCAAGCTCCGCAGAAGGAAAATCAGAGTGAATCGGAGGATGACGATTTAAAAAATGCTAGACCCGCATATCACCGCAAGAAAAAATCAGCATCAAAGTCCCCACCATTGTCTCCAAATACTAAAAAAAAAGTTTTACCAGATAGTAACAATAAAAGTAACAAAGATCCCTCCACTAAGTCGAGCGACCGCACCTCCAGCCAAGCGCCTCAAGAGCAGGAGCAAAGTGGCCTCAAACTAAAAAGTCCGCGCATTTCTGCTGCTTCGACTTCCATTTCTGGAAGTCCAAATTTCTCTTCAACAGTTACTGAAGGAACTCAGCCTGAGAATCTAATTGGACTTTGCGCTTCAAAATCTGCCGACTCAGCTTATGGTTCAAGCCCGAGCACTCCTCAGCCTAACACAGCATTACAACGAGAGCTCGGGCTGCGTTCCGAGGCAGTTTTAAAAAATACGGGATCTTCCTCTACCAAATTAAACAACGAGGAAGGTGTTTGCAACGGTAAGCGTTTTTGGCAAAAAATTACCTTTCCAGTTATTGCGTCCTCTCCTGACATTCCGTAAGAATCTTTTATCCTGCAGTAGAGCCATACTTGCGATTTGATTCAGTAATCCTGTCCTGTATAATGATGTTTTTAGCTCAATTGGAAAACACAAATTTTTCATAATTCACGTCTGCATTACTAACCGAAAATTGGCATGTCTAGTCTCATATCTGTCCCAGTTGGTGGAGTTGTTACGACCAAATCGTGTCAACAGTCACTAAACTATGAGCCTTGCTAATACTTTACATAAGGTCCATCTCAGATAACTCTTATTAACTCAGTAGTTGTGAATAATTACGTTATTTTTAACAATAACTTGATAAGGCAAATGTCTTTTAGCTCAATTTACTAAAAACTATGAACTCTTTTGCTGAAATAATAGAAATGAAAAAAAAATCGTGTATTGATCGAAGTTGCAGTTTTTTGTAATCTATTAACTAAAAATGAATTATCATGTTCCCAAATAACATATTACAAATTTTACTCCGTCATTAATCTATTCCATAATTGATTCATTCTATTATTTCCATGTTACAATGTCATAGTTTATCATTAGTCTCTTCAAAACGCATGCAAATTCAATAAAAAACGACCATGAATTTCCATGTCGCGATTTTTCATGAACCTAAGAGGCGGTCGCTGTGTTATGTCGGTCTATCGAAGCTCTCTAATTTTCTCGCCATCCGAGCACTCTTACCTCGTTTTTGTCTGACATTTTCCATTCTTTAGGCGCGCGCAGATAACCCAATTTAAGGAAATTTCCATAGCAGCCGCAGACAAGCTCAGAGGCCGGCTTTCGCTGCGTCCGCGCACGGCAAGCTCTAGGCGCGCAAATTAATGTTTCAGAGTCTCTACTGAACAAAATATGGAACTTCAGAGTATCTACTGAACAAAATATCGAACTTCAGAGTCTCTACTGAACAAAATACGGGACTTCAAGCTAACCAAGGACTCATTCAATGTATTATTTTAATGTTCATGTTCTGTGAAGTTGGCGATGTTTAGGCTTTTCAACGAATAAATATAGTTCCAGATATCGTCTGGAACTTCATTTTGTACAAAAACGATGTCATGTTTAAAGGTTTATGTTCGTTTACCATGAGTCCATTATTAGAGACAGACCAATCAAGGCTCCGTGTGAGCTTAAAGGAAAAAATTCTCTACGAGCCTCGAACTGGAAAGTTCCATTAATTTTGAAGATAAATTACCGCTCTGAAAACTGCGGGCGATTTTCAACCGGGCTTGGTCCCGCCCAAAACATTTTCAAAGCTCATACTGGAATTGCTAAAAACAAATTTACGGATGCATTTGCTTTCCTTTCTAAGTAAGTGCCTTCCAAAGAGTTCGAGGCGAGAACCGCAAAAAATCAGCATAAAAAAGTTGCGGGAAGCTTTAGCTGGCGGAGCTTCACGTTGCCAGCCAGTTGTGCAGGTTTTCTGGACCAACGTCTTTAACTATGGAGTTTTTAAATCATAATAAATTATTTTAAATGGATCTGGTGGTAGATATAAAAAAGAGACAGCATTATCCCGTGCAATTTTATAGGTCAACAAGAAAAAGTTGTGCGGGTTTTCTGGACCAACGTCTTTAACTATGGAGTTTTTTTTAAATCATAATAAATTATTTTAAATGGATCTGGAGGCAGATATAAAAAATATAACTCAGTACTCACCGCCGTGAGTGACAGAGAGCGCATTTTCTCGTCTACGGAAGCGTGAACTCACGGACGGACGGACAGACAGACGGAGGGACAGACGGACTTGGCGAGCACAATAGTGCATTTTTTTCATAAATGAGAAAATGCGCTAAAAAGCGACAGCATTATCTCGTGTAATTTCATAGGTCAGCAAGAAAAAGTTAATAATGCATCAGATTACGATTTAGAGCGTATGTGTTCCAAACAGTGAAGAAATGATGAAAAAACTTTGAATAAACTTGATGTAGTAATGTCTTGATTTCGACTTTAAGCAAATGATCGAATCCAATAACTAATGTTATGAGATTCATAACAACATAATAATAATAACGTAATAAAATAATATAATAATAATTACATAATAATATTAACATAATGATACTAACATAACATAATGTAGGATCTAGGGCGAATGCGTTAAAATAACACAGCACGTATTAAACCTACATTAGGTTATAATGTTTTAAATTTGTATTGGCACATATATATGACACAGAAGTATTCAACCGTTTGAAATGTAATAAGAATTGTATTTTTCGAATAGAAAAAAAATTAATTGACAAATTTCGATTTGCTGATGACAGATAGAAAATCTTTACGTTATTATTTTCGGATTCTGCAATTAATATTTCAGCAGTCATACTGAATACCGCAACACGTCAATCATGTAGCGGGATTTGGCCCGCAGTTCATAACTATTAACAAGACGAACAATACAAATCCGGGGCCATACTTTCAAAACTCGCTAAGTGAACGTAAGTACTTACGCTCTATTTTCTTGTCTATGATTGGTGGATTTTGCTTGAAAGGCTATCAGTGATTGGCTGATGAACTTACGATCTCTTAACTTTTTTTGAAAGTATGGGCCCCGGACGGCTGGCCCGAATTGTCCCAGTGACAGGACGACACGAGGCGTGTGAATCACAGCCCTCTTGGCAGCTCGGTCATGTGGTCTGAAATAGCCCAGGGAAAACCACCTGCAAATATGACCCTTAAAAGTTCCTTGAGTTCCGTGTTTGAACCTTGCTGAACCTTGGTGCTTTGCTTGAAGCGGGTGCATATTTTGTCCCAAGCAATCGTTTGTAAACAAAACGAATTAACATAAATATATAGATGCTCTGGGCGAATGCTGTGATTAACATAAAACGTATAGATGCTCTTAAATAAGCAATAAAAATTATACGGTAGTTGCGGTTTATTGCGACAGCAGCGACAAATTGAATAAAAAATCTCAGGATTAATTCTTTAAGCCTAATCTCGAAAAAGGTATATTTATTGACCGCTTTATCTGGAAAGGAAATAAAAGCATTAGGAGCAATTCTGCAACTTGGGGAGACGAAGATATTCAAATAAAATTAGATAAAAAAGCTGAGTTATTCCCAAACTGTAAACGTTATTAGGGTTTGAATGTCTATGCACAAAGAATCCATTAGAAGCAACACATAATCAACAAGTACATTAAAGTATGACAAGAAAACAAGTGAAGGTGTAGAGGAAATGCATCCACGGTCGTAGATGCCAAGAAATCAGGCCTTGTGCCAAGAGCCAGCCAAGTACATAAGAACGATCAGTGATAATTTTACTGCCATTAACTTAGTGAAGAATGAGTGGTAAAATATGAGCCTAGTGATGAGTCTTGACCTGCTATTAATGTTTTAGTTAAATCTCATCATCTCGAGATAGCTGCATTGATATCAGAATAGATTATGGCACCAGATTCTTGGACAACATATCATGGCGCAAGTTAGTTCATGCACAGGAATGAGCGAAAATTTGGCAAAAAGATGAGCCTAGACCTGCTATTAATGTTTTAGTTAGAACTCATCATCAAGAGATAGCTGCATTGATATCAGAATAGATTATGTCACCAGATTCTTGGATAGCATAATGACCCGAGTTGGTTCATTCACAGGAATGAGCGAGAATTTGTCAAGAAAGATGATCTTAGTGATGAGTCTAGACCTGCTAGTGATGTTTTAGGTAGAACTCATCATCTCGAGATAGCTGCTTTGATATCAGAATAGATTATGTCACCAGATTCTTGGATAACATATCATGGCGCAAGTTAGTTCATGCATAGGAATGAGCGAGAATTTGTCAAATTGCGATGCATTTTTAGCGCATTTTCTCATTTATGAAAAAGGCACTATTGTGCTCGTCATGTCTGTCCGTCCGTCTGTCTGTCTGTCTGTCCGTGACTTCACGTTTTCGTCGATTTTGAGAAAATGCGCTCCGTCACTCACTGCAGTGAGTACTGAGTTATATTTGTTGACCTCGTGCTGGTCTTACTTACCCAGATTGCCCTGGCATAAGGTGGAATCAGCTCGTGCTCTGGGTGGGAATAGTGTTTATTTTTACAATATGTCCCATTAATTTTTCTAAGTGTTGATTAAAGAAAATTATACCCATTCCCCGGTAAGAATGTTCACGTATCGTCTACATGAACTTACAACTCCATGCTAAAACCTTGTAGTTCACTGAACGACATTGCAATGTTTACGGGAAATTTATTCTATCAGATCGTGTTACTTTTTTCATTATATTATTCCATCATCGTTTTCACATATTTGCCTATCAATAATATATTTCGCTTATAATCTAAAATTAATTGATGTCCATAAACAAGTTTTCTTTTTTTCAAGAAATACTTTGTTATTGAAAGAAAACATAATTTCGCTGAATTTGAAATATTTCGAGTGACATAAAATAAAGACTTATATTTACGTAGTACCTATGCAAGATTAATTTTTCAATGATATTCCTTACAGAATTAAGCTAACAAACAAATAACTAAGTAACCTTTTGCTTGCCTCGTGTATATCATTGGCCCCTTAAAAATAGGGTAATAAACTATCAGTTCATGCGAAAAATGGTAAATCATATTCGTCTAATTTAAGACGTCAAAGTTTACACGGCAATAACATGAACAAATATAAAAGATTTTTTCTGCAACCAATAATAAATTTAAATTCTTCACTTTTCACCGACAAATTTCATGTATTACTAAAA
The DNA here is from genome assembly GCF_000764305.2 of Hyalella azteca. Taxonomy (NCBI): domain Eukaryota; kingdom Metazoa; phylum Arthropoda; class Malacostraca; order Amphipoda; family Hyalellidae; genus Hyalella; species Hyalella azteca. The sequence goes on along the minus strand of NW_025943273.1, from coordinate 102,710 downwards.
TAATAAAAGATAAAGCCTGTGTCTATTAATCCATAATTAATATAAATTGGCTATTTACTGCCACTTAAACGAAAGGTTTAAAGGTGTTAAAATAATTTCATAACTATCGTAGAAAAAAGACGTACATCAACTGTCTCACTCATCAGTCTCTTTACGCACCACTCGAACGAAATATTTTCTTAGGAACGACGATAAAATAAAGGCTGAAAGAGGCAGAAATAAACTCAGTTCATTTACTAGCGCGCACCTGCGCCTCTACACTCAGACAAATGGAGAGACTTTGTCCAAATAATGACGCACTTTTTGCTCTTGTGTGGGCTATCTCTTGCTCTCTGTATTGCACGGCCGTGAGGGTGTATCACTGTTACCTATATAAAGAGCGTCACTATTTGGACAACTAGACTCATCAATTTTTCTGAGTGTACAGCCGCAAGGCGCTCAATATAAGCCCAGCTACAGGCCGCGTGCCTGAGGCTATTTCAGGAATGTGCCGTTTCATACATGAACTTTACACTCAGGAAATATGAATGGTCACATTGAACAAATCGTGATACACTTTCTGCACGTATCACTGATATATACGTCCTTTTGCTAGGCCAGAATGGGTCAGGATGCAAGCCCAAAACGAGTTTCAGTAGCAAAAGTGTATCGCTGTTGGTGCAATGAGTCATTTATTGTGGGAATAATTTCACACATCAGGTAGGAATGATTCTACGTAACATGTTATCATCTGTGCGCGGATTAATCGAACTGGTTGATTGATGATATATTCGTGCTGATTTTAATTATTTTTTTTTTGCAAAAAATTATTTTCGTGCACAAAGTGCTAATTTAATGTATAAACGATATAAAATTTATTAACCATTGCTAGAAAGTTTTGCGAATCAAAATAAATTTTGAATTGGGGGTTACAAAATAGTAATTACTGTCTAATAGTAAGAAAAACGCGGATACAATATCTATATATAATCAAAATTAATCTGTTGCTGGGATCATGAGATTTAAGTAAAGTATTTTTAATTATTCAATCAAGGCACTCTTAAAGCCACAGCCAATTAAAAAGTTTTCTTTATTAAACCTATAGTTGTCTCTATTCAATAAGCGATAATAAAATAATCTCGCCTCCATACCTCAAGACCGTTACGCTTCTCAGGTAATTATAAGTCACACAGCTCACGCTCTACGTCCATCATGAAATTACTTATTAAATTTACGGTGTTCTTAAAATCAGCGTATATTATCAGTGCTTCGCCAGTGCCGAAGCTTAAACTTTGATTGATTCAAGCTGGCTTCAAAGGTTTGAGTTGGGCAAGCAATATTTGGTAGAAGCTGAATATTTTCTCATCTAAAATATTTGATTACGTATAGATTTACTCGTTCGATTTGTTAATTAATTTGATTAATTTCATTTCGTCTGAAATAAGTGAATCATGATCTTCTTCATTATTATACAAATCACCATGTAAATATGACCATAAATTAGTATTTTTTCCCAAATAACCACTTGAAATTGACACAATAATATTCTCAGTTACACCTAACCTAATATTGTGAGATATATAGGATTATTAACCCGAAATAATTACGGGTACTTTAATGCATATTCTTTGCCATGAAGCTGCTACTCTCCTCTATCATTACTATTAATTGTTATAATCAGAAATGCAGAATCATAACTAAAGTAAACATTGTTCCTCGCGGCCGGCGCTTGAGAAGAGAGAAAAATGCTTGTGTCATAGTTCACAAAGGAAGCCAAGAAGAATGGCATACGAACACAGCCTGGTAATGTCCGTTATATTTCAGTCGATAAATCAGTGACATGCGCTTTGTTCGAGAGCGTTGCAAGTGACTTGGATTGCAGGATATTAGGACACCATTAACCACCCAATCGCGAGTTTGGGGTAACTCGTGAAGATTCTCAGGTTGCAAGCCTCACTTTAGCTCCCTCGGATACGAAGTGCCTGAATGGCAATGGTAATTTTCTGAATAATGGAAGTTGCAGCAACGATAGCCGCCGACGCTGCCTTCACGCTCTGATTTCGCTTGCACTCGCTGAAGAAATTCCTTACCTTAAGATCTGGTCTATGAATTTTGTGAATCGTATTATAAACACCAGAGCAGATATTGCGAAGTGAATTGTTTTAAAATTTCAAAATTATTTCCTTCTTTCTTGAAATAATTTGTATCCAGAGCACGAATTTAAGGGTTACTTCTGAGCAATGAAAAATAAATTCGATAGTCAACTTAAATTTGAGCTATGTATTGTAGAGTTTGCGGAAACATTTGTAACTGAAACTTGGTTATAACTTCAGGAATTTTATAGAAATTTAAGCGATGCAATACATAGTATCATTTTTATTAAATTTATGATTGACATAAATATCACGGGCTGAAAAAAAATATGTGGCCTAAAAAACTGATTGCTTGGCAACGAGCATAAAGCATTTCTTATCTTATGTCATGTTACCCCTGGGGCAGAAGAAAATTCAACCAATACATGGATGGCTCGAATCAAAATCTTTTTGAAAATCAAAATTAATTCTTTTAATATACACGTCTATAGGAATATTTTGCAAAAAACGTCGCACGGTGTTAACCGAATCAGCAATGATGTCAAACAACGTTTCAACTGTACGTGCAATATTGGTCCTCGTTAATTACTAAAGTGCTTCCGGTTCAATTATGGACAACTAAGAGATAAATCATAAGCCATTTATGCTCGAAACGATGCGATCATCAGCAGGCAACTGCAAGGACGCCTCGATTGGTATGCATTAGTGACTGCATGGTTGGTAAATCAGTTGGTATCTGCACGACGGCTCATATGAACCGGGCATACCAAATGAACCTGGTCGCACATCTTCCCATTAGGCTCGTATTTTTTGCGTCAGCCTCGTAAAATGGGACAGAGTGATAATGGTTAGGTTATGAGGAGTCGAATGGCGTTCTCTCTCACGCCGCAGTATGAATACTAATTTAGAGTCGGCGGGTTAGATATACCTAGACGGGCTTTATTGGGCTCAAGCTCTTACAGCGTGGAATGACGTACTTGAATTGGTGTATTGGTTTTATTATAATCAGTGCTTGAACAGTAATTTTCTGCATTATTAATTAAAGTAAAATTTTGATGACAGTAAATAATCAGAATGATGTTAGCGCGGCAATTAATTATGAACGTGAGATCAGTATGAAACGATACGACGATAATTAAATTTTGGAGATGCTGCACCATATAACTAACGTTTGATAAATAAAACGTGTCATGTATGTTTTTAATGCTTCCACTGAAGTTTGTTACCAAAAATATTTTACTTATTTTCCAGTGTGCGGAACAAACTGTCACCGAAAATGCGAGAAGCAAATACCCAACCTCTGCGGTGTGAACCAGAAGCTCCTAGCTGAAGCTCTCTCTTCGGTGAAAAAAGGTAATTTATTACAATGAACCTAGCAATTTACTGCTAATAACAATGTTTTCTTTAGTTATTTGCATATGAATGAAAGAAATATTTTCATGTAAATAATTTCACAGAAATAATTTCATAGAAATAATTTCACAGAATAATTTAACAGAAGTAATTTCATAAAAATAATTTCACAGAAATAATTTCATAAAAAATTTCACAGAAATAATTCCACTTAAATAGATTGGCAGAAATAATTACACAGATATAATTTCACACAAATAATTTCACAAGTATTTTCATTACGAATAATTATTTCTATACTTAGGTCAGTGACGAGTCTAGTTTTCAATATTATTATATTTTATATTTTTTCGTCTCCAGAGAGGCGAGACAGATTATGCAGTTTTTAATCGCTAATAAATCTTGATTCCTGAGAGTTTAGATAGCTTCTACGACTATGAAAAGATCTCAAACATTTGTGCAAATTGTCATTGAATTTTCAGAATTTTGTTATTATATAACAAAATTCGGTATTCAGAGAAACATCACTATTCACTGGTAAGAGAATTAAATCAAATAGTGATTTTCACAACAGAGATCTCGCATTTAATTGGCTCGTTTATCTTGTTAACAGAGACATGTGGACAGAACATTGCGTCTGACCGGTCAATCATGATCGTGACAGTTGGCCGTATGACAGTAGCAACAATGTATTTCTGTCATGCTGACAGGGATAGCTCTACTTAAATCACAAATATGCCTTGTATATAACAACAGAGTTGTGATAGAAATTGCAATAATCGCCTCGTAATTGACGACAATATTTCACAAATCTCACATGGCTAACTATTTTTGTCTCTCGAGTATTCTTTAGTAAATTTTTGACATTGGTACACATAATGAGGTGATTTAATGTCCATTAGTTATCACATACACGAGAAAATTCATGCACTAACATTGACATGGTGGTCTTGATACGAGTGTGCTCATTACCATTGCACATGGTAGCTTTGACACGAATTAGTGTGTTAATTACCATTGGGACATGGTAGCCTTGACAATAGTAAGTGTGTTCATTAACATCGGATATGGTAGCCTAGATACGAGAAAGTGTGTTCATTACCATCGGCTATGGTAGCCTGGATACGAGAAAGTGTATTCATTACCATCAGACATGGTAGCCTTGGCAAGAGTAAGTGTGTTCATTACCATCAGACATGGTAGCCTTGACAATAGTAAGCGTGTTCATTATCAACGGATTTGGTAGCCTGGATACGAGAAAGTGTGTTCATCACCATGGGACTTGCAATGGCAGACGTGATTATTCTCTTTTTAGGAGAGAAATAAAATCAATTTTACTTTCTAGCCATCCATGATTGCTATCCACAAATTTACGTACTATTGTTAGGTATAAATGAATTTCATACAAATAATTAATGAATAATAAATAAATAATGAATTTACAAAGTAAGTGAAAATTACTGATTGGGTCGCTGAAAAATTGTCAATTGAAATGGAACGTTACGTCAGAGAGGAATAAATTTATCCCAGTTGATTTGTTATGAAGAATTTTTACAGTACTATGCATTTTTTAATAGAAGGTCTACTGAATTTTTTCTTAAGAATCAGTCTTTACAGGCTCATCTTTTTCACGCGTGGGCCATTATTTTCATGCTAGGCTGTTTCATGAGAGCGAACACTCACACAACGCTCTCTGTATACTTTTTAGCGCGTATGGATGGCTTTATGATTATGATATGTTTTTACCTGTTTAGATTGAATCAACTATTCGAATCTAGATTTGATGTAGAATCCAGCTTCATTTCGTGTATCAAATACACATGCAGGGACAAAAAGAGATAAAAATCTTTATGATTTTGTTGTTTTTTTTGGCACGGTTGATATCTTGTTTTTTCTTTAGAAACGTTTGCACTAAGAATCCTGTCTCCATTTTTGCATAACAGGTACGTATAAGCGATTATATCACAATCCTTCCCAAATATTTTTGTTTGTTATTAATTCTAGCAAATAACTCAATTGACATATAAATTAATTGTTCGCGACCGTTTGTAGCAACAGTGCAGCGCAACAAACCCTTTATCTCCACCTATTATGTTTTTGATAAATATTCACAGCAATAATCCTGCACCACCAACCCCCATGCTTACCAAATGTGTTTCTAAGAAAGGTTATTTGCCCCAAAAATTTGGCACTATCAATCCCCTAAGTCTATTGCTCGTACTTTTAGAGAAGTTTTGCACAAACAATCTTGAATCATCAATCCCCCATCATATTTCTTCGTATTTTTAGAAAGGTTTATACCAAAAATCCTGCACAACCAATCCTTCTTCTCTATTACTAGTATTTTTAGGAATGGTTTGCATCAACAATCACGTATAAAATAATCCTGCGCCACTAATAGTCCACTTCCACTTTTCGAAATTTTGCATAAATTTCTGCGGCCCTAAAATCCTGCAGCACAAAAGTAAAATCTTTATTCTTGGTTCTTTTAATGAACATTCACAACAGCAATCCTACAGCAATATTTTTGTTTATATTTTTATGAACAGTTGCAATTCTCTAGGTGAATTTTTCGGCAATGATGTAAAAGACTTGAGTTAATTCAGTGTCGTAATGGCTTCAAAGTCATTCCAACTTAGCCCATTATGGAGTCGTCAACACAACGGACAGCCCTACAGAGCCTAGCTTTCCGATGCACCGCGCTACAATGCAATTACACGCGCTCCCAGAGTGGCTACGAAACTCGAAAATAGTTCTGAAAATACCATCTGTACTTAGGAACCAGGGTGTCATTCCTCATTTTGGAAAATTGTATCTGCATAGACAATAATGAATAGAATATTCTTTGAAATTATATTATAAAATATTTATTTTAACAATGATTGTGTAAAAATAATTAGGGATTTACAAGCTTTTGCACATTCTTGACTTAGCCAATCGGTTTAGGAGTGTCAGCGAGAACACTCTCAGCACGAAAAAAACCCATAAGGTGTCAGTGACATTTGCAGAATAGTTAATTGTATTAAAACTTACTCGCGCTATCGTGTTGGAAACGCGACACAAGAAGTTCTCTTAGATGTATAGAGAAACCTATTTTCCCCATGTTATCTGACGCTGCTGCCATCCATTGAACTTCCAGAAGTGCATAGTTATTTAGAATGTAGAATGTAGAAGTAGAATGTAGAAGTAGAATGTAGAAGTAGAATGTAGAAGTAGAATGTAGAAGTAGAATGTAGAAGTAGAATGTAGAAGTAGAACGTAGAAGTAGAATGTAGAAGTAGAATGTAGAAGTAGAATGTAGAAGTAGAATGTAGAAGTAGAATGTGGAAGTAGAATGTAGAAGTAGAATGTAGAAGTAGAATGTAGAAGTAGAATGTAGAAGTAGAATGTAGAAGTAGAATGTAGAAGTAGAATGTAGAAGTAGAATGTAGAGTGTAGAAGTACAGTGTAGAAGTACAGTGTAGAAGTACAGTGTAGAAGTAGATTGTAGAAGTAGAGTGTAGAAGTAGAGTGTAGAAGTAGAGTGTAGAAGTAGAGTGTAGAAGTAGAATGTAAAAGTAGAATGTAGAAGTATAATGGAGAAGTAGAAATAGAATGGAGATGGGGAAGTAGAATGACGAAGTAGAAATAGAATGTAGAAGTATAATTCCTTGTTTGATGCACTTCTTCTGTTTGATCACTTCCTCTATGATGCACTTCTCAAATTAAGTGAATTTCGATTAAGTTTCCTGTTCTGAACGCAGGAAGCACAAGCGAGAGCCGCGAAGGTAGACCAGCGCTGTCATCTTCGTCAACGACAACAACCACAACAACGTCAGACGATGACGACGAAGGCTCGACGACGGAAACGGACAGCGACTTTAGCGGCCCTGCGGAGATAAGATCTCCGCTCAAGACGCGGCCCAAGTTTAAAAAATATTGTGTTGATGACTTCCGCTTTATCAAAGTCCTCGGCAAGGGAAGCTTCGGTAAAGTGAGTAATATTTCAATACAATATAATTCCGGTTAGGAAAAATAAATAAATGTGAATATCAAATGACCAGAGCAGTGGGAGGTAGCGAAATCAATTTTAGTACTGGGCATCAATAGCTGCAACATACATTTACCAAGTCATTTGTGAATTACAATAAAATTTTAATTAATTTCGGCGGTATATGTGCTCGTTACCATATTCCAGCACTGTCAGTTTTCTTTGCCTACTCAATATTACCAAAAAGCAAAGCCTGAAAGTGCAATTTAGTTTGAAAGCATGAGTATTTTGATGGTGAATTATCACCGGACCAGAATATGGACTTCATTACTATTATCTATCTATTGACAATATTGGGAAACACGTCTCCACGTATAAGTACTAATTTTACCAACTAAATTATCTACGGTTATCACTCCTGTTCTTGCTCACGTTTTCCCTCGTCTTCTGACATGGGAAAAGTTTCTAGTCCCTGTCTCGACCATCAATCTTCAAATTACGCTCGTCACCGCTTATGTTAGCGGCAAAATTCGCCGAGTTCCAAGGGGACGCAGAAATATTAGGTAAAGACTTACATAGCTACCCTTTGTGATGAATGTTGAAGACTATAAACACCCTTAATAGAAGTCCAATTAGCTATGACAAAGCAAGTTTGAGGAGCTGCGCGCAGCTACTTTTGCAATAAGCTAAGGAAGGCGCGCTTTACAACACAACTAATAACGCTATTCAAAGGCGGGCCTCGACAAAACTGGGCTTGTTATCTGCCTTTAGTGGAAGCGGAGGAGCGTGTGTGTCGTAGACGCTGTGGTGACGGGGAGGGCATTGTTGTTTACACCAAAAAATGCGAGAGAACAAGAATGTGGAAATTAAAAAAATGACTGAAAATTTGAAGGAGAAATAGTGTGAGTGGGTAGTCTGTGAAATTCGGGGAGTGGTTTTGAGCGGTCTGTGGGAGAATAAAACAATTTAATTCGAAAAGCTAGCATCATATGATAAATACGTGAATTGGAAGTTTCCGGAAGACGGAGAAGGATCTTTAGTATTGGTATTATAAAAAGCATAATTTTGATATTAAAATAAGTGGAAAGCAATCGGGAATGCGATAAAATGCGGATGGAATTAACATTATATTGAGCAAATGATGGCCTGTTTGATCTTAGTTATCTAACAAGAAGAACCTGGTTTTGTCTCTGCATAGAAACGACTTGAAGTCAGCCTTTGGTTTATACTGACTGCAGAGAGTCGCCACATTGACTGCATCAGCCACATTACGATTCCTAAGGCATTTGAGGGCTTCTGCAGAAGAGCAAACTCTTTAAGATCTACGGCTCTAGACTATCGAGGCTGTCGCATGCTTGCCTCTTTCTCCCTCTAGCAAATTATCTAACTTTCGAGCTTCAATTCGAAAAGCTGCCTCGACCAACGACAGTCCCGTCTGAACTCTTGCCGCGTATCTCAAAACAAACGTTTGTGAGGGCGAAGCCTCGGGCTTGTGATCCTCCAGAGATGCCTTCTTCACTTTATTGAGTCATAGACAATTTCATGTAAAGTTTCGTGCGGTGAAGTTGGTGTACAACGAAGGGGAATCTGATGAGAAAATAACACGGATTGGCGGCTCCATGAAATTCTGAAGGGATGGCTAATTTAAAGAAAGGATGATGAATAACTTAAAGAAATTCATTTATGTGAATGATGATTCCAGTGCCATAATCAATGAAGTGAATTCAGGAGATAACTTTCTGAGTATTACCTGAATTTATTAAATTTCATGAGTATAAGATCAACTAAAATGACGAGTCTCTTGCACCAGAAGCATATTCAAATGTGTTTTCCCAAATATTCTGGTTTCAATATAAATAATTGCGATATTAAATTAGTGTTGTGCGCTAAAGACGGAGAAGGAAATAAAGAGTTGGAGGTTGAGTTCATGTGAATAAGTATACGTGAACGTATTATTGGAAACATATTTGGTATATAAATTAGTCTGGTCCTAAGAAGTTGATTGAGTTATTCAACAATAATCAATTTAAGGTTTCTTTGAATAGAGATTATCTTCACCAAATTTATGCTAATTAAAATTGAAGTTCAGTCCAATATTAACGAAGAAATAAAGACTTAACAAGTTCAAAATAATGAAACTTCAAAAGGGGTGGGAATATTTTTGACTGGAATATCATAGCTTAGAAATTATTACTTCAGAACAGAAAAATTAAATTTTGTCTGCTCACCCTTTCATGTTTCACATTAATCAATTAACCTAACATTCTATCAGAACAAAAATTCACCAAATAAGTTTTATTCAATTCCTACATCATTTGATCTTTCCCAAGACCCGTTAATTCCCAAATCCCAGAGCTTTGTTGGTACATAAACGAAGTCAATAGATTTGAAAAATGACATAAAAATGACGTATTTCTAACAAATAAAGCATTATTTCTTATTTCAAGTAACATGCCAAACGATGTTTATGTTTGATTTCATGTTGAATCGTTTATTTAACAAAGCGAAACAATTTCATTTCCATTGAATTATCTGGACCTATGTTTTGGGTTTCATGTAAAATCATAGAAATTTTCATTGTAGATTTCATTTTTGAACTATTTTTTAAAGAGAGATATTACGACAGCAATAATCGACGTAGAATAAACGAAAGTAAACAAATTTAATTGGGGGATTCCAAAAAAATAATATAACTCAGTACTCACTGCAGTGCGTGATAGAGAACGCATTTTCTCGTCGACGAAAACTTGAGGTCACGGACGGACGGACAGACGGACAGACAGACAGACAGACAGACGGACATGGCGAGCACAATAGTGTATTTTTCCATAAATGAGAAAATGCGCTAATAATCAAATAAAAACTACAAACGATAAATATAAATTTCTATTTCTCTAGGTTATGCTGGCTCAGCAAGTTGGCACCGAGAACTATTTCGCTGTAAAGTGCCTGAAAAAAGACGTAGTGCTGGAAGACAACGACGTCGAATGCACTCTAATAGAGAGGAAGGTTTTAACGCTCGGCACCAAACACCCGTACCTCTGCCATCTCTTCTGTTCCTTCCAGACTACCGTGAGTATAGAACCAAAAATCAGATAATTTTGAACTTATTGAATCTATTGTATATAAATATTTCAGTACAATAGGTTATTCTTGGGCCAGATTTATCGGCACTGAGCAATCTTACCTCTGCAATCTCTTAATTCTATTTCTCCCAGACTGCCGTAAGGATGTACTTCCAAATTTTTTGATGTGACTTTAAATCAATCTTACAGTCAATCTTGATTTATTTCTTATTTATTTAGTAAATTTTTACGATTCATTTTCGCTTCTATGAGAATAAAAAATCGTCACACACAAGTCGACTAAGCCCCGATACACGAGGGCTCACAGCATCGAATAGGGATTATTATTACCATTCAATTATTACAATTTGAGCATCGAATGCTATAGATACGACGATTAATCTTACCAAACTATCGCAAAGTTTCTCCTTAATTCCAAGGACTTATCGAAGTTTCTGACGCATTTTTTCGCGGATCAATTTGGAGGCGCTCTCGTTATTGTGAAACATTTTAATATGAGAAGCATTTTTGACGCCAGTTAAACTGTTGGTCGGAGTGAATTTTTCAGCATAACCTGGCAAAGCAAGGAGGCCGTAATCCAGCGCATTGGAGTTTCGCGATAAGTTCTGCATAATATCGGGACTCTCGAAAGCTTATTTTAACGCTGCAGCGTGTACATATTAAACCGTTGCCATTACTCCATATTGTATTTCTTCGGCTCCTGCCCATCTGTAATAATAGCGTAAGAGTTTAACCTGAGAAGTTAGAAATCAGCTGATAATCGTGCAAGCGTTTTGCTGCTGTTGTTTAAAACTGTGAAAATGATTTACTTTTCCATTCAAATGTATAACAATCAATGTAAGAAAATTCGGATCGGAAGAAAGGGGAAATCAGGCTTAACTCTCGATTCTGGCCTAATGAGGAGAAATAGAAAAGGGTGAAAGACTACGTAGGTTTTTTATTCAAAATTATTTTCGAGTTTCCATCTTTTCGTTATTAGTGTATTGTGAGTTGCTAAAAAAATTCACATACGGATAATTGTATTCAAGTTGAATAATTTGCAAAATTCGTCATGTAACGTGAATTAACATCGTCGAGAATCTGAATTAACCAATGAAAGTTTTCATATCACCGATTTTCTTAAATCCCAAATTTTACGATACAACCAACAGAAAAAAAAATTATTTCAAGATCCAATATTTCGTTAGTTTCTTATGATCAATTTATATAGAGCAAAACTCAATGCAATTTTAAGTAGAAATTATTTTGAGGAGCTGCTAAATTACATAAAATAAATTATTTAACATCTGTTCTTTCCTCCATCTGGTAAATTTAGGGCAATCACTCAAAATAGCAGCTAAATTAATTCGTTTTGCTACATATACATAAGTGCCAGCCTCTCGGTTGCTGATTTAATGGACTAATAATGGCTTCATCTAGGCCTAGTTCAATTTGGAATTCTCGTGGTTATGAAAGTCACGCGTGGCGGGATAAGATCGGTTATTCACGCACAACAACAAGCAATTGGAATTGCAGCAGCTCTTTGATATTGAACACAGAACCATTCTCTGCTCAGACGGCATTCAATTGCGACAAATTGCTGCGACTGACGTCGAGACTTAGAACGGAAAAATAGCAGGCGGTCCGCTAATCGGTGAAAATTTAATTGAAGGATTCATGCAAGTCAAAACTGAGATACGAATAACTCAGACACCGAAATAACTGCTTGCCAAAAAATGTTGAAAAATTTGTAAGAAAATTGAAGCTGATAAATACTCCATGAAGATGTTCGAAAGGAAATGAATAGGGTATTTCATAAAAAAAAACATCTCTTTTGACTGAAGTATTTTTTGAAGCCTAAAGGTATTGATATTTTAAGCCACTGTTATTCAGAGCAATTTAATTATGAATTTGTGGCGGACTACTAGTGGAATGAAATTGAAATTATCTTAATTTAGTACTAGTACGCCATTTATGAATAATAAAATCTAACCGAATAGCTACCTGTCAGCATCTATTCGCCGTGCTCATTTTCATCGTAAAAATTTGATCGTAAAAGTAGGTTCACAAAAAAATAATCTGGGAGATTACTGCCAGAGCCGCAGTCGGCATGAGCGATCTTGGGAATAATCACGATAAAAAAAATGTTTTCCGGGTCGGCCTAGCATTAATCATGGCCTTTCCTAATCTCAATAAATTTAGCACGCGTTTTCTCGGAGAGTCAAATTTTTTGTTCGGGAACCAAACGAAAGTTTTTGGCCAACTTTGAAAAGACTTTTGTTTTGATCTTAAGCCAAGGCTCGATTAGAAGACGTATTTTTGGCGAGCTTCCTTCCAGCTCTCTAAACTCTATAAGAGTTTGCTGGCAGAAAATTTCGATATGATCAGATCAAAATGAAATAATTATTGGCATATCGAAAACTTTATTCGCAAATGAAAATTCAGTTAGCAAAGTCGATAATGAAAGACTAAATCTCAAGCGAGCGTCATATATTTTGACAGATTGGTTTATTGCAAATTCGTTCAGCACACAAATGCTGAGCAAGGGTTAAAGAACTATGCAAAAAATATCGATAACGAGGTGTATAATTGAACACAAAAGCTCTATTTTGTTTTACTTTCATCCAAAAACTATTCAATGGAGTGATGAACTAGTGAATTATTTATATTCACATAAACCTTTTGAATACTTTACAGATAACTCGCTTATGAGCATAAATTATAAACCAAATGACTTTATCTATCGAATGCATGACAATATGATTCAGTTGAGATATTTAGTTCACAACTATAAGAAGAAATTGATTGCACGACTCGTAGATGAACACGATAGAATAGCTTAAACATTTCGGAAGTGTTTAAAAAAGGATTCCGATTATGTACTCAAGAAATTGAACGTGTAAAAATACGTTTAGATTCGAAGCTAATTTGATGCACTCAAAGTCACTATTGCACTGAAACTCGAAAAAATGCAATAGCTTACATTTTTTAAATTTGGGAAGTTGAAAATTCTGTTAAATTTAATAAATTGCGTACCTAATTTTGGCTGGTTTTCCATTGTTTATTATTTGACTCTAAGAGATAGTTATGAAGTTAATGAAAATATCGAAAGTAAAATAAGAAACTTTTTTGATATCCGTTCACTAATTAAATTGAGAATAAACTTACAAAATTCTTAGAAGTATTATCATTCATACAATTATACTTTCACTGTGTCACCACCCACTATAATGCTTGCAGTGTTCTCCTCAATCTTAACTCTCGATCATACATTTAAAATACACGTTTTAGATCCATCTCGCGATATTGATTCAATATTTTTTACTCCACTGTTCCCGTTCACACTCGCAATGTTTCCAGTTTCTTCAACCAGCTTTTCCTCCAAAATTATCATGCCATAGTATTGTTATTGCTGTCTCCTAAACTCATCGTTGCTTTCACTCTTCCCCGACTCCAGAATTTTCCTCAATGTTTCCTCGCTTCAGCATTGTTTTCATTGTTCCACCCCAGAATTTTGTCACTGGTACCTTGACCCAGACATATTTTCATTAATCTCACGCATTGGCATAGTTTTCACCGTTCCCTCACCGTAGCATTATTTTCACTCTTTCCTGACCCCAGCATTGTTTTCATTGTTCCCACGAAGAAGGCTATGCCTGATATTTCATCCTTCCCTTACACTGTTTTCATTGTTTCCCTTGCCCAGAATTGTTTTCACCGTTCACTCACCCCAGCATTGTTTTCATTCATCCCTTACCCATGCACTGTTTTCCCCGTTTTCACTGGTCTCTCAGCGCAGTGTTGTTTTCAGTGTCCCCACACCACACCTCCACCACACTTCCACCACACCTATACCACACCTCCCCACGATTTAGCCTATTCCCGATAGATTCCTCCATCACTGTTCCTTCGAAGCTGGCTATGCCTGATAGTTTCCTTCCCCCATACACTGTTTTCATCGTTTCCTCTCACCCCAGCATTGTTTTCCCTGTTCTCTCACCGCAGTGTTTTTTTCACTCTTTCCTGACCCCAACATTGTTTTCATTGTTCCCACGAAGCTGGCTATGCCTGATAGTTTCCTTCCCCCATACACTGTTTTCATCGCTCCCTCTCACCCCAGCATTGTTTTCCCTGTTCTCTCGGGAAGGGGTGGGCGCTTTCTTGCCCAGTTCGGAAATTACTGCGCTCATTACTTGACCAGATTTATGTGAGGCGCGTACAAGTCTGAACCTAAATAGAGGTCGTCCATCACACCAGTACCCAACTCTGAGCTTTAGGGCCTTTTTAATATGTTTTATGAGTATTTCCTTTTTAAGTCTGCTTTATGAGTTGTTGAGTTGCACGAGCAGTTTTACCCTTAGGTAAATCAACACCGTATTATCAATGGCCGCTGTATGGACATCTTTGGTGCTGGAATGCTTCGCTCGTACATCAAGTAATGAGAACCGCGTTGTATCTGGAACCGATTGTTTTACAAATGTTAAACGTGGTGTGAGCAAACAAAAAGTGACTCGTGTGAATCATTCGTAATTGATCGGAAGTAAACAATTCACTATGATTTTTGAACAAGAATATTGGATAAGAAGTAAAAAATATGCAAAAAGCACAGACCCCTTAAGCCGAAAAAATGGCAAAATGTTCATTTGCTAACTGCAATCTATATGACTTAGTGTAGGAGGTACTGGAACAATGTACCAAGGCAAAATAAAACATAATGAAAATGCTAAACAATGGACCATTACATTGCCACACTTAATTTTAAATGACCTTGATACAACAAAAACAAATCTATGGAATTAAAATGAAACATTCAAAGGAGAAATCAAACCAAAAATCATCCTAACCAGGAATGCTAATAGGTGTGTCATGTGTTATGACAACTTTTTGTCCCGAATTCTTCCATGAACAACAATTTTTTATTTTCTTAAAAAGAAGGAATTCAAACTTTTTCAAAGTCAAAATCATCATAAACTTTACTTGCCCACTCGGCCACATTATTATGTCTAGGGTTAATGTTGGAGTGTGATTAACAGAAGTTTAAATGTTCAACTTGATGAGATAACTCATCTATTTGCGATCATTCAGCTATTTGTGATAACTCGGTTTAATGTGATAACTCAGCTACTGTGATAACTAATCGATTGGTGATAACTCAGCTACTGTGATAACTCAGCTACTGTGATAACTCAGCTACTGTGATAACTCATCTACTTGGGTTTACATAAAATACATCAAGTCTACCATATTCGTGACTCCATCTTAAGCTTAAACGTCGCAGTTTGGGCACCGGACGCCCAGGCGCTAATCATCTAATTAAATCAGACCTGGTGTCTGGAGGCAATCTATAACTGGAATAGGCTTGTTGAATATTGTCTCCCACCAGGCCGAGGATGAGGAGAGTCAACAAAATTTATTAATAGTTTTTTTGGTAAATTATTAACTTGCGATTTAAGTACATTAATGATATAAATATATATCACGAATTATTGAACAGATTTGGTCTTCCTTCTAATTGTCTTTTATCAATTCACATATTATGAACGAAGCCAATATACTGACATATGAGATGCAAAATTTTCTTATTTTAAATCGAAAAAATTTACATTAGCAATACAACACCTGCTGTAGGTGATTTTCAGCACTGCAGATGCACTGCAGAAGTGAAAGATATCAGGTAAATTATTTAGCTCAAATATTTTAGAAAATGTGTTCCAAAATTTCAAAAGCAACACATCAGCTGCAGCACATCAGCTGCAGCACATCAGCTGCAGCACATCAGCTGCAGCACATCAGCTCTTGGCAGTCCGCCAGAAAAAGGAACCTGGACGTCGACAAGGCAGCGAACGCTTCTTATCGAGTTGCTTCTCCGCCGCGTGCTTCTCATTTTCCCTCTTCCCGTTTGCCAAATTCACTTTCCAGCCTCAATGTTTTGATTTTTCTTATTGTGAGCAATTCTTTCTCCCGTCGTAGTCTTCTTATTTATTTGTCTCAGTCCGTCAAATTTATTTATACACTTTAGGCTTCAGATTTTTCTTGTTCGTACGAGCCGAATTCATATCCTATCTCAATCCATTTTTTTTCGATTGTCCTCTTCATCAAAATTGACTTTTCCCCAACATGTTTCTCAATTTCCTATTTCTAGTCACCCAAGTCTCTCGTTTTAGTTTTTTTTCGTCACCCAAATTGACTTTCGCACATCAGGCTTCTCACTAACCTCGTATTATGTCGCCTTTTAAAGCCATTTATTTATTTTAATCAGCAATCTAGGATTGCTTGCATGGTCACAATTTTTTTACTTTGGTCTCGGGAGAACAATAACACTTGTTATCATACGAGAACAATTAGAAATATCTTATAAGAGTTTGGAACTGAAGAAGAAATGAAAATTGTCACTTAAACACTATTTTCTTTCATGAATCATATTTTCAAGATAGGTAAGCAATTCTTAATAAGGTGATGGATATTATTTACGAGTAACACGATAAAAAATATATTTCGGGTTATAAAACATCCGCATTGTGTAAGAAATATTAAGTTGGAGTATTTCTTTCTCAATTCGGAACGTAGAATGAATATCCCGTGAATTTGTTTTTTTGGCCCAGAAAAATTTGGAGCATTTTTGCGTGTGTACGCCAGAGACGAAGGAAAAAGTCAGCGTCGACTGTATATAATGAAGAATTAATTTGAGTTTCGTGATTTAATTTACTGAAACAAAATTTTCCTTGAGAATTCATATTGGTTGTAGTTCTAATAATTTCAGCCTTCAGCGAGGGAAAGTTCTCCGCGAGTGCAGTACTAATAATTATTCTATACCTTGGGATTAGCAATTATTGAATGGTGAACTGTTACTGTATGCAAAAAAAATATATATGGCTAGTACATCGAGTAGTGTTCGATTACTTTATGTCTACGGCACATGTAGCAAGCCACATAAACGATTGAAATAATATTGTGGGCTCAATCCTTACGCCAGCTAGACCCAAACACTCTTGCTCATTTGTGGCTCGTGTCGTCCTTCAAACCCCTTTTCTCCCTTCCCAAGGCTCAAGTCATACGCGAGTTTCTTAGTTAAAGGGTGTAATTCTTAAGTGTAGAATTCTCAAGTCTTGAGGCTTTCCTGAAATTCATCAATAATGAATCAACGAATGTAACCTAATGGACTCATAAATAAATACAAATGAATACATACGCAATTGAATATCCTAATTTTAGACCAACAACTGAATATATTTTCACCATAGTTTACAGCCTAGATTCCACGCCTATTTACACACATTTGCATTCCAAGAGCCTCTTAACTACCCTGATTACACACGACACCTCCTTCACGGTTCCGCACAACAATGACAAGCCTGCCATTCCTAACCCGTGCACGTAATATACAGATTTCTCTAAACCCAAAAATAATTGTTGAATATAAAAATACTTGATGAATTAAAACGTGCTCTATAAAACCCTAACAATAATATGATTAAACCATAATATAAAAGTGAAATTTGATAGCGCAAGTTTCGGCTAAGAAATACTGTCCCGAATCTTGCATCGCTCTAATTAATAACTACGTATGTACGTTTTTGTAAAAAATACGATAAATGAACGTTCATGTTAACTAATCACACGGGTGTTTTTAACGATACAAAACGATACAAAATATACGAAACTTCACAAAAATATACAAAAGTATATGGGGTATTCTTAGAGGGCAAGAAGTGTTGCCTTGAAAACTGTGCAAGAAGAAAGAAATGGCGTTTCAAGTGGGGCTATAAGGTCACCGGAATAGAGATGATAAATGGGAATAGTCGTCCTTTCAGTGCACTGTACATTACAGCCGCAAATTGGATGAAATGGCGCAGAAACGAAAGCCTTTCCCTGGACCATTCGCCTCGTCACTCCTAGTACTTCTTTGCACTCAATCTTGAAAGAAAGCTCCTTGCCTCTCGACCTGAAAATGTCACAAATACTGAAAGCATAAGCTGCACTCTGACTTTCCTTGATCAAACGCGTCACTCGGGCATTTTAAAATAAATACGATAAAATATAAGATCGAGATTTCAGTGAAGATCAATCTTGCCTTAATCTTCCTGACGATTGACTTAATATTGAAGTAAACACTACCATTTATATGACTAACAACTAGAATCATTGCCTTCAGATTTTAGATTTTTAAAAGATGGTTTACTAGTGCAGAATGAATGGGTAGAATTGGGATTAGGGATAATATATAAATATAGCACTTAGTTCCAACACTCGATTCGATGTCTTTATTCTACATAATAAATACTGTTGTATACATTTCAATAAATTTCTGCAAAACTAAATGAATTATAGATAAAATATTAATGAATTTATCTCTGTTATATAGTGACTAAATTATATTCTTTCATGTTATATGGAACAGAAGAGAATTTCCACTCGATTGACTTCTACCATCTCAGGATTTCACTCCTTAATGAATTTGATTTTTTTGTGCTCATGTAAAAAATTTTAATAATGAATTAATATATATAATAATGAATTAATATCGTCAACCATAATAAAACGACTAGCATTCAATTTTTCTGAAGAATATTCATCTCAAACCTTCGTTAACAGTATGGTGCACAACCGAATATATTAGAACTTGCCATGCCATTTCGAAATAGCCAAATTTCTCTGATGTTGGGTGAATTATTCTTAATTTTAAAAATTGTTCTTAGTTAAGACTGCTTCTTTCTTGCAATAAATATATTTGCATTCAAACATTGAATTGGGTACAAAATTAGATTCGTTCATCTTATTGAATATGTTTCGTCAATTAAAAATGTAAAACTGTAAAAATATTTAGATGTGTGTTTTCATGAAGGTTGTGGATTAAAATGCAAATACAGGGTGCGGCGCGGGAACTTACTTATTTGAATTGCGCGCCACGTGGCGGCCATTAGTCCTAGGAAGGTGGCGCCATGCGCAATATGGTGCGCGGGCTATGAAGTTTTTCGTCCACTCAGTTCAGTTGCGACCATGCAGTGGTCGAGAGAGGAGCGCGCTAAATGTAGCTCTTTGTAAAAAAGAAAGAATTAAAACGCTATCTTTAATACTTTTTACTTTGTGATTTTTTTAAAAGAGTAAGTTCCCACGCCGCACCCTGTATCATATAAAAGAGTCGAAGGGCCGAATAATTTTTCATATGACAGAAGTAACTCAAATATTGGCTCGACTATCCGTGGACTTCTCATCCGCCATCTCAGAAAGAATAAAAATTCTCGCAAAAGCACGGTCATGTTTTTGTTTTGCGTAAGTTCCAAAGCCATACGTGGAAGCTGAAATAAATTTTCTTATCTAAATTACCCCAACAGAGCTCTACAGTAATATTATTTCAGTTGACAGTAACTTTATAAGATTTTTAATACATATATCTCACAATAATTGTATCATTACAAGCAGAAAAAACGTTTCATCAATGTTATTTCAACGTCAGATGCCTTCATGGGTAATTATTATTTATTGTATAACAAAGAGTGTTCTATCTTTGCAGTCACACCTGTTCTTCGTGATGGAGTATCTGACTGGAGGAGATCTCATGTTTCACATCCAGCACTCCGGACGTTTTGATGAATATCGCGCATGTTTCTACTCCGCGGAAATTTGCTCTGGCTTGAGATTTCTACACAACAAAGGCATAATATACAGGTATGATCATATATCATGGATGTAGATAGAAAGAGTTTATTAGACTTTTTGGTTGAGCTTCTAATAAAATGGATGCTGTGGAGGCTTACTAGAGTTATAGGATTTTGTGCAAAAGTAGTAATATGTATTTAACTGATATTAACGAACGCACCGCACCTACTTTGCCTACCTACTCTAATTTTCAGTATGTTACCTTTACATTTCTAATATTATAATCATATAAACATCATTATATTTTTAAGAGCCCGGGAACAGGTTCCAGAGTTTAGTAAAACTTCAAATGCAAACCAAAATATACAACCAGCTATATTTAGTATACCGGCATAAAATGAGACTCACTAACATTGGCAAAGTTCATCGTTTTCTATTGTACATAAAATGTCATGGAGAGAAAATGTTGTCAATGTCATATCGTTTGACGCGCATCTTTGAGCTCACGACAAGCTCAATCAATTTTTTAAAACGCTCCTGTGCCCGGTAGCCTGGATACATAACAACCTTACCGGTACGAAAAATAAAAATAAAAAAAATACTCTGCTGAAAAAATTTTATAGGTAGTAAAGGTTTGCGGCGTTCGGTAGGAATTTTCAAGGCAAAATTATAATCATGACTATCGACAGTCGTTTTTCGTCACGTTTAATCTCAATGTCAGTATGGCAAAAGATGTTTAGTATTTTCAAAGTCAACTGAATTTTGAACTACGTGGTAGCGCGGCAATTGTTCGAGAATTCGTCCTCCAGTCACAACCGTCATAGCAAGATTTTGAATAAATCTGTAAAAGTGCAAAATCATTCCTAGAAAAGTAATTTTCAATCTATAGAATCTAAACGCCAATTCGACTTGTATAATAACTACTGCGTGAAATTTTCCACTTTGAAAGACTGAAATAAAACCTTTTGAGGACGAATTAAAAAATACTGTGATCTAAATTGAGGTCTCTACTGCATGTAAAATAGATAATTAGCATTTGCAAATTTCTTGCAATACAATCATTGATTTGAAATTTTTTAATTCTTTTAACTGAAGTAAACTCTAAAGATATGCAATCTTTCGATCTGAAATTTGAAATTTAATTTTATACTAGATTACATGGTTTTAAGTTGTAGATAGACTTAATATTGAATATCTTCAAAGCGGCAAAAAAGTTTTATTTAATCATCAAAAAAATTGGTCTTAACTGCAAATAATTTCTGATATGGAATAATTTCACAGAGACCTGAAGTTGGACAACATTCTACTGGACTATCAAGGCCACATAAGAATCGCGGATTTCGGCATGTGTAAACTACAAATTTACCTCGACAAATTTGCGGACACTTTTTGTGGGACTCCGGACTACATGGCACCCGAGGTGAGTGTAAATACTATATACTTTGAATCCTGTTTATTTCGATATAATGTTAGGTCTTGTTTAGGTTTTATGTCTATCTTTGAATTTTGACTTTTAAAGTGATTTTATTCATTTTTAGTTTAGTCGACCTGATGATGGAGCTGGACACCGAAACGTTTTCAATATCGATATGGTGAATTTTCTTGGCGTTTTCTTTGCTTTTAAATTCCTTTTGAATAACTAGAATTCTTCGAGTAGCGATGACTGCAAGGATAGCATTAAAAAGAAGCAACAGCGCCGACGTTTCCTTGTGTAACAGCTCAAAGCTACTACTCGTAGTTTCGTCATAAATTTCATAATATCTTAATTGTAGTACATGTGCTCCTTGAAAATGTTATAACTTCCGATGATATTTCTAATTTAAGCATCTCCTTTTAGGTAAAATTATTCAGGAGATAGAAAAAATTGTTGATCATAACCATCGCAAGCAAAATTTATTGCTAATTTTACAAGACTGGGAGCGAATCTCACTGTGTAAGTTGGTTGGTAAATTTGTAATTTTAGGAAGCTCAAAGCATCATGGCACTTTTTTCAGATAGGTGCGCTTACCGTCGAATCACAGAAATTTCAAATAAAACTTTAGGTCAAATATACAGATAATAATATACAGTCAGATATAATATACAGGTCAAATATACAGATTGTGATAATAATTCTGAAGGAGTTTATGATTACAAAGCGTCAATTAAAATGGATTTGCAGCAGGTGAAATATGCAGATGATAAAAAATGATGCAATGTCTTAAACTCACGTCTTAAAAAAGTTTACAATAAAGCATGACCTTAATCTCTCATACTTTCTTTTTGCTTGACGTGAATGCGAGTCCAAGACGTTCTTAATTTAAATAAGCTGCCTTGCAGGACGAGCAGTTCTTCGGCGAGTCTTTGCAGACGCGACGCATGCGATGAAGTTTTATTTTCCTGAGACTAGTCACTAACTTTGAATTTCTTGAGTCGGTTGGTCCGCTTTTAGCGTCATGCGTTTCCCCTTGCATGAATGCACCAGCTCCAGTTAACTGTGGTCCATTATTCCTACGAAGTAAAATGTTATTAGCCGGAAAGCTGCTTTAAAACCATGACACGGCAAACCACAAACCCCGGACTACGAGCCTTTGTTTTGGTGGTATCCATTGTTAACAAATGCTTCCTCTGTAGTCCGCCTGTCCCGAATAGAGCGTGAAATTTTCTGCGACGTTCGCTGTTGGGCCTCTGCAATACAGAGGCATATGATGTGTTCTTGAGAGATGGAATGATTTATTTAGACTTCTGGACGGATTAGGTTAGGAGATAAAGTTAAAAGTGCAATACAGCCCAGTTAGTGTCTTATTTAGTTTAGTCGATAGTTTGATGACAATTTCATAAAAAATAGAAAACAAAAAATCTTGCTTTCCGAATAAGCACTGGACCAGCACTATTGTTGTTGGAATATCCGCCATTATTTTAAAAAATTAATTAAGGTTTCATGCGTGTACGCAGCCCTCAATAGTTCAATGGCAAAGAATACTTAATGTTTCACTATTTGGTTCTCAATAACTCTCAATAACCCCGAGTGTCGTACATGTACTGCATTCAACTGTACATCTACTAACTCAAAAAAGTTACATGAATTATTTCCGCCTGGCTCAGAAACAAGAATTTCACCTTCATTTCTATATTGCTTTTACCTTTTTTGTTGGTGCAAGAGCAATACGAAAATTTTGTCATTACTTTTTACAATTTATTTGCGCTGCATTAATTCGATAAGCTCATTATGATTTTAACCAACAAACCGTCACCCTGAATTACTAGAGAGCCCCTTGCTGGTTGATGACTGAAAAAACTGCCGATAGTACTCCATTACTATCGATAATATAAATACTAATATCCAACATCGAGACTATTACCTAATACTACCAATATTAATACTATCTAAATATCAAGGAAAACGCACCTCGCATCCTTTTATTTTTGCTCATGGCGATCCTTCGTCTCATCACCGTCGTGCAGATGGCCTGTTTCCCAAGATCGAATCGTCTACTGTATCAAACAGAGTAAGCCTTAAAACGTATAAAATAACGTAAAATTGATCACAATATTCAAGGACTCGGAAATAAAGGACGATTTGCAGGAGCTCACATGCACTTGTTATGCTCGTGTAATGGCCGCCATAACCATTGCAGAACCCAAGCGTCGAGCGAATGTGAATGTATCAGTGTTTGAGATGGAAGCGTGTCAGTGTTTGAGAGGCAAGCGCATCAGTGTTTAAGATGGAAACGTGTCAGTGTTTAAGATGGAAACGTGTAAGTATTTGAGATGGAAACGCGTCAGTGTTTGAGATGGAAACGCGCCAGTGTTTGAGAGGCAAGCGCATAAGTGTTTAAGATGGAAACATGTCAGTGTTTGAGATGCGAACGTGTAAGTATTTGAGATGGAAACGCGTCAGTGTTTGAGATGGGAACGTGTTAGTATTTGAGATGGGAACGTGTTAGTATTTGAGATGGAAACGCGTCAGTTAGATGGAAACATGTCAGTATTTGAGATGGGAACGTGTTAGTATTTGAGATGGAAATGCGTCAGTGTTTGAGAGGCGAGTGCATCAGTGTCCGGGATTGAAGTTGTTTGAGGACAGCGTATCTCTGCCTCTCTCATGTAACTCACTTTAGCACTGCCATGCGTAGAGATGAAACGCTCATGAATTTATCTCATACGTCTGCTATACGCGTGATGTTTTTCGCACTTCTTACCAGCCTGTATATTAAACATGAACGAATAAAACGTGGAAATGTTCAAAACTTTCAAAACTTTGATGTTATTAACTTGAGTTGACAAAAAAAGATTGTGATGCTTGATCATATTCGATACTATTCCCGAGCAAAGTATGTCAGTGTTTAAGCGGAAGTGCATCAGTTTTTAAGTTTAAAATGGGTCAGTGTTTGAGATGGAAATACAGTTAAGGGAGAGCTCAAGAAAATATCTTTGTTTGGGAAGCAGCAACTGGAAATTAGGTAACCAAAAAACGGCAAAACGCGAATACATGAGTTAGGAAATAATTTATTTCATCACTTTAGTTGTTCGTAAATATACCTTTATCCTTTCGGAAAACTTGCGTTTGAGCAAATAAAGGAGATGGAAAATCGTCCTAACTTTAAACATTTGAAAAATAGTAAATTATGGAACAGTAAATCAAAAATATTAGTTTGAATATGAAGGGCAAGTAAGACAATACCGAGGGATCCGGAGAAATAATCCCTTAATCTATAGTGAAAGAATCTGCTGAAAAAAGTCGTTACTCAGTAGACATGATAGCAAAACTGGCGCAGATGATAGAATTATTGTTGGCCAGTCACACAGTAGCTAAATTAAGATACATCGATTGTGGTATATTGCGAGTTTAAAAGCGAGTGAGGCGCGAGATGAAAAAGATGCATGATTGAAGATTGTACTAACTTCAGACTATTAAAGCACATCAGTGTTTTTCGATGGAAGTGCTTTAGTCATTCAGATGTAAACGTCTGTGTTTGAGATCAATCCAAATCAATCTAAATTGTTGTCATTTTAGTACTGACACGGAAATTATTACCGCTTTAAAATCAGACTAAAGTATCGATGAGTCAAGTGTACTATAGGAACCTTAGTGAAAAATGACATGAATTTATTGAGTTTACCATCAAATTCACTGCGAACAGTTAAAGATATCGCCCCTGAAAAAGATTATAATTGAAGGATAAAAAGACTATTGACTATAATTGATTATAATTGAATGATAAAAAAGCAAGAATTTAAATTAATTTTGACGCGTTTAACTTATCGAAAACCTATATTATGCTAGGAAAGCCTTCATCGACTGGAATGTTCACCAAATGGAAGAAATAAGAGTCATGAGGCTGTTGATTTCTTGACTTATAAATTCTGAATGTCTTTCAAATTTGGCAAAATTAACTTTTCCAAATAGTTGATGCCTAAACAACATTTTCGTAGGATAATTTGAGCACCGTGTGAGTAAATAAATACTAAAAATTAACGAATATTTCCACTTATTGTGAACTTGAGATAAAAGTGCTGATGGAGCGTAAAAATCTACATCTGATTCAAAAATTGTTACGAGCTGCGTAAATCATCTAAAACATAAGTAAAGTAGACTTTCCTATGTTTCACAAATTTGTAGGCACTAACATATTCGATTTTTTTATTGCAATATTCACACGCAAGTGAATTGCTTTTGAAGTTGGGTACTTATTCAGTATCTTGAAGGTTAAGGCCTCTTACGTTCAAGGAATTAATTCAAGACTTAATGACAGTGCATAGCTTTCAACGTTCGGTATGTGTTTTGATCTTTGAGTTTAAGGCCTAACGTCAAGGCAATGCCGAAATGCTCGCCGAACGCAGAGATCGCAGCCTCTGAAATTCTGCTTATTCTGCGGCCGGACGAGGAAAATGCAAATTTTGGGCCTCCTCTGGTTACCGTTAAGAGGTTACTTAGGCAACGAGTAATGCACTCACTTATTTTTGTAGGCTCAAAGCCTTTGCTCGACAAGGCGAGTTTGTGTACATATAATACTAGAGCAAGAAGATTCGAGCACGGCTAATAGCCAAAACAATAAACAACAAAGAATTTATAAGACTATAGAAATACGTATAAATAGAATATACGTACTGTATATATGCCAAAAAATAAAAGGTAGGGGCAGTAAAATGGTAATGAATACTTGTAAAATTAGATTAATTCTATAAGAGAGATTAATTCTTTAAGAAGTGCAATTTTTCAAACGATTGAACGTTTTAATTCTATATCAGGTTATAAATATATACAGTAAAATTTAAAAACAAAATTGATTAAGTATTTCATGATGAACTTTGCGATTTCAAGGAAAACACTCCCATACATTCAAGGGATCAAACATCGGCTAGGTGAGAATGAAAAAATCATAATTATTATCAATTATAAATATTAAATAATTAATTCTTGGCCCGGTGGTGAGGACCGGGCACAATATTATTATAATTTCTGTAGCACAATGTTGCTGACCTATTTCAAGAGGATTCTAAACCTTCATTAAAATTTGCCGACAATCTCACCTTTGTATGCAACCTATTTACATTAATTCAGCTCGTATGTTATCATAAACGCTTTTCTATCATTCAACGACATCACTACAACGACGCAATTTCAATCTGGCAATACAGTTCTTCAAATATCAAGGTAACCGGAAAAATTACATATATTAAAAACCAAATCCTTTCATACAAATTGATTGTGTTTTATCATTCAAGGTGACATAGTTATTAAAGAAAGGCTACAAATTCATTATGTTTTTTCGTTCAAGGTGACTTAGTTTTTAAAGCAAGGCTGCAAATTTTTTGTGTTTTTTTTTTGTTCAAGGTGACATAGTTATTAAATTAAGGCTACAAATTCATTGTGATCTTTTTTTTTCATTCAAGGTGACATAGTTTTTAAGGAAAGGCTACAAATTCATTGTGCTTTTTTTTCGTTCAAGGTGACTTAGTTTTTAAAGAAAGGCCGCAAATTTTTTGTGTTTTTTTTTGTTCAAGGTGACATAGTTATTAAATTAAGGCTACAAATTCATTGTGTTCCTTTTTTCCTTCAAGGTGACATAGTTTTTAAGGAAATGCTACAAATTCATTGTGTTTTATCACTCAAGGTGGCATAGTTATTAAAGAAATGCTACATATTCATTGTGTTTTGTCACTCAAGGTGACATAGTTTTTAATCAAAGGCTACAAATTCATTGTGTATTTTTATTTAAGGTGATAAAAGGTCAGCACTACAATCAGTGCGTCGACTGGTGGAGTTTCGGCGTGCTGCTGTACGAGATGATGGTCGGCAAGTCGCCATTCAAAGGCTGCGACGAAGACCATCTTTTTTGGCTCATCTGCAACGAGGAGCCTTTTTACCCTCGCTTCCTTACCACCCAGGCGCAGAGTCTACTCAAACAAGTCAGTAAAGCTTTATATTGCTTTAAAATCTGTCTCCTAAAATAAATGGTTAATAACGAGGTGCCTTTCTACCCACGTTTCCTTACCACCCAGGCGCAGAGTCTACTCAAACAAGTCAGTAAAGCTTTATATTGCTTTAAATATGTCTCCTCAAATAGATGGTTAATATCATATGATTGTAAAATATTCAAGAATTCAAGGCAAGCTGGTTTTATAATTTAATCGCCATCAGACAAAGAGTCTCCTTAAGCAAGTCAGAGTAGTCTTAAATAGTTGTAAAATATTCAAGTAACGTGAGTTATTTAAGCTAATCACCACCCAATCATCAAACAGGGTTGTTGGGTCTTATATTTCAACAAAACATTACAGTCAAAAGGCAGCAGTTACGCTCCATATTGCTATAAAATATCGGCCATGCATGAATTAGGGAGAGCCTCATATGTTACATTGCGATGACAGAATTTAAGAAACTTTTGATTTAGTTTTCGGAATTGAGAATGAATTAAAGAAGTTGGATTATTCATTAAATTTGTGCTAGGGACATGGCAAAATGGCGTGCTGTTTGTAAATATAACGCAGGCACAATCATGAATAACGAAGGTGAAAATAGACAGCTGCGGGTTCTTTAAAAAAAATAATAATATTCAATCGGGTTGAAAACATATATTTTAGTATAAAAGGCGCAATAAAGATGACGGAAGGTTTTGATAGTACGAAAAATTAAATATTTGTGAGGCTGGAAAAAATAAGCAGTTTTCAATATATATCAAATAATAAATAAGTCATACCTTGAAATTTTGACTCCATAAATTCATAAAGGAACGCAACCTTTCCTTTATGTAGTTCAGCAACCGATTTGCCGGCTTCGCAAGATATTTCATTTTAACACAAAGCTTTTCACTCAAAATGAATTCGAAGCCACCAGCAATTGACATTTATCACAAGAATGGTTTGAAAACATAAATTAAATTATGTTCAAATTCAAAATAAGTTACAACTGTGATGAAGTTTTAAAATATATGAAATATTAAGAAGCGTCAGAGCTGCGGCTAAGCAACGGGAAATATCAACCACAGTTATCACAATCAACTAACCGAATAAATTTCTTAACTATATCAGATTAGTATTACGTTTCGGTCTAATAACTCTCTTTTGATAACGGATAAAAACCCAATGCAATTACTTTTTTTCACTGAAGACGTTTCATGGAAATTACAGTTGACAAGGAAGTTCATTCTTTATTCATGTTTATTATTTATTATTGTCATAAAAGATGCTTGGAAGCACAGCAGTGCTACGGATAGGTAAGGCAAGAAGGTCCCTCGTTATCTGGCCAAGTTTAGTGGCACAAAACACAAGAGGAATTCGTGTCCAAGTGTGACAGTGAGCGCAGCATAAGTGTTGGCCGCGCGTGTTGTGGAATACCGGCAGGCGGGGCGAGGGCCTATGGGGGAAGAAGTGCTGGGGGTGGAAAGATAGAGCTGGGGGATGGAGGAATTGTGTTGGGGGTAGAAGGATTGTGTTTGGGGGATGGAAGGATAGAGCTGGGGGTGGAGGGATTGTGTTGCGGGTGGATGGATTGTGTTGGGGGTAGAGGAATTGTGTTGGAGGGGTGGATAGATTGTGTTGGGGTAGAGGGATTGTGTTGCGGGTGGATGGATTGTGTTGGGGGTAGAGGGATTGTGTTGCGGGTGGATGGATTGTGTTGGGGGTGGATGGATTGTGTTGGGGGGATGGAGGGATGGAGCTGGAACTGGAGGGATTGCCTTGGGGGAATGGAGGGATAGAGCTGGGGCTGGAGGGATTGCCTTGGGGAATGGAGGGATAGAGCTGGGGGAAGGATTGTCTTGGGGAATGGAGGGATAGAGCTGGCGGTGGAGGGATTGCCTTGGGGGAATGGAGGGATAGAGCTGGGGCTGGAGGGATTGCCTTGGGGAATGGAGGGATAGAGCTGGCGGTGGAGGGATTGTCTTGGGGGAATGGAGGGATAGAGCTGGCGGAATTGAGCTGAAGGGTGAGGGATTGACCTGGAGATGGGGAGATCGTGTATAGTAGGGAAACAGGATCCCACGTGGGGAAGTACGGAGCAAGAAACAGTGAAGCGTGGGGTATAAAAGGGAAACATCAACCGAGGAAAGTTAAGGAGTAAAAGGAAAGTGCGAAGTGGAGAGAATGCGGAGTGTCAACATTGTGAACTCCGTGATTTTGAACTGTTAAGTGACAGTGCAAGACTTTCATGCTGAACTACAGGAAATCAATATTAATTCAATCTCTGTTCAAAGTGAGGAACACAACATATCTTGAGAAGACGAAAACCAAAATTATTAGTTATAGTGAAAAAATATTCATTGATTTAATTTTAACGAGGATTATTTAATTCAGCAAAAATTATAAGGCTTTAAGATTGTCATTTTCTCGGTGCAATTGAGTGTCGATGAACCGGATTTATAATTTTCTTCCGATTTTCATCATTAATAAATACTTCCAACAGTTTTGTAAAATCTAATTTCGTATTAACTTCTCATGTCTCACAAAAATCTCAATCTGAGAATAAAAAAATATGTCAAATTTGATTCTGAATGCCCTAAAAATAAGCGTTTGAGGAAAAATAAAAAATAACCCGGCGGTTTTCAACTCGTACCGAATTTTGCGAGAATTCTCGCCAGTTTGCTTTTGATCTGAACATGTTTTCCACTGAGTGAGCTCATCAATAGAAGGACTGACGAGCAGCAAGCAAAATTATTCGTGAAAAAACCAGACATGAAAACCAGGAGTTGCAAGGCTAGCGCTCACTGACAGAAGTAATCAGCTGATTAAAATTACTGCCTGGATATGCGTAAAGTTATCGCATCAGCGGCAAAAGTCTACGCGCAACTTTGCGTGTAAATAAGGCAAGCGTCTTTTACTTGCGCACTTTGAAGTTTTTATTTGTTTACCCGAGACTTAGTTTCGTTTGCTGAAGCTCGCAACTCAAGTTTGATCTCATTAATGTTTTAGCGAATTAAACGAGGGAAAAGAAGTCGTTAAAATTCACAATGTTTCGCAACCACGAAATGTCAGGAAATAAACACACACAAGCGCGTTTTGGATTGGTTGATACTCAAAAGTCACGTAAAAATTCAAACCACAAAATTTTTCAGGAGCAAATTAAAAATCGCACTTGGGGAAAAAAGTAAAATTTTTCCAATTTTGAAAAGTTTTTAAAATAAGATGTGGTAGGATTTTTAGGTAATATTTTAGGAAAAAAACAACCGATGAAGCGACATGCATGGATGAATATATTGAGGTAAAGCATTTATGCTTAAATATGAGAACATTTTGATATTTTTTATCAACAATTTTCCAGTTTGAAGCAAGATCTTAATAAGACATTCATCGAAGTTAGAACGACTAATTAACTCGGAAAGCGTCGTGCATCTCTACCGGAAGTTAATTTTCTTACGATTCTCACATATAATTGCGCATTCATGCATCGAATTCAAATGCGCATGTATGACTCATTATTTAATATTAATTTAATGTTTAGTTCATAATTTTTCATACGGAATTATTTCACCAGTTATTCGACAGACCTAAAAATATCATAGAGATCATCCTGATAATTTCTTCTTATGACCACTCTCATCATCGTCATAATTGCTTCTTATGATCACCCTCATTATCATCATCACCTCACATGAGCACTGATATCTCTGACTCACATGGATCGCACACATCATACTCATTATCACATTCATTAAATTAATTTTAAACCATGCAATTTCTCAATTTATAAATGCATCAAAGAATTGGAAGTTTCCAATCAGCGACAGTATAGCTCACGCGAAAAAATTATCCAGGAGTATATGCGTTTGAAAATAGGAAACATTTTTCCCCAAAATTATTCAAATAATATTTTTTATGGGCAGAGAAGTTCAATTAGCAAATGATACCAGTAACTTTTATAAATTTATTCTGCGATATATTTCACGCGCAGAGAAGCTTGGTGGAGAGTTTTCAATTCTATGAATGCTCCACGACGACTTCACTTAAGAAATTAGTGTCGGAATAGATTTATTGAAATTGAAACGGAAGAACATTTTAGTCAAGAATTATTCTTACATAAACTATTAGTCGTAAAATTTTAAGTTAGCTACAAACATAATCACTTTTTATGAGCAGCGAATATTTCTACCATACATTTTACAGAGTACGCAAAAAAAAAAAAAAATAGACGACAGCTTAAATGTTCACACCAACAATTCAATTAAAAAATTGATAAATATCAAAAACTAACAATCAATCCTTTTTAGTTTTCAATCAACCATTAAATATCGTCAAATGAAGCATTAGAGCTGTTTGAATGCCGTTCTTTGATGGTTTTGGTGGGAGATTTTCTGCATATTAAGTTTCTCGATAATCACTTGAGCCGCGCAGGGATGCTCTTTGTATCCCTGCGAACTAATTATCAATTGTAAGAGGAATTGCTGGAGCGTTCATTTCATCGAGCCGCAATTATTCTTAATGAGACAATTATTCATAATGAGAAAGCAAATCCAAAACAACTTCCCACATCGGGATGCCAGGGAGCCCGGGGGAGATGAGTTGTTGGGATATTTGTACAAATTTTACGTGGAATGCTTACTCCTGAAAATTAATTGAGTTAATGAAAGATAACAAAGATTTTTAATTAATCTGGATACACTGAGGTATAGGAAAATGAACGAATCATCATGAAATTTGTCGAACAATTTTATCATATCATTTACAAGTGATATGAGAGTTAGTCATGAATGAGGGAGAATTTTTTAATTTCAACTTAAAAATTGAGCTACAATGATGAGCAGAAGGGACCTTGCATCCAAATTTCAGAATTAGAAATATTTCTTACAAACGTGGTGGAAATCATATTAATTTTAGAATTTAGACCGAAAGATCAAGAACAAATTATACGTTTCCATTACGAAAATTAAGCCGACCAAATAAATGAGAATTTACCGACATTAAATGCAGTCAGATGTTGACTGCACGTAATTTCATGCCAGTTGGTTTTGAATAATTACAATTGGAAGTATTTCAAAGTCCCGCTTAGAATTTACATCTTGTAATGAATTGTGAACAAGCAAAGAATATTCCATTCTCATTGTGATCACATTATACATTATATATAAAATACATTATAGGTACATTATAGTATTTAGTGGTAGAAAAAAAAACAGAACGCGACTAACGTGAGAAATTGCATGGAGTGAGTTTTGGACGTTGGCTTGAATTTAAAACTAGCATAAGATATTATTTATTAAAGATTACATACGTAACATTTATAATATTATATTAATATTCAAAACTAATTATTAATTTCGTATTTAAACATTTCAGTTGCTCGACAAAGACTGTACGAAGCGGCTGGGTATTCCATACAGTCCATACGGAGACATTCAGTGCCATCCCTTCTACAAATACATCGACTGGAGCAAAATTGAGAGGAAAGAAGTCGAGACGCCCTACAAACCTAAACTGGTTAGTGAATGACACAGTATATCTATTTTAAATATCTAATTTCCGCACATTCAAATTAACAGCAGGAATAAATGTAAACAAACCTAAACTGGTCAGTGAATGACACAATATATATATTTTAAATATTTAATTTCCGCTCATTCAAATTAACAGCAGGAATAAATGTAAACAAACCTAAACTGGTCAGTGAATGACACAATATATATATTTTAAATATTTAATTTTCGCTCATCCAAATTAACTGCAGGAATAAATGTAAACAAACCTAAACTGGTCAGTGAATGACACAATATATATATTTTAAATATTTCATTTCCGCTCATCCAAATTAACAGCAGGAATAAATGGAAACAAACCTAAACTGGTCAGTGAATGACACAATATATATATTTATATATATATATAATATATATATATGACACAATATTTAATTTCCGCACATTAAAATTAACAGCAGGAATAAATGTAATTTGAGACTATATAAAAGATAGTACAATAGTAAGAAGTGAGTTCTCTACTGATGATTTTGGATTGAGTGGGATTTCGTTTCAATATGACTTAATTAAGTTTTAAAATAAAAGGAATAGTTAAAAAATTGAATCGTTTCCTGAATGTCTTCATCATTGTAGCATTATTACTACTATTATCATATTTAAAGATAAGAATACGCACAACAATTGAGATACGGTCATACCGGTTACTGTCTCAATAATTTGCAGCTGTTAATGATAAATAGCTTCCTATTTTTCTCCGGCAAGTATAATATGTGAAGCGCAAGCTTCACACTCTCTATATGTATTTCTCGCAAATGTTTCTAGTTCATGTTAACAAGACCAGCAATTTTTTAGCTAAAGTTATTCCGTAGCAAATTTCAGGCTAATTTTCCCTGAATTTATTCTCTTTAACACGGGAGGTAGGGATTTTTATCAGCGAGCTTGCGCGTTTTGTACGCAATCTTACCCGGAGATTATGCAAATAAAACGAGCAGTGCCGGCTATGCTCTGAATATCTTTACAATGGAGACAATTAGGGCTGAAATTTGCATTACTTCTCAGCCTGGAGACAAATTGCGAGATAAGTGCCTGTGTAAATACTAAGAGTCCCAAGGCTCGTTAAGAAGTTTCACAAAGGCAATACATCTGACGCGCTTCGAGGAAATAATCACGCTTCTATTCCGTGCTAAAATATTACATGCAGTTGCAGATTTTCCTTCGTATTTAGTTTTAATGGGAGATAAAGTGTTACAAATTGGCGAAAACGTTCGATCAAACTATTTAAAAGGGGTATTGTATTTAATTAAGAAGATGGCCTATTTGTGAGCAATAAAAACAATTGAATTTTTGCTATGAAGACTGTTACAATGGGATATGATTGGTATTACTTTTTAACTTTTTATGCGATACAATATGATGAGGCGGTGTAAAGTGTTTCAACAATTTTTTATGAGTACAATGACAATTATAAATCTAATTGAAATCGATCGTAAAAATTCCAACGAAAACTGTTGAAATAGCAGAAATATGTTGCAAGAAATTATGAAACGAGCACCAAAATTTGCAGCTCTACATTTCTTAATGTTGCCTTGTAGAAAATTCTAAATTTTCCAGCACTAATTCTAAATTTTCCAGCACTAGCAGACGTTGAGTTTTTGCGGCATTTCTCTCAGAGAACTTTGCTCGTTGTCGAGTGCGTTCGCCACCACTAATTAGAAGGCTGAACAAACAGAAGTTTGTGCTCTGGCACACTCGCCCTCACACAGGTCAATTATGCAATTATGCGACTGCACAGTATTGAATTTACTCATTGCTGGATATCAGATTCATGACTATTTCTCGAATTATCACGATAAAATAAGTACAAAATAAATGGGTATTTTATATCGCAAAAAAATTATTTAGCAAATTTCAGAGTAAGAGCAAACCAGGAAGAAAAATTTCAAGCAGATAGCACAAAATATGAGAAAGTTGCTCAAACTTGTTATACTAATCAATCGATTAGTACCACAAGTTCAATTGAAAATCTCAAAATTAACGATAAGATTTGAAAAAATTTCATCTCAATCGCAAATAACCACATATTTCATCCAATTTTACACGAAATAGAAACATGAGTAAGTAACGAGCGAGTAAATATTAGTTTATTTAAATAAGGTACTTCCTTTTCAGAGGCACATCTTGGACGTTCAGTTCTTCGACCCGCTCTTCACGAAGCGCAGCGCTGCGCTCACGCCGATTGATGACAGCATTCTTTCTTCCATGGACCAAACCCCCTTCAAGGATTTCTCCTACACCAACCCCAACATCACCGAGTAGTAAAACTACACAAGCCATGATATAACCGAGTAGTAATTCTACACAAGCCCCAATATCACCGAGTAATAACTCTACACTAGCCCCAATATCACCGAGTAACTCTACACTAGCCCCAATATCACCGAGTAATAACTCTACACTAGCCCCAACATTACCGAGTAGTAATTCTACACAAGCCATGGCATCAAAGAGTACCATTTTTACACTAGCCCCAACATAAAATAGTAGTATTATTACACAAAACTTCCCACATGGCCGAGTAGAATTTTTACACTAGCCCCAAGGTAAAGTTGCACTTCTACACTAGCCCTGACATCACCGAGTAGCACTTCTACACAAGTCATAGTTGCATTTTTACATCAGCTCCAACATAACTTAACAAAATTTCTACACAAACTCATGTATAACACAATAGAATTTCTATACAAGCCCTAGCTGGGATCACCAAGTAGCGGTTTGCCTACAGCAGCCAAAACTCAACCAAGTAACAACACTTCGACACCAACCTCGACATCACCCGACATCAACACTTCATCACCAACCCCCGGCTGACATCATCAGCGATGTCAACATCACCATCAGCAGCGCCATATACAAGATCCGGCATCAGTAAGCAGACCTTATCGTACTCACAACCCAACGCAACACTGATGGCCTTTTCGCAACACCTCCTTAACGGAAGACGAATCCAACACTACACCCACTCCCTATTGCACCTTGGTCCTCGCAAACCACAACATTACACTGAGCTTAACCCTCATTGACCTCAGCAAGTTGGGAAGCTGAACCATCGCCAGCCAAACACCCCCAAATAAATTTCTGTCCAACCGCCCCCACTAACAATGGAACTTGGTGATAGCTTCAACACCACAGAGGGCTTCTAATTCCCCAAAATCAACATGAACGAGTAGGACTTCTTCCATGCCAACCCCAATCCCAAAGAGTAGCAGACCGTTCAACGTTCAACGCAAGCAGACTTCTTACAAACCAACATCTTTCAGTTGAGAGGATTTTTCGAGGACCATCAGTGTGGAAATTTAATAATTGCACAAAACATATTCACAATTGAACCAATCTGGGTTCGAGAAAATAGCACAATTATGTGCCATGAAGTAGGCTTGTTATTTTATTACATAGACAGAGGAAAATATTTTGAAATTATGATATAAAAGACGTGAATCGATCAAATTTAATCGAATGATACAGTTATACGATGTTGTTTGGTATTGTTGAACTAGCAAGAAGCGGCTATTACATTCATAAAATTAGTTATATATCTGGATTTGGATCTCAATATGAGTGTTTTGAAATTTGTAATTTTTTTGTTGTAAGTTGTAGTTTCCATGGGTAGTCAACAAAATTGCAATTCATCCACGTTCTTTCGAACGGAATCGAGTGAAATTTTTTAAAAATCAAAATTCTCCACTCCTAAAATCGAAGAAGTAAGTTACTGCTCGTTGTTGCATAGGTAAGAGCAGGAATATTTACCATTATTACGGTTAAATGTTTTCATACCAACTGAATTTTGTGGGAGCTACGATAAACCATAATTAAACCATGTGTTCCTTTCCGATAAGAAGCTATTTTGCCATTAAAAGAAATTGTTCATAATACCTTCCACCACTGGCAAGCAGAACCCTAGAAATTATTTTACAAGTCGATCTGGAATTTAGAACTAGAAATACGATTATACAAGTATTTGAAGTAATAACTTGTAGGGCGGATTCTTGAAGAACAATTAGTTAAGCATAAAGGTAAAAATGAATACACTGCAAAATGAATGAATTTTATGTAACACATATATTAGCTAAGATGAAATGCTTCCGAATGAATGATGAATTTCGAATTTAAGTTAATTCTCGCATTTTCGGATTTTAAAATCTTCTGTATAGATATATAAATTAGAAACTTAAGTATTTTAAAAGCACTTGGCGAAAGAAAAAGTGTTTTTTAATAAATGTACATACAATTCAATAAAAATGACAACTCATTATCAAATATTTGTGTAAAAACTAATGATTTTCTTTATTTTATACATAGAATGTGACATTTATTTGTTGGTAAACATTCAATGGGTATTTTGTACATGAGAATGATAAGTTATTATGTAAGTGATATTCACTCGCATGACATTGGACGACACGTTAGATCCTGAGCATATTTCTTTCATGAACGATAAATCTAGTTCATCAATCAGACATATGTTCCATATTGATTGCATGAACGATAAATCCAGTTGATAAATCAGACATATGTTCCATAGGTTCCATGTACGATAAATCCAGTTGATCAATCAGACATACCTATGTTCCATATTTCTTCCATGAACGATAAATCCAGTTGATAAATCAGACATATGTTCCATATGTTCCATGTACGATAAATCCAGTTGATCAATCGGACATATGTTCCAAATTTCTTGCATGAACGATAAATCTAGTTGATCAATCAGACATATGTTCCATATTGCTTGCATGAACGATAAGTCTAGTTGATCAATCAGACATATGTTCCATATTGATTGCATGAACAATAAATCCAGTTGATCAATCAAACATATGTTCCATATTACTTGCATGAACGATAAATCCAGTTGATAAATCAGACATATGTTCCATATGTTCCATGTACGATAAATCCAGTTGATCAATCGGACGTATGTTCCAAATTTCTTGCATGAACGATAAATCCTGTTGATTGATAATAAATAAAATATTTATTTATTATCAATCTGACATACTGTATGTTCCATAACTTTACAGACTACGCAAGAACCTTGTTCAACATCACCAGCAGAAGTATTGAAGCGGCCACATTGAGTATTAAGTTGGGCAAATGTTAACCCTCCAAACTCATTACTAATTGTTAAATAATTTTACATTTTAAGATAGCTGAAAATAATGCGTAAACCGTAAACAAGTATAAATAGTAACTAAGTTACGAATTTTGTTACTTTTTCATACTTGTTCACGGTTTACGTTTTAAATTACAAATTTTGTCAAAAACTTTTGAAACTTTAAACTTTGAAATAATAGAATCCCAGGAAACGCGGAGTTAACAATATTTTTTAAAGTTCTTGGGAACAGAATTGCCTTCGCATCATTTACCGCATAAATATCACAGGTCCGATGAGGCCAATTTACTGTCATGGATACAGTACAATCAACTGTGCATTAAATTGCCAAGATATCGTAATTAGATACTTTCAATTAATCCTTTACTTTTTAATGTTTTGAATTAATGTAAAAGTGTTGAAGCTACCGAGTGGGACGAGCAGCAATAAAAACTTACATTTATCGGAAATAAATTCAGATCAGTTCGGCAGGAGCTGGGAAATTTTATTTGAGAAAATTTAGATAGAGACACTGTGTTCATAACGAATATATGTCAACACAAAACCATGTGAACAACTCTATACCACCCCTTTCTGTATCACACATACAAGAATGATGTACAACACTTTAAATTTTTACAGCGCGCAACAATTGTTGAAAAGACTTAATTTTATACAGTGTAGTTTTTTGGTTTCATGTCAATATATCTGGCCTAATTTATTGAAGTGTTGCTTCACAAAGTATTCTATGCATAATAGCTGTGGGTTACCAAAGTTGATCTTTGGATTGAATATTGATGTTATTTTGTGATTCTGGGTACTTTTTAAGCCATCTGTGTTCTTTATTGTCGAGCTGGCAAAATAAACAGGTTGGATTTCAGTGCATTAATATTTATTTATTATCCATACTGAGATTAAATAATGTTAAAATTAAACCACATTATTTGTTTCAATTATTAAAATTAGCGGTCAATTAGGACCCACCATAGATAAACGCCCTAACTTAATTCTAAAATATTTTATCATTGTGCATTAGTAAGGTTTGTTCAAGATTGAAGAATTATGTTTAGATAGTTATATCACCATGGATGGAATATTAAACGATTCAAATCTGTCGTTCTAAAAAATAAAAACAAAACTTAAGATCTAAAAAATATTTGATTGTTATAGTAACTCCGACGAGCGATCACATCCATTGGCTTATGATTTTTTCGCATAAGAATCACGAAAAAAAGGCAAGCGCTTTGCTTAACTTGATTAAACGCATTTATAATCTTGACAACTGTCTTTTGCTACATTAATAGACTCAATTTCGGGTTGAATATTATGCATGGTCGTAATATTTTTTAGTAAGTAATAATGAAAATTTCATTACATAGTAATAGTGAAATTTCATTACTCAGCAATGGTGAAACGTTCATTTTATTTGAAAAATGATGTTTAAATAATGAAGGCGGCGATGATCACTTTAACGATTTAGAACAAACCTATATTGCATTTTCGAATGGATGCCATCCTCGTATTTTCGTATTTTTAACGGAGGGGCGATGTCGTTTCCATATGTTTAATTAAAGGTGGAACGTCAAGATCGTATAACGCATAACCAGGCACTTACCTCGGTGCGTTACCCATTAGAAATTTTTCTACACACACATTTCAAAAGAAAGTTAAACGATTTCACTGATGCAGGCTTGAATCGTTGTTTTCCCATTTGTAGAACTAAGTTCGAGAAAATTTTGGAAATCTAAAAAGAAGATCATATTTCGTTTATTATTACTCAAACAAAGTTGGTTGCTTGTTTGATTGATATTTGGTGATTTGAAATTTATTGTTCGTTGCAGTGTAAAAGGACACGGTATATATATGTAATATACACCTCAGAAAAGGGAATGCAATGTTAAAATTAGGAGAAAATATTTTGCTTGGAAAAAACACCGATTTTTTAACCCAATTGCTCGACTCACAATACAATTAAGATGAATCATAGTAATTGAACTATCAAATAAAAATTATAATGAATTTTCAGAATAAGACATGGAAACTTCTACAAGAATGTCGAGTCCGCGTCATTTCAGAATATATATAAATGGTTATAAGCATACCAAACTCTCGTCAAAATAAATCAATTTTCTGTAACAAATCGCTGTAAATAAACTTTGTAATGAAATAAAATTATGCAAGAAAACTCTCTGTTAATATGACACTGCGTTGTACTCACCGATACCACGACCTGTCGCCATCCCTGCAAGAAATGAAAAAAACATGGGCGTTCAAAACAGATAATTAGATGGTAAAATTTTATTAAAAGATTATATTATAATATATAAATGCTTTAAGAAAATGTTAGTCGTTTTGCGTGTTAGAAGCTGAATTCTCCACAGTGTAATCAAAAAGGTCGGATAAATCTAAAATAAAAGTGAGCTAATGAAAAGGCGACATAAAGAAATCAACGATATCCTGATAAAACTCATGATGAAGCTATTCAAATTAATGAACCGATTAAATACAGTCAGCAGAATTAGTTTTTGAACTTAATTTTCTCAGTATACTAGTAGCTTTTACCCTTGACCGTACTTAAGTTATCGACCGTAATCGTATAGATTATCAGGCAGAAAATCGATGAGTATGACATGTAATAATTTGTACAAGCAAAAACTCGTGAAATCAAGTGGCTGGATGAAGCGGTGACAGCCTTTAGCATTTGTCAACTAGATACTATCAGTCTTCAGAAGGAATTTATGGAGCTCATTTGCATGCGTGTCCAATTGATGTCGAATAGCAAAACGCAAAATTTTGAACAGTGGTCGGGAGCGGTCCAGTCAAAGTTGAACTCGCTATTCCCAATTCGTTTGAAGTGAATTGACGGACGTGAAATTAGTTTCCCGCGTAGCGAGCATTGAAACGCACGCGTGTCCGTCCAAACTGTCCTCAGCGCTCGTGCATAAACATGAGGTGTGTTGAGGTCTGTTGAGGAGGGGAAGTGTTGAAAAGGAGGGTCTGTTGAGAGGGTGTGTTGAAAAGGAGGGTCTGTTGAAAGGGTGTGTTGAAAAGGAGGGTCTGTTGAAAGGGTGTGTTGAAAAGAAGGGTTTGTTGAAGAGGGGAAGTGTTTAAAAGGAAGGTCTGTTTAAAGGGTGTGTTGGGGGTCTGTTGAAGAGGGGAAGTGTTGAAAAGGAGAGTGTGTTGAAAGGGTGTGTTGAAAAGGAGGGTGTGTTAAAAGGGTGTGTTGAAAAGGAGGGTGTGTTAAAAGGGTGTGTTGAAAGGGTGTGTTGAAAAGGTGAGTTGAAAGGGTGTGTTGTTAAGAAGGGTGTGTTGAAAAGGAGGGTGTGTTGAAAGGGTGTGCTGAAAAGGAGGGTCTGTTGAAAAGGAGGGTCTGTTGAAAAGGAGGGTGAGTTGAAATGGAGGGTGTGTTGAAAAGGAGGGTCTGCTAAAAGGGTGTGTTGAAAGGGAGGGTGTGTTGAAAAGGAGGGTCTGTTGAAAGGGTATGTTGAAAAGGAGGGTCTGTTAAAAGGGTGTGTTGAAAAAGAGGGTTTGTTGAAAGGGTGTGTTGAAAATGAGGGTTTGTTGAAAAGGAGGGTGTGTTGAAAAGAAGTGTGTGTTGAAAAGGAGGGGGATTGTTGAAAAGGAGGGTGTGTTGTTAAGGAGGATGTGTTGAAAAGGAGGGTGTGTTGAAAAGGAGGGCGTGTTGAAAAGGGAGTTGTGTTGAAAAGGAGGGTGTGTTGAAAAGGAGGGCGTGTTGAAAAAGAGGGTGTGTTTAAATGGGCATTATGAACATTTCTTGCGTGAAATTTGGCATAGAAATTGCGCGCGAATTGGAATTGCAATTATTACAACAATTCACTGAATCTATTTATTTAAGGGCGTAGGTAACACTATTCTGCCTGAGGTGCTAAATTATTTTGAACAGAAACTATGTTAAACATAAAAGTTTCGTACCGCTCAATTAATAAGGAATAGTGATATGAAAACGATCAATTAGGAGTGAATGATTAAGATTCTATTGCCTATCTAGCAAAATTTTTTGAGGGACATGTTTTCCAAACTGAGTGATCAAATTTCCGGTAATTATAAGGTACGTATTGTAATAAATTTATTGGAGAAAATCAAGTCAATACTACGTTAAGCTTAAACATTTTTTTTTTGTGATTTGTCAAATTATGAGTTCACCCGGCATAATAATCGAGTCTTCAATATGCAGTGGAAATGTAATTGTTTTAACGCGTTTTTTACCAAATTTTGAAATTGGTTATTAGTTAGGAACTATACCACTAATTAAAATGTGATCTCGCCAATTAATGGGCTAGTGTGATGAAATTGCTTATTATCATTATGATATATTTTCAAAACCATAATATGTTGTAATAATTACCGGAAGAGAACAAAATAAAGTCACGTAAGTTTGTACAAAAATTAGGGCAAAGATGACGCAGAGCACGGCTTAGCAAAAGTGGTGCAAAGAGCCTATAATGGAAGTTAAAACTGCGAATAAAAAGAAAAAAGTTAAGTTTTTCAAAGTTCATTACATCAATGAATGATCCTCTAAGCGCAGACATTTGTTCTTTGGGTCCTGAATGAGTTCTCAGCAGGTGATTCATTAGAAAATTTATGTGTTCAATTGCAGGGAACGTTACCCCCTACGCAGCAACGCCTGTGCATAAGTGTTATCCTCTGGTAAAATATTCACGACGGTGCGTTTAAATAGGAATGGCGGCGGGCATCTGTCCCGCTAAATGTGGCATTAAATGTAAAGTGAGTCGAGATGAATCGTACATTAATGGCACATTGAGTCTGGTGAACACAGCACTCACTCAGCTAGGGTTAGACAATAGAGATCAGTGAAGTGAATTTGTCATTTACAAATACACGGATTAAAGGTGATGAATTAATTTAGCGTAGAAGATTACACAGAGTAATTTAGTTTTCATTTAAAATATTTTGTCATATACAATATTAGTCGAAAGTTCTAAATTGAATTCATTGCATCGTGATGAAACAAACAAAAAATGACCCGCATAAAAAATCAGTAGGCATAATTTTCCTACAATATTCTAAGGTGTAGCGTCAGATACTATACACAGATTTGATGGAAAAAGTAACTACTATTAAAATAAAA
This sequence comes from Hyalella azteca, assembly GCF_000764305.2. Classification (NCBI taxonomy): domain Eukaryota; kingdom Metazoa; phylum Arthropoda; class Malacostraca; order Amphipoda; family Hyalellidae; genus Hyalella; species Hyalella azteca. The sequence continues at coordinate 59,507 of NW_025943273.1, read as the reverse complement.
CAATGATCGTTCGAGGCAAGTTAAATGTAGAGCACGACATAAGCCTTTAAACGATAATCCAGCAGCCCTTAATAAATATAGGCAATGGAAATAATACATGCATTTGCAAATTTAAATTAAGTGACAATTCACCGTTTGTCGCTTCAATTACTTTAGGATAAAGTATCGGTATTCTCTTCGCACGTTAGCTGACAGCACGACAGTTGAAGCGCAAAAAAACCAAGTTCGATGTCAGTTCGAAAGGCAGGTCACGATCCTTGACGAAAATCTCGCGAGTTTTAAAATGATAAACTCGAGTGGGACGACACGTTTCTCGGCAGATACGTGGCGTTGTTCCAGACTCGGCACAAGTTTTAGCAATAGAATTTTATTTTTTTATTTCAATTTTAAAAATACAAATTTTTACATACAATAATATATGTAGAACATGAGAAAATTCGGGCTGAGTTGTCTGTGAAGAGGGAGGAATGAGACGGTATTTGGGCCTTAATGGCAGAGAATTTTTACATTTAAGAATCCCTTAGTAATTAATGACTTTTAAATGTGTTGGAATCAAAAATAAAACGGAAATTTTAAATTATTTGTTATCGATGCAGGTACGATGTGATTGATGGTAATGTTTTTTTTTTTCTTGGCCAACCAAGAAAATCCCTCAAACAATTCTGAAATTGTCGCAAACCAAGAACCCCAAACAAACAGAGTAAAGTATTATTTACGTTTCAATAATGATAATAAACAAAATCCGATACTAAAATTTGTTAAAATATTAACGATATTAAAGAAAAAGAAAAATAATTTAGGACGTAAAATTATTTACGTCTTAAATATTTACGTCAGCTTCAAGCAGGTTCATTAGGAAGATTAAGAGGAACGCGCGAGGAACGAGAGGAGAGTTGGGGAGATCAAACAAATCCTCAAGGACGACGTGGGGTCAATTCACGTGATTAAACCCCCGCTTTAAAAGAATTAAACCCCCGCTTTGAAAGAATTAACCCCCGCTTGAAAAAATTAAACCTCTGCTTTAAAAGACTTAAAGCGCGCTTTAAAAGACTTAAAACCCCTCTTGAAAAGACTTAAACCCCCGCTTTAAAATAATTAAACCTCTGCTTTAAAAGACTTACACCCTCGCTTCAAAAGACTTAAACCCCCGCTTTAAAGGGCTTAAACCCCCGCTTCAAAAGACTTTAATACCAGCTTCAAAAGATTAAAACGCCCGCTTCAAAAGATTAAAACCCCCGCTTCAAAAGATTAAAACCCCCGCTTCAAAAGATTAATCCCCCGCTTTAAAAGACTTTAACGCCCGCTTCAAAAGACATAATAAACCACCGCTTCAAAAGACTTAAACCCAGTTTTAACCCCCGCTCGAGTGATTAAACCTCGCTTCAAAAGACTAACTACGATTTTCCTTGAATTTTCACCAGACCACCGACGACCGATCAAAGACCGGCGTATTAAACCCGATAATAAATAGGGCTTAATTAAACAATCACTATTTGACTCTAGTCAATAATTAACAATCGCTTAATGGTTAATCGAGTGAACATACTTTTTCTTCCTGTTTGTCCTTGTTTTTGCGATATAGCAAACGTATGATTTGTTTCACTTTGAACTGGAAGTTTTAATATTTCATGAACATTTTTATTCACTCTGCCTGCGTATCTTTCTTTTATATACAACAGTTCTAACAGTTACTTACAAACTGAAGTTTCTCTATCGGCACTGATTAGCTATATCCAACGTTTTCTGGCATCACTTTCATCTCTTAGTTTATTTCTGCAGTGATCAATGATCGTGAGCACAGTTACCTTTACAATGTACCTCGCTTGTACCACTCAAACATCTCGTGTTCAAAGCGAGACCAGGAAAGGGAGTTCTTCTAAAGGATAATCGAAATTCCATCAGTGCAACCAATATCGTTCAAGCTCCAACGCTAACCAGAAACCGCCAATAATTTATGTGCGAGGTTTCCGGCAGGGAACTTCGATAATTTCCCGCAGATTCTATTTGCATTATTTATGCGAGGGAATTTTTCGTGGCGAACATAGCAGATCGGGGCAATTGCATTCGGCATTGCGTGCATTTCTGCGGACCTTGAGAATCGGGCGTAAGTGAAAATTGCAAAGGCTGGAGAGAGATTGGGCAGTAAAAGTGTTGAGACAGGAGTTACGAGATCACTAATGCTTTAAAGAATTTACATAACATATGATATTATATGGCTAAAAAGGTAAGAAAGGATAGGGCATAAGAAGAGAAAAAATGGAATGAACTGAAAATATTAAATCACGTGCGAATTGAACACTCACTTGTTTGAAATATTAAATGAGTAGACTATAAAACTTTTCAGAATGATGAACTCTCAATTCAATCAATTGTTAGGGATCTTCCCAGCATAAGGAATTTCTTTGCAGGTCATTAATCAGGTCTGTAAACGGCAAACGTGCGTTTAGAAACGGGCAGTAAAACAAAAGTTATTCCAATGTTGCCCCAAATTTATAAGTTAATAATCCTCAATATGTGTAAAAAAATGCTGAGGACTTCCCAACTATATATACGCACGCGATATTTATGATTATCGTTGTTGCATTTAGATGTAGAAATAATCTACATAAAATGTTAGAAAATTTCATTTGGCATTGTTTGTTTCACTAACTTCGAAGATGGAAAAAATAGAATGGGTTCTAAGGTCGTAATATTTCGCGAGCCCCATCATACCTGTTAGTGACCGTGCTTAATTCTATGCGATACCGAGAAATAAAATATTATAACATAGCCTTTAAATCAGCAGTCATCGTCGATCGTTAGTTTAATTAGGCAATATTTATTATTATTGATGAAGTTATTGTTCAAATTTGGATGAGATACTTGCAGCGTAAACTATTGTCAGCCAAAAATTACATTAAATGAATTCTTACTACCATCTCAAGTACAAAGAATAAAGGAGCGGAGCAAGAATTTTGTGAATAAATAGCAAACCCAAACAACGACATGCAATTTTACTGTAAAATTTCTCCAGATGCACCAGCTGAAAATTTCAGTATTTCTTAGAAGTACGCAATATCGCAAGCGAGCATTTTTTGCAAATAAAAATAGGAACATTTGTCACTGAAGCGGCGCACGCCTGAGGCACCCAGTTTGCAACACGCGTGGCCGTAAACGTTCAAAAGCTTTGACGAAATTCTGCAAGCAGCTGCCAAAAAAAATTTGTAAGGTTCGACACGAAATTCCAGAGCGAAAAATTATTGTTCGTATTTACTCTGTATTTCAAGCAGTTAAAAATTAGAACATTAAAAAATAACTCTTAAAAATTCGATGGAGGAAGAAATTACTAGGGGCTACAAACAACCTCTACTGTGTTATTTTTAACACTTCTCTTTTGTTGCCAAATTTTCGTTGAATGCGACTAAAATCTTAGCCATTATAGGCATAACATGTACAAACTACAACAGTTTTCGAGATATACATTCTTGTGTGACATGAATCGTTTCGATTTAGCAAAAAAAGTGAATTAATTTTGTGTATTACTTTTTATTACTTTAAGCAACGCAAATATTTTGGATTTGGGCAAACGCAAATAATATAGAAACTATCTAGAATAGTCAATAAGCTCAGAAATAGATAGAAGCAACCAGCACGCTTGTCTGGCTTGCCAAATTTGACGTCTCTAAATTCCGATGCTACGAAGAAATATTCGAATACTGAATCTGTCGCGCTGAAGCTGGACAGTTTTATTCTGGTTTACTGCATAAGAAGACGCTGGTTTACGATATAAAAACAGCTATTTTCTCGAGGGGAAACCATGCATGAAGACAGGCTTTTGAATATTGAAGGCTCGCTGGATTTCAGAGATCTTATTTGAGCTCAACGACAAGGCTTGGCCTATGACTGCGTCTGTTGCAAGCTTATTGCGAGACCGCGTGCAAGTTATCGCTGGTGGTCGCTTTTCAACAAATGATCAGACATAAAGATTTCTCCAAGCTTTATCACTAATGGCAGATTGCCATTAAATGTTTCCGATGAATTTTTCACGCATAAAATACAATTAATTGCCATTAAAACCCATCACCCCGAAAGAAACGGATCACGATGCTTATGAGGAAGAAACGGTGGAAAAATAGCAATCCTTGATATTGTGAGGTGAATTTTTCAGTTTTTGTGAACAATTTTTGTTGAGATGAACGTGTTGAATTAAAGTTTAACTACTAAAATCAACAGCTGACTCATATATAGATGTATGTGATTAATTAATACATGCAGTGACATATTTATTACATTACATGCTCGAAACTCAATATATTACAAAAGGGTATATGACAGACATGTAACTATTAAAATCACTCCATCATGAGGAGAGATTTAAGAATCAAGTATAAAGCAGTGATATAAATGCTTTAGTTAATCTATGGTTAAATATTTTCATGATTATATATATACTTCAGAAATTTGCTTAAACATATCTATGTTACTTTAAAAATTTCCTCATTAATCTATGGCACAGCGTACAAATTTGAAGGTTTTTGCTTGACAAAGCTGGATAAATTTTCCCAGTTTTTTTTTAAATGAAAGCTGGAGTTGAGTCACCAGGTTCAGGTCTCGGAGAAAACACAAGGTATATTGTATGCAGTCCTGCAAAAGAGTTCTGTCGTATTTTTAACGGCTAGCCTTCTCAGGTGACAGATTTAGCACCTATCTAGAATGGAGAGGCTCCCGAGACCGATTACACGCTGTAAATTCATCGATAAAGATAAGATTTTGTGTGCCACTTTAAAGACGACGAAATGTGTGTTGTCAAAGCTTGGTTTCGTAGATTCCTTAGAGAATAAGATAAACATATTTTAATTAGAAGTGCCTCTTTTTAATTTAAATAAAAAATTAACCGTGTGATAAATGAATTATTCTCATACGAAAATATTAATGCAGGTCTAAGCTAATTTATTTCGTTAAATATGTATAGATTTTATTGAAATATCATGAAAAAAATTTATTTTCTGTTTATGAAAATTATGCCATGGGGAAACATCAGTGAATATATTCATAATTTTCCTTTTCAAATTTTTAGGAAATCATATTTATAATAAATATACGAGTATAGATTGAGATTTTAATTTATGACATAAGAGAGGTAATTGAGTGCAGAAAATGAAAGAAATTCTATATTCATGTTGAATGAGGACATGAGTGTCACTGCAGCTCGAGAACCATGTTAAGTGGTTTGATGGCCCAACATTCAACCTCTGTCAACTATGGTTTTAGATACAAATAACATTGGCGACTGTTAATAAATCTGAATGATGAAGATTTAAACCATTTGTCACCTGACGGTAAGTCTGGTTACTTATACGTCAGGTAAGAAAAGCATTAATTGTGTAGGATCAAATCAGAATATTTTGTTCGGTGTTCTTAAAAGCTGCATAAAGACTAAGAGCAAACCGTATTGTTCGCTCTGACGCGATTAGAGCGGTTTGACGATCCCGTAGCAGGTCTGGGCCTATACTTAAAAAAAGAGTTAAGTAGTCGCAAGTTCATCAGCCAATCGTTGACGGGCCCTTTCAAGGAAAATCCACCAATCATAGATAAGAAAATAGAGCGTAAGTAGTTTCGTTCACTTAGCCAGTTTTGAAAGTATGGCCCCTGGGTGCCAACTTACCTTGAGGTTACGGAGGGATGTGTCCGTAGTTCAGCATCTGCAAAGGTATGTTCTAGTGGCGTGTACTTAATATACTGCGTTTCCAAGTGTTGAATAATCTGTTGTAAATCCCAAGTTAATTCATTTCTATTTTGAGATAAGGTGCAATTATTTAAGTTATTAAACTTAAGCAAGAATTTGTTTCTTGTACGGAATCGACCTTAGAAGAGGCCAATCCCAATCACTGCCGCTCCTGACTTCTAATAGCCTAAATTTCTTACGTTGCGTATTAGTTCACCATCAACTTAATAATAAAATTTTCATGTGGGTAAAGCTTTTTAATTGAACCTCGGCGCGAAAGATTATCACAAATTAGTAACCACACAATACCAGTGTCATGATATTGAGCTCTGAAAAAAATTTCAGATGCAATACAAAAGGTAAGAGATTCCATAATAAATACCTTACAATGACGACTTTATGACGACTTCTACGAATTCACGCCTAACGCAGGTTCACGAATGATAGAAATGATCAAAATTAGCGATATTTAAAATAACTATGATCTAAATTCCCGAAACAATATGAATAAATACACAAATTTCATTCAATGCTACCGACTTTTATCTCATATGCATGTAAATAAGCCGTAAAAAAACTTTACAACTTCGACATTTTCAGTGTTGATTAATATAGAACACAATATAATTTTCTCTCAACAAAAAGGCTGCAAAAATTAATATCAAAATGTTAAAATCTATCATCTTGATTGATGGAGGCACGAAGAGAGTAATATTGTGAGGCAGCTGCGCCGTGTGCTGGTAAAGACTTTTATGTGAAACATTTACTATATAACTTTTTTCTAGGAATATTGTAATTGATTTGGCAGAGATAATTGAAGTAAAAAACTAGTGCTCTGATATCTGCCGTCGAAAATACAAACATAAAAGAGGAATTATAGGCAATCGACAGCAAATTTAAACGATTTTGAATTTTCCGCAATAAAATGGGGGGATTTTGCCCCCGGAGTTATAATATGATGCACAATAAGTGCACAAAAATATCGAACATTGTAAGGAAATCCTAATAGTGTGAATTGAAGTAATTTAAAGAGAAAAAATATCTACAAAACGATGGCGACGACTGACAACTGTATATAGTCCTGGAGTTCTTGATATAATGACTTTAAAGAAAACAAACACTATTGCAGTTTATATAAAACTACTGCAAAAATGTATACAAGGCGCTCCGATCCTTATACAAGGCGTTCCGATCCTATATATTGAAAGAGTATTTCATCCCAACCAAACTCTCGAATAAATCCAAGGTACACTAGTAAGAAGTTTCACTGAAACGCAATCCAGGTCGAATGTGCGTCTTGACTTAAACAGGGGATTCATGCACCAACAATATTGTGCGGATTTTTATCTTCGTGTACATGCATTGACCTTCGTGATACGGGAACCAAGATTTTTCTTCACATTTAAGGAAAATGACTGAAGAGAAATGGTTGAAATATGGTTTAATTTTATGAAAGTAACTATTCATAAAATGAGCACGATAATTTGTTACATTAGGTTTTAGACATAACTTGAAACATTTAGAAATTCTTACAGGTTTCACGAAAACTGTAACGTGAGATCGAAAAGATGATTTATGAGTGATTATGATGCGTGCGCACAAAAAATGTGGCGATAAATGGGTTTTAATATTGCACAGCTTCAACTGCAGTGGAATAACTTTCATACGGTATCTAAAATAAGCGATGCGAATTTTTTTATATATTAAAAATTAAGTTGTAAAATCCGTTCACGGTAACGAGTCAAACACCAAGGACAGCAACAAACGTCTAATGAACGAGGAAAAAAATCACTTCGAGGATATACTTCAAAATTGTAAAAATTAATTTAACAATCAGTACTGATTGTTAAATTTCAAATTGCTTTGCAGGATCTACTCGAACTCAGTTCACAATCCTCGTGTTCGCAACAAGTCGAACTCTTCTGCTTGATCTGACTCCAAACGATCGCCGATATAATAATTAGTCAGTCGTCAAGGATACTAGACTGATACATATACGTCAATAATTTTCTTTATTTTCACTCAAATCTTCAAGCTACCAAGAAGTTGACCATCGAATTAATTATCTTCGCTTTTAATGTTAAATTTTCATGAAAAAAAAATTTATTCCATCATGAAAATCTATTTCGAATCGAACGAAGAGCTACTGGCTGCAAAATAGCTACGAAAATGCGTTGCACTCGAAAATGTAGAGCTCACAAATAAATCATTGAACTACCAAAATATCGAGCATAAAAACAGGCTTTATAAAGTATAGAAACACAAATAAATGAAATCCCACACTAATAATGTTAAAACCGTTTTTGTTAAAAGATTAACAGAAAATTACCATTAACCAACCTTGTTGCAGTTCACACAAATAGAAGCAATTTATCAAATGCTAACCAATTCTTACGAATGATCGGCGCACGATTAATCCCGCTAAAAAACTCATTTTTAATTACACGTAAACCCGAATGGAACAGCGCTCAGAGTGGCGACTGAAATTCACCTTAATAATTGGATAAAAAAACGTCCATGAAAACCAGGATCGCCTGTTAATTACGGTTGCTTTTTGCAACCCGTATATCAGAGACCAGGATTGAACCAATTAAGTTCTTCTTGAAGGAAGATCTGTTCATTTTTGTGAGCCGATTAAACATTCGAGGAGAAACTGAGCCTAAAGCTTCTGAAATTTTACGGGAACGGATCTTGGAGTTCCATTATAGTTACGGGATAAATTTTGCAGGCATTATTTGAAGATTAGTTTAATCTCTAGTATTTTGCTGTACTTAATGCTTACATTTGTGGGCATAGGGATTCTTAAAGAAAACGTTGAATAACAGAAATTAGTGTTTGATAAATTTCTGATAAAATTTGAAACGTGTAACTTGAGCCATCATCTTCCAGTTTTCATTATCCATATAGCGGAATTTAATAGTGAAATGAATTAGAAGCTTTTAGAAGGTAAACGCTGCTAAACACAAGAGTATATTATTTATTTACTCGACATAATTAGTGCTTGCTGTGCTCGATGAATCGCGAATACTGAATAACATACAAGTAAAAATACAATTAATGTTCAAATTGCTTATCCAAATACTTTGTAAAACATTAAAGATGAACTAGGAAATATATAAATACATATTTTGATTTTTATCTAGTTCCTAACATATCACAATTTAAAAATTAGCTAATGCTAATATTTTCTCAACTTAAGAGCTGATGTGTGTCTGTGGATCGTAATTTTGGAAAAATTTAGCCAGTATCTTTTGCATTATTTTCTGATTAGAAGCTAACAAGCCATAAATAATTAGTTACCAAGTCCATAGAAATCTCTATCAACTCAATTTTTAAGTACAATTTTAACTATAAGACGTTTAAAACATTAAAGATATAATAAACGTGTGGAGCAAAAGTTACCGTCTTAGCTGCTCGTTCTGTCGACAAAAAAGGTAATGTATAAAAAATGTACGGAAAATATTGAAGTGCAACTCATGCCTGCAATATATTGCCAGCCTGAGCCATGGCTTAGGCAGTATTTGCTTTGTGAATACTGCAAAAGGACGGCAGCGCTTGACGGTACCTAAGCTTACAAGAACTTTACACCCAAACAGAGCCTTGACTTTCAAGCGTAACGAAAACAAAGCGACTTTCTTGGTCGGCCCGACAGAGAATCAAGTATTTGCAGCGGCTCCAATGGAACGTACAAATTCCCGCTTTCCACGTTTCGTCAGAATTAGGAAAAAAGAGCATAAAAAATCTTATACTTCTCGTGAGCGTCTTTAACTTTTTTCGTATGAGCACAACATAGTAGTTGAGCATCTTACGTGAAACACGAATGCTGGCAGGAAATTTTCTGCTAAAATTTGCGAAGTTTCATGGCAATCATTTTTTAAATATATTTTTTCGACTTTCAAAAACATGAAAATCCTCAAAAATCTAATCGACGGCGAAAAAGAAAGTGAAAAATACTTATGTGGAATTTTAATTCATTAAACTTGTCAAACAACGAAGCGAATTAATTTGTCTTGAAATGTTATCACAATAAAAAGCTCTCTTGAAAATCTTCTGGAGGTGAACGACGCAACAGCAACATTAAATGTTGATAAAATGTTCCTTGAAAAGTTACGTTTCCAGCAGATTGAATTAATTTATCGAATGCGAGATGCTTTTACAGGAAAATCACCGATTTGTCCAACAAATTTTATTTTGTTTAAACGTTAAACAAAGCAAAAAAAAAAAAAATCATGCCGCCTTAACATAAATGAGACAGACATATCATTGATGTGATGCTCCACTTGATGTTTTAACGATTTCCTTTGATAGCGGATTTTTAAACATTGGTTAAAAAGATGCTTTGGCTTATATGCAAATTAGACCACCTTACTCGGAGCAAATTTGTTTTTTTTAGTCTAAAATTATTGCAATCTTCCTTTCGTTTGAAGCGACATTCGACGACCTGGTTGGGTAATGACCAAGGTTTATAGAATAACACATTCATTACGATGTTCAGGGTCGGATCTTTTTTTAGCGCATTTTCTCATTTATGGAAAAAATGTACTATTGTGCTCGCCATGTCCGTCTGTCTGTCTGTCTGTCTGTCTGTCCGTCTGTCCGTCTGTCCGTGACCTCAAGTTTTCGTCGACATGAAAAAGGCGCTCGCTGTCACTCACTGCAGTGAGTACTGAGTTATATTTTTTAAACGACTTGAAGGTGAATCTGGTAACTTATAAAGAACGTTTTAAAATTTCTTCCTTAGTGAAAAAGCCCTCGTTTCCTCGTTTTGCAGTACCAATCCTTATTCAGGAGCCTTACCGAGCTTACCAAGTCAAATAAACAGAAAAATATAACTCAGTACTCACTGCAGTGAGTGACAGAGAGCGAATTTTCCCAGAATCGACGAAAACGTGAAGTCACGGACGGACGGACGGACGGACATGACGAACACAATAGGGCATTTTTTCCATAGATGAGAAAATGCGCTAAAAAGGCACTCACGAAGTAAGGATAAGTCAGGAAATGACCCTCGGTCGAGCCGACACTCGTCACGGTGAGTGCCCTGCACCAGGGCACCGATTTGTGTTAATTGAAGGCCAGCCGTAAATTCCGAGTCGACAGCACTGGTCGCAGCCGCGAGAGGTACACCCAAAATTTACTTTAGATTGCGCTCTGTTTAGTTCTAATAAGAAGCAGTGTAACCGCTTTAAGTGACCTCCCATGTAAGTAAACATGCGTAAATTAGGAATAAAATGTCATAATTTTTTTTCGTGGGCTTCGTTAATTGGTTAGGCATTCACCAAGTGTACTGTAATTGCCTTCATTTAATGATGCTTACTGAAACGCAAATGAGGTAAATATTTGCCTCGTTTGCAGCTAATTGTTTATATATATATATATATATTTTATTTATTATTTTGAACATTTTCACAATTGCCTTAAAATAAGTATAATAAACCCGCTGCCCAGTGTATTCCGATAATTTTTAAAAAAGTTCGTGCGCAGCCCAGATTTATGAAGATTTAAAAATCAAATGACTGCCATTCTTCGAGGGAAAGTAAATGAACTCATCGATGAACATAATGAAAAATTTTACGAAAATATTTAAATTTTATAATTGGATCTATTGCTACCGCAATTGGCTACTAACTAAACAATCTGAATACTCAATCAAATTTTTAAAGAAGAACCTCCAGCTGTTCAATGGCGGGCTGTTTGATTAAATATTAAGCTGATGCACGATGAATGAGAGGTAATATATGGGTTTTTGAATTTAAAATCTTTTATGAGGAGCTGAACTCTTTTAGACTTTCATCTATGCAGGGCGAACTTTCTAGTATTTTCCTTCCTATTAAGTTTTTAAAAAATTTCCTATTATAGCAAATCTCAATTTAGACACTTGGTTTAATTTTTTGTCTCTTCTAATATGAAAGATAAATTAGAAAAATAAATAAAGTCTTCAAGCATAATTCTGAATCAAATGCAAAAATATATAACTTAGTACTCACTGCAGTGAGTGACAGAGAGCGCATTTTCTCGTCGACAAAAACGTGAGGTCACGGACAAACTGACAGACAGACGGACGGACGGACATGACGAGCACTATATAGCGCCTTATTTCCACAAATAAGAAAATGCGCTAGAAACCTGGGCTTTTTGAATTAAACGCAACGAGGCGGAAGTGTGAAAGATCTTTAGATCATGTGTGTTTACGGTTGATCTTGTCTGTTTAACTGTTAAAAATCTTTCAATCTGCCACATCCTCGAGACAAAAATGCCCCAATTTTAATTGCGAACACTATAAAATTTGTGAATTGATACCTTCAAAGACCGTTACAAAGGATTAATAAAATTAAAAGTGTAATCATTCATGAATCGTGTTCTGCACGAGTGAGCGGCTGGAATTAATTCAGCCTTTGAAATACTGTCCATATTCAGGCAATGTTGCAATTCAAACAGCCAGGCACACGACTAAGATCAAAGGCTATATAGCTGTTGACCCGTACGGAGCTGCGCATCCAATATCGAGGCTGCTTTTTCCTCAGGCAATTGTTTATAACCGCCTGGATTATTCGCTTTTGAAATTGAATGGCGAGCATCACCGATTGTAATGAAATGTATTCAAGTTGGAGTAAAGAAAAGGGCATCGAACACATTGATATTGCGTAGCCCAGGCCGCGCATGGCTTTTCGAAGAAAGAAAGGGATGGTAACGTTTGGAGGCGATGATGTTATAAGGAAACAATTTTCAGCGCCACATGCATGATATTGAGAATATATTTTTCTAATTATTTGTCAGTTGGACAACACTTGTCATCAATATTCACTAATAGAAACGCAAGAGCTTAACTTGTCAATCACAAAATAACCAAATAGCTTAAAAAAACAAAATAACCAAATGTCAATCAATAACCACAAAATAGCTTAGCACGAATCAATATTTCTCAATTCAATAAAACGATGGTTTCAATACTTAGTTACATTTTGATATTGAAATAATAATACAATAATAATATTTTTGAAATAATATTTTAAAATTTGTAATTTATTCTCTCACCTCTTCAGTATCTCATCTATGTGTCTCGAGCAAAACTAGTGAAAAAGTCGTGGCACTTCCTAAAAAAAGCGATTACACTGCACACCAGATCTTTTTTATAATTGAAGCCGCATAACAGCTAACAGTATAGTTGAAAGTCAAACTTTCTTTAGCAAAAAAGTCTTTGGTGTTTTTGAAAAAGTCGTTCAGGTTCAACAGCAAGGAAGTTGCTCCATTGCACTTATTTTTATAAATCAAGCTGCCTGCAGCTAGCGCCTCCATGCAAAAAAGGTTATAATTTTTTACATGAAGTAATCAACTCTCGATGATTTTACGTTAGTTCTAAGCCGATTTTAAGAAATGAATGCATATTCACCGATTACAAATTAAACGGTGATAAAAATCACCAATTTTTGTTTGAATCTATATAGGTTAGATTAATTTATGTGGGGTGAAATTGTTTTTTATTGGCGTTGAATGTGATTTCATGAGCAGAAAAATTTCCTATTTGATCAACAAGATTAGAAAATAGTAAACGATGGTAGGAGCTCACGCAAAGTCACGCTAAAAGGCGCGAAAAAATTATGTATTACAGATGTGATGATGTTGGGTTCATTCGATTGATATAAAGTTTTTATATTTATTCAAGAACAGTTTAATATCGCGATCATTACTAGGTAGACTATTAAACTACAGAGAGACTACTGAGAGACTATAACTATAGAGAGGACAGGGACTTCGCTCCGTCCTGCCGAGACAAACAAATGACACAAATAAATACACGTCGAAATGAACAATACAGAAAAATAATTCAATAATCCAAAATCCAATAATTTATAGACACTTAAAGAAGAGCACTGATCCAAATTCACTCGTACCTGAGAATAGCGTACTGCAGCCTATAATAGCTCAGTCAGCCTCACAGGGACACCAGAGACAAAGTGCTTAACTTGACTGGCTAGGCCTTACAACAGGTACAATTCCGACAAGTAGTGCGGATAACCTTCTTACAACAGAGGTAAAAATTTAGACAATAATATTTCTCATGCTATTAGAACCTGGGAATCTTTATGCAAGATCTTAACAAGTTTGTGAATATAAATTGTTGAAAAAGATTATAGAATTTTTTAGCAGATCCTCCTACTGATAAGAAAATATTGCAGGCTAGAATACGAAGGTTATCCAATATCAGAATATAGCGATATTTCGTTTAACACTGTTTGCGTGACGTTTGTCTTTTTTTGATTCGATGTTAAGTTTCTCACCATTTTTTTATGAATTTGAATAAATTGTATTGCTGACCTCACCATTCATGCTGGTGAAACCAACAGAAGATGGACTACACTACAGCCAAAACATCCAAATAAAAAATGGCGAGGTTTTAAACTTGAAAATGATTTCATAAAAACACTATATCAAACTTTTCAATGTTCAGAGATCGTAGGCTTAATGCAGGTGTATCAAACAGACATTTTGAATGGAAAGTGAAACCGATCGAGGCTCTCACCGTATCAGCAGTTAAATTCTGTTGCTTTGAGGGTACGAAAATACGAATTTCTGATCGATTTGCTACGGACGAATGAGGCACGCACTGAACGTATGACTGGCTGGTGAGTTTGACAGACAACACATCGAAGTGAAAATTAAGGAACGCATCTAGTTGTTATCGAAAGGCCTCAGTAGCCACTCTCGATTTGAATTTAAATGTGAATTGAGTGAAGCGAAATTCGTGAAATTGAGTGAAGCGAAAATCACTCCAACTATACTGAAGAATGTAGCGGATTCCTGTACATATTCACCGAGACAATTATTCATCTCCATATGTAGCTAAGAGCAGACATCATGGAAGTTATTACAGTTAAACCGAAATCTGAAACTACTAAACCGCTGCCTATGAAATTTATACACAATTCCACAGTGGAAAAGCTAATGATTTCACCGAATTTTCCTAGTTTAATCGTGAAAGCTATTACAGGCGAACCCTATTTTGAAACTTTCGCACTGAAATTCATCCAACAACTCTCCAGTGTAAAAATGGATGAATTCTTCGACTTGAGTGATATTCGGTATTATTATTTAGCTTTCCAATCTCTCATTCCCGTATGAAAATATTGAGCATAGTTGTTTGAGCAGCACGGGCTTTCTGTATTTTGCTTCGATGTCCACTTGTTATAATAATTTCTTTCAACTTTTTGGTATAACAGTAATTTCAATAATTCGCGTCTTTGTTGTAGATAATTCGGGAAGATGCGCGGGTGAAAAGATGGTCAGCTTTGTGCTGGAGCATGTTTCCTAAAGCACATTGCCAGCTATTGATCGGCCGGTTGAAAGCCGCCCGTTAAAAAAAAAAACATACCGAGCGCCATAGATATCTCTGAAAAATTTACATGGTCGATTGTAGAAAATAAAAATTTGCGTGCAGTCTCGAACATAGTACTCTGAGACTTCCTAACTCTGTGAACAGGACTCTTAAGGTTAATTGTCATGACTAGAAACAGCGTCGTCTTCTTTCTGTCTTCATTCGGATATATTTCTTACACGCGTGAAAACTAACAGAGACTGAATTAGATCAATTGTCGTGTGACAATTGTTGTTTCAAACGGGTTCAGGAGGAAATGTCGTTTGACCAGACCTGTAATGTCAGGAGAATGTTACCTGAGAAGAAGTGAAGAGAAGGAGGAAAAATAAGAATACGGTAAGTTCATCCTAACAATTTAAAACGGTGAATACATTTTTAGAAACAAACTGACGTTATCTCAGGATAACTCAGAATAAGTGTACTCTGATTTTTGTTCGATTAATTAATGTAATCTTTCTGAATTTGAAGAACCTAAATAACTTTTTATCGAAACATTAAATATGCATCGTTTTATCAGTTTGATTTGATGCATCATTGTCATTAGATACACAACTCAGTACGTAAACCGCACGAAATGCGAGTTTCCTGATCGCAGACCACGTTGCTTTCAGTAAAAATTACGAAATGAGCGTAGTTTTACTTTATAAAGAATTTAATATGAATTTGATTTAAGCCAACTGTCGTACGAGTGATTCAAAACTAAAACCCTATGATATAAATTAGACCCAAGAAAATCGCGGCATATTTGGGCGTAATGCTTTACATCGCACCCCGAGTTGTGTCATCTCAGGACAAAGACGCAATTTAAAATCAACGTAACTTGTAATGCAGAAACTTTGTGATAGTCGAAGTTAGAAGTCCGTAAATCCTGCCAAGTCTGCAAGCTGGAGTTCTACGGTAGTTTGGCCACTTTACAGGATTTCATAAACTCGTATATGCAACTTTGTTTCTATGAACTTATGGCTAACCATATCTCATCATTTATTGGCAGCAAACAGTCAAATGACTGCTCAATTGCATCTGTTGCTACATTATTACGTTATAGAGGCTTATCAGGGCTCTCCTTAAAACTTCATCGTGATAACACGTGGCAAATAATTAACTTACTTTAAGGAAAAATCGGCGAGTAAAATTTTTGAACCTTGAGTGACAAGACAAAAGACAAAATGAAGTAAAAATTAAAAACAGACATACGTATTTAATGGTAATTTCAAGAGGATATACGTGTGAGCTGATTATGTTTGTAGGCTACCTTGCAATATTGATAGAATTCGGTTAAATTTTACACCGAGGGAAAAAGGCTACAGAGAATAGCGCTTAAAATAGAAAATGTCGGTTTCGATAAACCGGAGTTGGGAAGCGGCTAAATTTAAATGGAAATTACTTATAATTATTATACAATTTATAATTATTAAATGACAATTCTTGGCTATAGGAGTATAATTATTGGCTTTGGGCTCCATACAGAATCTGAGCGACTTGCATTTCAGCTTCGGGTTATCGGGGATAAGCTCAGAACGAGATAGAAGCTAAAAATTTTAAGGTTTTCAAAAAATCCGTTACAAAAAAAAAAAGAAAAAACTACAGAAAATAAGGAATAATAATGGCAGTCCAAGTCACCTCGCGAAAACCCACAAAAATCAATATATTCGTTAACACACGTTCTACTTATCGCTCACGTTCATTTGAAAAAATATACATAGAAAGACATTTCGAGTCTGTTGTAGAAGAATGACGATATAAGAGTATAATAAAATTGTTAATAACCATATATTATCAAATTTTTAACAATGATTTATAATTTAAGATAGAGGTTGTCTTGGTTTACAAACGATCTCTATGCGATTGGTCATCCTTTAAATAATGAGTGGAGCTGAACTTTATGCGTCGGCATGACACTTCCTAGAACCGTACTAGAATAGCTGAGCATCAAGGAAGCAGTCATTAGGCGTGCTCAACAGCAACTAAAGCAGGGCCTTAATGATCTTTTTTACTTGCTCGTCCAATTCATTCAGTCGCACTGGCAATCTACAGAATTTCGTAATGTATCATGCAACCCCTGTACATCATATCATAGCTCATGGTTTTTTTCACAAGGCCAGGAAATGACTATAGAATATTAGAATACCCATGCTTAAAAGAATATATATATGTATGTCATGCCGAAATCCAGGAATTGCAGATTACATAGAATTGGCAGCCAGTTTGCCGGATCTGTAGAATCAGCATTTCGTTGCTGATTCAGAAAATCGGACGTTAGAGTTAGAACACAAATCGACAGGTAGAGTTAGAAAAGGTTGGGTAAAGTTCGGTCAAGTTCCTTTATATTTAAATATTAAAAAAACATGGCTAAATGACCCAACCCCAGGTTCATATAGTATTGAAATGTTAATCCTATAGTATCACGATTTCAGTTAAATTGCTATTAAATTTATTAGCATTTCTGCAAGTTTTCAAATTTCACTTGAGTTATTTTGTTTTGTTATATGTTGTATTCGTCCACTTAGTTTTGGTAAATAACAATAATTTTAGGCATTAACTTTGCTATGCAATTTTCTAGTTAATCATCATTTTTAACAATCAAGTATTTTTTCATTCGATAATTTTCGAGGTTTCAGTTATAGTGTTCATTTAAACAGCACGATTTTTGCCCAACCTTTTCATAGAAAAATATCGTAACGAGGTGTGATGACGATATAAAATTAATAATATTATTTACACACTTATTATACATGGTTAATATGCTATAAGAAATTGAAAGAAAATTTCAGTAGTAATCACTTAACAGCTTCTGAGACAAAAAATAATTATTTACAAATCCATAACTTCAAATTTCACAGGTAAATAGCGTATACATTATCATGCTCCACACTTCACTATTTTTTAGTCGTCAAAATGACAAACATTCAATGGAATTGAGTTTCAATAATAAATATGGGTAAAAAATAACATGAACGTTCATCATTGGTGCAGAATATAGCACGTAGTCGGAGAGGTGTGTCGACGTCGTGCATAGGAGCGCGTCAATTGAATTTGCATCTGAAGCTCGAGAAGTTCTTGATTGAGTCTGCCAGTTGAAATTCGGGGGGTGTTTACTTAAGACAATCATGAGGCGGGTCAGGGGCTGCGAGACGCGAACGACCGTCACATCAAACATTGAATGTCGACACATCAAGTAATGGGTCAGGCATTTACACAATATGCGTGAGCGAGGAATGATCAAACATTGAATGTCGACGCATCAAGGAATGGGTCAGGCATTTACACAATATGCGTGAGCGAGGAATGATCAAACATTGATTGTCGACACATCAAGGAATGGGTCACGCATTTACACAATATGCGTCAGCGAGTAATGATCAAACATTGAATGTCGAAACATAATCGAGGAATGGGTCAGACATTTACACAATATGCGTGAGCGATCAAACATTGAATGTCGACACATCGAGGAATGGGTCAGGCATTTACACAATATGCGTCAGCGAGGAATGATCAAACATTGATTGTCGACACATCAAGGAATGGGTCAGGCATTTACACAATATGCGTGAGCGAGGAATGATCAAACATTGAATGTTGACACATCAAGGAATGGGTCAGGCCTTTACATTCTATCAGTATACACGAACGATGATTGATAAAATACTGATGTGTAACACACCACGAAATGTGATAAAATTTTGCCCTTATGCCAGGAAAGGAATTCTTAAGCACTGAATAATGGGCGGCAAATTATTGAAGACATTAGGTAGAAATTGTCACTCTACTCACAGGAAAAAACTGTTATATTGTCAATTTAGTGGAGCGCTGTCTGCACGGTGCATGGCATGGGTACGACCTAATACCGGTCCATAAGGGTCAGAATGACTCACACAAAGGCAAAAAGTGCACCAATATTTGGACAAAGTCTTCATCTTTCCCTTGAGTGTATGGACGGAAGACGAATGGTCAAATATTGAGACGCGATTGATTATGAAATGATGCCGCAATTTACACTTTGTGGAGGAAAATGAAATGAAAATACATTCAATTAACAAACCCCATCGAAAGGGAAATGATTTTTTTAGAGATTTTATCAACTTAATCAACCAAATTCAATGAGTCGAAATATGCCAACACAATGAATAATATAAGGACTAGTGTGTTATAGGTACACTCGTTGCATTAAGGGCAGAGGTGACGACACATTCTCTAGCGTGCGGGCATTGAGAAAAAAACACTAATAAGTGAAGTTTTTCGATTAAAAGTATTATTTGACGATAAGCACCACATATATATATATTCATATATCTAATTAGTACAGGTTGGTAGGATTTGTTCCTTTGGACAGGTTTCATTTAAGACCAGAGAATTTGTTGTATTGACGATTTTCTTTTTAGTTTTTTAATCATATCGAACAGTTTATCATGTATCTAATAACACAAATTGTAGTGAGAGAATTTGGTAAATTAAAAAATAATTCAAAGGTTTGGTCTGGTTAAGAAAATTTTTAGTAAACGTAGAACAGAAAAATTTTATCAGTTCTAAAATTCATTATTATATACTTAGTAATAAAAAAATATAATAATAGAAAAGTATATGAACAAGAAATTTCGGATTAACCTCTGAAGTTCCCTGTAATGGCAGGAAATGTTTACTTGGTTCGTTTACTATTAATTTAGCGCGATCAATACCGCCATTACCGAGCACAAATCAAGCTCCGGAAACGAGTGCTGTCTAGAGAACCTAACGAGGCTCACCGGGCGAGTCCAGATAAAAACACTCGGCGTGTTTTGGACCACATTTTTTACTTAGGCGAACTTATCTCTGTACGCGCATCATATAGAAGTGAAATACACTACATTTGAAACGTAAGTAAAACGATTTTTGATTATAAATTCTAGTTTTGAGTGAAATGGACACATTTTTTAGTTAAGCGAACTTATCCCTGTACGCGCATCATATAGAAGTGAAATAAACTACATTTTTAACGTAAGTAAAACGATTTTTGATTATAAATTCTAGTTTTGAGTGAAATGGACACATTTTTTAGTTAAGCGAACTTATCTCTGTACGCGCATCATATAGAAGTGGAATAAACTACATTTTTAACGTAAGTAAAACGATTTTTGATTATAAATTCTAGTTTTGAGTGAAATGAACATATTTTTTACTTAAGCGAACTTATCCCTGTACGCGCATCATATAGAAGTGAAATACACTACATTTGAAACGTAAGTAAAACGATTATTGTTTATAAATTCTATTTTTGAGTGAAATGAACACATTTTTTACTTAGGCGAACTAATCTCTGTACGCGCATCATATAGAAGTGAAATAAACTACATTTGAAAAGTAAGTAAAATTATTTTTGTTTATAGATTCTGTTTTTTAGTGAAATGAACACATTTTTTACTTAACGAAATTATCTCTGTACACGTATCATATAGAAGTAAAATAAAATACATTTTAAACGTAAGTAAAATGATTTTTGTTTATACATTCTGTTTTGGAGTGAAATGAATACATTTTTCACTTAAGCTAAATTATCTCTGTACGCGTATCATATAGAAGTGAAATAAACTACATTTTAAACGTAGGTAAAATGGCTTCTGTTTATAAATCCTATATTGGAGTGATATGAACACATTTTTTACTTAAGCGAACTTATCTCTGTACGCGCATCATATAGAAGTGAAATGAACTACATTTGAAACGTAAATTTAATTATTTTTGTTTATACATTCTATTTTGGAGTGGAATGAACTCATTTTTTACTTAGGCGTAATTATTTCTATATACGTATTATATAGAAATGAAATAAACTACATTTTAAACGTAAGTAAAATGAAAATTATTTCTGCTCATTAATCCTATATTGGAGCGAAATAAACACATTTTTTTCGCGAAATTATTTCTGTACGCGCATCATATAGAAGTGAAATAAACTGCATTTTAAACGAAAGTAAAATAATTTCTGATCCCCAATCCTTAAACAAAATTTAGCATTAGTTGAGGTTTTCAACATACTTTCAAAATTTATTCTATGTTAGCGCAACAAAAAAAGGAATAAGGAATTTTATTCCTAACTCATGTTAGCGTAACAACAGAACTTTAAAGGGGGTTAAAAAAATCATTTAAAGTAAAGTAAAACTTTGAATTTTTCCTGAAAAGCATTTTGAATTTCACATTCAAATTTTATTCTAACTGTAAATGCTAACAATGTTCATCGATCAAGTTTCCCGATAGTTAAATATGTCTATTACGTGGTAGTCCGATTAATCCAAGTAATTTATTATGACGGAATTCATAACATAACTGGGTTCGTTTCATAGCACTAGTTTTCAAAAACAATATCCCATACTTTGCAAAATCTTGTCTTTTTTACGAATTTTTAACGCGATGAGTTGCTAGGGTGTTAATTAAGAATGAGTAGATTCTGCATCTAAAGTAAGAGGTATGTCCATTTATTAACAAAAATGGAATAAAAACGACTAGCCGAATAGGTATAAACAGGCATAGAACATCGAGATTTTCAACAGAATTTGAAAATCACAGGAATGAGGTCTGACTTTTATCGAAAAATCTATGAGCCGCGTAAACAATCGAAAATGCAGCGCGGGACAGAAAGCTGTTCATTATTGCAGAGTCGGGGGGCAATAACGAGCGTTTTCATCGACAATGGTCCAATAGCGATCTTTTAAGTAATCATATCTGGCCGTAGTTTTTAGTCGCTCGAGGCCATTTTTTGTCCAAAAGCCAAAGCGAACAAACAAGCTTATTTTATTGGCAATAAATAGGGACGGCAGGAAGAAATAGCGTCCTTTTTTTGGCCTCCTTCCGAATGGATAACGTAAAGGAGATGAGCGTTTAAGTAACGCCGATACATGACAAACGACTTGCCTCATACTCGATAGATTTGTAGGAACTTTGGACCCAGATTGTACAAGGCTGTGTATTTTATTGGACATGAAAACGTGAGGAACGGGAATGACAAAGCTGCGGATAGAACCAACCTATTGTTCGCTCATCCGATTTAAAGTCTCGCTTAAATACACCTGCTTTGAAGTTTTAACTCGGGTTCGTTTTACAATTTTATAATATCACTGAAGATTCGGTAGGAATATATGGCATTCGGTGAAACAGGTGGACCTACGTAATAATATTGATACATTGTTTGTTGTTACGAACAGCGGCTGGAGCCGTGAAAATTGGATTTTTAGAGCTTGGATTTTTTATATGATTTACCTACGAACGATGAAATAATATAATAACAGATATAATAATATATAATAACATAATACACAATAATAAGCCAGCTTATTATCAATCTCTCGCTACGGTCATGTTTAATATATTTATTAAATGGTAGTTTTCGACAGCCTTCTAGATGGAACTTAAACTTAGTAATTTTCATATTTACTGGTGCATCTAATCCACGCAACTTGCAATCTTCAAATTGAACGGCACAAAACCACAATGACAGCCAAAATATTTATAAACGACCTCTTATAAATAAAATTTTAATTCGTATCATTGATAAACAACGGCAGGAATTACCGTGTTTTTAACGTACGAGCCAAAAAACTCAAGAAATTATTTCAGTTTTGGCATCATTCAGCTACGTTCGCGTGCAATTATCTTGGTTTGTACAGAGCTCGCCTTCCATTTTACTGAGACGGGTACCTGTGGCAAAAACCTTCCGTACCGCAAAACATCCTCCATCAAATACATTCAGTTTGTTTGCTTTGCAAATGCTGCCACAGAGAGAGGATTTTTATTAGTTTTTAATTTCCACTGATGAAACATCAACAAATGATTTATATATTTGAACGAATGACTTTTGATGAGAATCCTTTTAGCAAGAGAAATGCGGAATCGGAGATGAGACAGAAAATTATATTGTGAATTCGTGTCACTTATGAATGTATGAAATAGGACTAATTTAAAATTGAACGATAATAAAAATTCAATTGTATGTCTTGCGATTGAGGATGAACTGCTTGACACAAGAGAAGACTCTTGATTTTTAGGTATTTGATTTTTTATTGATATACTTCAATACATTAGGGCATTTATATTATAAGTATGTATTTGCATCATTAAGTAAACCAAGAGAATCGATGATAAAAAATGTATAGGAAAATTACAATCAATACTCTATAGAACTACGCTCTTATACATACCTTCGGTACAAGTTTTAGTTCACTACACAAAATAAGAGACATTAACAAAGACGTTATTTTATCCATTTTTAAAACAATTGAGGTTATAGGACTTGCCTGCAGAGAATTTTAAGTACAATAATCAACTGACGTAAAATTGTATAATATTTTATTCGCACTTCTTGTCAGAACAATTTATTCAACAGAATGAAATCAGAAGCAGATGTTTCTGTTTAAATCCAATCTCTATTACCGGGTAAAGTAAGCAGTCACCTTGCTACAACATTTAATGGAGTACAATATTGTATCTACTAATAAGGCTATCTTAATTTTCAAATTTCATTCCATGAGAAAAATGATAATATAACCCTACATAATTATAACAATATTTATTACATAATTGGTAATATTCAATTTATTTGTATTTATTTAGGAAACGTCATTTCCATTGCTGTCAGGATCAACAGTTGCATGGTTTGTAACTAATATATTCAAAAGAAAAATAAACAATATAGCTACTTCAGTATTTGATTTAAAAAATAACTCCTATATTGTATGGTCGAATTTATGAATTAAAGATCATGTATAAATTTGTAAAGGAAGCTCCCCTTATTTTAAACTATGCAATGTCTGCTTGATTCAGGCTTCTAATGCCGTCTAAAAAACCTCACAGAGAATAAATCGACTTCAGAATTGTCCTGGATGTTGACAGAACTTAATTGTCACCCTGCGTTGTTGATTCAGTGATGGCGAGATTAGTTTAGGTGCGGATGTGCAGCTAGAATGGCGTGCACATATACAAGGTATTTTCATAAGAGCATTCACGAGTGTCGTCATATACATTCAAGCTGGGCAGGCGCGTCGGATGTGACGAATCCTAACGATTTCCGATTCCAATATAGGCGTGCTATAGAAGTGATAAATTAAAGCCTATCGCGCTCTCTATTAAGTAGATGATTGTCGTCTTCTTTATGCCAACTATCAAGTGCTTACGGGGTTTTCAACAGAGAAGGTTTCAATAATATGATTATTTTTGTGCTTGCTGCTTTTATGATTCTTCGTCATTTATGTAATTTAAAATATGATTCCTTGTCATTTACTATTTGCTTATAGTACTTATCGCGTAGAGATTTAATTAGATGTCTTTCTTGTACAAGCAGCTGCTAATGTTACTTCCCACCGAAGTAGCAATCGCTCCTATAACAGAATCAATCAGCTTTTTGACTCCTTAATGCCGCAGGTGAACGCAGAATCCTTTAATAAATCGCCAGTATTAACCTCAAGCATATGGTCCTCAGTCACACTGTTAAACCAAGAAATTTGTGCATATATTTGTGATTAAAAATCTCATACCAAACATTTGCTTCATCTTTCTGTGAATCGTCAACTTGAAATTCACTACTCGTTTCTTGTAACCTTCGTTCATACAGCAAATGTTCGCGGGACCGGCGATAAAATCGGGTTCTTCGATGGTAGCGAGATCGTCAACGTCGCTCGGATTACACATGTCAGTGCGTGAAAAATTTCCCGTATAGATCATCATAAATTTGCATAATACGATGTCGAAGCCTTCGCCGCTGTGCTCCGACCAGACGACAAATTCGCTAATGCACTCTAAGCCCGACAGACATGGACGTAAAAGTCGAAGGGTGAATAGATAAAAAGTGAAATGCCAACGATAGTTCTTAGACATTTAGGTCAAATGAATGAAATATACTTTCATACAGCAGAAGAAGCAATGCATTAATGTTTGAACGATTTGAAATCAGCCGACAGGAACAGGTAGACAGCTGGAGGAACTGAACTCAGACAGTTGAACTCCGCAAAATTGAATAAAAATGGCATTTTTTAAATCAAAATGGAGTAAAAAGTACAGGGTCATTCTTAATTGTTTAAATTATTCTAAAAAGTAGAGGGTTATTCTACCCAATTTAATGAATTTGTATTTATTCAAGTTTACAATTAAAATGAATACGTATTTTATACTATAATGGAAGGAGAAAGATTCAAAGTTCTTTTTACATATTTATAAATGTTCAATATGTCCCCCTTGTGCTGCACGGCAAACATCTACACGGTAGCCAAACTCGTCCCACACGAGAAAGCATATCTTCTGTTACTGAGTGCACCGTAGCAGTGATACGGTTCTTCAGATCAATTGGTAGAGGCGGGACGTAAACAGAGTTGCTGGTAGAGGCGGGACGTAAACAGAGTTGCTGGTAGAGGCGGGACGTAAACAGCTTCCTTGTAGTAACCCCATATGAAACAGTCACATGGGGTGAGATCAGGTGATCTCGGTGGCCAGAAGTGTAGAGCCAGATCTTTATTTCCCATGAGTCCTACGCTACGCCCAGGAAATGACTGTCACTTACTGAGGAGACAAGGGGGACATATTGAACATTTATAAATATGTAAAAAAAAACTTTGAATCTTTCTCTTTCCATTGGTGGATAAATTATTCATCTTAAATTGATGCTTAAGTAAATACGAATCTATTAAATCGGGCCTAGCATTTAGAATAACCCTGTATAATTAGTAAAATTGATATGAACTAGA
Organism: Hyalella azteca; assembly: GCF_000764305.2. Taxonomy (NCBI): domain Eukaryota; kingdom Metazoa; phylum Arthropoda; class Malacostraca; order Amphipoda; family Hyalellidae; genus Hyalella; species Hyalella azteca. The sequence continues at coordinate 33,727 of NW_025943273.1, read as the reverse complement.
CTGCCATTTCTATGTCGGTTAAATTAAATAAACTGATTTAAAATTCCTCGAAAACCAATAGATGAAGCTATTTTTGTAATTTGTAGATTACGGCGGAGTCTAATAAAATTTGTTAAATCTTTAGATTTTCGCAAAAAGCAAGTAGATCACTTGTGTTTGTTCATCATAATAATTTATAGGTTTTCCAAGCGAGTTATTGTCGTTCAAATACATAGATTCAGTCGGTTTAGTCATCGTTCTAAAAATTAGCAGTATAACAATCTGGATAATTACGACTCACATAGGCTAGTAGTAGTAGGCTAGTGTCAATACATAGTAATTGGTTAGGAGATATGGTTACACAGCGATTAGAGACTACCGATGACAGTAGAAGAAAAAAACCGTATTTGTTCTAATTATTAGATCGAACATGGACAAGTAGATCTTGAAATTCACCCACATAACGATAAATTTGTTGTATTAATATGAAAGTTTCATTATAATTGAGTTTAGGGGAAGATAAGGCTAGGGAAAATCGAATAAAATTAGAATTCGCTTTAGATTACGCAAAAATAAAGCCAATCTCACTGTAAAATTTGTTTCTATTGACTCGTTAACAAATAAATGTAAGTAAGAAATATTATGCGTTTAAAAATTACTTTTTAAAGACAACACTTCTAAAGAGGCCAGCGTCACCGATGTTACACATGTACAATGAATTTATTATTATCATTTAAAATTAAAAAAAAAGTATTTATAAAATATTTTTTATATTACAATTTTTTAATTTTTAAAATTATTCATTCTGTCAATTGATTCATGCATTGTCTACGACTTTACGCAGGTTTGCCAAATTTCAGATCGATTGGACAGGTAGAAGTGTGATAAAAATTGATTATATGATATGTAGCAGACAAAAAATGAACAAACAAACAAACAACAAGAAGTGAAGTTAAAGAGAAGCATTGTAAAATAGACACCAACAACCGACTGATGACACAGAATTTTTACACGTATTTTCAATAGGTGCATATTTCTTTTTCAAATAATTATTAGTTCTAAGAATTTTCTAAGCATATCGTAAAAAAATATAACTCTGTACTCACTGCAGTGAGTAACAGAGAGCGCATTTTCTCGTCGACGAAAACGTGAAGTCACGGACGGACAGACAGACGGACAGACGGACGGACAGCCGGACGGACAGACGGACGGACAGACGGACAGACAGTCGAACAGACAGACGGACGGACAGACGGACGGACAGACGGACGGACAGACGGACGGACAGACAGACGTACAGACGGACGGACAGACTGATATGGCCAGCACAATAGTGCATTTTCTTATAAATGAGAAAATGCGCTAAAAACCGGTCCTTCAATTTTTAATCATCGCTCTTCAGCGTCAAGGACTTAAAATTGAAGAAACGCATCCTTCCACTCAGAGTAGCTGCCAAGAATTTGCCGAGATCCTAACAAGGCACGTCAGAGTCCCGAGTTCATTTAGTGTCCAATCTCAAGATTAACTCGTCGAGTGATAGGCAAAGGCAGGTAGAGCTTCAGGTCTGACTGATGAATTAGCTCGGTTTAGTGATCGACTTAGCACATCGCGAATCCCGTGGAGATGTTCCCAAAATCAGAAATTATGGGCGAAATAAGGTCGGCCAACTATCAGTTATTCAGCGGCCACCAATACTCAGCGTATAATTTTCATTAACAGCGTTGCCGGCTGTGAGGTGCATTTTCAATAAACTCCAGCGTGAATTTGCGATGCGCTGAGTTTCAAACAGTTGACAGACTCGCTGGAAATTTTACAAAGAGCTTTAAATTAATTTCATTAGAGCGAGGTGTCGACACAAATAGATTCGCTCATGTTTTGCTGGAGTTCAGAGTGAGGCACAAGTCGGAGAGGAAAGCGCACCAAGCACGTAAAGTTGTCAATAATATTGTTGAAAACACTGGCGTTTGAGATTTTTTATAGAAACTAATGAATACGTTAATTTTTCGACAAATCGGGCACTGTTTAAATACAAAAATGACCATTTCATATTTTGTAGTAAGAAAATGATTCATTATAAACGTTATAAAATAGAAGTCGATTCGTTTAAAAGGGGAAGAATAGGTTAATCAATGAGCGAAATGAATCGCACACCAAATAAAGTTTTCAGACTTATTCACGAACAAAGTACATTAAAAGGGATTGTAACTACGGAACGAAGAGACTCGATGATTAACTTTTTGTTGAAAACAAAAATCCATGCTATGAGTCTTTAAAATATGTTTATGGAATTAGTAAACCCTTATAAGGGAATATTCGGGTATAAACCTTCATGTAACCCTTACTTTTACCTTTGAATTTCAACGAGATGGGAATGGAAGGAGGAGCTGGTGATCAAAATATTGATTATACAGGGTGATTCACGACAAATTCCTGTTTTGTATTTCGTGTCAAGCAGCCAGATATTGTAGGGAAAGGACGAAAAGTATTTTATATGAATGGCAAAGTCATGAAATTTTGTGACCCGCCTAGTCAGTTGCCACTATGCATTGGACAAGTGAGCAACGATCGTTTGCTGTCGAGGCGTACTTCTCTAATGGCCGTTGCATTGGTGCTACTCAACTAGCATTCCGTACACGGTTCCGCATTCGTCCTTCAGGTTGAGTTTCTGATAGGAAATCAATTGTTACTTGGGTGAACACATTTAGGGCAAGTTATCGTGAATCAATTGTTTGCGATTAATGTCCAAGGACCGATCTCATTTGTATAACAACATACGCCCAGTCATCGCCAACAACCCGTCAATTCAGTGAGTTGAACGGAACCTCAAAAATAGACTAATTGCATTGACTATGGGGTTGTCATCTTTCCGAGGTTATTTTCAAAACTAAGTGAAACAAAAATTCAGGTAATGTTTTTTTTCGATAAAATTTATATTGTAATGATACTTTCTTCTATTCATATTCTTGTAATGAAAAATTTATATTGTAATGGTACTATACGGCACAATATGTTTTATTTTAGCTTTCTAATAAGGAAGTTTCCGTGGATCAGCTTGTACATACGAAAAAAGACCATGAGCTATGTTTTTTCTAGAATTCCCGCCAAATATATTGTCTTTGTTACTTGAGTTCAATCAAAATTTTTAGAAGCTAAATAATCTAGCAAATTTATTGAAAAAGTAGACCAATTGACTTCCTTATTTGCATGACAAGTCTTCAGTGATCAACTTTATCGCTTAATTACTTTCGGTATTTTCATTTTAAATTATATCCGATGATTCAACGATTCCATGCATTAGGTATTGTACCTTACAAGACCGTCCCTACTACTCAACTATTTCCTGATAAAGTACCAAATTTATTCCGTTAAAATAGAGTTGAATATATTCATATATGATTGACTTTGAATCTGATTACAGATTTATTAACTATTTGCATCTGATTACAGATTGACGAATCAGTCACTTTTGATAAAAATATTCATAAAAATTGAATTTATCAGGAGAAATTTTCTAACATGTCCCGCCATGCAGCCGCAAGTTGTGAAATCAAAATTCAATTTCCTGGCGCTGTTTGATACGAAACATTTTAATACCCATTCCATTTATGACGAAAAGTAAGGCAATTGGATTAAGCATATCCAAATTTGATTTCTTGGCATAGCATCCATGGCTACGAATTTCTTTGGCAGCAAAGCTTGAGCTCGGCCAGGCAGTTTGTCGTTCATATCGACACTGCGATTCGCTTGCGGAAGTTAGGATTTTAGGAGAATTTGAGGGGTCCCATAAAATTCTCTGAGAGTTGCTTGCTCGGCTCGACTCGACAGAACAAAACTCGGTAATAGAGAACAAATTTTCCACCATATCCAGCTGGAAATGTTTTCTGCCTTTTCTTATGAAGTCGAAGCGAAATTTGACGCGGGGTGCGAAAAACACCAAATTTCGACGGAGGCAAAGTTTTGTAAATAATAGCAACCGACAATTGTGGAAATTGTTTTATGTTTGGACTTCCTGTACGAATATTTTTTCTTTGTGTACATGTCGCTGTTTTGACATTTGGAGAAGAATGAGGTTATTGAGTTGATCAAACTCGATTTGTGAAAGTAATACTGCATTCACTTCCAATAAATATCAAGAACGTAACAGAATATCATTGAAAGAAAAAGTCTAAACAACCGCCTTGTTTTACGATGGCAACCAAAATCATTCGATCATTCGTGATATCCTAGATGATAATAATTATTTCACAATGCACCTAAAAACGAATACTCAGTTATTCAAGTTACCCTGTCATGTTTCAACTGCAATAAAAGCTATGCATGGTAACTGATGATAATATTAAAGCCCTCCATCGATATTTTAACGATGTTTAAAGCCAGAACAAAATCTCGTTTAATGTCATTGCAATCAGGTTCAAGAACTATTATATGATATCAACGCGCAAATGAATTTCTCGCCTGCAAAACACGTCGTTTAATTCAAGATTCTTACTTACAGGCCAACACGAAGACACTCGCTTGTTATCCGGTTTCGATTTCAAGGATTAAAATCCAATATCTTTCGGAGCAGCGTAGTTTTCAAGTGTCTCCTACCTCATGTTCGAGATGATAAATATGAGCCGAAAGATCTTGTATCTCCTTTAGAAAGCTTTGAAAAATAAATGACAAACTCTATTGAACCTAAAATAAAAAAAAATGAATAACACGTTGAAACTACAATATAAGGAATAAGCGAGTCAGGTCACAAAGCCGAAATAGGCTCAAAGTTTAGTACACTTTGATAGCGTTAAGCATTAGCAGAATATTTTCGAATGCAGGAGCTCTATATATCAGCAACTAAAGAATATAGAGCCTAGAATTTATTAAATAAACAAAAATTTGCTCCGAATTTCAGAATAGAAGTAGCCGAGGGTTCATTGTACAGGCGCGAAATTGAAATTTAATCGTCAAAAAGTGACAGATTATTTTATAAAAAATTGTATTCATTAGGCAACAGGAAAAAAAACAAACTTAGAAATGAGATTACAATGGAAAAGTAAAGTGAAAATAAGAATTTATTCACCCTGAAATTAAGAAATAGGATACCTACGTAATAATGTGAACTATACGAAACTCCAATACTGCAGTTCATCAAAATCGAGTCGATGCGAGCAAACATAAGTGTGTTAAATTAGCACATACGTTTATTTAAGACAACAAGGTTAGTACGCAATAGAATAGGGGGGAGTATAGAATAGAATATCTAATCAGGGAGTAAATCAATACATTAATAGGAGGATAAATAGGGTGATACTAAAATAAAATAGGGGATACTCAAATAAATAGAGGATACTCAGAGGAATATATATAGGGATAAATTGAATTGATATGATCAGGCCTTTCATTGAGACAAGAAGTAAACGCCAGAGTGTGAGAGGATGAAGCGAGGATAGGCTTTCATGAGTGCAATATCCCAGAGGAAAAGAGATCCGCGTGTCCTCAATAGAGAGGAAAGACTCCTTAATATCGAGGCACTTAAGACACTAATATCCTCAGGTCGTGAGCCTTAGGCTTGTGCCTTAGCTGAGCAGCATGAAACTATGGCATGAGCACCAGTGTCTTGACGTATAGTGAAAAGTTAGTAAAAATTCTAGCTAAAGTGAATTTATGAGAGAAAATATTGGTAATTTTCCTTCGGTGACTAAATATGAGAAAAAATATTAGCAATTTACTTTAGAGACTAAAGCGTTGTGAAAATAATCAATCGGTACCAATGTCCGGATCATTGTATAAAAAATATAACTCAGTACTCACTGCAGTGATTGCCAGAGAGCGCATTTTCTCGTCGATGAAAACGTGAAGTCACGGACGGGCAGACAGACGGACGGACGGACAGACGGACATGGCGAGCATAATAGTACATTTTTTCCATAAATGAGAAAATGCGCTAAAAAGGCATAAAAATTCTGGTAAGTCGCTCATCACGAAACCCATGTGCTGGTCCGATCTCAGGGGCCGTTATATTAAAAATAGTTAAAAGTTAGTAACTCCAACAGCCAATCACTGACGGATTTTTAACCTAAGCCCACCAGTCACCAGACGGGAAATCAGCCGCTACGTATACTTAGGCAGTACATGTGCAATTATGCATACTGCCTAAGCGAATTTTGATAAGACGGCTTCTGGTGTTACGTCCACAAATTTTCTAAATAGCAGGCAGGTGAAAACATCCCACGCTGCGCCAAATTAAGGGGTTCAAAATAATAGCTCTGTTCTAGGATGGGTAATAATAAGAAGCTATAATAATATTATTATTATTTATTATATTATCGATTATATAATCGAATATATTATTACTATAATAATAATAAGAAACGATGTTAAGTTATGGATTGATGGTTTTACGCTGGGAATTAATGAACAATCGTCCCGTTTTTGCAAGGAAAGCTTAACTAATATTAGGATACAAGATGCTCGAAGTTTTTAGCACATAATGAGCACAGGAAGGTAGAGACGGCACAATTGAGAGAACCTAAAAATGAAATGGTAGGAACGACAAGTCTGTGACATGAGAGAATCGCACAAACAACTGAAGAGACGAATGAAGGTGAAATGAAGTTCAGTAGTTTAACACTGGAGAGAAAAAAGGAGACTAATGTAAATAGAATCCAACTCTAGATTTCGATTCTCGAGTGAAGAAGAGTGAGAATGAGTTACCTAGAACGAAAGAAACATAACATGTAAATAAGAGTGGGACTAGCCTTCTGCTTCATGGAGTGCACAACAGAGAGAGTTGAATGCTTCATTCATGGTACTTGCGTCACCTGGCCACACCAACTAGTGTTCCGGTCTTTCAGTGGTCACTTAAAATCTCTTTATTGCTCAAATACTTCAATCATAATAAACAATTCGCATACCGGTCAAAACTGAAATTCTTCTTTATGCAATCTTTGTGCAGTTTCCCGACAGCCCCCGCTCCGGGCTTTCCTCCGCTTTTTTCCCAAAAACAATAATTTATCAACGCACATCTTTCACATTCCAACTTCCGCAAAGTATGAAGTAAAATGGCAATGATATAATCCATATTGATAAATAAACTTTAAGTAAATTAACCCATGAGACGTGAGATAATGTTACAAAATTACACGCGTGTTTACTCCACAGAAGTGGCAAAAAGCATAGAGGTAAATGTACAAATGAAAGCAGACCAGGTTGGAGAGTGTGAAATGAGACTAAGTGATCTGGAGAGCCAGCAAGACGAGCCAGAGGCTGCAAGATTGAATCAGTCAAGCCGTCGCCAGGAATTCGTCAAGCGATTCGAACAATTCTTTGTCATCCTTGAAAACGTTCCAAAGAAAAGCGACTCATGTTTGGAGCGAGAAATACGAATGTCGTATCTGTGATACGCACATTGGAGCAAATAGTTCATAATGAAAAATACTTTGTAGAAGTCAGCTTGTACCCAAAGAAAAGGTAATAATTTGAATGATATCTCGTGTTTTATGTAAAGTATACAAAACTAAAAAAAGTATAGATTCAATCTTGTACATATAATCAGGGAGTAATTTAATATAGTCTCGAAATGCATAACTGCTTCTGTGAGAAATGGGTTCTTCTGGAATGCTGTTTTTTTTTGTAAATTTAGGCAAATATGATACGTCGACAGAAAAAATCGTCATAATACGAGAGAATTCGAAGCGAACCTGAACCATGTTGTTATATTCTACCGATCTAAACATTAAGAATAATATAAACAAAAAATTATGTGATGAAGCAACTAATTCGAGAAGTATTTTACAATTAAAACAGGAAAAAAGGTTAATTTACTTCTTTTCCTTAATATTTAGCCATGCGCCAAAGATTCATGTGATATATTTGTTGAAAATGAACCAATACCAGGAGAAAATTACTCCTCAATATAAATGGACTTTGATCATATTTACAATTTTCGCCCATAGGGGACATTTTCATAGTGATAATCTCGTTCATCTTATCTATGGTGCACCGCAATTAAGCCGCGTAAAAATGAATACCATCGGAATAGACATTGCACACGTTTCCCTTTGCAGCCGTTAATTCCCTTCTCGGTTACATTTCCTGCAATTTGCATTGACCAACGCTTAAAATTATTATAGTTTATGATCGCGTACAATATACAATATAAAGCGCTGAAATTTGGCCAAAAGATATTTATATTGTTTTAAAAACAATACACAGTCTGGTACGGGCCTATTATTTCCATCTTAAAACTTTCATTTACAAGTAAACATAAAGACTAATCGAGAGTTTGAATAATAAATAATGTACTTAATTTTGTGTAATTTTTTTTTGCAGTATAACCCGATTTTTAATTGTACCTTCATATTATAAAATTTTCGAAGGGCGTTAGGTCGAGTTGCAAATAATTCAGAGTCGCTTTAAAACCTACTTTAAAGCATAATAATACTGAGGATTCACATCACTCGATTGAATCGTAAATGACTGTTACAATATACTTTAATTACGATAGTATGTAGAAATATTATGCGTTCAAAAATTACCTTTTAAAGAGGCCAGTGTTGCCGATGTTCTGCATGTAAAATTATTATTATTTTTTTAAATATTTAAACAAATTATTTTTAAATGTATTTTTAATATTAAAAAATGTTTACCATTTTTAGAATCATTTATTCTGTCAATTGATTCCACTATTGTCTTCAACTTTACGCAAGTGAGCAAAATTTCAGATCGATTGGACAGGTAGAAGTGTATCAAATATCGATTATAAGATTTGTAGCAGACAGACACACAACATGAAGTGAAGTTAAAGAAAGGTGTTGTAAAATGTTGATAATTGAGTCTTCATTTTTCAGTGCGGGAGACTGATGAGCAAAATGTTTTTTGAAATAATTCATGAAAGATTCATAATCGGTTTTGGAATCTTGCAATTGCTTGTCCCATGACGTTAAAATTTTCGTGACTGGAGGATACTTGCAGTTCACGAGTAGGAAAACGTAAAAATATCTTATAAACTTATAAACGGAATAAACTTACACTATTAATCTAATACTCAATTAACACTCCTGAAAAACTCAAACCATTAAAACAAAAAATTTAATTTATCCGTGATGATCTTATGCTGAATGAAGTTGTACGTTACTATTCTAAAAGGTATTTACTTATTTTCATGCAACAAACTCGTCTAATGAAACTTAGAGACGTAGGAAGTGGTCATGGCGATATAACGCCATTCTCAATTGGCGATATTTTCTATTGAAACGAACGTTGAATTGCAATGAATGCATCATCAATGAGCGATGAGCTCGCGACTAAGTTCGGAAACATCAAAATAAAATTTGAATACAGACGTTGATGTCGGTATCGAAGTTCTATTGAGGTTCTAGATCCACGAACAGGATGCTTAGAAATGGAATAAGTTGCTATAGATGCGGCGTGAATTTGCCTAAAAATTCATAGTAAGTAAAATTTTTCATAATAAATTCGGGAGCATACCGAATATATAAAGAACGAAACTGACCGTTCGTGGAAATATTTGATTTCATGTCGGAGTATACGCTACTTTTTCAATTCGAAACAAATTTAATCGAGAACTATCGAATGATTTTTGTTGCGCTATTTCAGTAGTGAGAGTTTCAGTTATTCTTATCAAGTTTTATTAAGTTACTGCCCAAAAACAGTAACCATTCGTAAGAGAATTTTCATGATATAATCAAGTCGAATAAATCGGTCTGTGAGAACGTGTTATTTCAAGATTACTTTTTGAAAATAATTTATAATCAATACGGAAGAATAGGTTTAATTTTATTCTCAGATTTGTTTTTAAACGAGGACACTCAATAATTGAAAATTTTACAATATCAAAGTTAGTTTCCATGTGTTATCCATATAACTATAATATCAAGGTCTAAAGTGAGCATCAATACATAATATTGACATTTTGTTTACAAAGGCTCATTCATAATTTATTATTCTATTTTTTACAACAAAGTCTACATTTGTGTGGAAGAACAACAGCCAGAAATAATTTGCTTGTATACGCAAATAAAATTTACAAAATGAATGAATAGAAATAAATGATAATGCATGAGCCAGACAGCAGCCGATAAGAAGTAACTGTAGGACATAAATTATACAATTTTATACATAGCTTGCAAAGAAAAATACACCCATGTTGCAAATAAGTTACATTCCAGACATGAAACTCCCAACTGTAAAAATAATATTGATTGAAAACATATGACAAACGAAGCGCAAAGCTGCAATAAGAGAAAAACTTGTGTAATTTGTCATATTATTTAATGCCCGCGAAAATAACCTAATTCTGTTTATGCATGAGGAAAACAGGAGCCCAGTCCAATAGACAATTTTTCCCTCAAGCGACTTGGCCTTTTAACTTTTAGCTCTGATGTCATCGCAAGCAGTTCATTGCCAAACAAGATTTTCTCATGAAAACTTGAGGGCTGCCTGAGTAAACAATTTGCTTAATCCTCCAAGCCGGAACTAAACAGCAAGCTTTTGAGAGCATCATCGTGTCCTGAAAAACTCAAAAGCAGGCACGGAAATAGCCTCTAGAGCGGCAATATGATGCTAATATCGATGGAAATAAGCAGGTTCTTTCACTCTTAGGAGCATCCAAGCCTTGTTTAAGATTGTTTACGTTGTGACTCGGCATTACGCCCGCAATGTTGTATTAAAATTCCTGATCTGCAAGAGTGCCACGGAAAATTTGGCCGGCGGTATGAGCTTCTTTTTATGAGCTCACACAAATGGCTCCTTTGCATTCAGCGTGTCTTCTAGAGCTGGGGTTGGAAATACTTGTATGAAGTACGTATCTTGGATAATTTATCAGTTACATTTAAAAACTTTTAATTTCATTTGAAAAAATGTAGGCATAGCACATGAATATATCACGTACATGTGTAATGTGAGAAGATTTTTTAGACGTTTTAAGAGCTTTCAAACTGAGAAAAGCCAGCCTCTGAAGCAAACTCTAATTCTCACTTGTTCAGAATTAAAAAAAATCTCTTGCGTCAAGGTAGGTAATATGTAATTTTTCTACTCGTTTGGTTGGAAACTTATAAGAAACCTTTATATAAACTGCCATTTTTAAGTTACATCAGCAAAATGGAATGACTTTTATTCATCATGGCCCGTGTTTATTGCATCATTCGTGCACTTATGAGCATGGGAAATTCCTCGTATTTTGATGCCTGATGCACAAAGGAAATGACAATCCCACAGATTTCGTTCAGATGCATCGGCAGCGGAGCGTGAAGAAGAATAAGTATATTGTGTCATGAAATGTGGTTGCGCATTCAAGGTATGTCGTCTTTCTTGGGACAATATCTGGAACAATGCCTCATATTTGCAGGGATGAATTCCGCAGATATCACCAACTTGAAAAATATATAACTCAGTACTCGCTGCAATGAGTGTAAATATTTCCTCGTAGCAAGAACGTGAAGTCACGAACAAGCAGACAGACAGACTGACGGACGGATATGACGATCACAATAGCGACTTTTTCCTATAAATGAGAAAATGCGCTAAAAATGAAACACTGAATGGAAGAAATGAACGGAAACACCCATATTCTTAATAAAAGTCTAACCTGTCCCATAGTAGTTGAAATTACATCGTTTGAATTGTTCACTCCACGAGAAATATTTTAAGAGGTATATCAAAATAATTTTGATATACCCACAATAATTTTTAATGATATGCAAACAAACAACGTTCACAAACATAATCCAACGTAGTACACATAAATTTGTACAACGATCAAATAATCAAAATTCGTAAATCTGGAAATTTTATAAATGTACATCTCAAATTTTTTGGAAATTTATTGTATAAAATCCATTACAAAACTATTAAATAGTTAATTCTTTAGGCCATGGTGAAACAATTAAGGAATTTATGCATCCAAGCCCATGTCAAGCAATGCATGCTATTCATGAAACAACAATTTAGACAAAAATATGCAGTAATATTTTCGGTTAAAAACTGATCCTGAACGGCTTATAAAATCGATGAGAAAATTTTATGACTTAAAATACATCTAAATCCACTCATAAAGAAACATAGTCGCAAGAAATTTAATCTTTTCGAACAATAAATTCATGTTATACATTTAAAAAAAACTCACATAAAAAGTAACACGACACAGTCGAAAGAGCAAGTAATATTCATTTCAGAATTTATTTCCTGGTATCACATGCCGTCATGAGCCAGATACAAACTACATTTTTAGGCGGATGGTCTCATAAGTCACGTTCTTGCGGTGAATGTAAACTCGTTAGCAGATAAGAGATGCTTTATGAAACTGCCTTATCTTTTGATATGACTGGCGCCTACGAACGACCGTCGCATCATGGAAATAACTTCGAAAGCGTCCATTTTAGATAAATAATTCCAGCACTTGGGCTCAGAAATTCGACCGCACTCATTAGTTGCCTGAGTAACAACTTCATGCTAAATAGAAATGGGGACAGGAGTTGAATTATTTTAAGTAAAAAATATATATTTGGTTGCCAAATAAATAAAAATATGCCAAATAAATAAAATAACCAAATATATATTTGGTTATTTTATTTATAATAAAATATAAATAGCTGAGTTGCCAAAATAGCAAATAGAAAACTTAAATTGAGTCGTTTACAGACGTTATAGGAGTTTTTAAAATAAATATTCCTTAATGTAGAAAATTTGTGATAGCGTCATATTTTCGGAATTTTAGGCTTACATCCCCTGCGTCAACTACAGAATTTAGCTATCGATAAAATTGTTACCAGTAATTTAAGAGCGAATATAGTAGAATTGTAGATTTATCCTATAAAGAGCATGCATAATAGGTCAAAAGATGTCCTTGATGTAATATTGTTATTTAAACCGTCATCTTGTGTGGAACACGTTTTTTCATACAGAGAGGTGGTTTTATTTCAGGCTTGCAGATTTTTCTGCTAGATTTCGGCCTTTAGAATGACTGATACAAGCTAAACCAAGCCGGCCGCAGTTCGTATCTTCAGCTGCTGTGAAAAATTCGTAGGTTCAAATTGCTCGAAAATAATTTACATGAACTTTTGATCTATAAAATTGTTAGAACAGAATCTAGTAGCATTTAAAAAGAACCAATCTCACTTAGATATAAAAATATCGACATCAGCAACTCTGTGGAGGGTAATAATGGTTAAAAAATTTACTAAATCCTACATGATTCCTTTCCTGAAGGAGCGAGTTTTTTCATAGGAATATACATCTTAAGATGTATTAGGAAGCTTAATCTATAAGGATTCAGCATCAATAGCATTTCACAGAGAGGACATAATGAATTAGAAAATGAGGATTCTAATCTGTGCATGTATGGTGGACTGTGATGCAGGCATGCTCATCTCAGGCTCAGAAGGCCATAGTTTGATAAAAAGCACTTATATTATTAGTCTGCTTATATCGCAAGTTTACAAGGAATTTAAAAGCAAAGAAAACGCCAAGAAAATTCACCATATCGATATTGAAAACGTTTCGGAGTCCAGCTCCATCATCAGTTCGACAGTATGTCTGTCTTTGAATTTTGACTTTTAAAGTGATTTTATTCATTTTTAATTTAGTCGAACTGATGATGGAGCTGGACTCCGAAACGTTTTCAATATCGATATGGTGAATTTTCTTGGCGTTTTCTTTGCTTTTAAATTCCTTGATAACAAGCATGGCAGAAGGATTCAAAGGTGGCCCAAGTACTATTCTATGGTACATAAACGGTAAACGCAGCCGCCTAGGAATCATTATACGAGTGCAACGACACGAAAAAATATATTTTTAGATTTCAATAAGTATGAGGTTCTGAACACGTTTTTAACTGTTGATACGGCTAAAAGGCTTTCTGCGATTAAATGCGTTTCTGCAAGCGACACGATATTGACTGGAAAATTCATTTTTTAATACTGCACAATGACGAATAAGTGGACTATAGTTTAATCGGATTCTCGGGCTTTAATAGTATCGATATGCACTGGTTGAGATGAACACTATATAAAAGTATGGGTTTTAGTTATAAATTACTTTCAGGCAAAGAACCTTGTCTCTGATGGCGTTCGAAATCGTTTCAGCCCCATTTGTTTGAAATTTGGGACGGTACATTATCACAGCGCAAAAATTAAAATATGTTTTTTGAATGAACTATAAATTTATTGAAGTTAGAGTGAAATATTTTGTCAATCAGAAGGAATATATAGATCGATTCCTCTGATCCGGCTAGCTAGGCAAATATATTACCAGGATCGGGCAACGGGCGAGCGTTCATAGAAGTTCCTGGATTTCCGGTAATTTTTTTGTTATCGATTATGCTAAATAATTTGTCCTTCTAAAACGCTAATAATTAGGGTGGCCCATTCACTGAGGCACACTTGTAGTTATTGCCATCGTTCAGCATATTTCATGCAGTTGCTAATCAACAGCGTCTTTCCTGGCGTTAAGGGCAGGTCTATCTTAGTGGAATTTTGTGAGAGCATTCGTATAAATAGAGGATCGTTATCTATGCCATCTTTAACTTCACAAAGCTACCATTTAGCACATTATAGGTATGCCTAGTCAGAATATAATCTGAAGAACTTATCTCTGACACTGAGATCCAATCTAATTTCAGTCGCTTGATTAAATTACGATCTAGCAAAATAGTCAGTCACCCCACACGACAAAAAAAAGTAATTTAACCACTTCCCATATACTGTAACATATCCATATATAGACGCCTAACTCAGTACATCCAAAACGTTCGAATATGTCGACATTAAGCACTGCACCTGCTGAAATGACTATCTAAACTCGGAGCGATTAAGAGGTTGCAAAATTATGCAGTCTAACAAAGGTTAGTTTTTCCAAACGTATTGTTTGATATGATGCCAATATACAAATTCATTTCAACATACTTGCCATGTAGCTGAAAGCTGATGTCATGCGGTGCCCAATGCCCATCTCACAATACCGTTTCATGTGCGATGAATCTTCTTCTAGATCCTCTTTTCTTACGGTAAACTTTACATAAGTGTCCAAACCGAGAAGAATTGCATTAATAATTTCGGAATCGGCACGATTTTGTGGCGTGGTTGCATTTATTATAACGAAAACGTGGCTTATTGGTCTATTTCAGTTCGGGCGTAGTTGGCTATCGTTCCCGAGTTTCGTCACGATTATTCAGGTTCGAAAATGCGTCCGCCGAGAACACTGAATTTACGGAATTACTTCCGTTTTTCTTCGGTTTACTCCGTCCTAGGATTGTATCTGAAGGCCTGACAGTCAAATCTTTGGCGAGACAGCAATGGCCATGAACGTAACGTTTGACTTTTTCAATAATT
Source organism: Hyalella azteca (assembly GCF_000764305.2). NCBI lineage: Eukaryota > Metazoa > Arthropoda > Malacostraca > Amphipoda > Hyalellidae > Hyalella > Hyalella azteca. The sequence continues at coordinate 18,422 of NW_025943273.1, read as the reverse complement.
CTCACTGTAGCGTTGAATTTATCTGACCTTCAATGAATTTGTCTCACAGCGATTGCTCTGAAAATTTACTGTAATACAAAGAAAAATACTGGCGAGCTTCTTAAATTTAGCCACAAACACAGACACAGTTTGATCTGACATTTACTTTACATACAGTGAAATTTGGAAATGATTACTAGGATTTTAACGACGCTGTAACTCACAAAGAACGAAGTACGTCCTTCCTCAACTAGAGTTAAAAACGCGAAAGCCTCTCAAAACAGTATTCACGGTAAACAATAGTTTAGTGCGTTAGGCAGACTCACTAAATTTCGGTATTGATTTACGAAATCGTTTCAATATACAGTGCCATCCTACTTTATTCTCCAGTCTAAACTCGTCGCCAGTGAAACATGTCGTACGTAAATGTACGGCAGGAACACAGCAGTACCGAGAATACTTAATTATCACGAAACGAAAGAACAAGAAACACACAAATTGCGTAATGATCTACATCTTTGTGCCTGGTCATTCAGCATATAGGAATTTGCTGTGCTACAGTAAGCACTCAACATAATATGCTCCTTCATAGTAAACACATAACTGACAATATTTTCATTCGGATTCTAGAAAGTTTGAACGTTTACGGAAGATCCAGTATTGTCTCTGTTGTGCAATTTGTTTGTTGCGGGCAAACACGACATCAGTTCATATTGTTTGGCGCAGCTAGCACTCAATACTAGGAGTTGATGCATTCTAAAGGATCAGTTGTTAGACGTTCATTGTAAAGCCAATGTCTATTAATTCAATTCCGACCATTGTCCATCATTTTATGAATTTAAGTTTACAAATACTTATTTAATTAAAAAGTTAAACCATTACCTAAAAACGGGCCCTTAAGGGTGTTGTTCTTTTCATTTACTTTCGAAAAACGGAAATTCTCTTTCAAGGAATCTGAATATACCACCGAGCTCAGTTATTATATACTTAGAAATTCTGTTAACACTCATCATCATGAATGAGGCGTTAGCGTATCGAGTTCGTATACTCCTTCTCATTGGTTTCTTTTTGGGAGCATTACCGTCATTTCCCGTTGAACGCAAAATATCGTCTAGAAAAGCGACTAATATTTTGTACAGGTTAGGAGTGCACGAAATCAACATGGCTGCGCAGTCCACTTGCAAAACCATCAATCGTGAGTAAACGTAAAAGTCTATCGTTATATTTTTGCGTTATATAGAAATTGATAAATTTTGTCAACATTTACATATACAGTGAGATATTGAAATACGACATAGTTCGTTAATGTACAATAAGTAATGAATAGAATTACTGTAGCAATCTATCTGAAACCATTGCATTACCGGTCGTGAATATTTTACTGTTATGTAGGCATTTCAGAAATAGCCCAAAAGTTATCAATTTGAGAGATTGGAAAAGATTGAGATTGATTATTGGAGAGAATTGAAAATTCATTTTTCATGACCAACTGCCTTAGTTCCATGCATTATGATTATGTTAATTTGGCGAAGACGCTCGCATTAACATAAAAATGCAGTAATGCAAGTATCATGGAATATTTGGTTACCAGGAATTTGATTGCAACCGAAATGAATGCGTGATTTATCGCTTTCTTCGATAGAATCATGCATAATAAAAAATTCCAGCCCATTTTCCAAAATGTCGTTACTCAAATGATTGTTTGAGTGAGAAAAAACGGAAAAGAATTTTCAAACATACTTTATTTTGCAGGTGTGTTACTTCGCACAACAACTGCAAGTGTGATGTACTTCATCTTGATGCAAGCGGTGATGCTATGTGTATCGTTGCCGCTCGGGTCTGTGTGTGAGTATTTTTTATGTATAAATACGTACACGAATGCGAACTTTGCGAAACCGTTATTTTGAACTAATAATTGATGCCTTCATGGCCAAGTAAATATATATGTGTTTATGTATGAGTTGCAACGATTTTCGCTTTAAGAACATTTACCGTACCGGTAAATATACTTTCTGGATAAATATGCAAGAGCCAATGTCACCCATTGTTTTCTCGAGTTTAATGTTCGAACTTCATGAGGACTCGTAGTTGAGAACATGATCAACATGATACGAAAGGAATTTTATGTTTTGACTTACTAGTGGTTCGGTACCCGGTACCCAAAGATACTAATTAAAAAATCTCACTAGTTCATCTATTTGAATGAAATTAAACCCATTTCTTCATCTGGGTAGACGTAGTTTAGTTTGTTATTTTGGCCAGTAAACGCGGTGAAACGAAAAATGTAGGAAGAATCTTCTCGATTCACTCTATATTTGAAAAATTGCACATTTAGAGATTCAGTGAATTGGAGCAATAAGCGAGGAACATTTTTTTTAAATAAAATTATTGTACTTCTGCAGTTATTTAATGCCTTTGGATGAACTCGAGACACAGGAAAAAGGATATAGAGAGGAAAATCTGATCAAGACGGCTATTTGCTCAGCAATGTAGATTAATTACGACTTCACGCATCCAAAAACTTGTGTAATATAGTTGAGCTTTTAGTTTTCATGATATACGGCAGGATAATAAAAACGTATACTACGTAAGTCTTTTTTATGCGATTACCTATGGTGTTTTGTGTTGTGTTTGCAATCATATTTCTGCTGGCGAAAACTAAATAAATGAAAATTATTGATTTCATGAACAAGAAAAAGCGTACAAGTGCCAATTAAATAAATTAGCATATAAAATTATAATTTACTATAATTTTTTATTTGCTAGAGATTGTTTACAAGTTAAATAATAAATAATTAATTTCCTGGGTAGATAATTCATATTTAAGAAAGATTTAGCGATTCTTAACGGTTTAATTGAGATTAAAGTATTAATTGAACGTTTTTCACGAAGCCTTTAGTCTAAACTTGTGCCATTGATTGAGGTATAAAGTCATCTTCTTACAGATTTGATTAATAGTCCTATTTCATGTCCAGGTATGGAAAATTGGGAGGTTAATATTAATTTACGATAAAAATTCAGTTGTTTGGCTCGAATTTTAACCATTTTTAGAATTTAGTTCCAGTCTGGAGAATAATTCATTGTTTCAATCTAAATTTATAGTTTTATTGGCTAAAAATATAGCACCAACATTTATCCAGTAAATTCATGTTTCAGGTGCCCCAAATATTTCTCAAAGCGGCATCACAACTAAGGGCACATTGCTTCTCATGATATTTTTGGATGCAGGTAATAATCTACGGAATCCGAGAAAATGAGCTTTTATTTTAGGAGTCTTAGTTTACGAAAAATCCTTCTCTTTATACAAGTCAGTGCCACCTATGATCATGGATTGTCAAAAGTAAAATTAGTTAAGATCACAGATTGTATTCAAAATTGTAAAAACATTATTTATTCTTTCGAAAATTTCATTATTTCATATATTATGTATATAATATATATTTCATATATTATTTTCATTATTTCATATTTATTCCCGAGCGAATTTTCGTCAAATGTTTTTTGGAATTATTGAAACGCCAAAATTTGGAGTGTGACTTGTATAAAAGGGATTTCAGAGCCATCCAGTATACGGATGAAATTATAATTACTTTTGTCATGGAAAACTAAAAATGATCATTATGACATTCATCATGTTTTCCTTCAAGCGGCGTACCTAGCGACTGTGTCCACTCTAAGCAAGCGGGAAAAACTGCAGAAACTGTTAGACTCTTGGCTCTTGGCCTCTGGCTTTGGAATTGACTTGGTGAGAGCAAAAGGAACAAGCTGCGTGACGTCACAAATTATCAGCGCCGCAAATGCAAGCATTTCTCTTTGGACAGCAAGCAAAGCTTACTGCCGTACCATCATGGGCTGCTTCTTGGTCGGCTTAATGTCCAGTGCAAGTTTTGGATTGCTTCTCGACATTGACTGGCTCATCTATTACATCGTAAGTTCCAACTTCATTCGTCGAATATATTTCACGGTCCTTTGTGAAAATATATGTAGATGCAGCATGGGGCCTACGGTATCTCTTTTGATCACACTCTACAGTGTAGCAGCTGGTTAGAATTTTAACAGAATTTACTGGTTTTCAAAAATTTCTTGAGTCTGTCAATCAACCATAAAATCCATAAAATCTCCCTATACATGCAGGCTTCAAATTTGCTTAGTTCTGAATCGATTTGAAGATTTAATTCTTAAAATTTCACAGGCAGTGATGTTGATCAATCTTTACCGAGCTGACTTGGGCGCCATACTCTACATGATGGCAGCGGCTTCCACATCAGACCGCGTGTCCAACTTCAACGAGGCACTCAAAGAAATCCTGCCTGAGGCCAACAAACAAACTATGAGAAGCTTGAAATATTTCTGCTTAATGATAAGGTACTTACCGTAAACTAAAATAATTCAGATCCTATCTTCTTATTTGGAAAGACTCTTAAATAAGTCTGTACCGAGTCAGATTTCTAAATTTAGTTTATTTAAATAATTTTCTTCCTATGGCTTTTCATTCGTTGTGGATAAAGAAATATTGATTTCGGCTTTTAATCATTTTCAGTTGCGCACTGCTTAATTATAGAAGTGAACTTCATCATTCATCTAAGTGTATTCTTAATAATAAATAAGTTTCATGTCATCTATAAGGGTGAATCCGTGAACACGTGAATTTAAAATAAATGATCGAATATCTGAGTTTACGTTTAAGGAATGTTTCAGTTGTTACAAATATACATATATGCGCAATTAGAATTGAATATTAAACTATTTCCAGGGAAGAAGAAAGAAAATCTCAAGATTTTTTGAAGCTATCGATGGGAATGAGTCATATGCTGCGGATTCTTGGCCTGATCTTCAGCATTGCAAATTTGTCATTTTTTCTTCGCAGCAAAGCGGAGCTTCCAACATCTGCCTGGCAGTTCATGCCAATAGCTTCATATTTCTTAATGGTTTTAATCGCCTTCTATGTTCTCGGCGACAGATATTCAGCCCAGGTAATAACTATCTAAGTACGATTTTTTGCTCATTCAAAGGATATATATTATTCCTTTGTAATAGCATTCACTTTAAAGAATCGAAAAAGGATATGCAGTTATTTTTCATTTCTTAATATTATCAATCACACATGGATTGGATAATTTTTCCATAATTGGATAATTTAAATTTAATATAGTCTTCTAAGTCTCTTCTTCGAGAAGAAAAAATAATTCTGATTTATTTCACTTTAGGCACGATTTATCCAAATAATGAAGTGACTGCCTATACCCAAACAATGACATTCAGTGAAAATACTGAAATAATTCTTCTTATATCCGTAGAATATTCTGACTGATGCTTCAAAAACATGTTAAATAATCCAACTAATATATCTACTAATTTGCTAATTTTCTGACACATACAATACGAAAACAAAATTCTTGGCAAAAATCACAATATATAGATTTTGATTACTTGGAGGATGTACATTTTGCTTATATATGTGAATATAACCATTCACGTAAAAATAATTCCCTAATTATACAGGTGAATCACACGAAAGTAATCCTGCAGACAACTGAATGCACCGTTGCAGAGTCTGATAAAGAGGTTAGTTCATTGATGCATTACATAATCATAAGCGAATTGACGGCGAATTATCGGGAACTAATTGATGACCCCTAAATTTATTAACGACGTGAGTATTAACTAAAAAGTAGCCAACAGCACTAAATATGTTGTTATCCGTAGCCAGCGGCGACATACTGTTTGGTTAGAAGAGGTGAAGTAATTAAACTTCAAAGGAAATTTACCATGCACCGAAGTCAATAAATATATATTGACATAGAAAAATTACTATTTTGATCCAAATTCTGGTTATTTATTATATTTTGAAGATGATAGAAAATACAATTACAATATAAATTTTCTTGCTGATTTGCGCTCGAAAGACCCATAATGAGTAATCATGCCTTTCATTAATCAACTAATGAAATGCAAACGGATAATTTGATACCAACGTTCAACGTATATAAAGTGCTGACGTGTTCGACAGAAATAATGCTTGAGAATATATGACAACTGAATGACCCTAATGTAGTATTTATAGTTTATTAATTCGAATTTGTGCTCATGGCAATCCTTTATGATGTTCAGGGTCCGCTTCCGAGGTTTATTTAGTGGTGCTTCAGTCATCCCTAGTAATGAAGGTTGTCAGTCGTGTAGGATAAAACGCTTATCAACAAGTAAAAGATCTTGCGATTAATATGCATATCAAGCTAAATTATTTTAATATTGTAAAGTATTTTTAATTTTAAACTATTTTAATAGTGTAAAGTATTTTTAATTTTAAACTATTTTAATAGTGTAATGACTGATCATGTATTTTTAATGTCGCTGATAATTTTTTGTTCACAGTTGGCCAAGTTCTACGACATCGCCGCGGACACGTTCAGTTTGACTGCTGGTCAAGTCGTGCGTTTCTCGCTCGAGGGAGCGTGGATGGTAAATATTATTTGTTATGTTATATTATTCTAATATTATATTATATATTATATTATTCTAATAAAATATTATATATATTATATATAGTTCACCGTTGACCGGTGAACTTTTGAACTACAACTTTGAGGAAGTTTCAAACAATGGAGACATAAATCGTAATAAATCTTGATAATTGGTTTGATAAAAATTAGATGATTGGATTAACAAATGCTGACTATCAGATTAAAACACACTCTATCTATAGCGAATAATTTTTAAAACGTTTTTCTTAGTTTAGCTTCGCGTTTGTTTGTTTGTTTGTTTGTTTGTTTGTTGTTAACATTGACAATGAAAATTAACCCACTTCTGATTGCTCTAGAGCTCTGAAATTCGGCATGCAGGCTATTTTCGCCTAACAATTTCAGATACATTCATAAAAACTAGCAATTAGAGACCTAAATTAGCTTAATTGAGTAAAGTATATATATATATATATAGTATATATATATATAGTATGACGTGCGGGCGCTGACGTTATAGACGAGCATGAGTTCAACCATGAGCATGCGTATCATCGATACGTACGTCAAGTCATGCTTTTTAGTCCGTGCAGCAACGGACTAAAAAGGATAAAATAAAATACTTAAAAAACTTTTTAAAAAACCATGTTTTTCTTGTGGACTAAAAAGTAGAAAATAAATTATGGCTCGCCCCAAAAAACGTGGGTCGGGCTGTACGTTCACCATCAAGTTGCCAAAATTCGTGTGTTGTGTGCTTTTCGCTTTAATCATAAATCTGCCCGACACACGTTTTTTGGGGCGAGCCATAATTTATTTTCTACTTTTTAGTCCACAAGAAAAACGTGGTTTTTTAAAAAGTTTTTTAAGTATTTTATTTTGAGATTTACTTACTTCAAAATCTATGATTTGAAATAATACATTGAATTGCAGGACTAAGATATACTCGAAAGTTGACCGCGAATATTTTAAATTATAAAGTGACGAAATTGAATTAAACTAATCCAATGAAACTTTCATATCGAAAGCTCATAATTTATAATCAAGAAGATCACTTAGATGTTATCCCTATTTTCGTGTTTCGGAAATTTTTTATCAAGCGCAGAGCGTTGAAAATAGGGCGGAAACTGACCAATTGACAGGTACTTCAGCGTTCAATGTAGGAATTTGTGTTCAGTCGTTTACAAATTCTCATATTTTTGACATCGCAGTACTTATTCTTATTAACAGGACAGCCAATACGTGTTCACGGTGGCCACAGTCCTCGTACAGCTCCTCGAGACCGACCTCTCAGCTGGACACATCTAGAAAAAACGAAACAAATGTTCAGTAACCTGCGCACTAATCCGTAACATTGAATGAGCAAGCTTCCTTGTGAAGTTTTGGGTTAATGCGTTCAATAACAAGATTATTTAGCGGACTATTTTATAGTTCATCGAGTTAGTGTCTTTGCAGGCAGGCCCTGAAATTTCGAGGTGACACTTTGAGCGATTATAGCCTCATAATAATTTTCATTGTGCGGTCATTGGCAGGTTCTCTATTCCCATACAGAGCGTCATGCGGTTCCAATAGGGTAAAAAGCAATTTTGTTTAACGATTATAATTATTAATATTTTATATTGGTGCCCATGTCATTGTGACGTAATACTCAGCCTTTTTCTCTGATTCTCTGTAAATTGATGATCAGTCAAACTTTGAGCAAACCAATAGTATTTCCCCTGTTAACAACGTTTTCCAGAGCTTATTTATTGATGCCTTCAGCCCTCTGACACGATTCTTCAGCAGTACTGCTGGGATTTCATTGTGTCTCGACAATGAATTTTCTGACGTTCTTGATGGCTCTTTTGACAGTCACTTGCGTTTCGGAATACCAATTCCATGAGGCCTAAAATTCTCGGAGTATAACTCACACATACAAATGCACTGTTTTATTTGCCCAATTATCAAGGTAGGATATTAAGATCACGGAAATGACTATTTGATAACGGATTACTTAACGAAATAGCGGAAGTAAAACTTCCAGACATTCATTGTAAGTTAATTTGTTAGTGCGTGTGATGGAAGCATTGCTCTAGTTTCTCGAAATGAATATTTGAACTTGAACCTTCAATACTTTTCAAGCCAGAAAATTACAATTGACATTAAATTTTACTTTTAAAAGGCAGCATCATGAGGAATCGCATACCGGGAGTTGCATTACAAAATTGAAATAAAATTTTGTGAAAATTTTGAAAAATATAAATTCAGAACACAACTAAGATTTATTTCAATTTCAAAATGTTGCTTAAGTAAGAGTTTCGTGTCGAATAAAGAGTTTTCCGACTCTTTTTTTTTTCTTCACATTTTCTCTTCATTTATTATTGTGATAAAAAAGAGGCAATAATATAAAGAGCTTAAAAAATTTCAATGATATCTTATATCAAGCCACCATGTCATTTCCTCGTGGCTGTAAGGAATTTCAAAACAAGTATGCACAACATTTCAAAATTTATTCACGTAACTATATAAACATGAATGGTGAAGTTTGTTGTGGCTACTATGGGAGAAACTGGTTACCCCCCTCGAATTTACAAAATATTCAGAAATTTACTTCTTATTAAGATTTAGTTAATTTAACGATCAACATAAAGATTCCATTACCATTGATCCCATTTTAGTTATCGGTATTATTAGCAAATTTTATTTAGATAATTATAATTATCGGTTACCAAACGGTTTTCGACAATCACATTATTTCAGTTAAGAATTCATTAGGAGGATTCTATTTATCAAAGCTACTTACAAGATTGTTGTCAACCATTCAGAATGGTTTCTAAACCATTACCCCAGTAAATAAGGAAAGTGAGTTCGATTTTCCTGTATGGTAAAGAGCCACGGCTGTTATAAGTTAGCCCAGTCTTTTCACATGACTCTCGCGCCTCAAAAAGTTTTTGCATAATAACCCGCTTTACTTTCATTTAGTTCACAATATAACGGAATTCAGGAATTCTTCTCATCAAACCAGTAATTAACGTATTTTTTATTCAAACTATTAGCGAAGAAAATTTGAGATTCCGTGCTAAGAAAAATGCTTGCTAAAAGCAATTGAGAACAAAATATGATTATATTTTTACTGAACTTTATAAAAGATCGTGATGTTAGAAGATAAAATGCTTCCTAATATACGGAATAAATTGCACAATCAATTAACGGAGAAAGCAAACAACAATATTCGTTAAATAATTGGTCATAAATGCTTGTGCATTGCCACGTAGCTCTCGAACATTAGTGAGTGGTGCGAGAATGATTTATGATATGATGATGATGATATGAAACTAAGAAATGATTATAAATGGAATCTTACCAGAGTTAGATTGACATCTTATAGCCTAAACTCGTCATTCATATCCCGTCCCAATTTAAGCGCTTGGCAGCTTCTGGTACGGGGATGCCGTATATAAGTTCGCTTATCGCGTTAATTAGCGGCTCAATGTCCGCGCTTGTTCTCTCTCACCCAACGAAATGAGAGCCTTAACAGCCTCTAATAAATTTTATGATGAGTTTAAGGCGGTACGTGTTACGTACCTGTTACCTTCCGCAGAAAGCACTGCTGAATCCAAAAACTAAGCACACAAGTACTAAGATCACTTAATTGCTTGAAATATTAATTTACCAGGTATTTAATAACAAAGGAGACGACATAAGAATTTACCATATGTTAAAAAAATATAACTCAGTACTCACTGCAGTGAGTGACAGAGAGCGCATTTTCTCGTCGACGAAAACTTGAGATCACGGACGGACGGGCAGACAGACAGACAGACGGACATGGCGAGCACAATAGTGCATTTTTACCATAAATGAGAAAATGCGCTAAAAACGTTTTGCCATCGTCCATTAATTCGATTATTCAAGCATGTAAGTGCTATCAATTAGATATCCTAACTTTACGTATAGGCTGACAGTAAAACCCAAATTGACAAAGTGAGGCTAATCAACATAATATAATAACAATTACACAAGCCTAATAATTAGATATTCCAGGAGGACATGAACAAAGTGCGGAATTTGAAATTGGTTTCTATATACAAATATATAGGGATTCTGAAATTTTAAAGTCAGAGAGACAGCTTGCGGCAGCTAAGATTCTGCAGCGGCTATATCGGAGACAATGAAATTGTACTTTTAGGTATGATTCATATCATACCTAATAATATCATATCATGATATCATATCATATATATAATCATCTGATAAAATCATGTCGTATAGGTATGATATGATATTAGGTATGACAATTTAATGATTGGTGGTTAGTATCTTCTATCAGAAAACGGAATCCAAATCTAGATCGGGATGTTGGCCTGGATTTCTCCATAAATTGGTAACGAATAAATTAATGTTTATGCATTTAAAAAAAGGGTTACAAAAATTAAAGATTGTTGAAAAAATGAGTAAAACGCCAAGATAATTTAGTTGTCTGTTTATTCAGAACTCAAAAGATCATATTCATGACTTAACTTTAGATCGAATCTCATAAAAGTATTCAATGCCCACCCTTGCCAAGCAAGAAGGCAACAACAGATCTTCGTATTTAACAAGGCATAATTAGATTAGGTGATTGATTGGATTTGAAAAACTGTCACTTGTTCCATAGTTATCATAATAAATGGACTAATAATTTACCAATTATAAAATTTTAAAGCTGGGAATACAGCTGGATATTGTAAACAAATTCCCTGAACGAGTGTGGCAGTCGTAACAAGTGTCAAGCTCACATGCAAAAATTAAATAGAGAGGGACCCAAAGTTCACCACACAGGCATGGCCTTCAACTTCCACTTCCATTAGGAGAAAATTTTCTTTTCTATTTGTTGATACACTCTTAGACAATTCTCATGCCTGAAACAATGACTTCAAACAATAATAAATCATTCTGTGTAACAAACATTATGAGCATGAAATGTAATCATGCAGAAATATATGTCTGTAGAAGTTATATTTTTTTAATCCGATCCAAATTTTTAAATAATTCTCACCTTACATAGTAACAGATTGATACACATGTCTAAATGTTGAAACTTCATTTTATCTTCAAGGGCTCCTGCAATTTCAGACACGATCTCACTCATTATTTGTCAATATTTGAATGAGGCAGCAGGAAATGGATTCATTGTTTATAACGCAATCTATGGCAACCCTTTGTGGAGACATCGTACATGATAATAGATAATTACTCAGCCTATAATGAATTTACATAATCTAATCGATGCTCTAAATTGTCTTATGAATGCAAGCAAACGTGATCTGGATCTTCATCAACTTGGTCAGAAAAATAGTTTTATTAGTCCTCGCTACCATTTGCCAATGCGATTAAATAGAGCTGAAAACTACGCAAAAATCAACGATGACAAGGAGTACTTTATTTAAATTGAGTGTTCAATTTACTAGAGCTGTTCCTCGTAATTAGAGAGCCTGAAGCTTTACATTGCTTCTTGCGCTTTATTTGCTCGTGTAATTTGTTGGTAACAGGCAAACATTAAAACGCTTCTGTATTATGAGCGTCCCTTGTACTTCATACAAGGAGTCGATACATTACAAGGGATCAGTTATCGTAAGACTCGTGTAAAGACAATACGTTGAGTATGGCATGAGCATTTTAATTCACAGTGAACGATTATTTGGTGGTATATATTGATCAATTAACATATGAAATAAATTCTATTCCTAACCAATAATAATTTTCATCTCTAGGCTAAGAGTCTTCTTTATTGAGCAGATTTGCAGTTCAGAAGATTCCAATCGACGTTGTTGATATCAACGACAATTACTTAACAAGTTCGTCATGAATGAAGCGTTGGTTTCTAGAGTTCGTGTATTCCTTCTCATAGGTTTCTTTCTCGGGTTGCTTCCATCATTTCCGGTAATGCGTAAAATATCGCCAAGTAAAGCGGCCAAAATTCTGCTAAGGTTGGGAGTACTCGACAACAACCAAACTGTGCACTCAACTTGCACTACGATAAATCGTAAGTAAATGAAATGTCTATTGTGAAAGTATTAATTCTGGTTTAATTCAGTTAAAATTGGAATCTATCATTGACGGACGATTTTGCAAATTAAAAATCCAGGAATAAAATGATATTAACAAAATTTGGCTAAATCATTAATTTCGTTTCATGCAGACGTTCCGGTATGGGAGAAATTTCTGAAAATTGAATAAGGAAAACTGTATTGTGATTAAGTTATAGGAGAAAATCCCCAACCTGAATGAATATTTCTCACGAATTATAATATTATACAATATTTAAGCAATAATTATTAATAACTCACACGAGGTATCATAGCAAAACTGGCAACAAAAAATGTATAATCCATGCAGGCATTCTCAAAACATAATAAAAACGCATAATTTATTATGGTCAGCGAATTATTTCATCAATTCTTGCTAAAATGAAGGCTCGATGAATTTTTATACACATGGAATTAAGACCATCTTAGGCACGAGAAGCAGAGCTGATCAGAATCAGAATGCTAGGATGATTGACTTCTCAAAAATGACTTTTCCCTAATCTATTGAGATTTTCTTCTCCCTAATGCTAGGATAATCGACAAAATGACTTCTCCCTAATCGAACATGTTTCGCCGGGAATTATTTAAAATATCTTCCGAGTTTTAAGAGTATATTAATAATCCAACACAGGTTATATATTATGACAAGTCAATCATATACGGTACCTATAGTTTTTGCTGCATTTTCAGGCGTGCTCCTTCGCAAGACAACTGGGAGTGTGATGTACTTCTTATTGTTTCATGTGGTACTGTTATGCGCACAAGTGTCCATAGGTTACTTGGGTGAGTACTACTGACATGATTATGTGTTGATAAATGTTAATTTAGTAAAATACAGATGAAATTTTTATAAGTTATTGTATCATTTTAGAGAAAAGAAATTATTATTTTTAACCCCATTCATATAAAAATGTAAAAATTTTTAACCCCATGTAAACTTCGAATGAGCTGCAAAAAAGTATTATATTTTCAAACTTCAATCTAACCTTCGTTTTGCAATAAAATTACAGATCAAGGTAATATCCCATTACAACGCACTTCTGACACGCAAATAAATAGCAAAAATTCTCCACACCAGCCGCACCGAATTCAGCATTTTCATGTTGACTAAAGTATTCCATTTAAAGCCCAAATGAATCCAGCAATTTGATGTAGAAAATGTGATAACTAAAATCTTTATCCTTGAATCTCATTTTCATTTGCAAAGTTAATTTCTATTGTTCATTTCTTTAGAGTATTGAATGGTTTCATTGTATATGGTATATTTATTTCAAGGACTGAAAATATGAAACTTCTTATCACCTTATGTATTTTTGTTTCAGGTACCCCAAATCTATTTGAAATCAACTCCACCATGCTGGGCATGATGCTTATCATGATGCTATTTTTCATCGGTACTACTTCGGAAATTCTGTGATTAAAAGTTTATGATTGTATTTGACATTTGTTGGTACAATTGGTCTACCGTTATTGCAGTCAATTGAATTGAATAAAATTGACCTAAATTTGCTTTTTCTGACAATCGTAGATTCCAAGGTGAAATTAATGAATGTCGTAAATAGATATTGGAGTGTGAAGTTTGAGGGAAGCGAGAGGAGGACGGCTTTTCTTACCCATAACTTTCATTAACTATGCTAAAAATATTTTTTGCGGACTATGAAATAAGTCTATGAATAAGAAAAAATTATTGGAGACTCGTAGACTATATGATATGAAGAGACTCGTAGACTATATCATAAAATCGTAGTTTATGACATTTTTTGGTATAAATGAATTTAATTTTGAAGCAAGTTTTCAAATCGAACATTTTTTATGGCCAGATCCCCAAAAATATCACGACTCCAGTCCTGCTTTTTTCACAGGTTCGTACTTCACGACTGTTCTCGCTCTGAGCAAAAGAAAAATACTGCAAAAACTGTTAGACTCTTGGCTCTTGGCCTCTGGCTTTGGAATTGACTTTGTGAGAGCAAAAGGAACGAGCTGCGTGACGTCACAAATTATCAACGACGCAAATGCAAGCATTTCTCTTTGGACAGCAAGCAAAGCTTATTGCCGTGCAATTTTGGGCTGCTTTTTTGTCGGCTTAATGTCGAGTGCAAGTATTGGATTGTTCCTCAACATTGATTGGCTTTTATTGTATACGGTAAGTGTCACAATCTTAATTGCAGTCTCATATTGCGGCTAGAGCGATTTCAAATAACGATATCTTTTATTCGAGCAGATTGGAATCCAAATCCATAAATTTGGGATGAATTTAGTTTGTGAAAGTAATGCCAGATATGATTTCTTATGCAACGACATTTAGCCTTTATTGATAACATTAACGTGGTTTTGAGCATATAAATGAATTATTTATTGTATTTTAACGAATTATTACTATGGGGCTGCTTGATTTCGAGGTGAGCTGAAAACCCCTCCATGGATGATGAAGGCTTCAAACATACATGTATATGATTGATTATTTACCAAGTTGTGGGGACAGTTTAATTAATTATTTGTCAACCATTAATGATAGGAGAAACTGAAGTACTAGTTCAGTTTGAAAATCAAATGTATTAGTGGAAGGTTTAAGCATATATATATTTAATCAGCTGATGTAAAAAAACACCAAGTGAGAAGGTGCAGTCAATTATTTCCAGCAAGATCTCCACAAATAATTGGCCACGACTGCATATTTAATCACAAGCACTTGCACCTTCAATATTATTCGACCCTCACGTATCGTGCTACTAATTTGCTCAATTGCTTGCTCCATTCGTGTTTGAGTGACTCTCAATATATTCTGTCCTTGTTTGAATCTTAATTCAAGACTTAATTGAAAGACTTTCTCAATTTATTTTTTTCTCACGATCTGCACGAGATACTGAAATTTCAGTTTTATAATTAACAGGTTCTGGAGTTGATCAATCTCTACCGAGCTGACTTGGGCGCCATACTCTACATGATGGCAGCGGCTTCCACATCAGACCGCGTGTCCAACTTCAACGAGGCTCTCAAAGAAATCCTGCCTGAGGCCAACAAACAAACTATGAGAAGCTTGAAAAAATTTTGCCTTATAATAAGGTTTGCAAGACGAAAAAAATTAGGCTACCCATAATAGTATTGATACGTATTATGCACAGGTAGTTTTTGCATTTTTTCTCGAATTACAAATCCGGAGAGTGATTCATGGCAATATAATCACTGATCTGGGTAACATTTTTCTCGGCGCTATATCTATTTCTTCCATTCGAGACGTGTTTAATGTGTATTTGTACACTGGTATTGTATGAAGAATTTAATTATAAATTTTTAAAATATGAGTATGTTTGCGAGACATGATAATGATGAAATGAAAGAATTAGATAGAATGCTGATCAGAAAGATTAAAATTTTTACCGAAACGAAGATAGTGAGACTAAATATGAAATTTTCACATTATTTGCAGAGAAGAAGAAAGGAAATGTCAAGAATTGTTCAGAGTATCGATGGGGATGAGTCACCTGCAACGCATAATTTCACTGATCTTCAGCATCGCGAACTTGATGTTTTATCTCCGTAGCAAAATGGAAATGCCGGTCTATGCTTGGCAGTTCTTGCCTTTTGCTTCGTACTTATTTTTCGCTTTGCTAGCCTTCTATGTGCTAGGTGACCGATACTCAGCCCAGGTAATAGCATACATCGAGATTTGAATATTATTTCTCAATGTAGAGGGACAAACTTAGTTTTCTTACTTAATAACTATTGTTTCAAATGACTTCTGGGGAACTTTATTTTTTCATTATCGTGTTAATGATTTTGTTGAAAATTAATATTTGGAGGGTCGTAAGAAAATTATTCAAATTTCTTCCGGTGCAGGTGAACCACACAAAAGTCATCCTCCAAACAACCGAATGTTGCATCGAAGAGTGTGATCAAGAGGTAGGTTAGCCAGGAAATTAATATTCATACCCATATTCGAACAAATATCATAGGCAGCAGGATGGCGGACAGCTATATTATCGAGCTACTGGCAGCACCAACTTGGTATAGAAGAGATTAAGCAATAAATTCCATTCTAGGTTAAGGCTTCATTTTGGAAATTCCTGGGTATCAAGTTATCAACAGTTATTATCTGAAATTTGATTTGAAGTTATCATTTCAAGCCATTCAGTTCTCAGATTTTTTTTTTATGGAAAAATTTGAAAAAAATTCATTTCGTGTTTAAATGGACTGATTGAAATTTGTGTCTAGGAAAACACGTAAATATAATTCTTTTTGTACTCATTTATTTTGAATCAAAATAATAACCAAAATCCGATGATATAACTTCCCACTACTTTTCAGAAAAAGGCCGGCTTGCGGCTGATAAATATTTATCTGTGTACGCAATTATAATAATTATTTTTAGTAGTTCATGGTAAAATAAAGGGTGTCATTTTTACATGTATTACCCAGGCTGAATTAATTCACATCCCAATAACATGCTATCATCAACAATTTTTATTCTGCAAGGATTCTGTTCGCATTTGGTAAATTTTTGACATTTAATGCATAGGCTGCATTCATTTAGAGCCCAATAATATGCTGTTTTCTGTAATTTTAATTTTCTAGTGATTTTTTTTTCACAGTTTTCCAAGTTCTACAACATCACCGCGGACACGTTCAGTTTAACTGCAGGTCAATTCGTGCGTTTCTCGCTCGAAGGAGACAATAGCATACAATTTTCTCAGAAAATCTTTGAATTCGAAATAACTATTCGAATTAGTTAAAAAATATAACTCAGAACTCACTGCAGTGAGTGACAGAGCGCTCATTTTCTCGTCGACGAAAACGTGAAGTCACGGACGGACAGACAGACAGACGGACGGACGGACATGGCGAGCACAATAGTGCATTTTTTTCCATAAATGAGAAAATGCGCTAAAATTACGAAACAAAGTTTTACCAATTTTGCGATATTGGATAGAATCTATTTTATTCACAGACGGAAAAAAATTATGAATGAGGTTTGAATCGTACTGGATGATAGTCAAAAACTGGATCGTACTGGATGATAGTGGATGATAGTCATCGTACTGGATGATTTCAATAACTGGAAATGGTTTTTGAAAGTAGCTAACATATTTAAACTTTTTTTTTTTCATGCGAATACTTTGTGTGTTACCAGGACAGCCAATACGTATTTACGGTGGCCACCGTCCTCGTCCAGCTCCTTGAGACCGACTTCACACTACAACTGGCATCCAGCCAAACAAATTATCAGTAACGTCATTTTGAATAGATGAAATCTAAATTGTAGGGCATCATCCATGTCAATAATATTTACACATTACTGTAATGCACCTCACAATTATATATTATATAAACTCCAGGCTGTTTGTATTGAAGCCTGGTACTTGGTACGAGTGTTTTTCCTAATCATGAATATTCTTTTGTGTGGCCACCTTTCAAGGCCCTAACCAATTTCGGCACCATTTCATCACTCATAATGTTTTCACTACATACTCCTATGATTTGGTGATGAATTTAGGCTGATTTGAAGCCTTTAGCACAGAGCAACTGTATTATATTCATACAAAACAGTCGGCTGGATTCTCGATAGGTCAAGGCATTCTAAAATCCCTTAAACAGATGTAGACTTGATCAGATGGCTTTGTAATGGCGTCAGTTGCTTCTTCAACACACGGTTCACATGCGCTAAACGCGGAGCTGCAGCGGCGTAATTTAAGAACGGTATTTACTTTACTTCAAAACTCACCTCGTATACGAGTATGTGTCAATAATTTCAGCCCATATTCTATGTCTATCGTGCATGGATACTACCTCCCCTTAGAATTAAACTTATATGTGCATAATCACGAGTCATCGAAAATTGGAAATGATATTGTTAGGGACCGCTTTTAAATATTATAATTTCATAGATAGTATTTTGTCATTTTTGTTTTTGAGTGTCAACTATTACGTGACCTCTTGTAGACCC